>NC_044039.1:2370934-3028374 GCF_901765095.1 Microcaecilia unicolor | reverse complement strand
TGTGAGTCTGGCAGCTCCGGCGACAGTACCTGGGCTTTGCGCAGTTAAAACAGAAAATGAGCGGACCCCTAGACTGCTATGAGTGCCTGAAAATGAGAGATAATGCTCTGCTATTATCATGCTCTGAACCTTGTTCATCCAACGATAGGGTTTACAGAAAGAGGTCACCAAAAACTGGAAGGAAGAGCAATGATACCAACTGAAAAACTACAAAAGGCAACTGATGCGAATTTAAGAATCAAAATACTTGGCTGACGCTACCTTAAAACAATTAGAAGAAAAAGAAAACAAGAATGGAAATTGAAAGTGAATTGGGGAACCAGAAAATAGCCCTGAAACAATGATACCAGAACAGCTAGAGCTGCTGAACGGGCAACGGGCTGAAGGGCAAAGAGAATGGAAGGGAAAGTTGAGTTGAAGTTGACCTCGTAGCCTATATGGAGACAGATATGTACTGTGGGATCCAGGAGAGGGTAAGATAAAATCAAGATGAAAAGTGTGATTTAGTAAAGTTAGTAAATTTATGAACTGCTTAAAAGGAACCATCTTTCGATACCACAAAAACAAAGAAGATAGAATACATTGCTTGTATACTATTACTTGGTTTTATTATCATCATGTTACCCAAAATCCTTCTGTTATTACTAAAGGTATACTCATGTATTTCCACTACTCATGATGTATTGTAAGCCACTTTGAGCCTGCAAAGAGGTGGGATAAGGTGGGATACAAACGCAACAAATAAATAAAATAAATAAATAAATAAATCATTTACTGAGAGAATCTTACCAGTCAGACAATTAAAAAAAAAAAACTGAAGAGAATGGAAAATCACTCTGCTGGCAATTCCATAAATTGATGCCAAGGTGTAAGTCGAACAGTTTGATTTATTGAACTTACACTGATCTACTCCTTGGTATTAAACAATTTAGATAAAACATTTACTCTTTTTTTTGTTGTTGTTGTTACATTTGTACCCCGCGCTTTCCCACTCATGGCAGGCTCAATGCGGCTTACATGGGGCAATGGAGGGTTAAGTGACTTGCCCAGAGTCACAAGGAGCTGCCTGTGCCTGAAGTGGGAATCAAACTCAGTTCCTCAGTTCCCCAGGACCAAAGTCCACCACCCTAACCACTAGGCCACTCCTTCACTGTTGCTACTATTTGAGATTCTACGTGAAATGTTCCTATTCCACTAGCAACATTCCATGTAGAAGTCGGCCCTTGCAGATCACCAATGTGGCTGCACAGGCTTCTGCTTCTGTGAGTCTGCACGTACTCACAGAAACAGAAGCCTGCGCAAGAATGTTGCTAGTGAAATAGCAACATTCCATGTAGAATCTCCAATAGTAGCAACATTCCATGTAGAATCTCCAATAGTAGCAACATTCCATGTAGAATCTCCAATAGTATCTATTTTATTTTTGTTACATTTGTACCCCGCGCTTTCCCACTCATGGCAGGCTCAATGCGGCTTATATGGGGCAATGGAGGGTTAAGTGACTTGCCCAGAGTCACAAGGAGCTGCCTGTGCCTGAAGTGGGAATCCAACTCAGTTCCCCAGGACCAAAGTCCACCACCCTAACCACTAGGCCACTCCTCCACTGTTGCTACTATTGAGATTCTACATGGAATGTTGCTATTCCACTAGCAACATTCCATGTAGAAGTCGGCCCTCGCAGATCACCAATGTGGCCGCGCAGGCTTCTGCTTCTGTGAGTCTGACGTCCTGCCAGACTCACAGAAACAGAAGCCTGCGCAGCCTTATCTAGTGGAATAGCAACATTCCATGTAGAATCTCCAATAGTATCTATTTTATTTTTGTTACATTTGTATCCTGCGCTTTCCCACTCATGGCAGGCTCAATCCGGCTTACATGGGGCAATGGAGGGTTAAGTGACTTGCCCAGAGTCACAAGGAGTTCCCTGTGCCTGAAGTGGGAATCGAACTCAGTTCCTCAGTCCAAGTCCACCACCCTAACCACTAGGCCACTCCTCCACTCTCTTTATGAGAGTTCTGTGCCAGCCTCATTGAAACAGTTGACAGTGACACCATTATTAAAAGAAACCTAACTTGGATCCAGGTAGATTGAGGAATTTGAGGCTTCTTTCTAGAATCCCCTTTTTCTAGCAAGGCTTTGACCGTATGGCCCGTTGCAGGACTATATTGAGGTCTGTGCATTGCTAGACCTCTTATCAGTCTAGATAGGGCTGGGGGATGGAGCCCACTCTGATGTTCTTGGCTGGTACTTTGTCAGGCCACTTGGACAAAGAATCTGATGTTTTAAAGGTGTCTCTAGATTTCGTGGCAGAGTTTGGTACTTTGAGTCATGTAATTATGCTACAGCAGCTTATGGAAATGGATATCTGTCAGGGCTTTGCTGCAATTTGACTCTTTAAGGGGTCAAACCCTGGTTGTAATATCTTGATATCTTGCTATTTTTTGTCAGCAGTGAGAACATCCATCATAAACATCCATCTTAAACTCTGAATAATAACGCTATACACGATCTATGCTAAACCGAAATCTCATCACAAGAACTGATTAGCCTTCTTGCTAGTAATGATCAAGCACTACCACCTTAAACCTATGTGGAATAGGGTCTCTCTACAGTCGATGACCAAATGTATGTTACAACCAACGCAACTTTCATGCAACACCTTAATGTATCCTTCTTTACTATGTATGTATGTACATGGTATATATATATATATATATATATGATTAGTTCCATATATGCTATGTACCAAGTATGTTACCATGTATGTATGCACCTTAATGTAACACCATTTGTAATTCTGTTACCCAGAAATGGCAACCGCCATTACGGCAAATGTAAGCCACATTGAGCCTGCAAATTGGTGGGAAAATGTGGGATACAAATGCTACTAATAATAATAAGAATAAGAAGAAGTGGATGCCCCAGGGTTCTTTGCTCTCCCCCTTTATTATTTTATTTGTATATCAGTCCATTAGAGAAAATGATCAGGACATGTTGGCTTCATGTCCAAGGAGCCATTTTTGTGAGGGAACGCGAAATGAGAATTGTGTGCAATCAATATGCATAAGACATGGAAAAAAGGCAGACCAGAGAGCCTGGCAATCTTTATCTGCCTTGCTTTCTCTACCTCACCAGCTCTCCCTCCACTAGTCTGTTCCCCTCTCTCTCCTTCCCCTCATTCCCTTTCCTCCTTTCCTGAAGTTACTATTGAGGAAACTACACTTCTCCTTTCTTCCTCAAAATGTACCACCTGTTCCTCTGATCCCATTCCCACCCACCTTCTTAATGCCATCTCTCCTACTCTTATTCCTTTTATCTGTCACATTCTCAACCTCTCACTTTCCACTGCGACTGTCCCTGCTGCCTTTAAACATGCTGTGGTCACACCTCTCCTTAAGAAGCCTTCACTCGACCCTACTTGTCCCTCTAATTACCGACCCATCTCCCTCCTTCCTTTTCTCTCCAAATTACTTGAGCGTGCTGTTCACCGCCGCTGCCTTGATTTTCTCTCCTCACATGCTATTCTTGACCCATTACAATCTGGTTTTCGCCCTCTCCACTCAACCGAAACTGCGCTTACTAAAGTCTCCAATGACCTATTACTGGCTAAATCCAGAGGTCAATATTCCATCCTCATTCTTCTTGATCTTTCCGCTGCTTTTGACACTGTCGATCACAGCATACTTCTCGATACTCTGTCCTCACTTGGATTCCAGGGCTCTGTCCTTTCCTGGTTCTCTTCCTACCTCTCCCTCCGCACCTTTAGTGTTCACTCTGGTGGATCCTCTTCTACTTCTATCCCTCTGCCTGCCGGCGTACCTCAGGGTTCTGTTCTTGGTCCCCTCCTCTTTTCTATCTACACTTCTTCCCTTGGTTCATTAATCTCATCCCATGGCTTTTCCTACCATCTCTATGCTGATGACTCCCAAATCTACCTTTCTACCCCTGATATCTCACCTTGCATCCAAACCAAAGTTTCAGCGTGCTTGTCTGACATTGCTGCCTGGATGTCTCAACGCCACCTGAAATTAAATATGACCAAAACCGAGCTTCTCATTTTCCCCCCCAAACCCACCTCCCCACTCCCCCCGTTTTCTATTTCTGTTGATGGCTCTCTCATTCTCCCTGTCTCCTCAGCTCGAAACCTTGGGGTCATCTTTGACTCTTCTCTCTCCTTCTCTGCTCATATCCAGCAGACCGCCAAGGCCTGTCGTTTCTTTCTTTACAACATCCGTAAAATCCGCCCCTTTCTTTCCGAGCACTCTACCAAAACCCTCATCCACACCCTTGTCACCTCTCGTTTAGACTACTGCAATCTGCTTCTTGCTGGCCTCCCACTTAGTCACCTCTCCCCTCTCCAGTCGGTTCAAAACTCTGCTGCCCGTCTCATCTTCCGCCAGGGTCGCTTTACTCATACTACCCCTCTCCTCAAGACCCTTCACTGGCTCCCTATCCGTTTTCGCATCCTGTTCAAACTTCTTCTACTAACCTATAAATGTATTCACTCTGCTGCTCCCCAATATCTCTCCACACTCGTCCTTCCCTACACCCCTTCCCGTGCACTCCGCTCCATGGATAAATCCTTCTTATCTGTTCCCTTCTCCACTACTGCCAACTCCAGACTTCGCGCCTTCTGTCTCGCTGCACCCTACGCCTGGAATAAACTTCCTGAGCCCCTACGTCTTGCCCCATCCTTGGCCACCTTTAAATCTAGACTGAAAGCCCACCTCTTTAACATTGCTTTTGACTCGTAACCACTTGTAACCACTCGTCTCCACCCACCCTCCTCTCTTCCTTCCCGTTCACATTAATTGATTTGATTTGCTTACTTTATTTATTTTTTGTCTATTAGATTGTAAGCTCTTTGAGCAGGGACTGTCTTTCTTCTATGTTTGTGCAGCGCTGCGTATGCCTTGTAGCGCTATAGAAATGCTAAATAGTAGTAGTAGTAGTAGTAAATAGGGATGAATAAATATGATCGTGTAACCATTAATTTAAAAAAAAGGACTGGCATGGATAGAATTGGGCTTAAAAAAATGAATAAATTTGCTGTTTCTTCGTTATCTGCTTGTAAGTACCATGGCGCATGTCAAGAGAAATCTTATTGCATGTCTAAGGTGGCTCAAATCTAAAGAAAAAATAGAGTTAGCCATGTCAAGATAAATCTTACTACACATTTTGTTGCATGATATAGCCAGAGAATAATTACTGAACATTTGTCTAGGTGAAATGGTATTAGCTGACCTCTGTGTTGCACCTGCTATGGTAACTGGGCTTGTGAGCTGAAATCTGACACCAGGGAAGGGAAATTTCAAATCCATTTCCACAGGTAAAACTTTGTTTTCTTCATAGAACGTGGTGAAGGCGGTTAGCTTGGCAGAGTTTAAAAAGGGGTTAGACGGTTTCCTAAAGGAGAAGTCCATAAACCGCTACTAAATGGACTTGGGAAAAATCCACAATTCCAGGAATAACATGTATAGAATGTTTGTACGTTTGGGAAGCTTGCCAGGTGCTGCTGTCGTGGACAGGATGCTGGGCTCGATGGACCCTTGGTCTTTTCCCAGTGTGGCATTACTTATGTACTTATGTAGAAATGGATTTTCAGGAAGCTGCCGTCCCTGAATGGAGGTAAACCGGCTGTGTAACTTTACTGTTACTGCATGCAAACTTTAACTGCGGTGAGAAAGGGGCATTCTGGGGCAGAGGTAGGGAATGGCTTGCATTTTTCAGAAAAACTAATTGTGTAACTATGAGAGGGTAACTTTTCTGAGTATGCACGTGGAAGAAATTGCCATGGGCTTATGCAAGCAGTTGGAAAATTGCCCTATATCACATAATGGGATAATGACCCTGTTGTCTGTTTCAGGATTTTGTTTAAATGCTGATCTCTATAGTCTTACCTCTGGCTGATTTTATAATATGAGGCACCCAGCTGCCAATATGCCTTGGTAAAATAGATTCCTGGATCCAGCCCCAATAGCATTCAAATGCGGCTGCCTCAAAGTCCCTCTCTGTGACCCTCAGGCTCATTTTCGAAAGGGAAGGACATCCATCTTTTGACATAAATTGGAACATGGACGTCCATCTCCCAGAGACGTCCAAATCAGTATAATCAAAACCCAATTTTGGACGTTTCCAACTGCAGTCCGTCTCAAGGACGTCCAAATTTCAAGGGGGCGTATCGGAGGCGTAGCAAAGACGGGACTTGGCCAACTTAACACTTTGACGTCTTTGATCCATAATCGAAAAAAGAAAGGACGTCCATGACGAACACTTGGACATTTTCAACCGGATGTGTAAACTGGGGATGTCAGAAAACTCAAGTCCAATTACTCAGGGCAACAGTAATTCGAGAAGGTTCAGTCTGTGGCCAGAGTTCCAGCTGTTGGCACTGGTTAACAGAAATCCCTCCAGGGAACTCCCTCCCTTAGCACAGCTGTGCCAAGGAGCAAGAACCCAGAGCTCTAAACCATTGGAAGAAATTCTCCTTGTATATTTTTATCCCATTTGGTGTGAAAGGGATTGCATTACAGCAGGCAGTGGCTTTTTTCCAAAAAACCCATTTGAAGAGAGATTTTTTTAAAAAATGTATTAAACTAGATAAGAGTCAATGCAATTCCCATGTCTTTTTCTAACTAGGGAGCTATTTTTTACACTACGGAATTGCTGTTTGAGCTGAAAAATAATTGAAAAAAAATTGTTAAAATAGTGCATTAAGACATTTCTCTCTCAGTCATGTAAGTGCAAAATTGTAAAAAATCCAGAGCCGTTTTGGAATTAATCCCTTGTTAGTGCTTTCTGCTAAAACAATCTTTTCTCCTCAAGCAGTGGCATGCCTTCTCTCATACTGCTAATCTAGATTCCATCATAAAACACGATCTGTGAGGTTAATTTGCTATTGCTTATCTGAAAGCACTAAAATCACTTTCTCTTAACATTGGAGCGCTTTGAAGACATTTAAATGCAGGGCTTTAAAGCCTGGAGCTGTAATAAAGCAAAGGCAAAAAAAAAAAAAATTAGGAAAAGTTATCGTAGGAGAGAGGAGGGTAGGCAATCGGAAATGTGCAGAAAGTTCTAGTAACTTCAGGTTCAAGTGGGGGTGGTCTCGTTTTCTCGACTGGGAAAGATAAAGGCTGGGGATATGGCAGTGCTCCAGAAGTGACAGGTGAGTTGTTAGTTTGGATGGACCAGAGAGAAGATAAGTAGCTTTAGCAGTTAAGAACAACACATGCCCTCATATATGTTCTATTCTCCTGATTTATCTTATTTTTCAGAGCCATATCTCTCCAAACGGGTTCGACTTCACTTCTTAGCCAGGGTATGCAGAGTATGATCTCGATCTCTGACATTTACCTCTGGTGCGTGCTGTAATATCAAGGTGAGCTTGGAAACTGCTCTTAAATCAAGCCTGTGGCATGCAACAAATGACATCTGTTTTTGTATCTTTTTGCCACATGTTTTTGTCTTTGACTGCATCGTTTAGTATTTGAAGATCTTCCGTATCTGTACTTGATGTACAGAATAATCATTTCATACTGATACTTCTATTATTAATGCCTTTCTTGTATTTTTCTCCTTTAACTTGTATATTTCTATTTCCAACCTGGTGAGGGCTCAGATCCTGGGAGAGATTTTTTTCTGGCATGAACTTCTGGCCTCCAAACAGTTACTGTCAGTGTGCCTTGCTAGGCCGGCCGGCCATGTCTATTCAAACCATGGTATCTGTTTCCCTCCAAAGGCCATCTTGTTCCTGTCTTGAATCCTATGTAAGTTTCCTTTCCGGGGTTTGGTCTGCTCTACATGGTGTCTTATACTTTGGTTGCCTGCTTCTTGGCAGATCCTATTGATCTTGTTAGATGTTTCTTGATCATGCCCCAGGCCCTGCTGGATCTGGGCCTTACTCTTGCCTTACTCCTTGTTGGTGAGTGCTCTTCACTTGTGTCTCCATTGAGGCTCCTCTACTTTTTCCTTGACTTCTGGCAGCTACCAACACCAGAGGGCTCACTCCAAAGAGAAGGTGGTCACTACAGGCAGTAGATGTTGCCACATCTTGTTCGAGATCTGATTATCACCTTACCTTTCTCTGGATCCCCTGTACTGATAGGAGCTGTTACATTGCCAATATGTCTGGTTTTCTTGCATTGAGCTTTTTATAGGTTGAAATGTGAATACTATGGATAACCGGGCTGCATGCAGCCGCCCTAAATGAATGGAACAAAATCCCGGTACTTATCTCTGCCAGACAACGTTCATACTACCAATTAGAAGAACCATACTACAAATTTCAAAACGAACCAGAGAACAACATACAAACCAACAACAGAAGCAACAATATGAACAAAAATCAAAATGAACATAAATCTGAAAAAGATACAACACATACACAATTGCAAACTGTAAACCTTACCAATATTAAAAATGATGCAAATGTTCCTATTCCTATAGGTTATATAAATGCAAGATTAGTATAAAGCAACTATAATTAGGGACTGGATTGAAGCCAAACAACTAGGTTTTCTATTTATAACTGAAACATGGCTGCACCTGAAAGACGACCCAGTACTAATTGACATATGTCCACCAGGTTATAAAATAATACATACCAACAGAACCAAAAGGAAGGAGATGGTACTGTACAAATCCTTCTTCACAGTAGAGCTTGTTGCTGAACACAGATCCCCAGAAATTGAAATGTTAGCGTGCAAAATCACTGACACAACACTAACTGACCCATTATGGTGCATATTTTTCTTCCATCCTCAAGAAAGTTGGTCTAACGCTCAAGATGACTTTATGGATTTTGCATCAAATATCTTTGCTAACTTCTCCGATGTCCTCCTTTTAGGAGACATCAATCTGCACCTAGAAAATCACCACAACGCTAACATCAGAAACTTAATTACCTTCCTAAACCAGTGGAACCTCAAAATACCACAAGCTACCTCATCTCACACAAAAGGTCATCTATTAGATATACCAGCATTCAGATTCTCAATCAGCAATAACCACATACTAGAAAAACATAACTGGAAAGATGTGATACGGTCAGACCATTGCAAACTCGCATTCACACTTCAATGGAAAGAAAGCAGCAAGAATAGAGAATCAAAAACACCAGAGAACTTCATAACTAGAGGAAAGGTGGAAAACACCTTGTAACAGTGCAGAACGATCAAACAAAGATATCACTCAATAACATCCACTTCATAAGAAACTGGGATGAATTAAGCAAACCAGTAGAGAATCCACAAATGTGGAGAACTCAACGAAGTCCCACGGATAATCACAATATTGATTAATAAAATTTGGTTCAACTTCACTCTGGGACTCCTGGTTCTTTACCCACTGCCTTGTTGTATTATGAATTAAGCAAAACCATACTAAACAAAATAGCACCTCTAAAAATGAAAACAAGAAGTAAAACAACCCTGGTTTACTGATGGGCTACTAGAGATGAAGAAACTTTGCAGGAAACTGGAAAGAAATTGGTCCAAGAAAAAGTCAGACATGATCAAAATCATATGGAGAAGAACTTACAAACACAACATAAAAAGAATATGACAGCAAATATACGAGCCCAGAACAGATAAACCTGAAGAAAGTACACAAACTTATGAATAGATTATTAAACACCCAAAATCTACTAACATCAAATGAAACACCACCAACAGCACAATATTTTGAACAAAAAATAATAAAAATAACATCAAATCTTGATGCACCACTATGATTATAAAAAAACTTTAAAAATTAACATCAACTTAAAAATACTTAAAAAAAAAATCAGAAGCCAGTGCAATGAAACTGAGCAGCCAATGAGTGGTCAACTGGCCTATAGGAGATAGGGAAGTCCTTTGAGAGCGGGAAAAATCTCATGAGGGGTGGAAGCTCTTGTTAGGAGGGGTTTTATAACAGGGGCTGAACACTCTTCCCTAGTAATAATCTAGCCACTGCATTTCTGTATAATCTGCACTTTCTTACAGATTTAACCTTCAAACTTACATACCGTGCACTACAGTAATCCAGTGAATTTATACTGGATCACAGTGGTCAAAGTTCTTTTGTCGAGATAGGATTTCAACTGGCAAATCTTTTTCAGTTTCAGATAAACCATGATTGTTGCAGTTGTCTGGATCTTGCCCTGTCTGAGTAAGAGGAACCAACATTTCAGCAGTCATGCTATGGTTTTCTTCAGAGTACATCCTATATAATAAAACTCACCCTCAACGTTCTGAGGACACTGACGTCACTGTCAGGTCCTCCGGGCACTTCCTTCCGGTTCAAAGCCTTCGTGGTGGTGAAGCCACCGAAAACACCGTGTTCGGGCCCCGCCCTCGCGTCAAACGTGATGACGTCGGGGGCGGAGCAATGGCGTCAGTGGCTTCACAAAAAAAAACGAATCAGCAGATTGAAGGTGGCATGCCGAGGTCCGCAACAATGGCGGTCAGTGCCTTCAGAACGCCGAAAGGGTGAGTAGGGAGGGGGAGGTTCCGAAGGAAACCGTGCTAGCGCCCATTTCATTGGCGCAAGAAACGGGCATGTTTTGCTAGTAGTTAATAAAGGAAAGCAAATGTAACTGGCTGTATAAGCACATAAGAAAACTGGTTTAAGTGTGTTGCGTCTGAATTTCAGTGATATACACAAACCTTATAAGTCTATAAATTATGGCATAAATATTTGCTCTGCCCCTACTGCTTCCAGGAACTTGTCAAAAACATAAATCATAAAAACAAACAAAATACACTAACTCTTACAACATCATAAAATACACAATCATTATCTCTTGTAAGGTAACATCGCACGATTGTCTACTCACTTCTTTCAATTAAGGCCTAATAGCTGCCAGTGGACTCAACCTTCAGGAAAAGCAGTTGCCATGCTGACCATATTGGGCCCAAGAGTACCATCTCTAGTTGGGACCTTGGCTGGATCCATCTAACTGATTAGATTCCTCAAATAAAGTGGTTCAAGGGCTTAGGGTTTTAGTCTACCACCACGGGGTCTCAGGTCCAGCAGAAGGTTCTTGCTTGCTGCCCCTAATAGTTTTGCTTTGAAATTTAATTTTGACTTGTGAGTTCTTTATTTCGCCCCTACAATGTCTGTTCATGGGGTTACATAGAGGAAACTATATACGTTCACATCTTGGGATATGACATTGAGATGTTTGCGATCAGTTTACGACATGAGAAAAAAGAGGACCATTGTTGAGAGGGGCCCTGAAATTTGGAATTCCTTCCCAATGGACCTGGGAAAAATGACTGATTATTTGTCTTTTTCGCACCATTTAGAAACATGGTTCTTTTGTAAATATCTTTGTTGTATTAATTGATTTGATTACTTTATTTTTTGTCTATTAGATTGTAAGCTCTTTGAGCAGGGACTGTCTTTCTTCTATGTTTGTGCAGCGTTGCGTACGCCTTGTAGCACTATAGAAATGCTAAATAGTAGTAGTAGTAGTAGTTTGTTAATTTGTTAAGAACATAAGAATAGCCATACCGGGTCAGACCAATGGTCCATCCAGCACAGTATCCTGCTTCCAGCAGTGGACAATCCAATAGATAGCCACATTCCATGCTACCAATCCCGGGGCAAGCAGTGCCTTGCCCCATGTCCTTCTCAATAACAGACTATGGACTTCTTCTCTAGGAACGTGTCCAAAGCTTTTTTAAATCTGCTATGCTAAATGCCATTACCACATTCTCCGGCAACGAGTTCCTGTGCTTAACTATTCTTTGAATGAAAAAATATTTCCTCCTATTTGTTTTAAAAATATTTCTATGTCATTGCATTGAGCGTCCCCTGGTCTTTGTACTTTTTGAAAGAGTGAAAAACCGATTCACTTCTACCTGTTCTACACCACTCAGGATTTTGTAGACCTCAATCATATCCCCCCTCAGCCGTCTCTTTTCCAAGCTGAGGAGCCCTAACCTAACCCTAATCATTATCTGTAAGCAATATTGTTCACAGATTATTGTACTGCTATGAATTTTTTTATTTTTATCTGCCTTGAGCTGTCATTGGTTAAGAGGTCTATAAATGTCTATATAAATTAAATTATATTAAGTATATTGGATATTCAATAAAGAAACATGCCTATCGCTCCTTTTGAAGTTATGCCCCTAGAAACACATTTAGAACAGAAAACAGTTGTCTAACTTCCTTTGAAAACTACCCCTTAGGGCAATTTTGGAAGAACTTCACCATTTCTTTTTACTTGCAACCTTGCACCAAGTTTCAGAGACAGCATAAGGATGCTCTTTACCTTTCGAATACGCTGAGCATGGGAAAGTACCTGCAGACTTTCATAGCTGGGTTTTGTGTGTGTAGAGTTTTCTACAACAAAAAAAATGTAACACAGGATGCAGACTTGAAAACTAATTTGGGACCTGGAAAGATTCCCAGAAGAAATAACTTATGAAAAGAAAAGTAATCACATTGGGTTTGATTACCTCTATAGCTTTCAGAGGTACAATATTGAGAAATGTGCATGTTTGGAGGAATAGTAACTATTGTAAATGAAGACAGTCAGCAAAAAGGATGTCACAGCTGGAAAAATCATTTTTGGCAGGGAGAAGAACTTCCATAAATCTTACACGTGACTTTGGCCAAGTCATGTGGAGGACGATTCTAGAACGGGATGTGCACAATTACGTGCACCTTGAGAGTGTAAGGGAGTGCAAAACTGTAAGGAGTTATGCACATGGGTTGAGCACAGGTGGAACATGGGTGTGTCTGATGCACATAATTGCAAGGGGAGTTTACATGTGGGAGGAGCATGGTTGGAACCTGGGCGTGTCTCACACATGCACATACCTGCAAGGGGGATGTATACGTGGGAGGAGGATGGGCGGGCTATGGGTATATCTTATGCACATAACTGCAAGGGGATGTACACATGTGAGAAGCATGGACTACTACTACTACTACTTAGCATTTCTATAGCGCTGCCAGGGTTACGCAGCGCTGTACAAGTTTAAACATGGGGAAGGACAGTCCCTGCTCAAGAGAGCTTACAATCTAAAGGTTACAAACTATGTAGTCAGTGTAGGTATCATGAATGGGGAAGGTGGTTATGCGCCAAAAGCAAGGGAGAAGAGATTGGCTTTGAGTAAGGACTTGAAGATGGGCAGGGAGGGCGCATGGCGTATGGGCTCAGGAAGTCTGTTCCAGGCATAAGGTGACGCGAGGCAGAAGGGGCGGAGTCTGGAGTTAGCGGTGGTGGAGAAGGGTACAGAAAGGAGTGATTTATTCTGAGAAGCATGGACGGGACATGGGCATGTCTTATACTTACATGTGCACCTTATAGTATATTCTAAGTTGAATGCTCTTCGCCTTTAAGTGGACGTTAGTATTCTATAGTGGAATCTTGGCATTTTTATTATGTTACTATCCCACATTTTCCCACCTATTTGCAGGCTCAATGTGGCTTACATAGTACCATAAAGGTGATCGCCAAGTCCAGTATGGAAACAAATACAATTTGATGTTAGGTCGGGTAGGTTGGTATATTCATCACACTGCCATTAAAGAATCGGCACTCAGTGAGTGGCATCAAAGCACCAAGTTATAGAATTTTCTCCTTAACCCTCTATTGCTTCAGTTACACTCCGGGCTAGATTACGAAAAAGCGGTACCACGTTACTGCGCGTTAATAGTCATTAACTCATGTTCTTTACCGTAGGTCCAATTTTATATAATGTTATTAATGCTAAAGTGATAGTCTAGCCCCAAGATTATAAGCCCTCTGAGGACAGGGAAATACCTAGTGTACGCAAATGCGACACTTTTCTTGGTCCTTACAGCTTTCCGTACTGCGCTCATCAAATGGCTCCTTTTGTTTCCTTCTACAAAGTTCCGGCAATCACCGGTGTTAGGCTTTTGCCAGTCTCCCAAGGTAGCACAATACTCAGCTCACTACTAACCTCCTCCAGAAAGAAGAACAAAGTTCAGCTGACAGCGGTTAGCGGCGTTTTAAGCACTGACCATTGCCTGCTAAATTAGACGTAAATATTTAATGAGGGACCATATGTAGGCCCCCAGCATTGAATATCCAGGTATGGCCAGACATATGCTGATTGCTGGCACTTATTCAGGTTCCAGTTGAATATGTTGGTGAACGCCTCTACGGCACCATGTAAGCCACACTGAGCCTGCAAATAGGTGGGAAATTGTGGGATACAAATGCAATAAATAAATAAATATTGGCTGTGACCCACTTAAGAGGCTCTGGCAGGTCCCCCACCTCCTGATTCTGATTGTCCCTCCCAGCCTTCTCCGCTCCTGAACCCCTCCTAACAAGAGCTTCCACCCCTCATGAGATTTGTCCCGCTCTCAAAGGACTTCCCTATCTCCTATAGGCCAGTTGACCACTCATTGGCTGCTCAGTTTCTTTATAAGCTTCCTATGAGTTAACTATATCAAGGGTTTTGCGATGTCCGAGTATCAGATACATTTCACATGATATGCTTCTGGTAAAACCATGTTATTTTGAATCTTGCATCTCACTGGACTGTAAAAAGCTAACTATCATTTCCTTCAGCAGTGTTTTCATTACTTCCCCCACCATCATGGTAAAGCTTACTGGACTGTAGTTTCCTACCTCTATTGCCACAATCATGTGAAATCATTACCAACTTCAAGGATTAGTTAAACATGTCCTTCCAGGGACCTGCTAGAACCTCTCTGATCTCCCTTAGTATCCTGAGATGTAATGTGCCCTGGGATTGGTAGCATGGAATCTTGCTACTATTTGGGTCTCTGCCAGACACTTGTGACCTGGATTGGCCACTGTTGAATACACAATACTGGGTTAGACAAGGTTTATCTACTTTCAACACCAAGTTCTTCACCAGTATTCTCTTGCATGAATATACCATATCTACTTCATTCAATATGTACTTTTGCTAGATATCAGTGGTTCCTTTCCAAGGCTTTTCTCTGTGAATACTGATCTGAGGTATTTGTTAGCATTTCAACTTTCAGGCTAAGAATTCCATTTCTGGCCTTTCGTGCTCCAAAGCAAAATATCTGTATTAAAACAACACCCAACATGGTCCATGTTTTGCCCACTTATGGGCCGCCTCAGGGGTTTTGCCGTTTTGCTTTCTACAGTTTGACTGTGTCTCTGATCGTGGAACCAGCACACTTAAACTTGTGCTTTGCTAGCACTCAAGGTTTGGTCTGATGTTCAACAGAAGATTTATTGACCCCTGAGGAAGGCATTCTTGTCGAAACACGGACCCTGTAGGGTCCAAATAAAACCTTGTTTGGAGCTCTTTCTCCTGTGTTTTTATTGGCTGGTCACTTGGACTTGGTTCTCTTCCACCTCTTGTTTGGTGTGCTTACGTTTCTGTGGAAGGAGTTGACCTCACCCCCCCTTTTTTTCTGCTTTAAAACAACACCCAACATGGTCCATGTTTCACCCAGTTTTAGGCCGCCTCAGGGGTACAGTACTAAAAACAATACAATAACCATAAATACAATACTGTATAATTTAAATATATAAGAAAAAAACATATAAAATGTAAGAGTAATGAGATGTTGGTGTGCACTACTGAACTTCACATGCACAAGCATACATAATGGATTTCCAATATATCGCACAGAATCGCCCTTATTATTTATTTATAAATGGCACCTAATTTTGATCATGAGGAATTGCACCAACTGAAACCTGGTATAAATCCTTGCAACTAAATTAGGCACAGATCTGCCATATTCTACAGCATTACACGCAAATTTCTAGAAACATCCCAGTCCACCCATGGCCATGTCCCCTTTTCAGATCTTTATTTTTATTCATTTACTTATTTGCAACATTTGATATACTGCATAGGCCAAAACATGGCTTCCAAGTGATTTACAATCCAGAACAAAGCAAGCTACTAGAGAGAGAAAACAGAAAGATATCAATGAGTACGAGGGTAAGTGAGGATAAGGAGGTGGGGTCTTCAGAGCTAATTAGAAAGTACAATAAGAATGTTCAGAGTAAAGGTCGGAGGGGAGGAAGTTCCAAAGTTTAAGGCCAACATAACTAATAGCTGTGGCAGGGGATGAGTCAAGTCTGGTGACAGAGGGGGGAGGAAGTCTAAGGTGGGCAGCAGTAGAAGAGCGAAGGGAATGAGGAGACGGGAAAGATCCACCCAGAAAATTCCATATGCGCCTGTATAGAATCCCGATTAAGAAGATGAGCACATAAATTTTTGATTGTGCCCAATCATTGTCCATCAACTGCTCATTTGTCAATTAAGTTGCGCACACAATTATGGAATTTGCCCAACGCTTACCACATTTCGACACATAATTTGGGGGGGATTTTGATGTAATTGCTCGTCTTTTCTAAACCTGAGCTTAAGGTGAGTTATAATCAGATATGCAAGTTATTTCCCTCTTCAAGTTGATGTACAATCTACCTGAGGTGAAGTGACTTGCTCAAGGAGCAGGATTAGAACCCTGGTTTTTCGGGTTCTCAGCCTGCTGTTCTAGCTTCTAAGCTGTTCCTTTGCTCCACGAAACGGAAATAAATAAACAAACATTTTTGCCTTTTGCAGCTCCTTCCTTTTTCTTCATGTAGAGGATGCACATGACAGTTTATGGCATCTGACTGAAGAATTCAAAGGGTAGCGGGGTGGGGGTGGGGGGGGGATGCAACTGTGTGGAGTTAATATTGACCACCGGTCATCTTCGGATGATCCCTGCTGCATCCAATTTCTACCAAAATGCTTTCTGTTAAACCTCCATCAGACAGACACATGATGCACAAAAGAAAAAGCTCATCACCAAGGGAAACTAATCCACCAGTGCACGATGTAAGCCTGTCAAATTTTTATTCTACCAAGACATCACTCATTTCAGTGAAGATTAAAAGTATGGCTAAATTGAGAAAATCCTCTTAGCTATCTGGAATTTTAATAGTGAAACGGAGTGAATGAAATAATATCTACCGGTATGTCTGTGTGTATAATTTATTTATATATATCTTATATAATCTGTTTCTGACTCATACAGAGTAACTTTTTTCTAACCCTTTTTTTTAGAGGGTAAAACATTGATTTAAGTGTGTAAAGGGCTCTCATTTAATTAGCTGATTTGTGTGAAAGTACACACAGTGCGGATTGATATGATAGAGGAGTCATGATTTAAAAGCCTGCTATACTTGATAACAGTTAGGCCTGCTCCTGAGTGGCAGTAAGGGTCGGTCATCACAATTTAGGCATTATTTCTCAAATTCTATACATTGCGCTTGCAAATTTGGGTGTGCGGGCAATTTAATTGAATAAAGAATCAATTAGCACTGATAATTGGCTTTTTAACAAGCAACTATTGGTGCTAATGAAATTTAATTACAATGTACGTGTGGGTTCCACACGTAAAATTTTACACGTGGCTCGAAAAAGTGGGGCACTGCCGTGGGAGGGTCATGTGTGGATCGGGGCCTTTCCACAATCTATGCGCCTAATTAGACACGGGGATTTACACACGTAAATGTAGTCGCGGCTCCCGGCGCTAAAGTCTATTCTATAAATGTCACCTAACTTTCAGCTCCATTTACAGAATAGCGTTAAGCACTTTTTAAAAGTACCATTTATAGAATTTAATTCTATGATGTAGGGTTTGTGCTAGTATTTTAGGAAGACACTTCAGCACCCTCTGTGTCTTCGCAAAACAGCGAGTTTTGGAGTGGAGGAGTGGCCTAGTGGTTAGGGTGGTGGACTTTGGTCCTGGGGAACTGAGGAACTGAGTTCAATTCCCACTTCAGGCACAGGCAGCTCCTTGTGACTCTGGGCAAGTCACTTAACCCTCCATTGCCCCATGTAAGCCGCATTGAGCCTGCCATGAGTGGGAAAGCGCAGGGTACAAATGTAACAAAAATAAAATAGATACTATTGGAGATTCTAGATGGAATGTTGCTACTATTGGAGATTCTACATGGAATGTTGCTATTCCACTAGCAACATTCCATGTAGAAGGCTGCGCAGGCTTCTGTTTCTGTGAGTCTGACGTCCTGCACGTATGTGCAGGACGTCAGACTCACAGAAGCAGAAGCCTGCGCGGCCACATTGGTGATCTGCAAGGGCCGACTTCTACATGGAATGTTGCTATTTTAGAATCTCAAATAGTAACAACAGTGGAGGAGTGGCCTAGTGGTTAGGGTGGTGGACTTTGGTCCTGGGGAACTGAGGAACTGAGTTCGATTCCCGGCACTGGCAGCTCCTTGTGACTCTGGGCAAGTCACTTAACCCTCCATTGCCTGCCGCATTGAGCCTGCCATAAGTGGGAAAGCGCGGGGTACAAATGTAACAAAAATAAAACAAAAAATATAACAGGGTGTCTGGTTATAAAATTACCCTCAGAAAAGGTAGGTATGTAGAAATGAAACAGAAAATAAACTTTGTAGGTCTGATAGCACTATTGAACCAGCCAGGAACAGCTCCTGGCCGGTTAAATCACGCTTAGCTAACCACCGATTATCTCTGCTGAATATCAGTGCTTAGTGGCCAGCTGCGCAAATTAGCCGGCTCAGCAAGACTATTTAGCGTTAAACTGGATAAGCTGAATGGTTAAGATACATCACTTAAATCTTTAATTGCTATTAACTTAACCTGTTAGTGCTGAATATTCGCTTAGCTGGTTAAGTTTCCTTGGCCAAAACTGGTTGCCGGATATTGCCCCTCATTGAATATCTGGGGTCAGCACCGGGCGCTGACAGCTAACTCTCGCTGCCTGCCACCAGCTTACTAAGCATTCTAACTGTACAAATAAAGAAATCTTAATGTGCTGGAGGGAACAGGGTACTACAAATGTCAATCCTAAGATAATATCCAGTCGCAGTAGTCATGATTTGATATATAACCAGGCTGCTGAAGTTATTTTCGACTTGGACATTCAGTGCCTGTATCGGATACTGGATCGCCAGGTATATCTTGGCCACTGGTACTCATCCTGGTACAGCTGACACTGACAGCCTTTCTGTTGACCAGAATGATAAAGGGGATGGAACCCTCCTCTCGTAAGAGGAAAGGCTAAAGAGGTTAGGGTTGTTCAGCTTGGAAAAGAGACGGCTGAGGGGAGATATGGGTGAGGTCTACAAAATCCTGAGTGGTGCAGAACGAGAAGAAGTAAATCAATTTTTTTTTACTCGTTCCAAAAGTACAAAAGACTAGGGGACACTTGAGGAAGTTACATGGAAATACTTTTAAAACAAATAAGAGGAAATATTTTTTTCACTCAAAGAATAGTTAAGCTCTGGAATTTGCTACCGAAGGATGTGGTAACAGCGGTTAGAGCGTCTGGGTTTAAAAAAGGTTTGGAAAGGTCCATAGTCTGTTATTAAGATAGACATGGGGAAGCCACCAATTGCCCTGGGATTGGTAGCATGGAATGTTGCTACTAATTGGGTTTCTGCCAGGAACTTGTGACCTAGATCGGCCATTGTTAGAAGCAGGACAGTGGCTGTTCTTATGTTCTTATTTTGATCTGGGTGATTATACGATTAGCAGTGATTTGAGTCCGCTACACAGGTAAGTGGAATCTCTGCCCAGGTTCTGCCCCAGACCACGTGGTGTTACCCAGATAGTGCCAAGGTAGCCTGTCTGGATTTTCAGTGGCCTTATCAGGAGCCAGTGACTGAGGCTGGCAGAATATCAGCCCTGTACGATATCAACGTGTCACTGCCCTTCATTTTTGCAGTTGTAAACCGCTCAGATATTTCTTTCAAAGGTGCTATTTTACCTCCAATAAAGTTGAATTTATACCTGATATCTTACACCAGAGGTTTTTGAAGGATTTGCTTGTGAAATCAATGTTTGCTTTTTGAAAAACTTGAACTTAGTAAACAATCTTGAACTTCCTGTGGGAAAAAAAAAAAGGCAATGTAGGGATATAACACCCGGATTCTATAAACAGCATAGATCTTGGGTCTGTGTGCAGAATAATTAGTTAATGAACTCCAATAATTTAATTGTTGGTGTTAACAAGTACTTAATTGGCACTAATTACGATTTGCGCATGGATCTGGCCGAATAATATTCTACAACAATGGAGGCCTAAATTGGATTGCACGCAATTCACAAGGTGTGGCCATGGAAGAGACATGGAAGGGTCAGGGGGCGTTCACAAGATTTAGGTACAGCAGGCGTACATTTCCACACCCAAAGTAGAGTGCAGACGTCCAGGCTAAGTTCTATTTAATAATGTGGAAATCATCCTAGAGCCCCCTTTATTGAACTGCACCGAGTGTGAATGTTTGTAAAATTTATGGAATCTGGACAATAATTTGCCCACCCACCATTATAAATATATATATTCTTATAAGTAAATCTACTACAGGCACAGATACTAAGAAGCTTTCATACTCTCTACTACAGTCTATTTATCAACTGCATGTTGGGATTCTAACACCGCTGAAGATTCTAATACACATTATCCTTAGTTTAATTCTCTAACCCCTCTAGGTATTACATGAAGAGAGCAGCATATGGAGGTTATTTCAGGAGGCTTATGTGGCATTTCCACATGTAAATAGCAGATTTAAATATGTCTAAGAAATGACTTTGCAAGACCTTCTCTATTTACACCACGCACAGGTTTTCAAAATTGCGGGTTCGGTGAGTGATCTGGGCAGGCCTTAAAAATATGCCTGTATTTAGGACATATGTACCTCAATAAACCCAGATATTGGTGTGCACATCTGCTCTGAGGAATGTGTGGCCCTGGGGGATGATTGTGCTTACTTCCCTGACACAAAATGCTTCACTGCTGAACTGTCACCCATTGTCAAGGCCGGTCACTTACATGCGTAGGCTGCAAGAGTGAGACTCACATGCAAGAGTCCAAGTGTACTCTGTGTTTTGAACGCGTTTCCTTGTAAAATGGCTGTTCTGCTGAACATGCTTCAAGTATCTCTATCCATCTCGCCATCTATATGTCCACATACGTATGCAGTTCTGTATACCGAGTATATATAGATACAGAAGGAGCTGTATCTACATCTTATATTTATATATGTTCGTGTATGCTCGATAGATAGATAGATAGATAGATAGATAGATAGATAGATAGATAGATAGATAGATAGATAGATAGATAGATAGATAGATAGATTAAACTGAAAGAATGGATGTTACAAATAGGTATCTCCTATCTTGGTCTCTCCCAAGCAAGTAGCAAACTTCATTCATAATCATGAATACTTGTGGTTCATTTTCTCAGTTACCACAGACAAACAGTTTCCGATTCAGACAAGCTTAAGAGATAAGGATGGAGAATGAGTGCTCCCAGCTTTAATTACACTGCCAGTGGCAGAATGACAATGACTTTTGCACAGAATATGAATCCAGGGTCAATAAGCTCTTGTACGTACACACATCCCGGCAGATGAATGCCGTGTAGTTTCGGTGGTAACCCTGCCCCACTTTTAGACTTACAGAGGGCCATGTCCATGCACGTGCAACTGGAATGCGCTGCTGTGCAAGCCACGCTGTATCTTTACCCTCACTGATGCTACTGGCGCTTACCTTACTGTGGTACCAGGGTCCCACTTTACCAGTCTAAAGATTGTCCCTTCAAGCAGAATCAGTTTCAGGGTCAGTTTAGGACTTCACATTATGCCCAAAGAAGTTGTGCGAATTTCTTGTAGGCATTAGGGAGGGCAGGGACTGAAAAACTATGCAATATCCATGTTTCCTTCCATAGGCACTTCCTGTTGAAATACCAATCTTTATGCAGCTACTAAAATGTCACATCTATGACGTTAAGAATTTTCACGTTATACAACTTCAACAGGCCTTGCGCGATGCCTTTGACCCCACCGCCTATGCCTCAGTCCAAATTATATACAAAATCAGCATAACTTATTCCAATCATGCATTAAGCACCATTTCTAAGCAGCAGTCTTACCTGGTGCAGTTACACAGATGCAGACAGTGGACAGCGTTCGTTCAGACAGTCTCTGCAACCCCCTTGAGAACCAAGCAACCCCACTGTATGCGCTACAGCATAGCAGAGCAGCCCGAGCAGAGATGGAGCGATCGCCGTTAGCCCCTTTGAATAGCTGTCTTTTCCTTTTGATAACAGGGAACTTGTGAAGGTTTTCCAGTCTTTTGGTAGCCTTGTTTTGCTAGCGATGGGCAACGCACAACAACTGTTCCCAGATTCTATTTCGTAACCTTCCTTCCACCCAATGAAAAGCAGCTGTGGCCTTTCACTAAATAAACGAGCAAATATTTTCCCAGTGTTCACCAGGTTAGATCCCCATTTAATTAAACTGGCTCATTATATCCCTATCTGATTAGCAGAGTAGAATCAATTATTCAATGCACAAACATGGCTGCAGGAGCTTGAGGTGTATACAGAGCTGTTCATTTAATTCCAAAGACACTAATTAGCTACAAAGCAAGCAATAAGTTTCGCAATTGCAGGCACAAGCTATATAAGCAGAACAGGATAAGGGACGAAGAAAACCACAGGCCTTCATTTTTCTAATAACCTGAAGGGTCAAGAAGAGACAGAAAGTGGGAGAGAATAAAATATAGAGCAGGAAAGGAAAGTGTCCAGGAAATAACCCCTGGGATTTGCATGTTTAATGGCGTACAGCTACTTTTGTACTTTATAATCAAACACTAGGCAATTATCCAAATTATTGACAGCAGATTTCTCATTTCAACTGCAAATTAAGGCCATTAATAAAGCTTTCTAATGCAAAAGTGACTAATTAACGAACGGAATGGAACTCTGAAGCTGTGATATCAAAACCAGTCCACCACATATTGTGGAAACACAGGGGAACTAATTAGTTTAATTATCAAAACAGCTAATTAAAATTACACAGTTGCCTAATTAGTTCCTTGCAATTTTTCTCTCTAGTTTAATTGACAGGAAGACTGGGTCTGAAGGATGGAAGAGGGAAATGTGTGCGTGTGGGGGAGGGGGGGAGGCGTTATGAACTGGTGGTATGTCCTCCTTTGTCAGTTAAAAGCGGTTTAGCAAGTCAGAAATAAATACATAAGTATGGTAGACTACTAATAGGAAAATAAGCGACTTTTATCTTGTCAGCATCCATATCATATCTGCTCTCAAACTATCAAACCAGGTTTCTATGAAGTAAAAGGGTGGAAAGTTCTGTGATGGCTGCACAGAATGGATGGCAATACATCATGCTCCCAAGATTCCCTGTGTTTCTGCTCTTTTTCCTGCTTCCTTGTTTTCTGTTTAACGAGGAGAGAGGAATGCATCTTCTCTGGCAATACAAGGATTAATTAATGTTTTTTGTTAGCTGTGCATCGGTGACTTCAACTTTGGTAATGTTCTCAGAAGGGCCAGGGACAGTGGAAGCCTTCGGAGTTTCTCTTCCGAACATAGACATTATGCTTAGTCTTGAGCAGTGGGGCAACTTCCACTATGAATCTGTGAATAGTAAGAGTACACAGTGGGTGCCATCTGAGAAGGTGAGGTAGTATGTTGGTCTCGGGACTTTTGGATGACACGATCCTCAATGGTAACCAAATATTGTACGCTCTATCCCTGAGAGAAGAAACCCAATATAGTCCAGGTTGCTTCATTGGATAGCACATTGTTTTCAGCAGCTTGGGCAGCTTACCAATACCAGCAGAGGTGAATCTTGGAGATGAAGGCTACCCCAAAAGCGATCACCCTCTAGGAAGTGTAGTACATGATCATTCTGATGGACCCACAGTTGTGAGTTAAACTTAATTCAGATAAGGTGATTTCAAAATATTTGGTCTAGTCCAGGAGACCCAGATGGAGTCAATGCAGAACATTAAACTTTCTTAAAGTTGGGTTTAGTTCTTTGCACTAGAAAGCTCTGAAAATATTGCCAAGAGGAGTGATCTTTGAATTGCTAATTTCTTCTGCCTTTCCTTTGTTCTGACTTTGACTATGATCAGTTTAAGACAAGGGTTCTCAACCCAGTCCTCAGGACACACCTAGCCGGTCAGATTTTCAGGATACCCACAATGAATATACATGAGATAGATTTGCATGCAGTGGAGAACGTGCATTCAAATCTCTCTCATTAATATTCACTGTGGGTATCCTGAAAACCTGACCTGCTAGATGTGTCCCGAGGACTGGGTTGAAAACCCCTGGTTTAAGAGATACTCTGGAACAGGTGATACCACCATAAGTACCTAAATAAGTATTGCCACACTGGGAGAGACCAAAGGTCCATCAAGCCCAGCGTCCTTTTTCCAACAGTGGTCAATCCAGGTCACAAATACCTGGCACGATCCCAAGGAAGTTCAATACATTTTATGCCATTTATCCCAGTTTTCAAACTTTCTATCTAGCTTGGTGATTGGTAGGGAAGACCTTTCTCCTAGCAGGATTAACCAGGCTACCTGACTGCCACATTTGCATTTGAAATTATGATTAGTTTTTTGCAATAAAGTTGTGCCCTTTTTGGGCCTGAAGACACATATATTCCTTGATGTAGTCTGGGTGTCTCTCAGCTTAGGCATAAGGGAAGTAGTTGTGTGACCGTCCTTTTAGGTGCCCCAATATTGCGATCCTATTGTATAACAGCATCTGGATGCCCAGATTTCGTTACAGAATACTAGCAAAACTGGGCATTTGTAGGCCTAACATTTAGACAGGGCCGTGCCAACACGGTAAGCGAGGTAAGCATGGCAGGAGGGCGCCATCCTCTGGGGGGCGCCCCGCCACACCATGCTTACCTCGCCCTCTTCTCCCCAGATCCTTTTCCTTTTTTTTTTGTTTAAATTTACCTCTGTCCGGCGGCGTTGCGTCAGTGAGAAGGAGGTGGCGCTCCCCCGCCCCGATGTGTCTACTAGTCTTCCCTTCGCTGTGTTCCGCCTTCTTCTGATGTCAGAAATGACGTCAGAAGAAGGCGGGACACTTAGTGAAGGGAAGAAGACTAGTAGACACGTCAGGGTGGGGGAGCGCTGCCTCCTTCTCACTGACGCTAAGCTGCCGTCGGACAGAGGTAAATTTAAACAAAAAAAAAAGGAAAAGGATCTGGGGAGAAGAAGGCGGGCAGTGTAGCGATCATTTTCGGGGGGAGCGGCGCGGTGCCAATGGGGGGGGGCGGTGGTGGCGCGGTGCCAACGGGGGGCGCCGGAGACCCTAGGCACGGCCCTGCATTTAGACATGTGTCGTTACTAGTTTCTCATCCACTTTGTAGACTGGCTTCTATGAGGCCTTTTCTGGATAGTCACTCAAAACTGCAGGATCTAATAAAGGTTTTGTAAGAAACGGTTTCACAACTACATTATTCATTTAATCAGGAAATCTCGCTTTGATAGTGTGCAGCCTCTCCGTGAGAACCTTCACTGGCTACCCATTATTGACCGTATTACATTCAAATTCTGCGCCTTAACACATAAGATCATTTACGGAGAAGCACCAGTTTACATGTGTGATTTGATAGATTTACCTCCCAGAAATTCATCGGTGTCATCTCGTACTTATCTTCTTCTGCGCTATCCTTCCTGCAGGAATCTAAAGTGCAAGTCAATCTACACTTCTTCCTTTTCGTTCATCAGCCCGCAATCCTGCAATGCTTTGCCAAGACTACTAAAAGAGACAACGGATCACCAAACATTAAAAAAATTAATTAAACCTTATTTGTTTAGTAAAGCTTATCCCAAAGACCACGATACTCTTTAATCCCCTTTTTCCGTTTTGTTTGATTTCCCGCTTTTACATAGTAACATAGTAGATGACGGCAGAAAAAGACCTGCACGGTCCATCCAGTCTGCCCAACAAGATAAACTCATATGTGCTACTTTTTGTGTATACCTTACCTTGATTTGTACCTGTCCTTTTCAGGGCACAGACTGTATAAGTCTGCCCAGCACTAACCCCGCACTCAACCACCAGCCCCACCTCCCACCACCGGCTCTGGCACAAACCGTATAAGTCTGCCCAGCACTATCCCCGCCTCTCACCACCAGCCCCGCCTCCCACCACCGGCTCTGGCACAGACCGTATAAGTCTGCCCAGCACTATCCGTGCCTCCCAACCACCAGTCCCGTCTCCCACCACCGGCTCTGGCACAGACCGTATAAGTCTGCCCAGCACCATCCCCGCCTCCCAACCACCAGTCCCGCCTTCCACCACCGGCTCTGGCACAGACCGTATAAGTCTGCCCAGCACCATCCCCGCCTCCCAACCACCAGTCCCGCCTCCCACCACCGGCTCTGGCACAGACCGTATAAGTCTGCCCAGCACCATCCCCGCCTCCCAACCACCAGTCCCGCCTCCCACCACCGGCTCTGGCACAGACCGTATAAGTCTGCCCAGCACTATCCCCGCCTCCCACCACCGGCTCTGGCACAGACCGTATAAGTCTGCCCAGCACCATCCCCGCCTCCCGCCACCAGTCCCGCCTCCCACCACCGGCTCTGGCACAGACCGTATAAGTCTGCCCAGCACCATCCCCGCCTCCCAGCCACCAGTCCCGCCTCCCACCACCGGCTCTGGCACAGACCGTATAAGTCTGCCCAGCACCATCCCCGCCTCCCAACCACCAGTCCCGCCTCCCACCACCGGCTCTGGCACAGACCGTATAAGTCTGCCCAGCACTATCCCCGCCTCCCACCACCGGCTCTGGCACAGACCGTATAAGTCTGCCCAGCACCATCCCCGCCTCCCGCCACCGGCTCTGCCACCCAATCTCAGTAAAGCTCCTGAGGATCCATTCTGCTTCCCTTTTGTTGCTCCTGTATTCCCATCCGTATTCTCTTATTTTGCAGCTTCCATTATTGTATTTGTTAATTTTTTAGAACAATAATATCCTGCTGTATTATGTAATTTTCTTGTAACTTTGTTAGCCACATTGAGCTCCGCACAAGCTGGGAAAATGTGGGATACAAGTGGACCAAATAAATAAATAAGATTTTCTCAGTTGGCGATGCATCCACCTAACCCTTCCACCGCTCTATTTTTATTTACCCTAATGAAGACGGGCAGAGCGCTAACACCGGTACTTTAGGCTGTCTGTATTTTATAGTGGAAGGCTCTGCCCCTTCATCTCATCTAGCAATATGTACCCGCATACACCGCTTGGATACCTTTCAGGCTTGGAGGTGGTACATAAAAAATTAAATATGAATACAGCCATTTTTTTTATCGATGCAACATGGCTTCATGACAGAGATACAGTGGTCTTGAATGAACTGGCTTTTATTATATTGTCCACTGTTGAGAACAGTTGTGGAAGGCTGGTTTAGGAATAGTTTAAATATGCAAATAAATAAACTGTGCCCTGAAAAATGTACCTAGATGAATGGTCCTAGGATAGGGAAGAAAGGGGCTAGCATTGAGAGTGGAGGAGTGGCCTAGTGGTTAGGGTGGTGGACTTTGGTCCTGGGAAACTGAGGAACTGAGTTTGATTCCCGGCACAGGCAGCTCCTTGTGACTCTGGGCAAGTCACTAAACCCTCCATTGCCCCATATAAGCCGCATTGAGCCTGCCATGAGTGGGAAAGCACAGGGTACAAATGTAACAAAAATAAAATAGATACTATTGGAGATTCTACATGGAATGTTGCTACTATTGGAGATTCTACATGGAATGTTGCTATTCCACTAGCAACATTCCATGTAGAAGGCCGCACAGGCTTCTGTTTCTGTGAGTCTGACGTCCTGCAGAAGCCTGTGCGGCCACATTGGTGATCTGCAAGGGCCGACTTCTGTAGTGGATTAGCAACATTCCATGTAGAATCTCAAATAGTAGCAACAGTGGAGGAGTGGCCTAGTGGTTAGGGTGGTGGACTTTGGTCCTGGGGAACTGAGGAACTGAGTTCGATTCCTGGCACAGGCAGCTCCTTGTGACTCTGGGCAAGTCACTTAACCCTCCATTGCCCCATGTAAGCCGCATTGAGCCTGCCATGAGTGGGAAAGCGCAGGGTACAAATGTAACAAAAATAAAATAGATACTATTGGAGATTCTACATGGAATGTTGCTACTATTGGAGATTCTACATGGAATGTTGCTATTCCACTAGCAACATTCCATTTAGAAGGCTGCGCAGGCTTCTGTTTCTGTGAGTCTGACATCCTGCACGTACGTGCAGGATGTCAGACTCACAGAAGCAGAAGCCTGCGCGGCCACATTGGTGATCTGCAAGGGCCGACTTCTACATGGAATAGCAACATTCCATGTAGAATCTCAAATAGTAGCAACAGTGGAGGAGTGGCCTAGTGGTTAGGGTGGTGGACTTTTGTTTCCTGAGGAACTGAGTTCGATTCCCACTTCAGGCACAGGCAGCTCCTTGTGACTCTGGGCAAGTCACTTAACCCTCCATTGCCCCATGTAAGCCGCATTCAGCCTGCGATGAGTGGGAAAGCGTGGGGTACAAATGTAACAAAAATAAAATAGATACTATTGGAGATTCTACATGGAATGTTGCTACTATTGGAGATTCTACTTGGAATGTTGCTACTATTGGAGATTCTACATGGAATGTTGCTATTCCACTAGCAACATTCCATGTAGAAGGCTGCGCAGGCTTCTGTTTCTGTGAGTCTGACGTCCTGCACGGCCACATTGGTGATCTGCAAGGGCCGACTTCTGTAGTGGATTAGCAACATTCCATGTAGAATCTCAAATAGTAGCAACAGTGGAGGAGTGGCCTAGTGGTTAGGGTGGTGGACTTTGGTCCTGGGGAACTGAGGAACTGAGTTCGATTCCTGGCACAGGCAGCTCCTTGTGACTCTGGGCAAGTCACTTAACCCTCCATTGCCCCATGTAAGCCGCATTGAGCCTGCCATGAGTGGGAAAGCGCAGGGTACAAATGTAACAAAAATAAAATAGATACTATTGGAGATTCTACATGGAATGTTGCTACTATTGGAGATTCTACATGGAATGTTGCTATTCCACTAGCAACATTCCATTTAGAAGGCTGCGCAGGCTTCTGTTTCTGTGAGTCTGACATCCTGCACGTACGTGCAGGATGTCAGACTCACAGAAGCAGAAGCCTGCGCGGCCACATTGGTGATCTGCAAGGGCCGACTTCTACATGGAATAGCAACATTCCATGTAGAATCTCAAATAGTAGCAACAGTGGAGGAGTGGCCTAGTGGTTAGGGTGGTGGACTTTTGTTTCCTGAGGAACTGAGTTCGATTCCCACTTCAGGCACAGGCAGCTCCTTGTGACTCTGGGCAAGTCACTTAACCCTCCATTGCCCCATGTAAGCCGCATTCAGCCTGCGATGAGTGGGAAAGCGTGGGGTACAAATGTAATAAAATATATGACACATTTATGTTGCCCAGCCATAACTGGGGAAGGGAGTGGAGTATATTTTTTCAGATCAAAGGGAAAACTAGTTGGTTGATGATGCTCCATGTATCGATGTGTGTGGTTAGATGAATTGTTGAATCCGAAAGCTGAAGCTACTATGCTAACATTCTTGTAATGGGTGATTCCAATACACATACAGAAAGCCAGGGTGGGAAGATATATTTGGAAAATATTCTGGGACAGCTGAGTTTTTTTGTACACTTTGTGGATGGTCCTGTGCATGAAACAGTTGGTTTGGGAGCTCGGATTCTCTCCCCAGTTCTGGGTTCCACTCAGCTGTTCAGCCCAGGAGCAGGAACCACACAGCACTCCAAAGGTTTAATAACCAAACTTAACTTTTATTTGCAAACCGCTGCAACATGCAGACTAACTTTAACCTCCTTTCCAGAACAGTCACTTAAACTGCAAAGCAACCTTAACTTCCAGCTTCTGTTTTTCCCAGAGGGACCACCTTTGCCACTGTCCTTCTCAGTTGTATCCACAGGGAATTCTCATTCAGGGCTATTTACATATGTACAGTTTCTCTTGTCCATGGCGGTCCTGTAGACAGATAATAACCCCATAGGCTGTACTCCTTTTCACTTTTGCGGGCTCAGACCCCCTCGATTTGACCCAGTGGTGACCCACCTTTGGTCCACCCTAGTTCTGGGACAAGCTCTCCCTGGCTCCTGGGGAGGGGGGGCTATATAGTAATTTATAGTAGTAGTAGGGGGCCATTCCAGGTAGGGAGAAAGTTGTGAGTGTCAGCGCCTGGGTGGAGGAGGAAGGGGGCTGCATCAGAGGACAGGACGGGGATTGTGGGGCTTTAAAAGCAAAAAAATAGTTATGTGGGTCCTGGCCGATATTCAGCCAGGGTCCACATAAGCTCTGGCAGCCAGTCCCACTGTGACTGAATTCAACTTCCAATATTCAGTCCCATTGCCCGGGCTAATCGTAAAGTTTCCATGTTACTTTTCTGAAACCCTCCTGAGGATCCTGACTTCAGCTGGCTTTACTAGAGAAGAAACCAAGAACAGAACGCTCAAAAAGCGCTTCAGCCCCTCTCCAGTCCTGTGTGTCATGCTCGTTATAGCATTTTGATGTCCCAGTTAAAGGATCTCTGGTTTCGAACAGTCTATATAGATTTATCATCCTCTTTAGATTCAGTAGCAGATAATTAATAGACCTTTGCAAGCGGAGGCAGATTTTCTTTAGGAAGTTGAAACGTTTGAATTTTTTTTTTTCGTATTGCTGTACTTTGAAATAGCTTTGCTTTGCCTCTCTAGACACCAGTCGATGCGCTGTTACACCTCATAAAAGAGAATCTTTTGCTACTAATGCGACACGCTTTATCCTTCCAAATTGATTGCGGTATTGATCGCAGTGACATTCATTACTATCAGCAGCTGGATTCCAAGATTAGCCTGGCAGTATTGTGTTTTCAGTGAACTGATAGTAGGACAGATGTTTGTGTGTAGGAATCCTAAATACAGATGTCCTGAGCTAGTGTTTCTCTATGACCAAGTTTGGTTGCATCGAGCAGCTCATTTGAAGATACAGTAGAGACCAAGGAGGTGTTATGACAGGAGATATCATCACGTCAAAAAGTTGAAGCCGTCTCCCCTGCGCAGCTGCCATAATATATGACCCCAAACATTTGAAAACAATAGCAAACTTTTGAGTTTTATGACTGCCTATGTCTGTTTTTTTTTATTTGATAGCTTTTTTAATTATTTGAATGCTTCCTATATGTAACCCGAGTTGTGTTTTTTTTTTTTAACCTCAAAGGGGGGGGGGGGGGGGGGGTCTCCACACCTCGGCCCCAAGGCTCAGGCAGAGCCTGGGCCTTTCTTAAAGCAGCTCCATTATATAACAAAACGTGACCCTCCCGCGTCTTCAAAAACAAGTCTACCGCTCCAGAGAAATCAGTCAGGTGCCCCATTAGTAACCAGACAGTCTCTGTTGCCTCTTTAAACTGAAACAGAGCCACTTTCAGGAAAGAAATAATTTCATTTTAGAGAAGGCAAGCACACAAAACTGAAATGAAAGGTGGTACATATTTGATTTAAGTCTGGGGTTCAGTTTCCACAGTTCTGCTCCCAGTGAAACATTTGGCCCTTAGTCTCATTTATGAGAATATATTACATCCTTCACCATCTTGGAGCAAATTGCCTCCCATAATTCTGTAGTTCCCTGGAAGTTATAAATTAGCTAGCTGGGCTCTCTTTATATCCTGAAATGGAATTAAAAATGCACTTGCCAGATCATGAATCTTCTCCTTCCTGCATTCAGTATTCCACATTTCTTTCATTCTTCCTCCAAACCCATTTAAGATGGTTTGGGAATTCCCTTTAAACCTGCAAATTCTGATTTCCACCGAGGAGTGAATAGTTTTGTTTCACCAAAATCCAGGACTAGGAAGAGGTGCCACCATCTTCCAGTGGGATTCCTGAAGCCATCAGATGTTAACTAAAGGAAGAAAGTTCAACATAAGGACCTGGGATTTGGCTGACGTCAGAAGAAGGCGGGACACTTAGCGAAGGGAAGAAGACTAGTAGACACGTCGGGGCGGGGGAGCGCCGCCTCCTTCTCACTGACGCTACGCTGCCGCCGGACAGAGGTAAATTTAAACAAAAAAAAAAGGAAAAGGATCTGGGGAGAAGAGGGCGGGCAGTGTAGCGATCATTTTCGGGGGGGCGGCGGCGCCAACTGCAGGGGGGCGCCGGAGACCCTAGGCACGGCCCTGCTGAAAAATACCTGTTTGGCTCCTTCTTTTCAGTCTGTGAAAGACACTACAAGACACTGTGAGATGGGGAACATCTCCTGGCTTCCATGGCAGCTCAGACCCCTGTTGTAGGGAGGAGTAGCCTAATGATTATTGCAGTGGGCTGAGAACCATGTTCAATTCCTACAGCAGCTCCTTGTGACTCTGGGTAAGTCATTTAACCCTCCATTGCCCCAGGTACAAAATAAGTATATTTTGCATATAATACATAAACCACTTTGATTGCAACCGTAGAAAAGTAGCATATCAAATCCCATCCCCTTTCCCTTGTAAACATATTTTTTGATATTCCTGTGTTTTCTGATGTATTTATTTATTTATTTATTTGTTGCATTTATATCCCACATTTTCCCACCTATTTGCAGGCTGAATGTGGCTTACATTTTTCCGTCATGGCGATCGCCATTTCCGGTATGAGGAAATACAAGTTGGTAATGCGTGCATGTTCAGAAGCGAAAGCAGATTATGGAAGGTTCATTACCAAGATCAGGGCTCTGGTGTTGTAACATTAAACGTTCATTCGTAATCATTGTTAATGCAAGCAGGTATATCAAGATTTGGTTATGTCCAGTTCTAGTATATATGTCGTTGATTGGGATTTAGGATGGGTCATTGTGGTATGCCTTGTAGAACAAATTGGTTTTTAGTAGTTTTCGGAAGTTGGTTAGGTTATGCATTGTTTTTGTAGCCAGTGGTAGTGCATTCCATAGTTGTGTGCATATTGTCAGATCGATACCAGTCGACACCTCGAGGTGTTGCCCCCTCCTTGCTCCGCTCCGGGAACCACCTCCGCACAGCTAGTATTCCTCCTAGTTGTTATTCAAACACAGATCATGCTTCCTCTGCTAGGTTCACTCTAGCCAGCAGTGGGCCCATTAGTTTCCTCAGGTTGCGGCCCTCATCCACTTTTGAGCAGACCAAGCATTCACAGTTTTAGGGCAGCAACCAAGTCTATCTGCTCCCTGGCTTCTCTCCAGCCAGGCTACCAAACACAAAATGCCTCCCTACGGGTCCTGTTGCTGGCACAGGCACCTTTAGTTCATTTCTCGACCCACTACAGAGTTCAAACACAAAGTTCAGCTTTCAAGTTCAAATGCTATCCAGTCCCCAACTTTCTCACTGCTGTTTGAATTCCCCTAGGTTTAGCAATTCCTTCTCAGCTAAACCTAGAGACCCACCTCCCTCATTTGTCAGCACTCACTCCTGACAACCTCCCGCTCAGGTCTAGAACTCATACAGTGTGTTTTCCAGGACTTACTTTCCTTCAGTTCTCCTCTGGCCCCTCCCCCTCTTCTCCCACTTGCCAGTCCATATGCTCGGGCCCTCCCTCCCCCAGCAGGTGTTCCTCATTCCCTTCCTCAGACCTCATTTCCCAATCAGCCTCCACCCCCTGGCTTCCCTGCGAAGGAAAGTCCTCCCCCTCCGGTTTCTTCCTCCTCTCAGGCTCATGGGACTTGTAGTTTCCCCTCTCCTCCCTCCCTTGGTCCTGCTCGGCCTTCTGGGATCGGTAGTTTCTGTGGTCCCCCTCTTTCCCCTTTTCCTCCCTACATGGAAGAAGGGCCCCTTTTCCTCACAATATTTAGGAGAAGCTTGACGCAAGTGATGATTTATATTTTAGTCCTTTGCAGCTGGGGTAATGGCTCCAGGAGCCTCCATCTACAGGATGCCGAGAGTATAATCCTTACTGTATGGGACATTTTATGTGGGTCTTTCATTTAGAATACCCTGGAGCACTCCACTAGAGATGTCTGCTTGGGACAGTTTGCCAAAACATCTTGTGTGCAGACTCTAGTAAGACCTATGCAAGGTCTTGTGTCTTTGGAGCTGATGTCTATAATATTCCATTGCCTTAGTAATCGCAGGGGCAGAAGAAGGTCCCTGCTCTTTCTATGCCATCTGCTTACTGATGAATAACGGCCGCACCTGAATATCCACCCGACTGCTATGACCCTTGATTTATCACTGAAACATAATAAAGAGCTAATTATGTGATTATACCTATTTCAGGGTATCTGAGTGAGATTTGTTTGCTTCTTGCAAAAGCATCATGAAAGGGACTGTGGTCCCATCTAGATCATTTGTGGCCCCAGTGTACTGCTGTTTTATCTATGGGTTATTCTCCAGAGTGAATAATAAAATGAATTGACAGCCTGATCTGGCATCTCTTCCTCTACCTGCCAATCAACATTTCGGTATCTCCCCCTCTATCTCAATCCCCCTCCCCAATGTACTTTCAAATTTGTCTTCTAGAGAGCAGTGGAAGAGCACTGATACACCCGGGCCACCTGCAGCCTGCTCCAGGGCACTCCTTCTGACCTGTCCTGTCCAATCAGAAACAGGAAGTTGAGTGGTGAGGGGGAAATGCTGGACCATTCATCAGGTGAAGGGAAATAAAGATTGATGCTGGATCATTGGAGTTAAGGAAGGAGGGGAAGTGATGTTAGAGGTGGAAGGAAGAGATAGGGATATTGGACCTGGAGGTGGTGGGGAGGGAGAGGGAGGGTGGGAGAGGGAGCAACGTTAGGCCTGGAGGTAGAGAGGAGAGAGAAAGGGATGCTGGACAATGGGAAGGAGAGAGCAAAGAGAGAGGGAAAGATGTTGGACTTTGTGGGGGGGGGGGGGGGGGAGAGACAGATAGACAAGTTACGGTGTAATAGTGATATTTAATTTTCTTGGGATGCCAGAAAATGAGTCATATTGAGTGCTCAGTTGTTATTACCCATTCTCAAAGCAGGGTCTTAAATGCCTAGTGTTGTAACTACAATGCATTTTGTCTCTTCAGGACCTTGAGAGGATAGGGTTCTTGGGTGGGCAGGTGGGTGAGGGGAGAGGGAAATAGGGGTTAGAGTAGGGCTGGAAATGTGTTCAATAATGAGAAGTTAGATTTATCAAACCAAAATGGTAGTACAACTTGGACTGAAATGTAACGAAAAGGGAAATGTTTAACCTGTGGTTTGAGCTAGTAGAAGAGGTTGTAAATTTGTCTGTTTATCAATAAAAATAATTCAACATATAGTAATATTACTTAGTTATTGTGTTGGCGTCTTGTATTGCAATAGTTCCGTTCTTTCCTTCAACCTTGACTTATAGATGATATATATAATACTTCATCAGTGAGTCAGATATCGGCCTAGATGTGTGTAAGATGCTGTATAGCGACCTAGTTTAGGGCCCAAAATCTATATGGAAATAAGAAAAACACTCCACACTGCTGTAAGTGACAGTCTGGGGTGGATTCAGTAACGCTCCTTTGCTATTTCTCCTCCGGTGTAGATACTGTACATTTCCCCCCCTTCCTTCTTCTCTTCTACCTCTGTCCATGTCATCTTTTTGTAAGCCCAGACTTCTCCCTTACCCACTAACTGTGTCCAGGCAGCAGGAGTGATGATAGTCTTTTCTAACTGTGGGGTTGTTAATTAGAGCATGATTTAGTGAAAAGGTAGTAATTTGTGCAAATCCATTAGGCCTTCACAAGTCTCTCATTACAATCATTAACACACCAGAACTCTTCAGGTTTGCCATCTGCCTGTTAATATGTCAGCATGTATGTGTTAGGGTCTTCATGAATGCCGTGTTATTTATCTTGCACTGTAAACCAGTTTAATGTGCTCAGATTTTACCAGCCAGGAGCCTTTTCTAGCCGGTTAAATCACTTTGAGTATTGACCTTATTGTGCTGACTAGCAGAGAGGGACTGCTTTTCACCCTAAGAGTAAGAATGCTGGTTTCAGGAACTGAAGTTAACTAATACATTTCAGGTGTTGATATTCTGCGGGCGGCAGGGAGTCCTTCTGAAATCCAGATAGTCAATGCCGGGCAACATATAATTACAATAATGTCCTGCAAAACAACTGGCAACTTGATACTGGCTGTGTTTTAGATGAAACAAGGTGGTCCCGTTTTTGGTTAAAAGTAATGAAACCACTTTCCTCAGCAACTGTTTTACAATCAATGTTCTTTCTATACCACAAAACAAACTAGACTCCTAGGAAACTCGCAACTGCTGGCTTGAATTCATCAGATAAATGCTGGCATTGTTCACGGCAAGTGGGCACTTTCTTTCACATGATATATGAATGTCAAACAGTTTTTAAATTTTGGAAGGAAGTTTGGAGTGTCATACAAAAAAATTATACCTATTGTTGAAGACTTGTCTTACTCAATTGTAGTCTTTAAGTCTGTTCATAGTTCCTTTGATTTGACAAACTCGCAAGCAAAATTACTAGACATTCTCATCACCATTGCCCAAAGACAGATTTTACAAAACTGGAAAACTGCACATCTATTGAATGTTCATTTCTGGTGGAACACAGTTCTGCAACACCAGACGTTTGAGTTTGCAATGGCAGAGAGGCTTCAGATGACAGTCTCTACGAAAAGAGTATAGTCTCTTCTAGAGAACTACTTCCAATCGAATCAGAACCAACCTTAACCCAACACGAAGGTTTCAGATGCTGGACACCTGGACAATATTTATTTATATATATATTTTTTTTCTTTCTTTCTTTCTCGCCCTTTCTTTTGGGTTCCCCATTCTTCTCCATTGCATTTCCTTGTCATTGTATATTTGGAAAACCAATAAAATATCTTGGAAATAGAAAAAAAAAGATAGGACAGCTATTTATGTGACTCCATTTGACCGCTAAACTTATCTGGTTAGGCATTGAATATTGGCGCCTAACTGGATAAGTCACATGATTATAGCTGGTGATGCATCAATATGCTATTTAACCTGGCTGATTACATAGATTTCAATACCAGGGGGAAAAGCTCTGTTCGTTTAACAAGAACTCTGCGTGATAGAAACATGTTAAACATGGACAAAATTAAATTTCAGCTGCTCAGCTCAGTTTTTACATCTCTTTCCAAATAGTAAGAGTTTCAGAACTATGCAAATACAACGGAGCCCTTCTAGTGAATTCATAAAAAATTAACTCTACCAGGGGACACACTACAGCGCATTGCAGTAACATTGTTTCCTCTTAATTTGAGAGTCGAAAAAAGGCAGAGGATATATATTAAGTATTAACTGCACAGCACAGCCATACGTTCTGTGATTTCCACAGTTTTGCATGCAAATAAATGCAGGATACAGGGAGGAAATATTAGTTTTCTGTATATTTGCATTACAGTAATATGTTTTGCCCACTGAATATATTAAGGAGACATGTTCAGTACAACAGTTTTTTTGACACAAAAATAGATTGAAAATTATTCACAGGAAATCCACTACATTAGTCGATTCACCATAGAGACTGGTGCCCTGAGGCCATTTGTCAATGCGGAGGCTGTAAAGAATTGCACACAGTGTATTGGTAGAGATGGTGAACAAGATGAAGGACAGCCAGTCCAATTAGAAATTGGAAGAAACCAGTCGAGTGAAAATCCTTCTATGGTAAAAACTTCTCACAGACAAGTTCCCAACAGGAAATGAGAAGTTTTTCCAATAGAAGGTCTTTCACTCTACTGGTATCTTCTAGTTTCTAATTGGACTGGTTGTCCTCCACCTTCCTCACCACCAATGCTATCTACCTCTTCGGTTGTCCTAATAGTAGAGATGGGCCAAGACATGGTGACACGTAAAAAAAGAAGAAACAGGAAAATGCAAGGAGGATAACAAAGAAGTCTTTATTTTTTTAAGTATCTTCAATAAAGACTTCTTTGTTAACTTCCTTGGATTTTCCTCACTGTTTCTTCTTTTTCACATCTCACAGTTTCGTGAGTTTTTTTTTTCTCCTTTTTGGTTGTTTTCCAAGAAATGGTGACCTAGACAGAGCTGGAGGCAACCTGGGCACTAGGGATGTTTATTCATTTGAAATAACATGAGAAATGTTTATATTTCCCAGATTGCTTTGGGTCATTTTCTGTCCAATATAACAGAAACACTCACCTCTCCCATTAGTGTTTTTTTTTTTTTGGGGGGGGGGGGGATGTTGTTAATAGTGTGCACCCAAAACAGCGTGTTCACTGTTTGCAAAGAGAGCACAGTTCACAAGTTAGTGAAGAGTGAATTCTCTTTTGGAAGAGTGCACACTATCAAAAAAGTTGAAGGAAAAGAAAACGAGCAACATTAATGTAAAATGACACAAAATGAAAGTTTTCGGACTGCACATCCTTATGTAAGGAGGCAGGACTGGGGAGGTTAGGATTGTTGCCGGAATTCTTTAACTTGTATTTTTTGGCCCTTTTGAGATTTGCTGGATGGGTTGGGGATCAATTGTAGAATCAATGCAGACAATATTCTGCTTTTTCTGTCTGTGGGGTTGGATCTTCAGGATTGTTTGGACAAGTTGTTAGACATGTTCAAGGTGATGGATGAATAGTGGTCGGTTAATAATTAGTTGCAACTTTACAGAATTAGGAGTGTTCTACTAGTGGTGTGGAAATAACCTGAGTGTTAATTCTACATTTATGTTCTACCAATCCAATCGTAATGGCTCTTGCAGTGTGTCCAATGTAAAATGTTTGGCAAGGGCACTGGATGGCATAAATCACAAATATAGAACTGCAGATGGTAAAGCTCTTAATTTGATAGCTTATGTTGGTGACATGGCATTAAATGCAGCTTTCTGCGAGAGAATAAAAATTGAACTGTCCGCATGGGCGATGGCCCTCAAAAACCCAAAGCAAAGAACGAATCAACTTTGCATTCAGGCTGGGTCTCTGGGTTTAGATGATACTTGAACCAGCTGAAAAACCACAATGTATTGAAAGCTCATGCCAGTGTTGTCTAAGAATTTGAGCTATTCGATGACCTATATGAGAATAACAGATAGGGCAAACTAACTTGTCTATCTCTTCTCTAGGTTTATCCAACAACAAATGAAATCAATGTGCAAATCAAGCACATTTATATGCTCTTTTATTCCACTTTTTATCTTCAAATTCATGGCACAATGATGGGAACAGCAACGGCCTCCAGTGTAGCCCGTTTATATGTTTCAAGTTTTGAGGAAGATGTTGGTTTATAAGGCCTCAAGCTGGAAACTGACAAGCCATGAAGTTGCTCTAATTTTCACAAAAAATGAGCAGTGTCTTTTATTTCGACAATGGTTCCATAACTAAGCTGTGCATTGACACTATAGGGTGGCCCGGTGGTGACTTCGAATTCTTGTAGATCTTAAGTACAGTTTTTGATGGACTAGGAGTTAGCTATCACCTATACATAGATGATATATGGTCTCCCCCCCCCCCCCCCCCCCGTTACTTTTTGGGGTGTTGGTCTTGAGACACAGTTGCAGTTTTATATGGATGAGCTCAATGGATAGATGTGTGAGCATGGTTTACTATTGAATATTGGAACATCTGATGTGATGATTGAATAAAACAAGAATACCAATTCAGAAAGTTATAAAACTGTTGGGTGTTTCATTGGATTCAGGGTCGACTATGAAATATCAATTGGTGAATGTGATTCAGTCATGTTTTGATCAGCTTCAGCTGTTACGTAGACTGAAACCTATGTTGCTCCTGTATGATTTTCGTGAAGAGATTCGGACAATGGTTCTGTCACATTTAGATTATTGCAATGCTCTTTATCTTGGCATGAGTAAGTCTACGATTTGAGCATTGCAGTTGATACAAAATGCTGCTGTAAGGTTGGTTACTAGTGTGTCTAGGGTTACTCATATCACACCAATCTTGAAACAACTACATTGGTAGCCCCGTTCAGTTTCGAGGATCCAGTTTAAAGTCCTATACTTTGTCCATCAGGCAATATACAGTACTTGCCTGCTCCACAGTATTTAAGACTGCTTTCAAGTGTATCATCCAAAGAGGAGCTTAAGATCAGAAACAAGTGATACGTCTCTCTCTTGATTTAGTTGCTCGTATTAGATTTCATGACACTTATCTTGCAGCCTTTTCTATACCAGGAGATTCATTATGGAACTCTTTATGTTTATACGCAGAGGCTTTTGCAGTTTAAGCAACTTTTAAAGACCTCTTGGTTTGCGGAAGGTTTTCTGTTAGTAGGACTTGATAATTTTTATGCAGTTTTTTTTTTTTTTGCATCCGTATGTCATGATGTCAATAGATTTAGTACTTTCTGGTTATGTATTTTAATGACTGTGTTGTTTTAAATTGTTTTTATTACGTATTTTTGCTTTGTTTGTTTCATTGTACACTGCTGTGCTTTAAACTGTATAGAAATGTAGAAAATCATTTAACAATCTGGAGGGCCATGGGGGGAGGGGGAGGGAGCGTGAGAGATGACAGATGACGAGGGGGAGGGCTGTGAGGGGTGGGGGAAAGGAAGAATGCTAGGACCTGGTGGGGAAGGGGTAAGGGAGAGTAAGAGATGCTGGATTATAGGAAGGGAAGGGGAGGAAAGAGAAAGAGACGGAGATGCCAGTCCACAATGGGAGGGAGCAGGGAATCTTTAATGCAATCAAGTTAAATTTTATTAACGCAAGTTACAATTTAGGACATCTTTTACTAATGCATAGACTGCGCTATTGGACTTTAGCATGTGCTAATGTACTATAAAAGAGCCCCTCAATGTATTAATCCCATTAATAATCTGCTAAATGTGCAGCCCTAGCTTTAACCCTTGAAATTTCAATGCTGAGGTTTTGAATGCTAATAGTTACCTATGGGAATCTTTGCACTCTGTGGTGTATTTGGTAACTATACACATAAGAGCCATTTTGCAATGTTACTATTTACCCACAGAAGCCGAAGGGTGTATGAATTTGAAGGAGGCTTGTTTAATGTTTAGGGGAAAGTGATTAAGTCTGGCTTTCTCTGCTCCTTATTTTTTGCAGGTTAGTCACTCCTGCCGTCCAAGAATATCCCCTGCTTGCAATTAACCATACAAGCAGCACTAATTGACTGTGTCAAGAACATTGAGCTGTAAAGCTGTGGCCCAATGCTCCCAGACTACTTCCTAAAGGGACTGGACTGAAGTATCTCTCCCTTCTCCCCCCCCCCCAAATGCCCCATTCACTTCCCCCAAATTCTCCCAACATAGGTCCCCCCCCCCCCCCCAGGCTTACCTGGCAAATCCCTGAGGGGTCTGTTGAAGTCAGGGAAGGAATCCCCAGTCTCACATGCTCCTTCCAGTGCTGGGTTCAAAATGGCACCGGCTACCCCTAGTGGCAGTTTGCGATACTACTGCTAGAGGTCCAACTACCATATAAGGAACAGGGAAGCAATGGGGCAACACAGACCAAGGTTTCATTAAGCACAGGTTCTTCACGGTCCTATAATTAGGGCTTCTGAGGTTAGGTTTTAATTGAAGAACACTGACAAAACATCCCAATGCAAAACAATTTAAAATAAATAAAACCCCCCAAAACACCACTTCATGTAATACTCTCTCACCCCTCACCTGGCTTGTCTTGTACCTTCCGGTCAGCCCTGGGCATTTTCTGGTGCTGATGATTCCCTAATGCCACAAATGTACATATTTATTTATTTATTATTACATTTGTACCCCGCGCTTTCCCACTCAAGGCAGGCTCAGTGCGGCTTACATAATAATATGGATTACATAGTATAGATAGAAAAATGAGTTAATTATAGCAGAATAAAAGAGATAGGTAGGTAGAGATGGGGAAAGGTGAAGGGAGTAGGAGAGGCATGAGCAAAGGGAAGGAGAGCATTGGAGGAGGGGTGGAGGAGGCGGGATGGGGGATGGGACATGGGAAATTTGGTGGGAGATATAATCTGGGTCATTATTTTCTGAATATGTGTTGGGCAGATGGGTTCATAGGGTTAGTTTGGGTCATTTGGATAGGCTTGCTTGAACAAATGGGTTTTTAGTGATTTCCGGAAGGGTAGATAATCGCTGATTGATCAGATGGGTCTAGGAAGGGCATTCCGGAGTTGGCTGCCTAAGAAGGAGAAGTTGGATCCATAATAGGTTTTGTACTTGAGTCCTTTGCAATTGGGGTAACGTAGGTTGAGGTAAGTTCGCGAAGTTTCAGACATGTTTCTGGTGGGAAGGTCAATCAGATCGAGCATATGGTCCGGAGATGGTTCAAAAGCACTGATCAACACTATTTTCCAGCTAACTGGGGTTCTCTGAGGGTACAAAGCAGTGAAACACCTACTAATAGAAGCCCTAATTATTTATTCAATTCACACAACTAATTAAAACCATAAAAATGCATATTAATTACTTAAACAACAAACTACACCATCATTGCTGTAGGACATGAACATGAACATTTCCAAACTGACATTAAGCACAACCTCCATTTTAAAACAGAAACAATTAAAAGCCTTCAATCACTTTCAGCTCTTCCATCAGCAGCTAATATGTGAGTAAGGACCTGCAAGTGAAACATAATTGGCATTTCTGCAAATCTCACGGATAGCGCAATATTACAATTCCGACACACGCACGGGAAGGAGTGAAATTACCCAGCAAGTTTTTTTTCCCCCTGTTGTGTAACCCTTCTTTGAAGATGCCATTAGAGGTGTCATTACTTTTGAGTTCCAGCAAATTCCTCAGTAGAGGGCTTTTCAAACGTTCAGTGGCGGGTTTGCATCCGTACGCCACACAGAGGTCAGCTGCTAAGCTCTCAGTATATTTATTTTTCTGCATTTCCGCGATGTAGATGAACTAATAAAGTGATTTTACAGCTACAATATAACAGGGAGCATCCTCTCTCAGGTGTTCACGGCATCTCAAGCACTCTGCCCTCTTACATATTCCATATTTATGTAAAAGCAAAATGTATGTCAGCTGGAAAGTAAATTAAGACTCAGGAGAGCATAAGGGATGCAATTCTGCTTTCACCTAAAAACATCTTAAAATTAATTTATTGAAGGACCCCTGGGGTAGAATCCATGTGTCCTGGGTAACCAAATTAGAAGTGCACAGGTTAGAGGCTCAGAAAACTCCCCAGGCAAATATTTAACAGTCTGTTTACTTAATATCTAGCAGCGAGGAGAGTTTATGTATTAATATGCCTGCAGGTTTCTCTCTAATCCCACCTCCCAAAGATACACACACAGAGATATAAAATCCAGGCAGGGCTTGAAATGCCCCAGTGACATTCCTAGCAAATAGCTAAGCAGATCTAGAAAGAAACAAAGCATTTGGGAGGAGGGAGCCTTTCTGGCCTAACCGACTGGGAAGCCATATTGCTTTGTTGTCGTTTTTTTAATTTAAATAATATATGGTATTTGTATACTGTATTTAAAAGCAGATGTAGTGCAATATCAGGGACCCTTCCAAAGAGCAGAAATGCACAGATAGTTGTAACCAGAAGCGTATCTTTTCGATAGGGGACGTTGACATAGGAGCCTTCCTGTATTTTTCTTTTCTATATTTTGACAATTACTTTTGGTCTATTTCAGTCGCCACTTAGGGGTTGCACAATAAAACTTTTAGCGCCCTGTTTACTAATGTGTATTATTGTTTTTAGCATGTGCTAAAAATTAGCACACGCTAACTATGTAAACACCCTTAGGAATATTATGGGCCTCTACATGGTTAGTGCATGCTAATCCTTAGTGGGACTCATTTACAGGGCAGCAGTAAAGCCCAACGCGGGCTTACCACCACCACCGCCAACTCCAGGCTCCGCCCTTTCTGCCTCGCCTCACCCCATGCTTGGAATAAACTCCCTGAGCCCATACGCCAAGCCCCCTCCCTACCCATCCTTGCTCAAAGCCCACCTCTTCAATGTCGCCTTCGACACCTAACCACTATACCTCTACTCAGGAAATCCAGACTGCCCCAACTTGACATTTCATCCTTTAGATTGTAAGCTCTTCTGAGCAGGGACTGTCCTTTTTGATAAACTGTACAGCGCTGCGTAACCCTAGTAGCGCTCTAGAAATGTTAAGTAGTAGTAGTGGCATAGCCAAACAACAGATTTTGGGTGGGCCTAGGCAAGAAGTGGGTGGGCAGCAAGTGTTCTCCCCCCCCCCCCCCGGCACCACCACCACCAGCAAAAAAATATCTCAGCTGGTGGTGCCAGTATTGTGGAGAGTAGCGTTTTCGTTACCATCAGAGAGAAGTCTTCAGCTGGTGGCGTTTGGGATCCCCACCAGCTACCGCTAAACTTGTCCTATTGTTGGCTGGGCCTGAGCCCACCTGGACTTGTTGGACTTTTGCTCTGTCCCAGTATGGCAATGCTTATGTTCTTATGTAAAGTAATCTACTCATGTTAAGACAAATGTGTTGAAATTGTCCTGTTTGAAATGTGCTTTTCTAGTCAGCTGAAAGCATGACTATTCAGAATTGGACACAATATTCGCTACTCATTTGCCCACCTCCTCCCCTGTTCCTCTTTACCCTGTAATTCCCTTGCCCGTAATGTCTTGTCTGTCTCTTTTATCTAGATTGTAAGCTCTTTGAGCAGGGACTGTCTATGTCAGGTGTGCAGCGCTGCGTGCGTCTGGTAGCGCTATATAAATACTATTAGTATTAGTAGTAGTAGTAGTAGTAGTATTCAGTTACCTAAGAACATAAGTGTCACCATACTGGGACAAATCGAAGGTCCATCAAGCCCAGTATCCTGTTTCCAGCAGTACCTGGATTGACCGCTGTTAAGGGGAAAAGAAGCATTTCCCTTGGGTCTGTTTAGGGAGAGCACAGGAGCTTGTAGAAGGGATTTTCAAATGTATGTGCATTATTTACATGCAATATGGCAGGTACAAAACATTGAGGCATTGCTTCCATGCTTCCATCATGCTAACTTATATCTTAAAAGCTGTTGGATGTTTTCAAATGACCTTCACAAGTGAATATGCTACAATTTACTGTGACGTAAGCTCCAAAAGGAAGTGTGCAGGCACTGAGCAAGGATTGCGATGGTGAAATCAGAGAGTGAGATCATGCCCAGTCATGGGACATGCAACACAAACCAATTCCTAGTATGATTTTCTAAGTAAAGAGCAGGTCCTTCCTCTGTCACTCCTTCCTGGCTGGACACTAAGAGGTTCATTTAATTAAGGCACTGCTGCTGAGGTGCATATGATACATTCATTTTATTTGATTATATTTGTTAGTAGTTAAACTTTCAAACAGTTAGAACAGCTTAATAAACTCGTAGTGACTCCCTAAATATTGGTTTCTGTAACGTGGATTGGGGGAAGGAAGGGGAGAGGGTCTTAGATCAGGATGGGGGTGGGCTTGGGGATGGGAGAGGAATAAAGACTGGGATCAATCTGTCTGCACCCATTTTATAAAAACAAAATGTACGCCCATGTGTTATTTTAAAATTACCCCAGAGCAAGCAGGCAGCTGTAATTCTCTGCATGAATGAGCTGGAAGTACAGGTACATCTGTACCGATGTTATAATGCACCTGTTCTGCCTATTCTGAACCCCAGGAAGCCTCTGGAAATTAGCTTAGAATGGTTTTCACAATATCTACACAGGGAAATAGCAGCCGTCTCAAATGCTGATTTTTTTTTTTTACAGTGCCTTGGTTTATACGTGAAGGACCCGATATTCAAACAAAGCTGAGCCTCAGTTTCTGCCTTATTTTCAGCTGTTCCAGATGTGTCTATATTGTGGAAGGAGCAGCCTAAAGGTTAGTGCAGTGGCCTAAGAATCTGGGCAACTAGGGTTCAATTGCCCCTGCAGCTCCTTGTGACTGTGGTACAGTTGAAGCGGTTGACAACTGTTATATGCAGGTTCTTTCTCTGTCCCTTGTGGACTCATAATCTAAGTTTTGTACCTGAGGCAATGGAGGGTTAAGTGATTTGCCCAAAGAGGCAGTCTATCAAATTCATGACCCTTCTAACCTAAGATGAATTTTCAGCTGAAAAAGTTTTATGCTTATAAATTTAGGTCTGTCATTCATTTTCCTAAATTTATGAGCTTAGTGCTGAAAATCGGGGCTAAAGGGGGGGGGGGGGGAGTTATCAATGTGGACTACCGTTGAGAGGGGTTATTTTAGCATGACTTGTGGTAAAATAACTCATCTTAACCAGGGTGCCGAGAGGCATAGCCAGGCCCGGGACAGAACAGGACCACCACCCCACTCGTGCTGCCGCCCACCCCCTTACCTTTCTGTCTCTGCCTCCACCGGGGGGGTGGGGGGGGGTGGGGGGTGGGGGGGGCAGGTCCAATGCCCTACTCTCATGGTCTGTCCTCTCCTGCTCCTGTCCATGCCGGGAGCTGGGACCTGGATGATTTCACTAACCCGATATCACGCTAATGCAATCATCCGTGTCCTCGAGGCACAGAGGAGCAGGAGAGGACAGACCCTGAAGCAGGCAGGCAGGAAGTAGCCTGCCAGGCCTGGGCCCGGGGAGGTCGAACCAGGGAAATTTTGTCTCAGGGGCCCTGATCTTAACAGTAGCCCCACATTGATAACTCCCACGTCCCAGCTCGTAACTTTTTTCCCCGCCCTTAAATCTGTCCCTGTTGCCACCCACTTTTTTAAGCTCCTAGATTTAGGAGTTTAGTGAAATTTTGAGTATCAATTTAGGCACTCAGCCCTAATCAATTTCAAAGATCACACAGAGAAAAACTAGTTCTGCTCCATCCTCTCCCATACACATCAGTTCGGGAGCACTCCCCCCCCCCCCCCCCCCCCCCCCCCCCCCCCCGTCAGCCTGCTTCTGCACTTCACTGGACATGTCTAGGTGTCCACAGAACCATTATCTCTCTGCTGCTCAAGTCTCCTCTTCCCTCCTTTTAAAATGCCTTTGGAGAATTTATCAGTGTTTCAAGGTGACCTGGAGGAAAATACGAAATCTAAAACTATTAATTGGAAGGTGCAGTGTAAAAACTAAATAGAGCATCTTTAAATTTCAGATTCATTAAGCTGAATTCTCCAAAAATGCTGATCGCACCTAAAGCCTCAGGAATAAATGCTGTCTTTAAATTTATGGGCAAAATTAAAAAGTTCACCCAATTTCCTATAAGAGGCTCAGTGTTGTTTAATAAAGTCATAGATCAAGCTTGTCAGAAGGCTGCCTAGTTTGAATGCTATGGATTTTCTTTATTATCTTATCATATTTCTAACTGTTGTTGATTATTTAAGGTTTAATGAATTTGCTGCTCTAGAAGGCTTGATTCTCACAATATGGACCATCCCGGCAGTGGCGTAGCCACAGGTGGGCCTGGGTGGGCCAGGGCCCACCCACTTAGGGCTCAGGCCCACCCAACAGTAGCACATGTTTAGTGATAGCTGCTGGAGATCCCAAGTTCCGCCACCTGAAGACTTCCTCCTGATGGTAACGAAAACGCTACTCTCCACAATACCGGCACCTGCACATACTCAGTTTTCAGCAAATGCTTGTTGCAGACTGCCAAGGTGGAAAGAAGCATTTTCCTGCCAGCTGAGATATTTATTTTGGTGGTGGTGGTGGGGGGGGGGGGGGGGGGGGGGGGGGGGGAAGGGAGAACATTTGGTGCCCACCCACTTCTTATCTAGGCCCACCCAAAATCTGCTGTCTGGCTACGCCCCTGCATCCCGGATCCTTCTTTGATACGTCTTAGTAAGAGAAAGAGATTAATCGACTAATGCATGTTCTACAAAGCTAGGAAATGGAGCCCCCCTGATTTTTCTTTGCTTTCTGAGGTGCGGAGCAGCGTTTTAGAAAGGACAAAACCAACTGAAATGGAAACTTCCAGGGATGGGATGGCTGAAGTTTTGCCACTGTTTCAGAACAGGATCTGCTGACCTAGAGCCTGTGCTAAAATACATTTGTACCCCAGTTACACGTGCAAGAGCAGCAATTTTGGTCTCATAAATGTCTAGATCAGCCACATACACATTTGTGTTCTGAAATGTTTTATTTATTTAGATTTTGCTCACAACTTTTTTTTTTCAGTAGTAGCTCAAAGTGAGTTACATTCAGGTGCATTCTGTGGGTTCCCTGTGCCAGGAAGGCTCACAATCTAAGTTTGTTCCTGAGACAATGGAGGGTTAAGGGGCCCTTTGACTAAGCCATGTAAGCGTCTATGCGCCCAACGTGCACCAAAATGGAGTTACCGCTCGGCTACCACATGGTTCTTGCGGTAATTTTATTTTTGGCGTAGATGCTTACACAGCTTAGTAAAAGGGCCCCTTAAATAATTTTTATTTTCAGACGTGCATATTGGGCGCACGCCAAGTGGCATTTGAAGCATGTAGGTCATTACCGCCTGATTACCGTGTGAGACTTTACCACTAGGCACTGGCGTAGCAAGGGCGGGGCAGTGGGGGCGCATGCTGCTGGAGAGTGCAGGTTACTTCCTGTTCCGGGGCAGAGGGAGCAGGGAGCCAGTGGAGCCGACAGGCGCGCGGCTGCTCTCTGCACCCTCCAGCAGCCAAGAATGCACCCGGGGGGGGGGGGGCCTCGATGCGCCGGGGAGGGAGGTGTCATTGCGCCGGGGGACGGAGGTGTCGTGCTGCACCCTGGGGGGACGGACGCCACTGCACCTGGGAGGGGGTGCGCAGCGGCGATCCGCCCCGGGTGGCAGCCGACCTAGGATCACCACTGCCACTAGGTCAATGGCTGGCGGTAAGGTCTCAGACCAAAATACGGGGGAAGAGAATTCTGAAGAGAGTGTATAGTTAGTGTATAAACCAATATGTGATCTGGGGTCAATTAGGGGACCGCAGACCACACCTTCAATCAGATCTAAACAGCTCCAGAGGCAGGTTATTAAAATGGTCAAAGTTCTTCATGATAAAGAGCAAATTTAAAGATGGCTCAATGTGTATACTGTGAAAAAAATGGCAGAAGGGAGATGTCATTGAGACATTTAGGACCAGTCCAGCCTGTCCAGTTAAACCCTTTTGAATGTTGGCTGGTAAATAAATATATATTCAACACCACTCAGAATCCATGGAGATGCCAGTCCCTTCCAGCAGCTGTGAAATGCAACCACTGTATAGGCATCTTTTTTCTTACAAGCTTAAATGAAATTATTTAGCTATACAGACAACTAATTGTTCCACCCTCGCTGTGTCCTAACTCTGTCCTGGATGAGACAAAGGTGTTTAGAGGGATTTTACACTGCGACTCTCCAGACAGTGTCATTGAAAACCATGGATAGTGGACTTATAAATATATTTGTAGCTGTTTCTTAAATATACGTGTGTCGAAGCATTTCTGTCTTGAGAGGCTGGTGTTGTGTTACGTGTATTTCAGTTTGTTTTCTTTTATGTCCGCAGAGGGTTTTTAAAAAATGTTTTATTGTTACTCACCTAGGAATAGACAGATCAGAAATGTTTTAAAGAAATAAATAAATCCACTTGAAAATTGGATGCTAAATATTTAATAGATCAAAATGTACATTATTTTTCCTGTTATGTTTATGGATGTTTGATTTGAATACGCAAATTGTTTCCCCAATAACACAACAGAATTGAAATCAGTGTGGTCACTGAAGCGTGTCCTCCATTTAGGTCCGTTGAATCTGTGTCGTGTATATTTATTTAACACCGATTTTAGTTTTATTTAATAATGTTTTCCATACACTCCTGAAATAGGTGGTCATGCCGAAACACAGCTCCATGTTGAGTCTGCGTCTTATTGCCTTTATGACAATAAATATTTCTCTGTTGGAATCTTACTGTCTCTTGGTGTTATGTTGGGAGATTCATCATATACCCTACTCTCTCGTACCCTGTGTCATAGATGCCAGGTGCCATTATAGACTGTTATATATTGTAAGCCAGTATAGGCATGTCTGGCATTTGGTATTTCTGTAAAATATGCACATAAGTGGGAATCCTGTCCATGCTCCGCCCCTGCGTAATCGTCTTGCAAATATACGCTATTTACAGACCAGCTCATAGGTACGCTGCTGGCACTTGAATACACGATCACGCACACCTGAACATTTTCACATGCAAGAGGCATGAAAGTGTAGCATCTAAAGAATAGACCCGCCCTGGATGAGGTCCAGGCTATGAGGGAGGAAATGAAGCAGAAGACGATTCTGTTATAGCAAAAAACAAGTATCAGAAATATATTTTGAAACGGATGTTACGATCCATACATCCATTAAATAACAGTTTGAGCAGCGTGGGATCTAATTGGACAAGAGCAGTGACCATGATAAGTTTGCAAGCCAAAAAAGGAGGAGGAGTGGCCTAGTGGTTAGGGTGGTGGACTTTTGTCCTGGGGAACTGAGGAACTGAGGAATTCCCACTTCAGGCACAGGCAGCTCCTTGTGGCTCTGGTCAAGTCACTTAACCCTCCATTGCCCCATGTAAGCCGCATTGAGCCTGCCATGAGTGGGAAAGCGCAGGGTACAAATGTAACAAAAATAAAATAGATACTATTGGAGATTCTACATGGAATGTTGCTACTATTGGAGATTCTACATGGAATGTTGCTATTCCACTAGCAACATTCCATGTAGAAGCCTGCGCGGCCACATTGGTGATCTGCAAGGGCCGACCTCTACATGCTGACCTCTACATGGAATGTTGCTAGTGGAATAGCAACATTCCATGTAGAGTCTCAAATAGCAACAGTGGAGGAGTGGCCTAGTGGTTAGGGTGGTGGACTTTGGTCCTGAGGAACTCAGTTCAATTCCCACTTCAGGCACAGGCAGCTCCTTGTGACTCTGGGCAAGTCACTTAACCCTCCATTGCCTGCCGCATTGAGCCTGCCATGAGTAGGGAAAAGCGCGGGGTACAAATGTAACAAAAATAAAATAAATTACAGGGTCATCAGTAGAGACCCTTGTCTCAACAGAAAGCAGGAAGAAGTCAGTTTAGAAGATGAATGAATCCCAAAGGCTCATAGTAGGTTACTGCAAAGTTATAGGGCAGTAATTGCACTTAGCCCTTGATCTCTGATTGGCTGAGGACCTCGTGCTACAATGCTGCCTAATTAATCCAGCCTCGCGGGACGTGCACCGAACTTTGCAGGCAGTTTTGAATAAATGAAAATTCATTAATTCCATTTGGCTTTCATTTCAACTGCATTAATCTTGATGAACTATTCTCGTCTTAATGTGAATGTAATCTATAATTCCTTCGGAATCAAAAGTCGTGACGAATTAAAACGTTTCTTTTAGTTTCTTTGAAAAAAAAAACTCTGCCTCTTATTACTGATCCAGTTGACTGTCTGTACTGAGACACAGCTGATTTACATTCTGACGTGATGAATTATTCAATGCTTGATTGCCAGCTGCTTTTCTTCTTTTGTACTTTGTGCTGCTGTTCATTGTACGTACTTTTTCTGTTTCTCATGAGGCATTCAGAGAACCTCAGCAGGACTTTCTGAGGAGGGGATCAGCTCTACTCCAGGCTGATGTTCAGCACTGCAGTGGGAAGGGATGAAGAAAAGCTTTACCTGCACATCTTGGACAGGTGGGATCCCAAGATACTCATTTCCCTTTGCTGGCGGTGAGGATTCATTAGACCCAGAAGATCCAAGGCCTGTCGTCATCCAGCTCCAGAAGGCTTGGTCCAGCAGTATCCATACTGGGTCAGACCAATGGTCCATCTAGCCCAGTATCCTGTTTTCCAAACAGTGTCTAAGCCAGGTCACAAGTACCTGGCAGAAACCCAATTAGCAGCAACATTCTAGAACCCCCAAAGAGTAACTCGATTCCATGTAGAATCCCAAAGAATAGCAACATTCTGGAATCCTAAAGAGTAACAAGATTCCATGTTAACAATCCCGGGGCAAGCAGTTGCTTCTCATGTACTACTACTACTACTACTTAGCATTTCTAGAGCGCTACTAGGGTTACGCAGCACTGTACAGTTTAAAAAAGAAGGACAGTCCCTGCTCAAAGGAGCTTACAATCTAAAGGACGAAATGTCAAGTTGGGGTAGTCTAGATTTCTTCAATAGATGTTGCAGAAGGCAACATCAAAGAGGTGGGCTTTGAGTAAGGATTTGAAGATGGGCAGGGAGGGGGCTTGACGTATGGGCTCGGGGAGTTTATTCCAAGCATAGGGTGAGGCGAGGCAGAAAGGGTGGAACCTGGAGTTGGCGGTGGTGGAGAAGGGTACTGAGAGGAGGGATTTGACTTGTGAGCGGAGGTTTCTGGTAGGAACGTAAGGGGAGATGAGGGTAGAGGGGTAATGAGGGGCTGCAGATTGAGTGCATTTGTAGGTAAGTAGGAGAAGCTTGAACTGGATGCGGTACCTGATCGGAAGCCAGTGAAGTGACTTGAGGAGAGGGGTGATATGGGCATATCGGTCCTGACGGAAGATAAGACGTGCAGCAGAGTTCTGAACGGATTGAAGGGGGGATAGATGGCTAAGTGGGAGGCTAGTGAGTAGTAATGAGAGAGTGGACGAGTGTTCGGGTGGTGTGTTCCAAGAGGAAAGGGCGAATTTTGCTGATGTTATAGAGAAAGAAGTGACAGGTCTTGGCTATCTGCTGGATATGCGCAGAGAAGGAGAGGGAGGAGTCAAAGATGACTCCGAGGTTGCGGGCAGATGAGACGGGGAGGATGAGGGTGTTATCAACTGAGATAGAGAGTGGATGGAGAGGAGAAGTGGGTTTGGGTGGAAAGACAAGAAGCTCGGTCTTGGCCATGTTCAGTTTCAGGTAGCGGTTGGACATCCAGGCAGCAATGTCAGATAAGCAGGCAGATACTTTGGCCTGGGTTTCCGCAGTGATGTCTGGTGTGGAGAGATAAAGCTGGGTGTCGTCATGTCTGTCTCAATAGCAGACTATGGACTTTTCCTCCAGGAATTTGTCCAAACTTTTTAAAACCCAGATACACTAACCGCTGTTACCACATCCTCTTGCAAAGAGGTCCAGAGCTTAACTATTCATTGAGTGAAAAAACATTTCCTCCTATTTTGTTTTAAAAGTATTTCTACGTAACTTCATTTGTAAAATGCACAGCTATTTTTCATTCAACAAAATATAAAGCAGAAAATTGTCTGCAGTTGTAAGTACAGTACAAAGCAAAGTCCAGGAGAGTTTTCAGGCCAGATGTTTGGGCAGTTTTAACACGCAGTACACATTAGCATCAGTCCACATTGCCTACTGATGTTGAAACCCAGGCTAGCTTAGTAAAACATACCCCATAGTTTCTTGAAACCTTGCGACTCACAGATACAACAGCCGAATAATGTTTTTGCAACACAAATAGTTGTTAGTTTTCTTAACACTTCTGCTGTTCCTCACACTGCATTTGCCCTATTTGAATGCAGAATATTCACTCAAGGCCATTGCGAGCCTCTGAAGGTTTCCGTAACTGGGATCACCAGAGAACATCACTCTGGTCTTCATAAGTCTGCATCTCCTCTTCTAGAATTGCCATGCTCATTATTAGCTTTTGTTCCAGCTTTTTTGCTTCCTCTGCTATTTAAATTTAATCATATTGATCCTCAGGGCTTTGTATAATATTGGTTGCGATATATATATACAGGTTTATGCTGCATTTGGATTATATATCACCCATAGTTGCTATAATGGGTTTTAGGAATTCCAACTCATAAAATTCATTTTAAATTTAGGAATGAAGAGTGTTTGTTTTGGTGTGTGATCAGAACCTATTTTCCTCCGTATTTACAATGACTCAGTTTAGAAATGTATTTGAAATATAAAGTCCCTTTCTTTTATATTCAGCTTACGTTTTGCTTTCTTTTGCATTTCAGAAAGATCTGAATTGGACTGCAGGACACTTTTCTTTTAACTTCCCCAAATGAAAATTGAATTATACTGATCTTCATTAACCTAAAGCATTGTGGGATTTTTTTGGAGACCTGATATCAACTACAACATGCCTTTCTTTTTCTGATGAAACAAACCCAAGCCCAGACCCATCTGTGACCAGAAATGCAGATCTCACACTTGTAAAGGAAAGCCATCAGCCTGATTCTTGCTTGCTGATTACAGCATTGTTTGCATCCAAATTTCCCCAGCACTGTATATGCAAATGAGAGGGAAAAGCTCTAAGGGAAGAAGAATCTTTAGACTTTCCTTCCTAAAATCCAGCAATGACAGGAGGCTTTGTTTTGAGAGCATGCAGGTAGAAAGTGACAGAATTGCACCCTGCTGTGGAAGCCCTCCCTTAAATAAGCCTTCTGGGGTTTCAAATATGAAGCCAAACAGTGCAGGATTAGATGTGGTGGGGAAACAGAAGACAGTCAGCAGACATAAGTCAATCCCCCCCCCCCCCCCCCCCCCCCAAAGAAAAAATTGCTGTTTTGGATTTTGCATCAGGTTAATGATAAAGACAAAGAAAAAAAGTAGATTATTTCAGTTTGTGATACATGTCATTGTAACAGGCCAGATCTCCCCACTTGCAATTACCACTAGTTAATCTTATCAAGAAAAAAATTCAATTATCAAGTTTATAGCACGCATTCCAGTCGGTGTCTTGGACAAGCAGGACTGTCTGTGTTAAGAACACTTTCGTGGTGTTTTCCTAATTAATCCCTTATTTTACAGTTTTAGTATTTGAGTTTCGGATGGCGTGATCATTAATTATGTAGATTCTAGAAGGCTTCTAACTGTTAACAGACTTCAATTCTCCGGCTCCATTGACATTTTAGAAAAAATCTAGTTTCAAATTTGATAACAGATTACCAGCTGGGCTGGAAGCCAGCCACCTGATTAAGGCAATTTAAATGCTTGCAAAGTGGTGAGATTAAAATCAAATAAGTGATGATTTTTTTTTCCTCTGCATCACTTATCTTGACTTGGATTTCTAGCTTAACTACCAGGTGGCAGAGGACTTAGGGTAATTTTCCTCTGTGCCAATTACCCCAGGTTGGCTCTTAGGATGATGGGAGAAGAAAAAAGCCTTCATTATCAGTCTGGAATGGGGCGTTTAATAAGTTTAAAAGTGATTTGGAGGTTGAGAGGGAGCTAGCCTGAGGGCTTGGTTGGGAATGGGAAATGGGACTTGATATACCACCTTTCTGTGGTTTTTGCAACTACATTCAAAGCGGTTTACATATCTTCAGGTGCTTATTTGTACCAGGGGCAATGGAGGGTTAAGTGACTTGCCCAGAGTCACAAGGAGCTGCAGTGGGAATTGAACCCAGTTCCCCAGGATCAGAGTCCACTGCACTAACCACTAGGCTACTCCTCCACTCATTCCACCAATAAGAGCCAACCTCATCAGTGATGTCACAATGGCTTGATTGCCCGATACTTGGCTCACTTCTGATATTGTGATGTCATAAGGGAAAGGGGAAAAGAGAAATGGGACTTGATATACCGCCTTTCTGAGGTTTTTGCAACTACATTCAAAGCGGTTTACATATATTCAGGTACTTATTTTGTACCAGGGGCAATGGAGGGTTAAGTGACTTGCCCACAGTCACAAGGAGCTGCACTGGGAATTGAACCCAGTTCCCTAGGATCAAAATCCACTGCACTAACCACTAAGATATTTCTCCACTAGCAACATTTCATGTAGACTTGATACAGTGCCTTTCTGTGGTTTTTGCAACTACATTCAAAGTGGTTTATATAGTATATACAGGTACTTATTTGTACCAGGGGCAATGGAGGGTTAAGTGACTTGCCCAAAGTCACAAGGAGCTGCAGTGGGAATCGAACTCAGTTCCCCAGGATCAAAGTCCACTGCACTAACCACTAGGCTACTCCTCCACTCATTCCACCAATAAGAGCCAACCTCATCAGTGATGTCACAATGGCTTGATTGCCCGATACTTGGCTCACTTCTAATATTGTGATGTCATAAGGGAAAGGGGGAAAGGGAAATGGGACTTGATATACTGCCCCTTTCTGAGGCTTTTGCAGCTACATTCAAAGCGGTTTACATAGTATATACAGGTACTTATTTGTACCTGGGGCAATGGAGGGTTAAGTGACTTGCCTAGAATCACATGGAGCTGCAGTAGGAATCAAGCCCAGGTCCCTCCTGCACTAACCACTAGGCTACTCTTCCACTCCACTATGTGTCTGGTGTCAAAGTCCATGTGGCTATCCACACTATGCAACACACCCAAGGTGAAAGGAAGCTGGTGAAGCTGGGAGAAGGTTAATGAGCTAAGAGAGGCTGCAAGTCTGGTGATCAGGCTATTCCACAGCAATAATGTTTTTCATACAGCTACCAGGACCATTAGCTTCACCCAAAGTGTCTCTGCTATGTTCCTTACTGCTATTATCTGATACCATCCCTGTTCTTTTCAGAGTTTATTCTGTTGATACATGTCTTCTTGCATCAATTATTTTGTAATCTGTAGGAATTTGATCAGTCTTACTGCTGCTTTAAGTACAGTAACAGTAATTAGCATAAACAGGTTGAATTTACCTGCAGAGGAAATACAGTGCTGCTTATTAATACCGGTATTCAGACTGAACAGTCTTAATTTCTAAACATCTTGGTATATGCTGCCAGTCTAGAATAATAAAATCACCCCCCCCCCCCCCCCCCCCCCCCCCCCCGACTGATCCCTGGGGCTTGCTAGTCTATTTTTGGTATTTGAATTGTCTGGCTGCTTTCGAGGTTAAGATGAAGAGCGATGCTGAAACTGACCTGGAGATAGTGCAGCTCGAAGGATTGGAGCTCAGGATGCCCAGAACTTTCACTAAGGTTTTATATCTTGCACCAGTTAAAAGAGGCAGAAACCAATGATCTTTATTCTACCACTAAATCACTTTTGTATTTGTTCATACCGGAATGGCGAGATCGCCTTTACGGTACCTATGTAAGCCACATTGAGCCTGCAATTAGGTGGGAAAACGTGGGATACAAATGCAACAAATAAATAAATAAATAAAATGATGATTTGCTGAGATTTATTAACTGCCTTTATGAAGAGATTCACCCAAGGCTGTGTGAGCAACAAGTCCAATTTAACATAGAACATAACAGCATAACAATAGTAAATGACCAAATATACCGGTCTCCATAAATTCAATCAATGAGGGAAACTTGGAACTGGCAAATTGAAACCTAGTAATAGTACTAGACACATTTGACAGCATATAATAGAAATATGATGTCAGTACAATACCATTGATGCCATAGTAGACAGCATGTAAGAACATTCAAATAGCATAAATATGATATAATAGCTTGATACCAATGAAACACCCAATAAGCACGCATTAGAACATTCATATAACATAGATACGATGCTATTGCTGTTCCTACAATGCGATGATTCTGGATCTGGTCTAAGTTACTTAAAAAGGACTGGTCTTTAGAGATTCTTAGGACGATGTCTACGGACAACCCTACTCTAAGCATCGGGTTAAAGCAACTGACTCACATGTCTGTAGCCTGTCACTTATTTCAAAAGGCAGGTCTCTCTTCCCTTTCATGTCTCTGTCCTCTTGGTTTTCTAATTTCTCAATGGTTTATTTATTTACTTGGATTTTGCTCACACTTTTTCAATAATTGGTCAAGGGGACCTACGTTCAGGTACAACAGGTATTTCCCTGTTTCCAGAGGGCTTACAATCTTAAGATTGTACCCGAGGAAATACTAGATTCTTTCAGCTTTATCTGCCACAAATTATTGTTACCGTGTACCCTAAGAACAGCAACAGCACAGATTAAATATTATGTCTTTGATCTGTTCAAAATGCAGAAAATTTTCAAAGTTATAATTAGGTTGACGCAGCCACATGTCCCAGATCAGACTGCTGCAGAGTAAAAAGCTCAAACCTGAGTCATCTCTGAGCCAAGTGGCATCGGGTAAACTGCCCAACACAGCGGGAGAAAATCTCCGCTCTCAGTGGACAGCAGGCTGCTCAGAGTTTCAGCCCAATGAACATGCAGGAGGTAGATTTACGTACAATCCTAGGAGTCAGCTCTGTGGGTGCTTGAGCAAACTCTTTGAGTCCAGGGAAGGCTAATTTCCACTGGGTTTAGCACCCCCAATTATTTTGAAAAGTTGGCTGTTATGCATACAGTTGGAATGATATCAATATCCCATGCATATTTATTAGGATTATGCTGAAAATCAGAACAGATTGTCTACGCCTGTGCAGAAATGATGCATTCTGTCCTCTAGAATGAGTCAAAATGGCTGCCATTACTGCATTGGCCTCTGCCCTCAGTAGCTTAATGATTAGTGGCCATGGTAAACTTTGGAGTAGACTCTTCTAGTTCTCCTGGCTAACAGGGACATTTGTCGCTCAAGTGTATCATCAGTGGTGAGGAGGGAGGGGGCATTAAAAAAAAACAAAGCAAAAATGGAGGAATAAAAAAAGACAAATCAGATGTATTCCAATGTAAATTGTAAGTCTGGGCCAAGGATGATGTCTTTGTACTCACAGAAGAGCAAATATAAGGGGCCTTTTTGCTACACTGCGGTATGACCAGCGCGTGGGTTTCCCTGTGTGCTGAGGCCACTTTTAGTGCAGATGTAAAATGGCCACATTTTCTATTTCCCCCATTAATGGCCATGTGATAATTTCCCAATTAGCCCATGGTCATTAGTGTGTGAACCCTTACGGACACCTATTTTGTAGGTGGTAAAGGATCCTGCGCTGACCATGTGTTAATCGGTTGGTGCGCAGCAGTATAGCTTTGCTAACTGATTAGTGCTGGGTATGCCTACTCTCTGCCCCCCCCCCCCCCCCCAAACATGCCCACAGTGCTAGAAAATAAAAAGTATTTTTTTTATTGTGTGGGAAGCATGCACAGATCCCAAAATTACCACGGCACGCCTGAGTGTACGCCATGGTAGTGCATTTTACCACATAGTAAGCATGCATTAGTAACATGGAAGGGCATAATTGAACTGGGCGCCCATCTTTAAGGGTGCCCATCTCTAAGGACGGCCCGGCGAAGGGGCGGGGAAAACCGTATTATCAAAACAAGATGTGCGTCCATCTTTCGTTTCGATAATACGGTCGGGGACGGCCAAATCTCAACATTTAGGTCGACATAAGAGATGGTCGACCTAAATGTTGAGATCGCCGGCCTTAGAGATGGCCGGCCTAGGTTTTCACCGATAATGGAAACCGAGGACGGCCATCTCAAAAACGGCCAAATCCAAGCCATTTGGTCATGGGAGGAGCCAGCATTTGTAGTGCACTGGTTCCCTCTCACATGCCAGCACACCAACCGAGCACCCTAGGGGGCACTACAGTGGACTTCACAAACTGCTCCCAGGTGCATAGCTCCCTTACCTTGGGTGCTGAGCCCCCCAAACCCACTACCCACAAATGTACAACACTACCATAGCCCTTAAAGGGTAACGGGGGGCACCTAGATGTGGGTACAGTGGGTTTCGCGTGGGTTTTGGAGGGCTCCCATTTACCACCACAAGTGAAATAGGTAGGGGGGGGATGGGCCTGGGTACGCCTGCCTGAAGTGCACTGCAGTACCCACTAAAAACTGCTCCAGGGACCTGCATACTGCTGTGATGGAGCTGGGTATGACATTTGAGGCTGGAAAAAATGTTTTTTAATTTTTTTTTTTTTGGGTAGGAGGGGGTTGGTGACCACTGGGGGAGTAAGGGGAGGTCATCCTTGATTCCCTCCGGTGGTCATCTGGTCAGTTTGGGCACATTTTCGAGGCTTGGTTGTGAACAAAAAGGGACCAAGTAAAGTCGGCCAAATGCTAGTCAGGGATGCCCTTATTTTTTCCATTATCGGCTGAGGATGGCCATCTCTTAACCACGCCCCGTCCTGCCTTCGGTACACTGCTGACACGCCCCCTCGAACTTTGGTTGTCCCCGTGACGGAAAGCAGTTGGGGACGGCCAAAATCGGCTTTCGATTATGCCGATTTGGCTGGCCCTGAAAGAAGGACGCCCATCTCCCGATTTGTGTCGGAAGATGGGCGCCCTTCTCTTTCGAAAATGAGCTAGAAAGTGGCCCTTTTACAAAGGCGCGGTAGGCTCTATGTGTGTGCAGCGTGCACTAAAATGAGACTACCACAAGGCTAGTGTGCCCTCCTGGTGGTACTTTTGGATTTGGCACACACCCATACCACCGGGAAAATTTTTTTATTTTCCTACAGTGCATGGCGTTTCCGGTGTTAATTGGCAGTTGGCGCGTGCCGACCAGTCACCGCACGTGTAGCATGTGAGCCCTTACTGCTAGATCAATGGGCGGTGTTAAGGGCTCAGGCCATAAATAGTCAGGGGCTGGTTTTAATTTTACCACAGGCCCTTTTCCCGGCCCATTGAAAAAAAGCCCTTTTTCCCAGACATGGTAAAAACTGGCCTGGCGCACACCAAAAACACACATCCACACTACCGCAGGCCACTTTTTGCTGTGGCTTAGTAAAAGGAACCCATAGTAGCATTGTAACATACTACTATTACTATTTAGCATTTCTATAGAGCTACAAGGCGTACGCAGCGCTGCACAAACATAGAAGAAAGACAGTCCCTGCTCAAAGAGCTATGTAATAAAAGTGAGCCAAGTATAGGACAATCAAGCCATTGTGACATCACTGATGAGGTTGGCTCTTATTGGTGGACTGAGGCATTATGACATCACACTATTAGCTCTGGTTACAAGAGACTACTACTACTACTACTATTTAGCATTTCTATAGCGCTACAAGGCATACGCAGCGCTGCACAAACATAGAAGAAAGACAGTCCCTGCTCAAAGAGCTTACAATCTAATAGACAAAAAAAAAAAAATAAATAAAGTAAGCAAATCAAATCAATTAATGTGAACAGGAAGGAAGAGAGGAGGGTAGGTGGAGGCGAGTGGTTACAAGTGGTTACGAGTCAAAAGCAATGTTAAAGAGGTGGGCTTTCAGTCTAGATTTAAAGGTGGCCAAGGATGGGGCAAGACGTAGGGGCTCAGGAAGTTTATTCCAGGCGTAAGGTGCAGCGAGACAGAAGGCGCGAAGTCTGGAGTTGGCAGTAGTGGAGAAGGGAACAGATAAGAAGGATTTATCCATGGAGCAGAGTGCACGGGAAGGGGTGTAGGGAAGGACGAGTGTGGAGAGATACTGGGGAGCAGCAGAGTGAATACATTTATAGGTTAGTAGAAGAAGTTTGAACAGGATGCGAAAACGGATAGGGAGCCAGTGAAGCGACTTGAGGAGAGGGGTAGTATGAGTAAAGCGACCCTGGCGGAAGATGAGACGGGCAGCAGAGTTTTGACCCGATTGGAGAGGGGAGAGGTGACTAAGTGGGAGGCCAGCAAGAAGCAGATTGCAGTAATCTAAACGACAGGTGACAAGGGTGTGGATGAGGGTTTTGGTAGAGTGCTCGGAAAGAAAGGGGCGGATTTTATGGATGTTGTAAAGAAAGAAACGACAGGTCTTGGCAATCTGCTGGATATGAGCAGAGAAGGAGAGAGAAGAGTCAAAGATGACCCTAAGGTTTCGAGCTGAGGAGACAGGGAGAATGAGAGAGCCATCAACAGAAATAGAAAACGGGGGGAGCGGGGAGGTGGGTTTGGGGGGGGGGGGGAAATGAGAAGCTCGGTTTTGGTCATATTTAATTTCAGGTGGCATTGAGACATCCAGGCAGCAATGTCAGACAAGCATGCTGGATGCAAGGTGAGATATCATAGTAGATGACAGCAGATAAAGACCTGTATGGTCCATCTGGTACCATTTATAATGAGTTTATGATGTGATACATCATATATATTAACCTGATCTTGATTTGTCTTTGCTATTTTCAGGGCATAGACCATAGAAGTCTGCCTGGCACTGTCCTTGTTCTAAATATTTGAAGTCGAAGCCCTTGAAAAGCTCCGTTCTAGCCCATCCAAATCTATTCAGCCACGATCAGGGCAGGGAAGTCTTGGCCAGCGCTGTCTTCGCTTTGCAATTAGCAGTGTTGCTACCTAATCTCCAGTCAGCTTCTTTGGATCCATTCCTTCCAGTCAGGATTCCTTTGTGTTTATCCCACGCATTTTTGAACTCCGTTACCGTTTTCATCTGCACCACTTCCCATGGGAGGGCATTCCACGTACCTACCACCCTCTCAGTGAAGAAATGCTTCCTGACATTATTCCCGAGTCTGCCCCATTTCAACTTACCGCAGCTTTAGTAAAGGGGCCTCAGAATGTTTAAAAACAATCACTAGTTTTCTCCAAGGGGTTTTCCATCCCCTCCAGGTTTTGTTGTTTACCTTTCTCTTTGATCTCTACGTTTTTCAAGATCTAAGGATTGCTTTTATTACTGTGATTATTATTATTTAATGAAAAATTGATTTATGATTTTGCTGAGCAGATGGTGGGTGAGAAGAGAGGTTTAAATATTTTCCTGGTGAAAAACAACTTGAAGGGTGTTTGGACTTGAGAGTCAAAGCTTACAAAGGCAGATCCCAGTAGAATCTCTCATCCAAAAGCTGAACTTGTAAATACAACTGTACATGGTGGCATTTTTTAGGTAACGTGTTTAAATCTGAGATAAGAAATTTGAAGAAGTTATAGCAAGGAATTGGATTGGGTGCTGTGTGTTGGAAGCATCCTAACCCTGTTTAACATGCCGTATCGTTTATCGTTTATTTATTTACTAGACCGTTTCTTATTACAGGGTAAATCAGAATGGTTTACAATCAAATATAACATTAAAACAATTAAAATACACAAATCGGGTCATTAACATTTTGGGAGTTAATTTCCTGTATCAAAAACTGTCTATCTAACACACGCTATAAAAAAAATTATATCGATCTAACTTCTTTATCAAAATCATCTGATTTATATGATTTCTGTGTTTCTCTATTTAGCAAAGTTAAATTAATGTAGGAATTTTATAAAGTTCTGAACTTATTCCACTTTCCACATTCTATTGGTATTCAAGATGTTTGGCTTAAGGACCTGGTATATTCTGATTGGTCTCATTTATGTTTTAATAGCTCTATTAATTTGATGAAACATCATTTCGTACATATATTTTTGTTACTTTACTTTTAAAAAAATTAAAAAGATTTGAACTAAAAAAAAAAAAAAAAAGAAAAAAACTACCTGATCGTGGGACCCTTTTACTAAGCCATGCTAATAAGTGACCTGCGTTTAGAAGGGGATTTGGACAAGTTCTTGGAGGAAAAGTCCATGGTCTGCTATTGAGAGAGACATGGGGAGGCCACTGCTTGCCTTAGTACATAAGTACATAAGTAATGCTACACTGGAAAAACACCAAGGGTCCATCGAGCCCAGCATCCTGTCCACGACAGCGGCCAATCCAAGCCAAGGGCACCTGGCAAGCTTCCCAAACGTACAAATATTCTATACATGTTATTCCTGGAATTTTGGAGTTTTCCAAGTCCGTTTAGTAGCGGTTTATGGACTTGTCCTTTAGGAAACCGTCCAACCCCTTTTTAAACTCTGCTAAGCTAACCGCCTTCACCACGTTCTCCGGCAACGAATTCCAGAGTTTAATTACACGTTGGGTGAAGAAAAATTTTCTCCGATTTGTTTTAAATTTACTACACTGTAGTTTCATCGCATGCCCCCTAGTCCTAGTATTTTTCGTAAGTGTGAATGCTTTACGTCACCTGTTCCACTCCACTCATTATTTTATATACCTCTATCATGTCTCCCCTCAGCCGTCTCTTCTCCAAGCTGTATAGCCCTAGCCTCCTTAGTCTTTCCTCATAGGGAAGTCGTCCCATCCCTGCTATCATTTTAGTCGCCCTTCGCTGCCCTTGGGTTTGGTGGCATGGAATGTTGCTACTGTTTGGCACTGCCAGTTGTTTCTGACCCGAATTGGCCACTGTTGGAGGCGGGATGCTGGGCTAGATGGACCATTGATTTGACGGTTGACCCAGTATGGCTATTCTTAAGTTCTTATGTCAAATAACGGCTGTCACCTTGCATGATGCTTCCTGCATATATCTCGTTCTCAACGAGATGTCTAGAGATGAGATGTCCACACATTTGCTTGTCTGGTTAGTGTTAGAATAAACACAATAACCTTAAACAATTTGCTAACCTGAGTTTCTCCTTACTTCTTGTCTGTGTAAATATTGAGGAGATCCATCTCTGGCCGTCTTCAAATCTAAGCTAAAAGCCCACCTTTTTGATGCTGCTTTTAACTCTTATTCACTTGTTCAGAACCCTTATTTTATCATCCTCACTTTAATATTCCCTTATTTCTTGTTTGTCCTGTTTGTCTGTCCTAATTAGATTGTAAGCTCTGTCGAGCAGAGACTGTCTCGTCATGTTCAAGTGTACAGTGCTGTGTACATCTAGTAGCGCTATAGAAATAAGTAGTAGTAGTAGTCTTTGGGATTCCGGAATCTTGCTACTCTTTGGGATTCCGGAATCTTGCTACTCTTTGGGATTCCGGAATCTTTGCTAGTCTTTGGGATTCTAGAATCTTGCTGCTCTTTGGGATTCCGGAATCTTGCTACTCTTTGTCCTTATCCCTTATTTGTCCTGTTTGTCTTGTTTACATTGTAAACTCTGTCGAGCAGGGACTGTCTCGTCATGTTCAAGTGTACAGTGCTGTGTACATCTAGTAGCGCTATAGAAATAAGTAGTAGTAGTAGTCTTTGGGATTCCGGAATCTTTGCTAGTCTTTGGGATTCCGGAATCTTTGCTACTCTTTGGGATTCCGGAATCTTGCTACTGTTTGGGATTCCGGAATCTTTGCTGCTCTTTGGGATTCTAGAATCTTGCTACTCTTTGGGATTCCGGAATCTTGCTACTGTTTGTCCTTATCCCTTATTTGTCCTGTTTGTCTGTCCTAATTACATTGTAAGCTCTGTCGAGCAGGGACTGTCTCTTCATGTTCAAGTGTACAGCGCTGCGTACGTCTAGTAGCGCTTTAGAAATGATAAGTAGTAGTAGTAGTGTAGAAACACAGGACTGGATTTAGTATATGGTGCTGGATGGTATTCTATGAAGTGTGCTCTGGGATGGACACACTGTATAAAATAACCTTTAGTGACAGGATCTGTTTGAGGATTAAAAACAGCTTAAACCAGGTGTATAAATTGGCTGTCGATCTGCACTATCTATAAGGGAACAGGATTTGATAACCTCCTTTCTTTGCTTACAAATCAAAGCAGCTTATGCATTATATACAGGTGCTTATTTTGCAATGGAGGGTTAAGTGACTTGCCCTGAGTCACAAGGAGCCGCAGTGGGAATTGAACCAAGTTCCCCAGGTTCTCAGGCTGCTGCACTAAGGATTAGGCTATTCCTGCACCCGCCATGTCCCTCCTGCCATTACACCCCCTTTCCAGATCTGCACAGAAACACTTAGGTACTATTCTAGAAATTGGCGAGTGTGTTTTTACGCAGAGCTGCCGTTTCTGTTCCCTTTTGTCTCCTCGTATCCGTTAAAATGCTTTCCATGCTGAAAACGTTAAGTGCCGAACATACAATGCAGGGGATAGCGCCTAAGTTCTAAACACGTAAGTGCAAAGGGGTCATTAACATGGAAGGAGCGTGGGTAGGTCAAGCACTTACACGTTATGTTTATAGAATACTATCAGTTACAGCTGCAACTAACGGTATTCAGGCATTTTACATCTGCCTTTGACATGGCAGAAATGCTGACGCTTAAACGGCTTCAGGGGGCCCTTTTACTAAGCTGCATAAGCGTTTACGTGCGCCCAAAGCATTTCAATTCTGAGTTACTGCCTGGCTACTGGTGGTAATTTCATTTTTTTACGTGCACAGGAAAATATTATTTTCCGGTGAGCGGGCACTATTCAGCATTCGAATGCGCGTCGACTATTAGCGTCCGGTTAACATGTGAGACATTATAGTTAAGTCAATGGGAGGCAGTAAGGTCTCAGACCCAAAAATGGATGTGCGCCAATTTTCATTTTGCCGATGTCCAAAACACACGCCTACAGGTCACTTTTCAGTGCACCTTCAGTGCCCATCTTTGCCGATATACAATACTTGCTTTTCATCTAACTTTTGCCGTCCTTCCTTGAATCTAGAATCTTCACAATTGTTCTTCTAGTAAAGTCAGATTTTGTGGTCAAATGTTTCCATCTGATGCACAAATGATGAAACATCCTTTGGTAGCAAAGACAATTATCTTATTCCACTAATAAATGACTACAGTAGCTCTGCTTCCTAATTGAACAATTATAGGATATTGAAATGTCAGTTGATTATGGAAGTCATTTCATAAATGTCAAAAATCTCTTTAAATGAATGATGAGGCCCCCAAATACTCCAGCAATCAGCCAGCAGGAACAGAGTATTCTGTTTATGCTGCTGCTATCCATACTCATCTGGGGTTTTTTTTTTTTTGGGGGGGGGGGGGGGAGATTGTGCCTTAAATGATCATTTTCAGACTCAGAATTAAGCAGCTTCTTGTAATATGCTCTGATTAATTAAGATCTTTAGGGGCTTGTCAAGACCTCCACAACATAGCAAACACCAGACAGGAAATTCGAGTGATTTTGAAACACACCAAGTCTAAGGGAGAACAATACTGCGGCTTCAGTGCAAAATTCTGTTAGTGGTTTTCAGAGGAGTGACTGTTCACTACAGTTCACTAGTGTCTTCCGTGTTACACGTATTAAAGATTCTGTGAAAGATTTTTCTCATAGGGGATCAGCATCCATTAGCACACAATCGGTTCATTACTGTGCTTTAGAAAACGTAATCTGCGCTAAATTGAGTTATCTTGTGCTGACCTATGAATTAACACACATTCAGTTGATTAGCATATATTACAATGAATGTGTGAAACACACCGAAAATACTCTCCCCCCCCCAAAAAAAATAAAAAACTCAAGAAAAAGAGCTAGCTGAAAATGAACCAATGCTCTTTACCTTCTGCACATCCCCAATCTCTTCTGGGTCCTGCTGTCTTATCCGATTTCACGCTAAATCTCTTTCTATACACTATGAGCTCCAGGAATCCCCGGTAAAAACTATGAAGTCAGAGAAGGAAGAAATATGTGTTTCACAAACCCCAGACTTTGCTCTTATTTAAAGTAGTCATCTGATAACAGGAATGACTTTTTAGTGCTTTTTAATTGATTGATTTACTTGATACACCATTAAAAATCAAGGCTTCAAATGGCCTTGCAATGAAATGTGCAGTCACAGAGAAAACACCAAAAGTTCAGGATAAAATCATTCAGTGCCACCCTCCAGAATAATTTCCCTGATTAAAAAGCCATGTGCACAGTGATCATGACAATGAAATGAATATATCGCAAGAAATCAGTCATACTTTTCAAGTGTCCTGTAGAGAGTATGATCAGACAGATAAGCAGGTCTGGAACCCCTCAGGTTATGCTGGGTACCAGCTGAGGGGGAAAGTCCAGCATTTGATATCACAAATCCTTGGACACTTCTTGTTTCTTTACCTCAGAAAATATGATTCATGTTTGCAAAGAATGGAAAGGCGTAATTGCTTCATTTCTTCTGCTTATTCTGGGGGAAGGGGGAGTAAAAGGTAAGGAAGTCAAACTGACAGAGGGTTGAGGGTGGTCAGTTTAGCATTAGCATCCACAACATTTTGGGGGTCCCACTCCATCACCAGCACCATTCTCACCCCAAACTACGCCTATGAATCATGAATTAATAGAAAGGTCCAGAAGTAATCTGAAACGTTTGATCCTTCAGTTAGCACCTACTGCCTCCAGATCATCCCAACCTGTTATGAAACACCTCTTAATTCAATCATTTTACCACTTCTTTTCATCGCATTATTTTTGTGTGTGTTCCTTCCTCCATGTTCCCTACTCACACTCTTTTGCTCACTATTACCACGAGCCCTTCTTAATATTTTCTGTAACACCACAGTGGTAAAGGCAAGGGATATAGATTAAGTAGCTCCTGTGCTGTTTTTACATTTGCAATTCCGCTGCTTAGTCTATGAGAAATACAAACTTTTTTTCAAGGCTATTTGACGCATCTGAGGTAGACCACAGAGATATGATCTAAAGGCTGTAATGAGAATGGGTTACATTTCTCCCCTCACTATCTGTCATTACAATCTCTGCCATCAGAATTGATTCATTTTCTGGCCTTTTGTGTTTTTGTTATAATCTTTGTCAGGAGAGTAAGGTATCAGAATTTTAATGTCTTATTCTAGAAATTCTCTGAATATTAAAAGAGATGAGGTGCTATTTTGACCTGTTCTTTGCTGAAGCAATAAATTGTAGCAGTGGCGGATTATTTCAGCGGTAATTGCAAATGAGTGGGATTAATTGGCATTCCAGGCTGTTTCTTTGTAAAACAAAGTTCTTCATTCCCCCCCCCCCCCCCCCCGGTCTTGTCGTGTCGTGGCAATGCCGTTGAATCTGACCACAGCGATAAGGGCAGGTTTCTTGAAAAAGCAGGCTCTGCATTTGGCAATACTTTGGACTTTAAAACCCATCGAAGTAGTCCATGAGAACGTGTAACGTTTCAGTCTATCCTAAGATTTACAAGCAAGCACCATGACATAAGGGCACAGACAAATTCAGAGCAGATTCTAGTGTACAGTCAGTTTCCTGTCAGATGTGCGGGATTTGGAGCAGGATTTAAATGTTAGGAAATGTCGCAGACAAGTTAAATAAGTTGACTAGATGTGTCTCATTGTGACTATTGGGCTCATTTTCGAAAGAGAAAAAAAAGGCCAAAAAGTGGCATAAGTCTGGACTTAAATCAGCATTTTTGAAACCTATTTTTAGACGTTTTTCTCTGAAGTCCATCAGAAGTGCATCCAAATCTCAAAGGGGAGTGCCAGGGGTGTGTTCAGGCCGGAATTTGGGTGTTCCTAAGACAGACGTTTTTCAGCCATAATGGAACAAAACAAAACTGTCCAGGACTGAAACTTAGACGTTTTGAGATAGACCTGTTTTTATTACAAATAAGGCACAAAAAGGTGCCCTAAATAACCAGATGACCACTGGAGGGAATCAGGGGACACAAACCCCCTCCCACCCCCCAAACGTGATGAAAAACATTACTTGCCAGCCTTAGATGTTACACGCAGGTCCATTAGAACAGCATGCAGGTCCCTGGAGTAGTCTAGTGTTGGGTGCAGTGCACTGCAGACAGTTGGACCCAGGCTCCTACCTCCCCCTACCTGTTACACTTGTGGAGGAAACTGTGAGCCCTCCCAAACTCACCAGAAACCCACTGTACCCACATATAGGTGCCCCCTTCACCAGTAAGGGCTATGGTAGTGGTGTACAGTTGGGGGTAGTGGGTTTTGGGGGGCTCAGCACACAAGGTAAGAGAGCAATGGTGAGGTGTACCCTGGGAGCTTTTTATGAAGTCCACTGCAGTGCCCCCTAGGGTGCCCTATTGCTGTCCTGGGATGTCAGGGGGAGCAGTCTACTAAAAATGCTGGCTCCTTCTACAGCCCAATGGCTTGATTTTGTGCATTTTGCACTTGGACTTTTTTTTTTTTTTTTTTCAAAACTGGACCAAAAAAACAAAACGTCCAAATCACAAAACGTTGTTCGAAAAAGTATTTTCAAAAACAAAAGATAAACCTTCTTTCCTATTTGGACATTTTGCAAAAACGCCCAAAATCCAAAGTCGGACTTAGATGTCATTATTGAAAATGCCCCTGTATGTGTTTATTAGCAGAGTGAATTTCTGCATTTCTGTACTGATGCTGAAAACAACGAGCTTTTCCTTCATGCAGTTTGCAGGCCCTGAGTAGTTCAGACCTATAAGCCAGATTTCAAAGGGAAATTCCTGCATGTTTTTTTTCTGGGAAAATCGGTGGTCTGAAAGGAGCAAAGTCTACTACTAATCGTTTCTGTAGTGCTAATAGATGTACACAGTGCTGTACACATTAGATACAGGTACTTTCTCTGTCCCTAGAGGGCTCACAATCTAAGTTGTGTACCTGGGGCAATGGAGGGTTAGGTGACTTACTCAAGATCAGAAGGAGCTGCAGTGGCCATTGAACCCAAGTTGCCAAGGTCAAACCATTAGGCTACTCCTCCCTGGGTTTAGCATTATTATGAGCATTTGCACAGTGCATGCCGTATGTGAACAGAAACTGAGAGGAACTCTTTTATAACTGGGTGACTATGTGAGATGTCCAAAAAGCATCCATATTTCAAGGCTTCTAGAGATAGGTGAAGTGCCTATGTGCCTTTATGGGTTTTTTTTTTAATGTCTCTGATATTCAGCTTCATACATTTACATCTGCTTTGAAGATGATGTCAATATAAGCATGCATTCAAAAGATGTATTTACATATTTTATCTATCATTTTCACCCGTACACTGTAACCTCACCCCTGCTCCACCCAAGCCTGCCCATAGGTATGTCTACAGTGGGTATAAGTAGCAATTCTACAAGTTCAGGTTGTGTTTCAGATGGGTAGAAGTCTTGATGTGCACTTGAGCAGTCACGTGCTACCCAGCATTATAAAAAAGCTTTTCCACGTGTAAAAAAGAGGAGTCACCTCATGCTTAGATCCGCAGACTGAGAACCAGGATTTAAATCCCACCGCAGCTAAGAACCAGAATTTAAATCCCACTGCCGCTCCTTGTGATCTTGGGCAAGTCACTTAACCCTCCATTGCCTCAGGTACAAACTTAAATGTAAGGGTCCACCAGGGAGAGGAAATGCCTTTTGTACCTGAAATTAACCTTGAGCTACATTTGAAACAAGTGGGGAAAGGAGGCAGAGTATATCTCATGAAATTCTTTCCATCCTTCTGCTTGTAAATGCATGCGTGTGTATGTGTGTTTGTACGTTTTCTGTGTGGTTTTCATCAGGAGAAGAGATAAGAGGGGAAGGCATTTTGTAGTGAAATGTACTGGGGCATTTTTGGAGAGGATTAATTTCTCTCCCCCCCCCCCCCCCCCCCCCCCCACACACATATGCAGGAACTTCCTCCAGGTCACCTCTTCCCTTCCTGTGACTGGATCAGTCTTCACATTGACTGGATCCTACCTATGGTCTCTGCTGCTGGTTACAATGGAAGCAGGGGAAATCCATTCACAAAGGGAGGGGGAGAGGGAGACTGTGACTCCCCACAAATGACTGGTGAACTTGATTGAGAATCCACCAGGAACCAAAAATTGGCAATTACGATATAGAAGCAATTGTATTGTATTGCAGATAGAGGTTTTAAACTAATAAAAATGTCCAGATGTATTAACTCATCCTTCCACCTTCTGGCTATTAATGGAAAATTGTGCTGACTTCTGACAAGAAAACAAAACAAAACCCAGACAGGTGGCAAATCCTAACCTCCTGACTCCTGAGTACATTTCACAGGGACCATCAAAACATGCGGACACAAATTATAGGCAACAGTTTGTTTTTTTTTGGGGGGGGGGAGGGAAGTTTACTTCTCTGGAACCTTAGTCCAATTTGGTCCATTTTTAAACTCAACATTTTTTTAAACTGTTTTGCCCCCCTAGGAGTAGCCTAGTGGTTAGTGCAGCAGACTTTGATCCTAGGGAACTGGGTTCAATTCCCACTGCAGCTCCTTGTGACTCTGGGCAAGTCACTTAACCCTCCATTGCCCCTGGTACAAAATAAGTACCTGAATATATGTAAACCGCTTTGAATGTAGTTGCAAAACCCTCAGAAAGGCGGTATATCAAGTCCCATTTCCCTTTCCCTTATGACATCACAATATCAGAAGTGAGCCAAGTATCGGGCAATCAAGCCATTGTGACATCACTGATGAGGTTGGCTCTTATTGGTGGAATGAGTGGAGGAGTAGCCTAGTGGTTAGTGCAGTGGACTTTGATCCTGGGGAGCTGAGTTCGATTCCCACTGCAGCTCCTTGTGACTCTGGGCAAGTCACTTAACCCTCCATTGCCCCTGGTACAAAATAAGTACCTGAATATATGTAAACCGCTTTGAATGTAGTTGCAAAAACCTCAGAAAGGCAGTATATCAAGTCCCATTTCCCTTCCCTCATGCCAAGTTTCATCCCATTCCTTTAATTTTTCTGTGATACAGAAGAAGAAACTCCTTCTCCCATAGAGAAGCAGAGGCTTATTGGTGGGGGGGGGGGGGGGGGGGGGGAGACCTTATTTCTCTGGAACCTCTAGTCTGACATGGTCTATTTTCAAACTTGAGTTTTTTACTGGTTTTTCCCTCATAGCAAGTTTCAATCTATTTCACAAAGTTATTTTGCCTCCAGATAAAGACAGGCAGAGAGACATTCTCGACCTCCTTTGTAGGATTCTTTAATTCTTTCCAACATCCATTGAGTTGGAAAGAATAAAAGGCCTGAGCTAAATGCAAAATTCCTTCTGTATATTAAATTACCCCAAATTTTATATTTAAAAAAATCCACCTCGGGTGTGCAGTAAGGAGGTGATTCTAGAAAGGGGCGCTTAGATGTGCCCTACCCCCACCCCAATACAATGCAGGAAGTTCCTGTTCTGTCCAGATTCTGTTGCACAGTTACCAGTGTAAACCCGTATTGCTGCACCAAGCTGTAACTGCACCTACCTGCGACATACAGCTTGGGCAGAATGCACGAGGACATGCGTCAATTATAAAATACTGTAACATGCATAGACATTTACTCCTACCTTGGAACTGGTGTAATGTCTGCCCCTGCCATGTACGTTAAAAAGACGATGCCAACTAATCATCAAAAAACAGCAGCTAAGGAGGGAGCTTCTTATCCTTGGTGCCTTGTTATATAATTACCCTCACTTAAAACATTTATTTATTTCCTTATACAGAGCTTATCGCTATAAGTCATAGGCAGTTGACAAAAACATCTGAAATAAGACACAGCATTTCGGTGCATTTATTGTAAAATAAGACATGAATGACTCACTCATTTCTCAGTATGGCCGAGCAGTTGTTTGCAAAGACATGGAAAAGGTAAGACAAATGAAAATTCGGCAACTCCAGTATTGTATATCACTTTCTTATCATGTGCTCCGAGTGAGAGTTCTGTGCAACTCAAGAGAGAGGGGAAGACATCGAAAAGAGCAAGTTAAATATTTTATTTATTAGGATTTATTTACCGCCTTTTGAAGGAGTTCACTCAAGGCGGTGTACAGTAAGAATAGATCAAACATGAGCAATAGACAATTAGAGCAGTAACAATATTCGAACAACAATACAAAGTATGGTACGGTATATTACTTGCAATGACTACACAATACGTAATAGAACATTAGAATTGGTAGTGAAGGGTAAGGCAAAGTTGTAACATATAGATGAGTAAGAAAGTAGGAAAAATTAGAAAGTAAGGTGACTGATTTCAAGAAAGTTGCACGTGAGGTCAGAGAGATGGTTAAATATTATCTTAGCTAGGGTAAGAGTGGATAAACATATCCCCCTGCAGTATGTGCAGCCCGAGTCAATACTTGTGTGTTTGAGTGAGACTCACAAGTTAGTTACTTCTTCCATTAAAGGCTTGGTTGAAGAGCCAATCTTTCACCTGTTTCCTGAAGTAGAGATAGTCTTGTGTTAAGCGGAGCCTTTCAGGCAATGCATTCCAGAGTGTGGGGGCTACTCTAGAGAAGGCTCGCTTGCGGGTATCACATCATGTAATGTCTTTTGGAGAAGGTGTGGCGTAGCCACAAGTAGGCCAGGGTGGGCCGGGGCCCACCCATTCAGGGCTCAGTCCCATGCAACAGTAGCACACGTTTAGTGGTAGCTGGTGGGATCCCAAGCTCGGCCAGCTGAAGACTTTCTCCTGATGGTAATGAAAACGCTACTCTCCACGATACCGGCACCTGCGCATGCTGCTACAGACTGCCAAGGTGGAAAGAAGCATTTTTCCACCAGCTGAGATATTTTTTGGGTGGTGGATGGGGGGGGGGGGGGGGGAGAACACTTGGTGCCCACCCACTTCTTGCCTAGGCCAACCCAAAATCTGTTGTCTGGCTACGCCCCTGGTGTAGTTACTGAAAGTCCTTGGGAGGACCTTAGTGATATTCACCTTAGTGATAAATATTGTGAGAAACACTTTTGTTTTTATCATATATTGTCCCAAGGCTCCATCGTATTTAATTGTCTGTATGTGGTTGGCAAGATGGCAAATTACCTTCAAGTAGAAGGAAGTTTGATGATTACAAATTTTTAGGAAAGCCTTGAAACCTTTTAACAATGTTTAAGTAATTTTGGTAAATTCCTGGAAATTGTCCAGTCTTCTTGACTTTGTGAACTCCATTGTACCCTTGTGGGACCTTGTTGAGGTATAAGCTTTATTGTAATTATAATTTTTACCAGTGTTTAATGACTATAACCTGCACAAGAGTGATGGGTGCAGCAGGGAAGACTGGGTGGACTGTGCATGTCTTTATCTGTTGTCATTTACTGTGTTAATGAATGAAAATGAGCAGAGAAACCTATTTTGTGTTTTTTTGTTTCATTTTCTGATACTAATACACACTGTGGTGTGCAGTGTGTGTACTTTTTTCCCTAGAGTGCACCCATTCAAACCATTGTGCACGTGTGACCCATCACGTGTGCGTGAACCACTGCACATGTGTGAGAAGTGTGCACATGCATGCGCTATCGGGAAAAGAGTGTGTGGTCTTTGTGAAAAAGGGTGCTGTCTTTCAAACAAAAATTATAGAAAAATTCTACAGGAATCAGAGAATTAAATGTTTTTTTTTTTAAATTACTCACCCACCACTGCATCAGACATCAGTTGCACAAATTGTAACAAACTTACAAAATCTAACATCAGTACCTCTGGTACTAATTATATATATATATATATATATAAAATCAGACTAATTATATAAAGAAGAGAAAAGGAGGAAGAAAGCTTATTCCTCATACAAAGGTCACAGAACAGACAGAAAGAAAGGAAGAAAGAAAATTAATGAAAGAATTTTCAAGATAGCCTACCCTAAGGATTCAACCTAACTAAGCTTGCCCACATGATTCTTATCGACGATTGTTATACATTGACCATGTTTCCTATTATCCTTATTGCTATCCCATATCTTCATCTTCCTACGCCTACCTCCTAACGCTCATTTCCTTCTGCACCCAATCCCTCCTATGTTCAATTTACTTATCCCCATTACGTTAACCCCATTAATATTGCGTTTACTTCAAACTGTATGTTCTTATAATTCTTCGTATTGTTACTATGTAAGCCGCATTGAGCCTGCCATGTGTGGGAAAGCGCGGGGTACAAATGTAATTAATAATAAATAAATAAATAATAAAAACCATGCTCACTCAATGACTTTGCTCCCATAATGACAAAATGCAAATAAACAAAACAAACATTACTGGAATTGACATGGGGAAAGAGACAAAACAAAGGTTTTCTGGCTGCCCATCCCTATTTCTTGCCTTCCCTGGAAGAATAGTCATCTTTTCAGAAGACAATGAGTGTAAGAAAAGACAAAAAAAAAAATTCCATTGGTTTTATGAATTCTGGAATCTTTTTACCAAGCTGTGGAAAAAAGGGCCCTGCGCTGGCGGCCGGGGGGGGGGGGGGGGGGGCATTTTCCCCATGCACCAGGGCCCTTTTTACCGCAGTGGGTAAAAGACCCCAGGCACAGATGATCATGAGGTACTACTACTTAACATTTCTAGAGCGCTACTAGGGTTACGCAGCGCTGTACAATTTAACAAAGAAGGACGGTCCCTGCTCAGAGGAGCTTACAATCTAAAGGACAAAATGTCAAGTTGGTGTAGTCTAGATTTCATAAGTAGAGGTGTGGTGGTTAGGTGCTGAAGGCGACATTGAAGAGGTGGGCTTTGAGCAGTGATTTGAAGATGGGCAGGGAGGGGGCTTGGCGTATGGGCTCAGGGAGTTTGTTCCACGCATGAGGTGAGGCGAGGCAAAAAGGACGGAGCCTGGAGTAAGAGAACTCTTACCTCATGGCCTTGTGGAGGCCTTACCCCCACCCATTGGGATGGCTCTAAGTGCTCCCGCACTAATCCGGCAGTAACCAGGCAGCACCCGTGGCAATGCTCGATTACCGTGGGGTATTTCTGGAGGTTTTCTTTTTCTCCCGAAATGGCTTGCTCTTGGGGCAGGACCTACTGTCCAGCTCTGACGCAACGTCTTGCTTCCATGAGGGTGGGACACATCACATGGAAGGCCCAAGGCAGGCTGATTTAATTGTTGCAGTGCTACTACCGGCGGCAAAGGGACAAAGTCAGGAACCGAGAAGGCGCATTGGAGGGGGGGGGGAAAGATGCTGGAACCAGGATGGAGGGGGAAAGAGGTGCTGGAACCAGGGAAAGTGATGCAGGCAGGCAGGAGATGGGGGAGGGGGATGAGTGGGCAAGGAAAAAGGTGCCAGGACACACACACAAAAAAAAGCCCTGGATCTATCGATCTATCTATCTATCTATCAAGCAACCCTGGCATGACCCAGCACCGAGTTTTGTCAAACTCAAGCCTAGAATGCTCTAGCTGGTTCGAAATTTAATCCAACTTCTCTTCCCACATTGCAGAGCTAAAACTCAGTGAGACAGGACAGGTTCAGTTATTTTTATTCAGATTGTTACGGGCGGGAGGGGATCTGTTTTCTCATTATCTAATAAAATGTTTATTAAAAAATAGTGTAAAATGAAATAATAGTCACAAGGTGTGCAGCAAGAGGAGAACATGAAGCCAGACAGGAGACAAGGTAGTGGCTAGGCATTTCCATTTGGGGAGGGCTATTTTCAAATATCTTTCTACTGAATGTTTTCACTCAAAGGCTTGCAAAACCGGGACTGCAAATATTTAGTTGATGAAAGAGAGAGCTCTTTCAATAGGCCAATTGAATAACTATTATCTCCCAAGGCCACTGATGGTTCATTAGGAGGGAAAAGTGTGCACGTTATGTGTGGGATGAGGACCTGCAGGAAAAGGAAAAATGGCTTCCCTGAGAGGAAGCTATAAAAGAATTCACTTTTTTTTTTTTTTTAAATGATTAACACCTAGCACTTTGTGGTTACTTACTTTTGTAATTTATTGCTAGGAACAAATTGTGTGGCTTCTGCTTGTACACCAGGCTCTAGCTGCAGCTGAAACTGGAGACGAAATTCTCAGACTTCAGCCATTCCCCCAGGCTGATGGACTTTGCCTTTCAAAGTAGGACACGTCTATCAGATGGTATTAACCATAAAATCCCCCATTTCAAGTCTATGATATCCTGAAGGACAACTGCTCATTTTATTTCTTATCAAGAAATCGAGCAGATCAGTCGTATTTCCTGAGTCAAATGACATTTTCAGAAAATTCATTTGAACCAAAAATGAGGTTTCCTTTCCGCAGACTCCAATTAGTTGAAAAGTGGTTTCTGATGAAAATTTCCGAAATAACTGAGCTGTGTATTTCTCTCTCTCTAGAAAATCTCAGTCCCTTTTATATTCTCCACAAGCTGCAGCCAGGATACCCTATCTAGCAGTATAAATCTTTAATTTTAGCGATCAGCTGTAATACTAAGATACTCTAAAATCTTTTCTCCCCTTTCTTTTCATCCCATCACTGCTGCTATTCCTGGGGGAGCATGGTCAATCATTTTTCCCTCTAAGTACACAAAATTAGCCGCTTATCTGTTGATCTGCTTACATGATCCTTTAAAAATCTCTTTCCCTGTGTGTGCAAGACAGCTTTACCTCCAGAGAAACTAGGAAATGCCAACCCAGCCTTCTCCTCCCCCCCCTACCCCCCCAGCTCACACCGGGGCAAAAGCCTAATGAGTTTGCTCTCAAAGACCATAAGGGCTGACTTTCATTTCTTAGTTTCCTCTTTACCCCTTCATCTCAGCTGAGATTCAGTGACTCCTTTTAACTCCAGCTCAGAAAGAGAAGGGGGGGGGGGACCCCTGTTAATCTGGTCATTGTAAGGAAAGTGTATAACGTAGAGGAGGAGAAAGAGAGAAAAAAGAAAAAAGTGAGGCCAAGAAACAATACGCACAAGGACTTGTGCTTATTTTTACAGCTGACTGAGGTTGTGTGTGTGTGTTTAAAGATGACCTGCCTCAGTGCTTCTCTGTGTCCTTTTTCTCCCCATTTGCTTGGATTAATGAGCCAGGCCTGGGAACAGGGATGAGTCCTGCCTGTTAATGCAGCTTCAGAGAGAAGAGAAGGGAGCCCTCCCCCCCCCCCCCCCCCCCCACCCCCCCCCCCCCCCCCCCCTCCCAGCTTGCCCACACTGTACTCACTGGCTGCTATCGATTGTTCTGGGTCACTTGAGAACCTTTGCCTGCAGTTGGCTCTGCACCTCTCCAAGACCTTCTGAGGGACTCCAACCACACAACAGGAACCAGAAAGCAAAGCTGAAATAAGGCCTGTGAGGGGGAAAAAAAAAAATCAACTCTCAATTAGGCTTTGAAGGTCATAGGAACTTTTTTTTTATCCCCCCCTCCTACCAAAACCCAAAATACATCTGAAGAATCCATTCAATTAAATATCTCTTCATCCCCAGCTGGTTCCTGAGTGAAAGGTCAGGGGAGTCTGGGAGCAGAGGAGAAACAGAAGGGCGTCTTTTTTCTCCTAATGATAGCCAATGGTCAATCACTCCCCAGCAGTGAGAGATGCCCTGAAGCATCATTGTGGTCAGAGAAGCGATCGATCAGGTTAAAAAAAAAATGATAATAGTAACCCGGAGACATAATGTCAGCTAGTTACCATCCCCATTGGTTGACATTCAGACAGGTACCAGAAGCAGAGTTGGACTGGACATCAAAGCCTCCAGCTGGCTAGGATATTTTCTCACCTGCAGAACACATTTAACCCTTCTTTAATACCGGTAATTATAAGACCAAAGTGCCTCTGTTTCAAATTGTGTGCATGGTGTCTGCGTGAAGCTGAGCAGAGGGGAAGAGCAGGTAATGATGTACACAGAGAAAAGCTGAATGCTTATCAGCAATATGCTTCTTCCAAGAAAAAAGCAATTCACAAGCACCAGAAAAAAAAAACAAAAAGGACTATTTAAAAGAAAATCTTTTGATTTCTAAATTGCTTGGATTCAGAAGATCTGGAGTCTGCTTGCTGGAATAGACCTTTTCCCCATTAGCTAGCAGGGAATTATCTTTCCAGTAATAAATGCCATTGGATGAAATACTGCAATATAAATAATATGCCATCCACACAGAATTTTCGCTGTCACGTTATTTTCTGCATCATTTCATGAACAAAAATACATTCGCTTTGCACCTATTACACGATGCGACGAATGCCCTTTTATTCCGTGCGGTAATTGTGAAAGCAGTCGTGTGGTACAAAACTATCAAAGACGTTCTTGAGAACAAAAATGAACGATGTTGCAAACATCCAGATTATATTGGCCGAGAAAGTTGATCAGATATTATCCATTTATGGATAAAGCAATTCATTGGTTGGCGGAGGTTTTTTTTTATTTCTGCTTTTACCCAGGACGAAAGAAATTGTTGACATTTAAAAGGTGTTTAGCAGAAATATGAGGTCCTTGCTATTACCTGCTGTCACACTTGATTAGATTAAAAAGGAAATTATAGAACAATTCTCTTCTTTTTGTGCTGTTGGGAACCTTGGGTGTTTGGTGGGAAGTTCGAAAGTTTTCTGTGTCCATCCTTGGGAACTTAGCCTGTGCTTAGGAACACCAGGGCCAATATTTAAAATGATTTAGTTGAGCAGGAGAGGATCCTACAAACCCAGAGCAGATACCCAGTGCAGGGCCAGTTTTAGGCACGGGCGGCCGCACAGGGCCACACACTCCTAGGGGCCCCACATCTCTGGCATGTCTGTCCTCCTGTCTCGGAACGTCTCCCTGCTCTGTACCTTCATGTGCATCCACATTTCAGTAGAGAGCATCAGGCAGTGGCAGTGATTTTCATATCCTGTCAGCTGCCCAGCCCAGAGTCTCCTCGCTGCTGCATCCCACCCTCTTTTGATGTCTCTTCCTGTTTCCGCAAGGGTGGGATGCAGCAACGAGGAGGCTCTGGGCTCGACAGTTGACGGGATATGAAAATCACTGCCATTGTCTGCCACTCTGTACTGAAACGTGGTGGATGCACATCAAGGTACGAGTTGAGGTGGGGTTTCCGAAAGCTCTAAACCTTCTTTTTAACTCTGATAAATTATGGCTTATGGTGGCGGGCGCGGGGAACACGGAGGGGTGGGTGGGGGGTCCCACTGAACTGGTCTGCACAGGGCCCCGCAATTGCTAAGACTGGCCCTGATCCTCTGACTCTTAAACAAATTATGGCACTGAATACCTGCTCTGACCAACCTAGCACTACCTCCTTCGCTCTATAAACTGGCACCTAAATACAAGCGTCCAGAATGTGTCAGATCTATAGAATTCTAGCACTTGTACATGGGTGGGTCTTGAGAGTGAGAGCAGAGAAGGAGTAGGGGGAGCTGGCTCTTTCCAAACAATGAGGGAGATGTATTGGTGATGTTGTTTAATGAAGACTCTTCATCATCAACAAGTCTCCCTCGTTGATTGGAAAGAGCCAGCTCCCCCTACTCCTTCTCTGCTCTGATTGACTTCTGTAGGAATTAAGTTCACCTCCACATTGTGTGGGTGTTCTCCTTCTGGGTCTTGAGCGAGTAATGGGCATTTTCGATATGACGTCTAAATCGGGCATGTATAAATGGAAAGATATAATGGATGTCTTTCTATGTTCCAGAATACCGATGAAGACCGCATAAAATGGGAACGTCTAACTCGTTCGCAGAAGTAAAGCAAAAGGTGATACTTGTTATTCATGTTTGCACCGGCCTGATGCCTCAGAGAATTGTGTGCTGTTGCATCCATAGAGTAAAAGCCTTGCACAGGGGGTAAAGGCAGTGTTTCCTTAAAACTGTGTTTCCAGGAATCTGGCAGTGGACAGGACAGATAGAGTTGCTAACTCACTCTAGGTGGAGTGAACAGGCTAATTGCATGCATGGAGCTGTAGTTTAGATTCATTTCAAATGAATGGAACAATGAGAGCTAAACCTCCATGCATTCAATGGGCAAAACCTTGATTGCATGAGTCTTAACTCACTCCAGGTCGACCAGCCACAAGGAGAGCAGGTGGAATCCTGAAACAGCTGTTGATAAGCTCCCCATGCCAAACTGCAAAATTTGAATGGGAGACCCTCTTGCAAGAAAGTTGTGGGCTGCTTATCCCTGAGGCTGTCATTCATGGGAGGCCTGAGATTCCAGGAATTAACTCTTTCTGAGCTTCTCTGAGAATGTTGGCTGCTAGCAGGATCATTCACTTCGTCAGGAAGCCAAGATTACTGAGTGGCTATGCAATACAAGTGCTGATCCCAAATGATAAAATGCAAGGTCTGCCAATCAATTCTCCATAGCCATCTTAAAATGTTTATTAAAAACTGAAAACTTGCAACACACTTTACCCTGGATGGTAAACCTTTTCAATATATTCTTTAATAAATCCAAAAAAAAACCTGGTTTTTAGTCAACCTGTCGTTCATATGTGAACATTTCCAAAGCAGTTATCATGCTAGTTATTTTGCCTAAAGATAGCCAGCTAAAGTTAGTCATTGATTTTCAATTTTGACCTCTTCGAATCAGATTGCTGACGAGGACCTTCAGCCCCATCTTGCCTGTCCAACGCTGAGATTGAAGATATTCCTGTTAGCAGGTAAGTGAAGGACAGGACATGGGATTCAGAATATGTGTGCTACAATGTCTCCCAATGGTGTTGGCATCACCGGTTAGCCCAGTCCAGTATTCCCAGTCCTTCTGGTCCACCAGACTTACCAAAGCAAGTGCCAGAGCTATGAACTATTTAAAAAACCAAATAGGGGAACAAAGAGAAACATATTTCTGTCATTGTGCTGCTCATTTTATTCTGCACCATTAAAAGAAATGCTAATGCAATTTCATGGATTCCGCTGGGCGCAAAGAGCTTTTAATGATAGCTTCAGAGGATGAAGTATATATGTTTCAAAGAGGTAAGTGAAAGTGTGGATAGCAGACCTAATATAGGAAGGAGGAGGAGGAGGGGGAGGAGGCCCAAAACACCAGGATCAACAAATGGGATCAGCTCAGCAATGTATATAGTGATTGTGCAACGATCTGTAATGAAAATTCAAGTAGTCGGTCTTTAATGATTCACTTATCTCTCAGACAAAGCAGCAAGTATGAGCGTTTACTTTGTGTTTTGCCAAAGAATCCTTAGCTACAAGCTACTCAGGTTTGCTGTTACCTAGTTTTTTCACAAATGAATTATGATTGGAGACGGCCCAGACCCTCATTTCATAAGCCCTATTCATGCCTGCATAAACTAAGGCTGCCAACTGTATCCAGATTCACAGGACAGGGTCGATTCAGTCCTGGGTTTATTCCATTGCATGCAGAGACTTGTAGTTCAATTAAGATTTCCCCCTTGCATTCCCTAAGAAAAGCAAGACTACAAATCCCAGCATACACTGTGGTAAAGCCAGGACTGGATCAACCCCATCTTGTGAAACTGGATCCAGTTGGCAGCCTTAGCATAAACCAAACTTAAACATGTATCTTGCATAAATGTCTAAATCCCCATTTTTTCAAAGCCAGAATATGCACCTCTCAAACCCAGGTGTGCAAATGGTGAAGGGGTGTGGTCTGGGTGTGTTTTAGGTGGGGCAAGGGTATGGCAAAATTCATAGATATTTACCACAAGATTCTATAAAGGTCATCTAAATTTGGGTGCACACAAATTAATTAGTTAATCAGCCATTAACAACCTATGATTGGTATTACTTGGCACTAATTTGGACATGTCTATTCTTTAACACTGCAGCCCAAAAGGATATGTGGCCATGGGAGGGGCAAGGGGTGTATCAGGGGCATTCCAAAATGTGACTGCAGTGTTATAGAATCCTGGATTATGCACTTAACTTGCCACCAGGTTTCAGCAGGCGGAAGGTCCCTCATATCCACATTTTGGCTCCAAGTCTTATTCTACAAAGGGAACTTGGGATGGAGCACCCTCTATAGAATGAGTTTACTGCGGAGTTTTCCAATGCCTACATTTAGGCGCCATGAACTGAAACCAGCCTTGTCTGCCCATTTCAGAAGAAGGCTAAACATCTATGTCCTAGAAGATCAATATCAGGAGCTACACCTGCTCCAAAGCATGTTTAGGATTTGGGAGACTTATGTTCTTATGGGGATTAAGGAGGCAACCTCCTCCTCGCCCCCTCCCCATCCCTCCAGTGGAGTGATGCTCAATAGAAACAGAGTAGCCATACTGGGACAGACTAATGGTCCTTCTAGCCCAGTATCCTGCTTCCAACAGTGGCCAATCCAGATCACAAGTACCTGGCAGAAACCAAAATTGTGGCAACATTCCATGTAGAACCCCAAAGAATAGCAAGATTCTGGAATCCTAAAGAGTGACAAGATTCCATGCAGAATCTCAGAGTTAGCAAAATTCCAGGTAGACCCCCAAAGACTAGCAAGATTCCCGAATCCTAAAGAGTGACAAGATTCCATGAAGAATTTCAAAGAGTAGCAACATTCCATGTAGAACCCCAAAGAATAGCAAGATTCTGGAATCCTAGAGAGTGACAAGATTCCATGCAGAATCTCAGAGTAGCAACATTCCAAGCTACAAATCTCAGGGCAAGCAGTTGCTTCCCATGTCTGTCTCAATAGCATACTATGAACTTTTCCTCCAGGAACTTGTCCAAACCTTTTTAAAATCTAGATACGCTAACTGCTGTAACCACATCCTCCGGAAAGAGTTCTGGAGCTTAACTATTCATTGAGTGAAAACTTTTTTTACTCATTCCAAAAGTACAAAGACTATGAGACACTCAAGGAAGTTAAATGGAAATAATTTTAAAACAAATAGGAGGAAATATTTTTTCAATTATCAATTTACTTCTACTCGTTCTACACCACTCAAGATTTTGTAGACCTCAATCATATCTCCCCTCATCCATCTCTTCTCCAAGCTGAAGAGCCCTAACCTCTTTAGCCTTTCCTCATACGAGAGCAGTTCCATCCCCTTTATCATTTTGGTCACTCTTCTTTGAAACCTTTTCTAATTCCACTATTGCTTTTTTGAGATACATTGTTTTTTCTCCCCCCCCCCCCCCCCCCCCAATCTAAATTGGAAAGGGAAACTGGTCATTGTAAGTATTGGGATAATAACTAGTTTTGTTTCTAAGATCACAAATCTAACCAGTTATGTGTCGGCTTGAAAAATGTCAATGTTGTATGTTTCTTTGTCTAAAATAGATGCTTATGCCACACACATTTTTGTGCTTAAATGTCCATTTCTCTGTATTTTAAAACAGCCTCTACATCAGCAGATTCTGTTCTAAAACACTAATGAACCTGGAGATGGCCTGACCTGGACACTCTGGTGAATTCTCTTTGGATTTTTGTAATTTCCCACACTTGTGCCAGATAGAAAAAATCTCTTCCAAAATCGAAAACAAAAGACGTCTATGAGTTCACTCCTTGTTCTAACTTCATTCATAGCAGACCCCTGAGGCAGGATTTTTTGAGTAGAAACACAGTCCCTTGCTGGGTCTGAACTGTTTTCAATAAACAACGTTTTTGAGAATTCTCCAGAGTATGAGCGTCCGTCCAGTGTTGGAAGAGTCAACCTTTAACCCTACTTTCCTACTGACTGTGTGTATTACATAAGTGTTCTTTTGTTCCTCCACTCTGGTAGCTATTTTCCTGTCATGTCCTGACCTGGACACTCTTTACCCCATTGTTTCACACCCGGTCCCTGTACAGACATGCATGAGTTTGCAATTGGAGTCTCCCTCACCATACGCGTGCACTTTTCAACTTTTTTGAAGGATGGGAGGCAGTGTTAATTAGTAGGAGTTTGTTACTTTTAGGGCCTGTTAAAAAAAATGAGATTTTTGTTGGGGATGGGACGACTTCCCTATGAAGAAAGACTAAGAAGGCTAGGGCTATTCAGCTTGGAGAAGAGACGGCTGAGGGGAGACATGATAGAGGTATATAAAATAATGAGTGGAGTGGAACAGGTGGATGTGAAGTGTCTGTTCACACTTTCCAAAAATACTAGGACTAGGGGGCATGCGATTAAACTACAGTGTAGTAAATTTAAAACAAATCGGAGAAAAGTTTTCTTCACCCAACGTGTAATTAAACTCTGGAATTCATTGCCGGAAAATGTGGTGAAGGCGGTTAGCTTAGCAGAGTTTAAAAAGGGGTTGGACGGTTTCCTAAAGGACAAGTCCATAAACCGCTACTAAACGGACTTGGAAAAATCCAAAATCCCAGGAATAACATGTATAGAATATTTGTACGTTTGGGAAGCTTGCCAGGTGCCCTTGGCCTGGATTGGCCGCTGTCGTGGACAGGATGCTGGGCTCGATGGACCCTTGGTCTTTTCCCAGTATGGCATTACTTATGTACTTATGTAAGTTTACATATTCCTCCTGTTCTCTGAAAGGAGGTATGCCACAGCTGCAGGCCTAGCATGGGGCATTTTTTCTCAGGCAGAGAGCTTGGGGCTTTAACTTTCAGTCCCCTTTCCAGCTTCCTGTGCTTTGATTATTAAGCGCTAAGTTTTAATCATTTTGTAGTGTGTCTCAGCAGTGGTAAGTGAAACAGATTAGAAAAAAAAATAGTGTCCCATTTTTATAAAGTAATCCTTCCTACCAGAATCCATTCTCCAGTCCTGCATCAATCTGTACGTCTCCATAATGAGAAAACGATGGTTTCTAATCCTGCAGACATACTGAGGTACTGAGCTGAAATTTATATCTGGTCTCCGACGTCCGGCTGCATTCATTCTTGCTGGTCCGATGAAATCCATACTTCCTTGGTGTCTTTCATAAAAACAGAACAGAAATGTTTTTACATATGAACACTTTGAAATGAACAGAAATAATAACCAAACCTAACCCTAAAAAAAAAAAATCCCAAAGTGAATTGAATATTTTTACCACGCAATAATATTTGCAATGTATTTATTACTGGATTTCCAAACAGATTCATACCTCTTCTGCTAATTGGAAAATATTTCAGTGCTCAGTTCTCTCAGAAATGAGAAATATTCACGGGGCGTGCAGGAGGCTAATTTTAAAGACATGTGGACCCCTATTTTACAGAGAACATAGGGATCCAAAGTAAGAACTTAATTTCGGTGGTGTTTCAGGAACCTGATGTAGAACGTTTCCATATATTTGCAGGAGCGCATATACCCCTGCCAGCTCGTGCAGTAGGAGCGGCTATTTTATACAGATACACATGAAAAAAATGAATGGCGTGGAGCGAGTAGCTTACATGTGGAAATGTTTTTTTTATATACTGCCTTTCTGTGGTACAACCAAAGCAGTTAACATTTATTACATTCGGGTGCTTTCTTTGTCCCTAGTGGGCTCACAATCTAAGAGGCCCTTTCACTAAAGGGTTGGTGCATAGCAATGGGGTTGCCGCAGTAGCATAGCTACGGGGGGGAGGGGGGCACGAGGGCCTGGGCCCCTGGAAATTTCATCCAGGCCCCTGGTTTGGCTGGCGGGGGTCCCCAACCCCCGCCAGCCGAAGCCTTCTTCAGCACTAATCTCCGGCGCAGCCGTGTTCGCTACCCTGCTCTTTTTCTTCTTGCTCCTCCCGTGCACGCTGACGCTCTTGAGGAGGCAGTGCATGCAAATCTCTCTCATGAATATTCATTGCAGATATCCTGAAAAACTGACTGGCTGGGGTGCCTCCAGGACCAGGTTTGGATTCAGCTGCCCTAGATCCATCCGAGAGAAATACACAGTATTATTCCCAACTCCGTAGTGCCTGATCTAAAATGTGAAACTAATGCTGTGCACTATAGGCTTTAAACAACCACTTTCACTTCAGTGCCTGTGACTGACCGAAGGAGAGCTGGAGATTCCTGTGTCTCCCTTTATTACCCACATAACCTAGTTCTGTGTCATCTGAAGCAGCTCAGTAAATAACACACTGAGACTGAAACAAGTTACAGAGAAAAGAGACAATAGATTTACTGGTGAAGATGTAAATAATTTGAGCGAGCTTAAAACAACAGTGTCCACTCATTTTAAATGTGGGGGTCTGCTGAACCCGCTTAAAACACATTCGCAGGTGGAACTGCTTAAGCTGTGAGGGATGCCTTGAAGATACTGAAGTTATAAGATTTCAGGAATTCAGCTTGAAGAAATCTACAAATTCAATTGATCCATTTGGCAGGGAACCTGATGCCACAATTTGCACCCAGTGGCACGTTCTCTTTCATGCCCGACAGGCCCCAGAACATTATCAGAAAGTCAATACGCTAAGCCCAATATAGTGATACTCTTGCCATCATAAATCCTCTGTTTAGACAAAAGCTTAGGTGCTCATGTGTGGATACAAATAGACAGACAGCCTGACTCCATCCACTATGGACCAGAGTGAAAGAATTTGACTCAACTTGGCTGGGAGGTTTCAGATCATTGTCAATGGCCCTGAGAGGCAGCCAAAGCAGTAACCCAGGATGCCTGTCTGTGCCCTGGACGATGGATAAACGTCTCCTGTGCTACAGACTGACTCAAGTTACCTCCCTAATTCTCAGTCTCATCTTTGGCCTTTCTTCATTAACTAATGCTTTCATATCTTCTCTCAGACATTTTAGGGAAGGACAAGTCTTCTCAATGTCACCCTCACCCGCTCACGTCCTCCGCTGTTGCCTTTGTAATTCAGCTCAGCTTGCCAGGCCTTTTACAAGGATGTTTCCTTAAAAATTGCACAATTAGCATATTTTGCCTGCATTCATTTAATGACCCAAGTCCTCGCACATGAGGTTCATTGAAACCTGGACTTTGTTTCATAATAACTGAAGATGTTCCAGAGAAATGGGACATAAACCTGCAAATACCTGACATGCTGAATAGAATAACAGAGTAAGGGGTTGTTGGTTTGGGTTTTTCTTTTTCATCAGAGTTTTCTCATATGTAAAAGCAAAAAGTGTTTTGACCCCTAAAACAAGGCAATTTTGTTCAGGAAAGCGAATCCATCAATTGTGTTAAGATCTGCAGAGCTCCTCCAGCCTTCCTGATTCTCTGTTTTAACATTCAGGAGAATAAATGTGAAGATAATGTAAATGGGGGCAAAGAAAGGGACCATTAAACCAGTAAAACATGCCTGATAATTCTTTTAGTTGAACTCCGCTGAACCCTGAGAATGTGGCATATTTATGCTTAAAAGCTATGCAAATTTAATAAATTGACCCTATAAAAGGTTTAAGTAGAAGCAAATAATGCTTAATGGATACAGATTAAAGTTTATAAATTGAATGCATATTGCCACACAAGCTTGTACATGACATAACAGCCTCATCACCTCCCCAGCTGGTTCTTTGGCAAATTGTTTGGGAGAATACATTTTTGCACATTTCCACTGTCTCTGGTTACATTAGTTGTAATTGCTGCTCTGGAGTTTTATAGAAATGATAGAGAATGATCGTCTGAACTGGAGTTGCTTTGGCAGTGTCATAGAAACAGAGAAACTGCCAGTAGATGAAATTACAAGGCCATCTGGTCTGTTCGGTTTCCCTTGCAGACCCAGCGTGATCTCTGGCTTTGCACTTGCCTTTATTGTTAAGTCATCCTCATGTTTGTCTTACGCCCTCTTGAATTTTGTAACAACCTTGGCTAGTTGTCCAGTGCAATTTGCAATCTACCAACTCTTTAGTAGAGTCTACCAAGTTGACCCCTTGTTATGGAACTTCCCTTCCATTGAAAATTAGTTGCTGGCTGTTTGAAGGGTAAATATCTTTAAAGTGCGCATAACAAACACAGTAGTCAGTTGGGGATTGTTGAGGGGGGGGGATCAAGGGGGCAGTGACCCCCAAATGAGTTGCCACCCCAGCCTCCAATCCCCGAGCCGCCGGCAGACTCTGTGAGAAAGCAGGACACACGCTGCTTTAGACCTGCCCCCGGAAGCCTTTCTTTCTCCTTCAACTTCCTGTTTCCCTGCAGCAGGCGGGAAGTTGTAGGAGAGAGAAGGGCCTCCGGGACAGGTCTAAAGCTGCTTTCGCTGAGGCTGCCGGCGGCTCAGGGGATTGGAAGATGGGGGAGGGTGATACCGGGTGCCACTGGAAGACTCCAATGCTGTGGTGGTGGCGGGGGAGCGGCGGCGGCAGTGGGGGGGAGCGGTGGCAGGGGGCGGCAGGAGAGAGACATGTCCCACCCTTTGCACCCCCCCCCCGAATGAAACTGTCAAATTATGCCCATACCACGCTATTCCAAAACCCCGTGTGCCTAAATCCAATAACGTGCAACCCAAAAGGGGGGTGGTTGGTTGGCAGGGCAGGGGAGGGGTGTTCTGAAAATTTAGTACTGAGATGCCGTGAGTTGGGCACCAACATTTATATCAGGTTCTAAGGGCTGTTCTCTAAAGAGTGCACTTTATAATATAGAGCCTGGTGTCAATATTTTCCGGCACCAATATTTGAACGACATTTATAGAATAGCCCTCCTTACTGTCTAATGGTCCTGGTCTCTTTTCCTATTTTCATTTTGGTCTCTTTTTTGTTTTCTCCTTCTTGATCTTTTCCTAAGTCCTTTTCCAGGGTCCCCTTTCCATTTACTGTTTCTTTTCTCCCCTCTATTTCTATCTGAGAATGCTCTATTATCTTTTTATCTCCATTCCTTTAATCTACCTCTCAGTCCTCCCAATGCTACTCTTCCTTACCCCACTTCTCTTTACTCTGCAGTCTTCTCCTTCATTTTACTTCTCACCTATCTAACAGGTTTACTTCTCCTTCTTTGTTTCCTCCTTTTCCCTTTCGCCTTTCACTGGTTCGCCAGTCTTCAAGTCCACCATTTCCACTAACTATACTTACTCCCCAGCTCTCCCCTACCTTCCTCTTCCTCTCAGCTCATCACAGACCCTAACTCACTGATCTCATCCCTTCCTTTAGCCCATTTCTTCCATTTCTTACCCCCTACCCATTCTCTTAGTCCCTCTTTCACTAGCTCCATTTCTACCCCTTCAAAGATTTTTCCTCTTTCTCTGTTTCCTCTCTCCACAGACTCCTATCCCTTTCTACTGACTCTTAAGATCACCTCAGCCCATCCAGGCCCTTTATTCCATATCCTCATCTTTTTTCACCTTGTGGAATATCCCACAGCTCATGCAACATACCCCTCTTCATACCCCACCCAGTTTCTTAGTACCCACTCTTCCTGATCCTAGAACCCACCCTACTAAATCACCACTCAGTCATGATATTCTACTCTCTTCTCAATTTCCAGCTAATTTCTGAATCTAGTACATAAGTACATAAGTAACGCCACACTGGGAAAAGACCAAGGGTCCATCAAGCCCAGCATCCTATCCACGACAGCGGCCAATCCAGGCCAAGGGCAATCTGACCTCCTCTGTGGTCCTACACCATCCCTGAGTCTCCACCCTACTGGGAGTTCCTGCTCTACCTCAACTGTCCCCATTTTCTAGCATCCATTTCCTCTGCCTCCTTCTTTCCCAGCATCCTCCTTCCCATTTTCCTCCTGCACCTATTCTGTCTGTGCTCTCCCTCTTCAAGCATCCTTCCTTTTGACTTTCACTCTTCCAATGTCCATCTCCTCTGCCTCCCCTTCCTTCCTCCAGCATCTTCTGCCACCCCCTCCACCAAAAATTCTAATTCATTAGACTTTGTAAGGGTTTCCCAGGAATCAAATCCATGGCTTGATAAGCTAAAGGCTGGAGGCTTGAAGCCAAACCACAAAAGCTGCAACCTTGAGCTCCCATTTCTATTACCACAAAGGGTAGAAGGAGAAGGGCCACCCCCAGAGAAGACCATTGGATCAGCAAGAGGTATGTTTTGTCAATTGCAGTATATAAGGAAGTCCAACCAGACATACCCTTGCTGGTTCAACAGTTTTTAGTTGGCCTGATCTATGTCTTTTGCTATCCCAGCTCCTTGAATGGGAGGTTGACGGGAGTGGAGAAGTGTCTATGGGTTAGAACAGCAGACTGAAAATCAGGGTTCAAATCCCAAACCAATCTCTTTGTGACCTATAGTAATCATTTTCATTTCCCTCTCCATTGCCTCAGGTACAAGCTTCACAGTATATCTCTTGAGCTCCATAACGACAATTGCATACAGTAATTGGCAATAACATCCATTGTTTACCAATAACACAGTTTAATGCAAAAGCTTTCTGCTGTAAAGTATGTAAAGTAATAAATGGAAAATAGCTCATTACTATGCAAAATGAATAATGCAGCATGTGTTAACTTCAAAAGCTATGTTACTAAATGAATATGAACAACATCTCACCTGGAAGCATCAGTCCACTCATGCATGAGTCAGGGCTTAGTTTGTAGAAAGAAAAGGAAGTGGAACTGTAGACCTGGAAGGAGGGAGAGGGAGAGAGGCAGGTCAATGCAGGAGCAAAAGATAATTGCTTATCATCAAGGCAGGACATACAGTACAAAATACACAAGAATCCATCTTGCCTCCTCTGCTCTGTGTGTTATGACTTCCCAAACCTTTCCTGGTAACCCTACAGCCAGTTGCCTTTCAAGATATCCTTCACAATGAAAATGCAAGAGAAAATTAGCTTGTGTAAGTTTATCTCATGAATAATCATTGTAGATATCTTAAAAAGCTGGCTGGCTGAGGGATATCCTCAGGACAGGTTGAGGAAGTCCCTCTCTACATGATATTACTGTCACAGTCTTTTCAAGTATCTTCTAATTCATTTGTGGATGTTCCTACCCTACTCAATCTGCTCTCTATTCTGAGCCTGCCGGGCCTCTTTATTTCGATTGGAATAGAATTCTCTTTCTCCATCTCTGTGTCCCCTGAATTTTCCTCTGCTTTCAGGATCAGTTTCTTCATCTCATTTTACTTCATCCTTGCCCTGAATAGATGATAATGAAGGTTCACAATGCTGTAGCTCAACAGAGACCTAGTTCCGAACGAGCAGGAAATCCACAGGACTGCTGGGCTAAAAATAATGTTAATGAAGCTCTCCTAATGCTGCCAAGTTTACTGTGTCTCCGGAGATGTAATCAACCGTAGCTGCCTTACCAGGATATAGTAACTTGGTCCCCAAACTCCCCCCCCCCCACTCTTAACATGAGTGACCATTCCTTGAGCTCCGCCCTTTATCTCCTTGAAACAGGCCCCCCCCCCCATCAAACCAAAACAACATTGAGCTTCTGGGTTCCACAGGAATTACTCTTCCCCCTCCCATAGTCAGCAGGTGAGGGGGGGGGGGGGTGAGGAACAGGTAGGAATGAATACTGATGAGTGCTGCGGAGGGTGTCATATCCTTTCCTTTCGGTTAGGGACCACAGAGGAGATTTTTTTTTGTACCCTCCAATTAGCTTGACAAACGAACACCTAAGTTTACAATTTATAAACAGCAAAGAATAAAGACTCTAATGATAATTTCACTTCTCTCTCTCCTAGTGGTTAGTGCAGTGGACTTTGATCCTGGGGAACTGGGTTCAATTCCCACTGCAGCTCCTTGTGACTCTGAGCAAGTCACTTAACCCTCCGTTGCCCCTGGTACAAAATAAGTACCTATATATAGTATGTAAACCGCTTTGAATGTAGTTGCAAAAACCTCAGAAAGGCGGTATATTAAGTCCCATTTCCCTTTCCCCCTTTCCCTTATGACATCACAATATCAGAAGTGAGCCAAGTATCGGGCAATCAAGCCATTGTGACATCACTGATGAGGTTGGCTCTTATTGGTGGAATGAGTGGAGGAGTAGCCTAGTGGTTAGTGCAGTGGATTTTGATCCTGGGGAACTGGGTTCAATTCCCACTGCAGCTCCTTGTGACTCTGGGCAAGTCACTTAACCCTTCATTGCCCCTGGTACAAAAGAAGTACCTGAATATATGTAAACCGCTTTGAATGTAGTTGCAAAAACCTCAGAAAGGCTGTATATCAAGTCCCATTTCCCTTTCCCTTGTTTATTTCTGTTCATATGTCTCTCACACACCTATGTGTTCCTGGATTTTGGTTGGTGACTTTCTATATAAGTTGCATCTCGATTATGAATTCATGAAAGGGCAGCACCGCAGTGCAGAAAAATCACACAAATAGTTTCCCCTTGGAAAGGTTTCAGTCATTTTTAGAATTTCAAGTTAACAGCAGCAAAAGTTACAAAGAACGTTTTTGTGTCATGAATTCAGATGCTGAACTCATACTTTTTTAGAAATAGTGACTTTTGTTCGTGTGAAACTAATCGTGGTTTTGAGGAGCTGCTGATTGCTCTTAGTTACAAACTCAGGCAAAAAGAAATGTTGGCAAAAATAAGAGACGCCAAACGGAGCACGCCAGCCTGCAATTCAGGCACCAGCCATCTGTGCTACTGTTTCTATGTTTAATGTTTATATAGCTAGCAAGAATAATTAAAAGGAAGTATAATTAAAAGGACCCACTGCAACTCACGTTGTCTTCAAAGTAACTCTGCATTATCTTATGGCTGGAAGTGCAACTTGTCAAAGTAACAATGTGTTGAGCCAAAACAGATGCCATTCCTAATAAAATGTTTTTCCTGGGCCAAAAACATCTGGCAATGTGGCCTGCTGGGCCAGTGCTGAATGTGGAACAATGTGGGCTTTAGGACAGGATGGGATCCTGTCAAGACCTCAAGGATCCACCTTCAGCTCCTCATCCATTAATTATTTATTTGGATTTTTTTTTTGGATTTTGCTCACACCTTTTTCAGTAGTAGCTCAAGCGTCTGTTCACGCTTTCCAAAAATACTAGGACTAGGGGCCATGCGATGAAGCTACAATGTAGTAAATTTAAAACGAATCGGAGAAAACATTTCTTCACTCAGCGTGTAATTAAACTCTGGAATTCGTTGCCAGAGAATGTAGTAATAGCGGTTAGCTTAACGGGGTTTAAAAAAGGTTTGGACGGCTTCCCAAAGGAAAAGTCCATAGACTGTTATTAAATGGACTTGGGGAAAATCCACTATTTCTGGGATAAGCAGTATAAAATGTTTTGTACATTTTTGGGATCTTGCCGGGTATTTGTGACCTGGATTGACCACTGTTGGAAACAGGATGCTGGGCTCGATGGACCTTTGGTCTTTCCCAGCATGGCAACGCTTATGTACTTATGTACTTGGGATTCTGAATGGAATCTTGCTACTCTTTGGTGTTCTACATGGAATGTTGCTATTCTTTGTTTTTCTGCCAGGTATTTGTGACCTGGATTGGCCACTGTTGGAAACAGGATGCTGGGCTCGATGGACCTTTGGTCTTTCCCAGCATGGCAACGCTTATGTACTTATGTACTTGGGATTCTGAATGGAATCTTGCTACTCTTTAGAATTCTAGAATCTTGCTACTCTTTGGGGTTCTACATGGAATGTTGCTATTCTTTGTTTTTCTGCCAGGTATTTGTGACCTGGATTGGCCACTGTTGGAAACAGGATGCTGGGCTCGATGGACCTTTGGTCTTTCCCAGTATGGCAACGCTTATGTACTTATGTACTTGGGATTCTGAATGGAATCTTGCTACTTTTTGGGGTTCTACATGGAATGTTGCTACACTTTGAAATTCTGCATGGAATCTTGTCACTCTTTAGAATTCTAGAATCTTGCTACTCTTTGGGGTTCTACATGGAACGTTGCTACTATTTGGGTTTCTGCCAGGTATTTGTGACCTGGATTGGCCACTGTTGGAAACAGGATGCTGGGCTTGATGGACCTTTGGTCTGTCCCAGTGTGGCAACACTTATGTACTTGGGATTCTGAATGGAATCTTGATACTCTGGGGTTCTACATGGAATGTTGCTACACTTTGAAATTCTGCATGGAATCTTGTTATTCTTTAGAATTCTAGAACCTTGCTGCTCTTTGGGGTTCTACATGGAATGTTGCTATTCTTTGTTTTTCTGCCAGGTATTTGTGACCTGGATTGGCCACTGTTGGAAACAGGATGCTGGGCCCGATGGACCTTTGGTCTTTCCCAGTATGGCAATACTTATGTACATTCAGGTACACTGGATATTAATATCTGCTTATTAGGCTGTGATGTTGCTACGAAGTGCAAATACCTTTAAGTCCTTTAACTTCTAGAATACAATGCAATCACATTTCTTATATTCTACAATTTCAAGGTTCCTTGTTCATTATGGATTACAACAAAGAAGCCAATCATTGACTGGGAAGTTTATGACAAGAACAGCTCAGAGTGAAAACTAAATTATATCTGCAAAGAGTTAGAAAATAAAACTTTTACATTTCGTCTGAGAAGTCATATCATGTGACTCGCTCAGATCTCATATCCGTGGGAAGGATAGTCCAAATTTTAGCTGCCCGATATGAAAAGAGGAAGGAGAAAAGAAAAACCCATTTACATTGAAAGTCACTTGCTGTTGGAAAGTTAAGGGGAAATTGAGTTTCTCAGTGTAAAGTTCTCCTTGATATGGAGAAAACTAATAATGGAGACATTCAGCCCCTAATTCTGTAAAACTCACCCACAATTGCGCATGTGCCGGGCAAAATGGTAGAGACTATTATTAAGAACAAAATCACAGAGCATATTCAAAAGAATGGATTAATGAGACAAAGTTAACATGGATTTAGTGAAGGGAAATCTTGCCTCACCAATCTACTACATTTCTTTGAAGGGGTGAACTAACATGTGGATCAAGGTGAGCCGGTTGATATTGTGTATCTGGATTTTCAGAAGGCGTTTGACAAAGTACCTCATGAAAGACTCCAGAGGAAATTGGGGAGTCATGGGATAGGAGGTAGTGTTCTATTGTGGATTAAAAACTGGTTAAAAGATAGAAAACAGTTAAATGGTCAGTATTCTCAATGGAGAAGGGTAGTTACTGGGGTTCCCCAGGGCTCTGTGCTGGAATCCGCTGCTTTTTAACATATTTATAAATTACCTAGAGATGGGAGTAACTAGTGAGGTAATTAAATTTGCTGATGACACAAAAGTTATTCAAAGTCGTTAAATCGCGGGAGTATTGTGAAAAATTACAGGAGGACCTTACGTTACTGGGAGACTGGGCGTCTAAATGGCAGATGACGTTTAATGTGAGCAAGTGCAAAGTGATGCATGTGGGAAAGAGGAACCTAAATTATAGCTACGCCATACAAGGTTCCACGTTAGGAGTCACGGACGAAGAAAGGGATCTAGGTGTCGTCGTTGATGATACGTTGAAACCTTCTGCTCAGTGTGCTGCTGCAGCTAAGAAAGCAAATAGAATGTTAGGTATTATTAGGAAAGGAATGGAAAACAAAAATGAGGATGTTATAATGCTTTTGTATCTCTCCATGGTGCGACCGCACCTTGAATATTGTGTTCAATTGTGGTCGCCGCATCTCAAAAAAGATATAGTGCAATTAGAAAAGGTGCAGAGAAGAGCGACAAAAATGATAAAGGGGATGGGATGACTTCCCTATGAGGAAAGGCTAAAGCGGCTAGGGCTCTTCAGCTTGGAGAAAAGGCGGCTGAGGGGAGATATGATAGAGGTCTATAAAATAATGAGTGGAGTTGAACGGGTAGATGTGAAGCGTCTGTTCACGCTTTCCAAAAATACTAGGACTAGGGGGCATGCGATGAAGCTACAATGTAGTAAATTTAAAATGAATCGGAGAAAATTTTTCTTCACTCAATGTGCAATTAAACTCTGGAATTTGTTGCCAGAGAATGTAGTAAAGGCGGTTACCTTAGCGGAGTTTAAAAAAGGTTTGGATGGCTTCCTAAAGAAAAAGTCCATAGACCATTATTAAATGGACTTGGGGAAAATCCACTATTTCTGGGATAAGCAGTATAGATTGTTTTGTACTTTTTTGGGATCTTGCCAGGTATTTGTGACCTGGATTGGCCACTGTTGGAAACAGGATGCTGGGCTCGATGAACCTTTGGTCTTTCCCAGTATGGCAATAGTTATGTACTTATGTAACTGAATAACAATCTAATTAGTGCCAATAATTGGTCCTTTTAACAAGCAATTATTGGTGGTAATTAGATTTAATTGAGTTTTACGCACATAAATTTCCGTGTCTAAATCTTACATGCAAGTATAAAAAAGGGTGCAGAAGTGAAAGGTCATGGGTGGAATGGGCGCGTTTCTAGTATTTATGCACACTGTTATAGAATAAGGGAGATTCATGCCTAATTTAGGGTCCCTTTTATCAAACTGTGGTAAAAGGGGGCCTGTGGTGGTGTTGGCTTATGGATTTGTCACACATCATAGGCTAGATTAAAAGGCAAAGAGGGAAAGAAATGGCAGCAGATGCACGTGCGGCTAGATGGAAAGGGACAGAGAGGGGGCAGAGTCTAGATGGAAAGGGGCAGATGCTGGATGAAAAGGGACAGGGGCAGGGAGAGGGTCAGACACTGGATGGAAAGGGGCAGAGAGAGGGGGCATAAGCTGGATGGAAGAGAGAGAAAGGGCAGATGTACACGCATAGCTGGATGGAAAGGGGCAGAGAGAGGGGGCATATGCTGGATGGAAGGGAGAGAAAGGGCAGACGCGCATGCGGCTGTATGGAAAGGGGCAGAGAGGGGGCAGACAAGGATGAAAAGAGACAGGGGCAGATACTGGATGGAACGGGGCAGAGAGAGGGTGCAGATGCTGGATGGAAAGGGGCAGAGAGAGGGTGCAGATGCTGGATGGAAAAGGGCAGAGAGAGGGGGCATACGCTGAATGGAAGAGAGAGAAAGGGCAGATGCATACACGCAGATGAATGGAAAGGTACAGAGAGAGAGGGGGGGGGGGTAAAAAGATGTCGGCCCCGGGTGTCAAGTATGCTAGGTACGCCACTGCCTCAGGGTGCCCCCAAAATAGCCAATTTTTAGATAGACGCTAACTGGTTATTTTCAGTGGGACCAACCAGTTAAGTGCTGCTGAAAATGACTGGTAATCAGCCAGGAGCCATTTCCGGCCTGTTCAATCGCTTTGAATATCGACCCTTCTGTTCCAAGCAGGAAGTGTGGTCCATGCTCGTAGTCACCTGATCAGTCCAGGACTGGAGTAAAGGTGATCTTGCCCAAATTTCATGGGTGGCTTTTTCTGATGCCCTTTCTGTGATCTCGAAAGGTCCTGTATTGTCATCTTTCTGGGTAATTCTTAGGGTTGTTCCAGCGAAAGATGTCAGAATCCAGTGCTTGTGTGATTGTGATCTGTCAGACCTACTTCCTAAATGCGAATCCCAAACTCGAAGAGCCCTGAAATAGTTCAGTGTGCAACGGCAGCCCTAAATGCCTGGTGCATTAAATAAAACATTAGTTTGGGCTTGTGTTTGGGATTCTCTCACGCATTATTTCCATGTTTTATTCATACTCCACATCGGCAGTCTCTATGTTCTGGTAACACAAGTTGCCCACAATGTGATCAAACGCTCCTGTTGTTCAGAGCTCGGGCACCTTTGATGTCTCATGACGTGACATCTCAGCTGCCTGCTGGACTTCTCAGGTGACGGGAACTGTGCGAGTGACAAGTTCATAAGAGCGGGGTGCCAGCCGCACTGATTTCCTGTATAGAGAGTGGAAAATGAATCTTTCTTCTTTGTAGTAAGGGCTCAGTTTCGTCCCTGGTATTTTTGCGGCATAACTAATGAAACTTTGAAACTGAGATGTACAGCTGGGACCGATTTTATTTATTTATTTATTTGCACATTTATATCCCACTTTTTTCCACATGGATGCAGACTCAAAGTGGCTTGCAATCGTTACAAATAGAACAACATGAAACAGGAGTGAAGGAACAGAGACAAGGAAGAGAGACTATCTAAAGATGACAGTCATAGAAAGGCTGGTCTTCGTTGAACTCCAGATGTTGAGGCGGCTCTGAGTAGCTGGAACAACTGTCTGTATGGCAGACCATGATGGAGAGCTGCTGAAATAACCATCCAGACCAGGAGAAAGTAGTAGGCCAAGAGTTGAGTTGGAAAAGGCCGGACTGGCCAAGCCGGAACAACATGGTGCAAGCTGCGTTGAAAACTGCTTCGATACAGACCACCAGCACTCCGAACGGGTGAAGCAGCGACCAGGAGACGAGGTGCTAAGGACGCCTGTAAAAGAAGTCCTGAAAGGGGCCTACTGGAATCCTAGGGCAGTCGTGTAAAACAACCATCGTCCGTGGTTCAGAGCGCACACATGGTACACACGTTTCTTAAAGAGGGTGCATTTTGTGCACGCGAGGGGCGTGCATGCAGAAACTAGTACGCATAAACAAACCATCGTACGTGCAGGCTGTCTCGGGAATCACCATTTCGCTGTCTACAAATAAGGAACCTTCTTTAAGAAAAAGTGCGCACTTATAAAGACATTCATTTAACAACAAAAATGAACATGAAATATTTTTTTTGGGTGCCCATCCGTAATGCTTACGGGGTCAATAACACTCAGCGCAATTTAACCGGCTAGAAACAGCCCCAGGCCAGTTAAATCGTCTGTTTGGAGCTAACCGGTCATTTTCAGAGCATAATCTGCTTTTTTTTCTTGCTAACTATATTGGATTTTGCAAACATTTGCCTTGCTGTTTCCTTAGACTAAACAGGGAGTGTCCTGCCAGTGTAGGAGGGATATTCAGTGGCACTGCCCCTCCCGACCCACGCAGCACTATTTTTAGCAGTCAATAGCCTCTCCTGCCTGCGCCTGTCATTTTGAATATCAGCCCTCCAGAGATGGAGAGCGGAGGGTGGGGTTGGGTGAACAGTGGGGTACCGCAGGGGGTGGTGCCGGGACTAGTGCCATTTAGCATGTTTGTGAACGATATGGAGATCGGTTAGGTTTGCAGATATCACAGGAGTATTCAGGGTTGTTAAAACATGAGTGGGCTGTGAGATATTGCGGGAGGATCTTGGAAGATTTGGGGGCTGGGCATTCAAATGGCAGGTGGGGGTTTGGTGTGGACAAGTGCAGGGTGATGCACGTTAGAAGGAGTGATCCGAATCGTGGTTACCTGATGCTGGGGTCCGCCCTGGGGGTTGGCACCCAGGAGGAGGATCTGGGTGTCATTGTAGATGGTGAGCTGGGATCTTCTGCTCAGCGTATGGCGGTGGCCAGAAGAGCAGGCAGGATGCTGGGAATTGTTGGGGGGGGGGGGGGGGGGGTGAATAGGACCTGGGATGCTGTGGTGCCTCTTCAGTACTGTGTTTGGATCTGGTCACCGTATCTCAAGGAGATTGTGGTAGAATTGGAGAGAGTTCAGAGAAGAGCGATCAGGGTGATGGAACTCCTCTTGTATGGGGAAGGGCTGGAAGGGCTGGAGGGGAGACGGATGAAGGGAGATATGATTGAGTTCTACAAAATGCTGTGTGGTGTAGAACGAGTAGAAGGAAATCAATTTTTTACTCATTCCATTTTACCGGATTGGCTGTTTTTTCTTCCGTTTGTATCTTTGCTTTCCTGACTACTCTCCCAGCTTCTCTTAGCTTTTCCAGATATTGTCGCCTGTCGTTCTCTTTCTGTAATCTCTTGTAGTTCATAAAGGCAGATACCTTTTCAGCTACTATTTTTGAGAACCAAAGTGGTCTCCTTGTCCTCTTATTTTTATTTACGTTCCTTAAAATAGCTCCTTTTAATTCTGCCCACTGCTTTTCTACCTCTTCCGACTTCCCTATGAGGAAAGGCTGAGAAGGTTAGGGCTCTTCAGCTTGGAGAAAAGGCGGCTGAGGGGTGATAAGATAGAAGTCTACAAGATAATGAGTGGAGTAGAGCGGACAGATTTGAAGCATTTGTTTACACTTTTAAACAACAATAGAACCAGGGGACACAAGATGAAGCTAGAATATGGTAGATTTAAAACAAACAGGAGAAAGTTTTTCTGTAGTTTGACTCTGGAACTCGTTGCCAGAAAATGTAGTGACAGCAGCTGGCCTTACGGAGTTTAAAGGGGGTTTGGACAGATTCCTGAGGGAAAAGTCCATTGAACATTATTAAAAATTAAAAAAAAAATTGGGGGGGGGGGGGGGGGGTTGCCGGGTTCTTGAAGCTTAGATTGGCCGCTGTTAGAGACAGGATGCTGGGCTTGATGGACCATTGGTCTTTTCTCAGTGTGGCGGTGCTTATGTTCTTATGTTCCCAGCCAGCTAGCAACACCTTGATGTAATCCCCCATCTCTGAGTTGGGTGATATTCAAAAAATCGTGTGTAGCCCTGGGATCCATGTCCAACTGGGACACCAGGATTTACACCAAGTGAATCCTGGTATAAATCCTTGTGTGTAAATTAGGCTCAGGTCCCTTGAATTCCATAATACCGCACGTGCGTCTTTAGTGAATACCCCTGACCTGCCCATGCTCCTCCCATGGCCACGGTCCCTTTTCAGTTGCGAAATTAAAGATTTACATTAGCATCTTTATAGAACAGCGCTTAGCACTAGAGCAATCAGTTTTGAACGAACCCTGTCCACAGCTGCCTTAATATTAAACCACACCATCTGGATGCCTGGTGATCACCTACTTTAACGTCAGAAACACTCTCTCATTAGTAAGCACGAGTCCCGTCCCCCCATCCCATGCGGGGTCCATTACCAAGTGCTGGAATAGTTCTTCCCATAGAGAATCTAGGATCTCCCTACTTCTAGAAGACCCCGCATTAGAGATACCCCAACCAACAGGAGTGGAACAGGTGGATGTGAAGCGTCTGTTCACGCTTTCCAAAAATATTAGGACTCTGGAATTCGTTGCTGGAGAACGTGGTGAAGGCGGTTAGCTTAGCAGAGTTTAAAAAGGGGTTAGACGGTTTCCTAAAGGACAAGTCCATCAACCACTACTAAATGGACTTGGGAAAAATCCACAATTCCAGGAATAACATGTATAGAATGTACGTTTGGGAAGCTTGCCAGGTGCCCTTGGCCTGGATTGGCCGCTGTCATGGACAGGTTGCTGGGCTCAATGGACCCTTGGTCTTTTCCTAGTGTGGCATTACTTATGTACTTATCTGGCGTATTAAAATCACCTATCAGCAGTACATCTCCTTTCATAGCTATATTTTGAAAGTGTTCAATTAAATCTCTTTCCTCCTTTTCTGTCTGTGAAGGAGGCCTGTAAATACATTTGCCATTCCCTCTTTCCAGACTTGCCCACAGCGCCTGTTCCTTGTGTGTGCTGATGATACCCTTCCTGGCAGTCACAGTGTGGGGGGCAGTTTCAGGGGCAGTTGCTGTTGATCTCAAACTCCCTCACTTTTTGTGCTGATAGAAATACCACTAACTCTTTATGAAAAGTCCCTGATTATTAATTGCCAAGTCCTCTATTTAAACTGAGAAATGCTTTCTGGGTTTCAGAACCACTTTTTTGTCTAGTGGCCCAATAACTCGGAAGTGGCTGCGTGGTTCAGTGGAGGTGCAGCTGCCATTCATGTAATATGTCTGGCTCGCTTGCAATGGTGAAGGTTCTTATAGTGAATGATGGATAAAAGCTTGGGAGGGAGAGGGGAGGGGTTCAGTAAGAAGATAGACTTAAGGCTTAGGTCTGTTATTTCAGCTTTATTTTGCCTCCCCCCACCCCTCTCTATTGTAAATGGAGGCACCAGGGGGCAGTGTTACATTAAAATACATTCCAACACTGCACGACACCCAGGAACCAGAATCTTCAATGCACTGTTGCTGGCATTTGCTCTGCTGCTGGTTAGATTACTTTTAACCTTTTCTGTGCAACCTCTGGGCAATTAGATTTTCCTTCAGGCTGTGGGAAAGGTAGGTGAAATGTCTTCATAGCAGAGCAATTAATGTTTACTGCCCTAATATTTCAGGCACTAACATTCTGCTTTCAATCCCCGCTTAGGGTAGAGGGATCATCTGGCAATGGTATTTTTTTTTTGCAGGGCACAGGTGTTTGACATTAGAAATGGCTCAGAAACATCCTCAGTACCGACCATGGACAACATACATTAGGAAGGAACATTTCAGAAAGGGCTCTTAGAAGTTACCTGATTGTAATTTTGCATGGGCAGTGATAAGGTCTCACACTGATTTGTATCCCATTTTGTGGTATATCAAATCCTTCTTTGCTCCTCATCGGATCCGTTCCGTTCAGCCCTTTTTCTCATCTAACTCAATTCGCTCTCTCATTTTACCGATTTAGAAACACAGAGGGATTCACTAAGAAAATTGCATGCAAATGAGATGCTCGTTACTTTTGCGACCCAGCTCATTTGCATGTGATACGGGGGAAGCAAGTCGGTGAGCTGAGTATGCGCAGAACAGTCAATTGCTATGCATGGTTGCTCTGCGCATGCTACAGATGGCTCTCATACATGCAGACAAGCTGCGTCTATGATAGCAGCAGATTCGATTCCCACTGCAGCTCCTTGTGACTCTGGGCAAGTCACTTAACCCTCCATTGCCCCAGGTACAAACAAGTACCTGTATATACTGTGTAAACTGCTTTGAATGTAGTTGCAAAAACCACAGAAAGGCAGTATATCAAGTCCCATTAACAAGATACCAGGCACAATCTCAAAGAGCAGCAACATTCCATTTAGAACCCCAAAGAATAGCAAGATTCTGGAATCCCAAGGAGTGGAGGAGTAGCCTAGCGGTTAGTGCAGCGAACTTTGATCCTGGGGAACTGGGTTCGATTCCCACTGCAGCTCCTTGTGACTCTGGGCAAGTCACTTAACCCTCCATTGTCCCTGGTACAAAATAAACACCTGAATATATGTAAACTGCTTTGAATGTAGTTGCAAAAACCTCAGAAAGGCGGTATATCAAGTCCCATTTCCCTTTCCCCCTTTCCCTTATGATATTACAATATCAGAAGGGAGCCAAGTATTGGGCAATCAAGCCATTGTGACATCACTGATGAGGTTGGCTCTTATTGGTGGAATGAGTGGAGGAGTAGCCTAGTGGTTAGTGCAGCGAACTTTGATACTGGGGAACTGGGTTCAATTTCCACTTCAGCTCCTCATGACTCTGGGCAAGTCACTTAACCCTCCATTCCCCAGGGTACAAAGGAGTACCTATATATACTATGTAAACCACTTTGAATGTAGTTACAATAACCACAGTATATCAAGTCCCATTTCCCTTTCCCTATTTGAGATTCTACATGGAATGTTGCTAGTGGTAGAGTAGCCTAGTGGTTAATGTAGCAGACCTTGACCCTGGGGAAATGGGTTTGATTCCCACTGCAGCTCCTTGTGACTCACAGAGCTTACAATCTAATTAGGACTGACAAACAGGGCAAATAAGAGATAAGGGAATTACTAAGGTGGGGATGATAAAATAAGGGTACTGAACGAGTAAGAGTTAGGAGTTAAAAGCAGCATCAAAAAGGTGGGCTTTCAGCCTAGATTTGAAGACGGTCAGAGATGGAGCTTGACGGACCGGCTCAGGAAGTCTATTCCAGGCATGCTCCTTTTCCACTGTAAACTTCATGTGTTGTGTCTTTTAACTTTTGTAATTCATGGAAGCAAAACCTGGACTGGATCAATGTGTCCTCCTTTTTCTGGAGCTCTATGGTAACCCTACATTTGGGGACATGTTGCTCAGGGCGTGCACTGGACTTGCTATGCTCCTCCTACATCCTAATGGCTTGATTTTGTGCATTTTTCACTTGGATGTTTTTTTTTTTTTTTCAAAAATGGACCAAATAGATAAATGCACAGAGCACAAAAACAACTAGCAAGTAGCCATTTTTGGAAAAAAGATAGCCAAGCCCCCAGCTGGCAAGAAATTCATCTTTAAGACAAATATTGTGACTCATATTTAGAGTAAAACAATTAAGTTTAAGTGTTTATAATTTAGGATTCTTGAAAAAAAAAGTAAAAAGTAAAGACAGATTAATAAAAAAAATGTTTTTTGTAATAAAATCGATTCCATGTGACCGATGAGGAGGTGGGTGCGTAAGTCTTGTTGGTGAAAAACATTATTTCAGCAATGGGCACCTTCTGAGGTCTAAGGTGTAAAGATTTCTACTAACAGAGGCTTTTTATTGGGTTAAATCCTCAAATGTCATCTTTGCTTCTTAACTGTGACTTAGCTTCTGATTCTGTAACCTCTACAATTTTATGCCTCACTTCCTGAGGCTTTTCAGCTGAAGACAGCTGTAATACACACACATGGAATTCCGAACAGTGCAAGAGAAACTGTGCAGCTTTCCACGCAGTCCAGTGTGTTCAACGTATTTGCAGTGCAGGGATAAAATGCCGGACTCTACATGGGTCAACCAAGATATTAGATAGGAGCCAACTATTCTAAAAGACGGAGAGGAGGGGATGCTAAACTCATGAGAAATCCCTCCTCCCTGAAGGACTTTCTTGAAATCTTGGAATACTCAAGTTCCCACTGGGAAAGGCAGTAGTTCTGAAGCTTGCCCTGAAAGGATAAAATCTCTATTGTTGTATGTTTTAAAATGGATATTATCTTAGTCCGCTGCTTGGTTTTTGTCAGAAAGAATTTTGCAAGTTCACTATTATCACAATTAATTGTTTAGCACACTCTGCCATTTTTGATCCTAGAAGTAGAGGAGTGTGGTAGCCGTGTTAGTCCACTCTTAAGGTTATCAATAGAAATCAAACAAAATAAAACATGGAAAAGAAAATAAGATGATACCTTTTTTATTGGACATAACTTAATACATTTCTTGATTAGCTTTCAAAGGTTGCCCTTCTTATTTCCGATCTGACGAAGAAGGGCAACCTTCGAAAGCTAATCAAGAAATGTATTAAGTTATGTCCAATAAAAAAGGTATCATCTTATTTTCTTTTCCATGTTTTATTTTGTTTGATTTCTATTGATCCTAGAAGAAACTGGATTCTTTATAAGGTGAGATTCCTTTCTAGTGGCCCAACGTAAGGATAATTTAGAGATGATGATATGCATGAACACTGTCATATGTGAACAAGGAAACTCAGAGGTCTCCAACAATTTGAATGGAAGAAGCATGTAAACCTTGGAAAAATGCTTGTGCTCCCAACTTGGCTATACTTCTTTCTTTTACCCTTGCTTCTGGGACTCTGGTTCTCTCAAACGCCCCCGTTATCTTTGTGCAACTTTTAAGTTGCTCAGATACTTAAGACCAGTGTGTTTTTTCTCGCTAAAAAGATGCCGGTACTCAAATGCTAGGCCACCCTTCAGGAGTGCGGTGATCACTGAAGGTCCCACCCCATAATAGCCAGGCTCCCTGCAACCAGTCACAGAATTTACGACAAGACAGAATTGGTGTGTAGAACCTGAGCTCTATCATTAAAACTTGGGTTCCACTGGACAATTTTAGCTGACAATGGAAAAGGTGCCGGTACTCAGTACCCCCAAGTACCCCCTCAAAAAAAGCCCTGCTTAGGACAGAATCCTTAGGGGGTCTTTTACTAAAGCTTAGCTCAAGTTATCTGCAACAGGGCCCAGAGGAATAAAACGGGCTCTGCTGCAGATAACTCGAGCTAAGCTTTAATACAAGACCACCTTAATTAGAGGATGCTTTTGCAGCTCGTTTTGCATTTTAAATATCACACAACTTTCAATCAGTACAGACTTTAGATGAATATTTCAAGGAGAAATTGCTCTAAAGTGTGCATCCCAACCCTCCCCCAGGATCAACCTCCTGGATTTATTCATTTTCATGAAGTTATATCCCGCTTTAAAATCAGAAAAAACATTCACGGCATGCATGCACTACCAGCAAGTTTTAAAAACCCGGCATCTGTGCACGCAAGCCAGCACTTCTGAAAATCTGCCTCTATAGGTTCTTCAGGCAAATTACACATAGAGCAAAACCAGATCTCCCTTACTTGCACCTGTGTTTTCTAAGGTGCGGGTTTTTAATGTGCGTAAATGGTTTATGCTCGTTAAACGCTAACGCACCCATAGAAATGTATAGGCGCATTCACCTTAGTAAACATAGCCCTTCGAAAGATCTCATAGAAGACTCAGGAAAGATGTCAGGAAGTATTTTTTCACGGAGAGGGTGGTGGACGCTTGGAATGCCCTCCCGCAGGAGGTGGTGGAGATGAAAACGGTAACGGAGTTCAAACATGCGTGGGATATGCATAGAGGAATCCTGTGCAGAAGGAATGGATCCTCAGAAGCTTAGCTGAAATTGGGTGGCGGAGCAGGTGGGGGGAAGAGGGGGTGGTGATTGGGAGGAGAGGATAGGGGAGGGCAGACTTGTACGGTCTGTACCAGAGCCGGTGATGGGAGGCGGGACTGGTGGTTGGGAGGCGGGAAATACTGCTGGGCAGACTTTTATATGGTCTGTGCCCTGAAAAAGACAGGTACAAATTCAAGGTAAGGTATACACATATGAGTTTGTCTTGGGCAGACTGGATGGACCATGCAGGTCTTTTTCTGCCGTCATCTACTATGTTACTATGTAAGAGCGAATACAGTGGCCTCAATGTCCAGCTATTTGGCAATTTAGTTGGCTTAGAAATGTAGCCACGTAAAGGTCAGACTGCGTACAGTGTCCTGTAGAAATATATTAATGCAGGTGATTCAAGAGGCTTAATGCTCCCACACTATTGCATGTTTGAATCTGTTTTAAGTACAACATGCCAAACAGAAGGTCTTGAAAATGCAGCCTTCATTGCTGGGTTTCAGCCAGATCAATAAACAAAAACATCATTAATCATTGTCACTTGTCAATCCCAGCATTTAAACAATTGTGTCTCTCCCTGTTCATATTGCCATTGCAGTGCAGAGAAGTTCAGAAAATTTAATAAGAATCCCCCACTGATTTCAGGAGCTAAGACAGAGCTTTTGTAAAGCATGACAAATAATTAAATCAATCTGATTATTTCTGGGTCTAGACCAGGGGATGTTGTCCTATTCAGCTAACATATTAGTCTTTCTGTATATGGATTTATCTACTTCTTATCTGGCAAATCAGTTTCCAATGGTATGAAACCACCTCTACCCTTGGGAGAATACGTGTATTACGTATTACCTGTGCCCAAAGGTGCTGAATCCTCCAGACTAGCTGCTCCCTGGCAGCCATCAATGCTCGCACAATAGTGTGTTAAACCATTTCCTCTATCCCTTATGAGATATAAGCTAGTTACACAAGATGTAAGCTAGTTATTTGAAATATATATCAAAGCATTTCTCAATTACTGATTGGATGAATACTCATTAACTAAAATTGAGGGGCCCTTTTACTAAGCCACGTAAAAGCATCTACGCGCTCCCAATGCGTTCCAAACTGGAGTTACCGCGCAGCTGTTGTGGTAATTTCATTTTTGTCGTGCATTCGATATGTGCATCTGAAAAATAATTTTATATTTTAAAAGGGAATTGTTTTGCAGGCACGCTGAAAAATGGATCTGCGTGCGCCCAAAACACGTGCCTACACTATCGCAGGACATTTTTCAGCGCACCTTAGTAAAAGGACCCCTTAACAAGATAAAATAATGTTTTTGGAATGCCCTCCCATGGGAGGTGGTGGAGATGAAAACAGTAATGGAATTCAAACATGCGTGGGATAAACACAAAGGAATCCTGTTTAGAAGGAATGGTTCCAAGGAATCTTAGCGGAGATTGGGTGGTGACGCCGGTAATTGGAAACAAAATGGGAGCTGGGCAGACTTCTACGGTCTACGCCCTGATCGTGACTGAATAGATAGGGATGGACTGCAGTGTAAATTTAAGGGGGTTCGATGTTAGCTTCAGAACTTAGTACAAAAACAGTACTGGGCAGACTTCTACGGTCTGTGCCCTGAGAAAGGCAAGGACAAATCAAACTCAACTATGTTACTATGTTAATCATTGACCCTAGATTGAATCAAGTTCTACAAAGAAATGTTAAAATTGACAGAGAAGTTTATACATTAGATCATTCACTGAAAATTTGAATAGCTCTTGAAGCAGTAAACAGTTTTTTTAGCTCTCTAGCTGACTCTCGCTAAAGGTCTTTTTCAAGACCACCTGTGCAATAAAAAACTACCTTTTGGAGTTTTACCAATTCACGCAGTTAAGAAAGACTCCTGAGGCAGGCCTGTGGCTGAAACACAGATCGGTGTGGAATCTACAATAAGCCACTGCGAATATTAGTCAGTTGTCCTGGTCTGTTGAGTCATTGGCCCACTTCCCACTTCCTTTTTGCTGCAGGTATTACCTTGGATCATAAAATGTCTATGGAAAATCAAGGTAATGCTCTAGTAAGCAGTAAAATTGGGAAGTATCAGGAAATACTTGCAGGGCGACCAGCTTAGCTCAATCACTGATACAGAGTAAATTGTTTGTCTGGGGCTTTCAAAACAGCTTTGAAAGAAACTCCAGATTCTTCAGAATGTGGCAGTATGGTTGATCTTTTCTTTAAAAAAAAAAACAAAATCAGACAGGAGTACTCCTTTTTTTTGTGATTTTACACTTGCTTCCAATAGAAGCTAGAAAACTGTTTAAAATTAGGCTGTCTGATTTTTAAAATTTTGTATTTGTTGCATTTGTATCCCACATTTTCCCACGTTTTTGCAGGCTCAATGTGGCTTACATAGTACCGTGATGGCGATCGCCAATTCCAGTAAGAGAAATACAAAGTAGTATTACATTAATGTTCATAAATGTTACAGTAAATTATAAAGTAAGTTGGCTAAACAGTTTATTTCAGGCATAAGAGATAAGGGGGTAATGCGTTAATGTTGATTGGTGATAAGTTGATTGAAGCAACCAAGGTGTGAAGAATTCAATTTTATCTGGTTCTGATAGAGTTTTGATGTTAGGTCATTAACGATGGCTCATTATGGTATGTCTTCTTGAACAGGTTGGTCTTTAGTAACTTCCGGAAGGCTGTTAGGTCGTGCATTGTTTTTAAGGCCTTTGGTAGTGCATTCCACAGTTGCGTGCTGATGTAGGCGAAACTGGATGCATATATTGATTTATGTTTATTTTGTTTATTTATTTTGTTTTATACTTATAGAATTGACTGACCGCTGGTCTACAAACAAGAGGAATCAGATACTTAGGTACTGAAATAAATATAATGTACGGAATGCAATGGCATTGTCTTTCCCAAACCTTAGCGGGATTATTATTTTTAACACGTTTACAACTTTGATTATATATCAAGCAGCTAGTATATGATCTACCCTTCCACAAGATTTACAATCTACAGGATCTTTTACAAAGGCACGCTAGAGACACCCATAGAAATATATAGGCATCTCTAATGTTTAACAGGGGTGATATGATACAGACGTTCAAATATTTGAAAGGTATTAATCCGCAAACGAATCTTTTCCGGAGAGGGGAAGGCGGTAGAACGAGAGGACATGAAATGAGATTGAAGGGGGGCAGACTCAGGAAAGATGTCAGGAAGTATTTCTTCACGGAGAGGGTGGTGAACGCTTGGAATGCCCTCCCACGGGAGGTGGTGGAGATGAAAACGGTAATGGAATTCAAGCATGCGTGGGACAGGCATAAAGGAATCCTGTGCAGAAGGAATGGAATCCACAGAAGCTTAGCTGAAATTGGGTGGCGGGGGGAAGAGGGGTTGGTGGTTGAGAGGCTAGGATGGGGGAGGGCAGACTTATACGGGGTCTGTGCCGGAGCCGGTGTTGGGAGGCGGGACTGGTGGTTGGGAGGCGGGAAATACTGCTGGACAGACTTATACGGTCTGTGCCCTGGAAAAGACAGGTACAAATCAAGGTAAGGTATACACATATGAGTTTATCTTGGGCAGACTAGATGGACCGTGCAGGTCTTTTTCTGCCGTCATCTACTATGTTACTATGTTACTATGTTTAGCACATGCTTATTTTTAGCGTGTGCTAAAACTTTAATGCGTCTTTGTAAAAGGACCCCTATGTCCAGTACTGATATTTTTAAAAAAGGGTTAAAAACAATTCTATTCCGGAAGAATGCTATGATGAAGAAATGAGTTGCTAACGGTTTTGTTGAGCTATTAATTGTTTTATTATTACTATGTTACATCCTAGATCTTTTATCTAGTATTGTTTAATTACGTAATCCGCTTTGAACTGCTTTCTTGGCTTTAGCGGGCTATAAACAAAATAATTGTAACGGTAAAAGCTAGTTACTTGAGATATCAGTCAGCTACACGAGAAATAATCTAGTTACATGAGATATAAGTTAATTACATGAGATATCAGCTAGTTACTTGAAATAAAAGCTAGTTACTTGTTTGTGCATTCAAAGTAGGCGTGGTCTGAAGTAGAGTTCGGATGGAGCACCGACAGAATCACAATTTCCCGCAGATTATATAAACTTGTCTGTCAAAATTTATGCCCAGTGCACAAATTTGAACAACATTGTAAAATAAGGGCAGTTTTGTGCATAACTTAATTTAATAATTGGCTTTTAATTGGAGTTAACAACCAATTATCATCAATTATTAGCATAAATTGATGCTAATTGACAGTAATTAGCATTTGCACGTGCAACTGACTGTGGTCGCTATTCTAGAAGTTGGGGCACCGATTCCATCATGTGGAAATTCTAGGGGGGATGGGTAGGTCAGGGGCGTGTCCAAGAATACTAAGTGCCTGTATGCGCCAGCCTTTCACATGGCCTAAGTATTTGAGCCTAACTGTGGACTTACGCCAATACTGAATAACAGCAATTCTGCATGGAACGGCCATGATAGAGTTTGCGCTTACTGTGCATCATTCTCTTGCCTCTCCTTCATGAATTTACCCCAAATTTATGTCCATACTTTGGAAAATACACATAATTGCATTTTTTGTATTCTGTACATTTACAACTTCTCTTGAGCAGGTGTAGATTAAATTAAGATAAAACTTTATCTGGAACCGGTCTGAATATTGGCTGGCACCACATAACTTTTGGCAGCTGACCAAGACTGGATAGTCAATGCCAGTGTCTCCTTCTTCTGCTCCTGGACCATCTGGGGCCTTAGACAGGGCAAGATTAAGGCAGAGGTAAGCAAATTTTTAGGATGGGCCCTCTAACTTAACCCTTCATTGCCTCATGGACAAAACCTGCAAATCTTGAGTTACAAGTGAAAAAGGTGTGAGCTAAACCCCAAACCCCTTTTCCCTTAGATGTGTAATTCAATGGCTCCCAAGGCAGACTTTTGCCCTGGAAAGTCAGCTTCTGGGAGAAAGAAGATTGGAAAGGAGGAGCAGAGCTCACAGAGGCCCATCCATTGTCCGCATGCCCCTCCAGTTGGCAGAAGGAGTCATCAAGTGGCACTTCAACGGAGGATGCCGAGAGTAATCTGGGGTCTTCATCCTGCACTGCAAGTAGCAGGGACAGGAAAGCTATGGAAAAGAGCCTATCCTAAGCTTAACTCAAACCCCGTAACTGAGGCAGCAGGTGAGCAGCTCTGATATCCATGCAAGTAAGTCACCATGGAGGAGATGGGATGCTGTTCGGCAACACTGTCCTAGTGCAAGCAACAGGCAGCATCGAAAGTGGTGGCATAGAGTTCAGGAGCTTACTGTCTCTCTCAGCCTCAAATAACCTTCAGGACATTTAGTAAGAGGTGATTCTCAGACTTCATAACCAAGGCAGAGAATAATTTCTCCAGTGGCATCTAGAGTAGTCACAAAACTAAACATGACCACATTTCCCTAATGGCAGCTGGATGAAGTGGGTAGGCTGTAGGTGCAGTGTATGTGTGTGTGTGTGTGTGGGGGGGGGCATCGTTAGAGGGTACAGATAGGTTGTGCTGCATATCCAGGTGAGAAAGGAAACCCCCGCTCATCTTAGAAAATAGATATAAGCCACAAGTGGCCTTACTACCAGCCCCTCTTATTTCTGCTAACAGCTGGTAGGAAGGTCATAGTTAAGGCAGTGAAGAAGGGGGAATTTTAGGGTATCAGATGCTCTGGGCCAGGGGGGTGGGGAAGGCAGCAGTCAATACTTGAAGCTACCACTTGAGAAGCGGAAGAAAAGCAGGAACCACAGGGGCATCTGTGCATCACCTTATCTGAGATTTGGCACTAGATTCTATCGATGACGCGTGAAAAATCAGCACAAAAAATACTTCTGTAAACTACACCTAGATTTAGGCAGAACTTACAGAATACGCTTAGCGGCCAACACATCCATTTATTCCAAGTTAGGCGAGAAGCAGCTGTATTCTATAATCTTGTGCATAGATTTTTGAAAAAACCATGGTCCACCCATTCCACACCCATGGCCACAATCACCTTTTGGGCAATGTGCATTAGAACTGATATGTACCACTTTACAGTGGCAATGAATTCCAGAGTATAATTACACATGGAGTAAAGAAATATTTTCTCCAGTTTGTTTTAAATTTACTACTTAGTAGCTTCATTGCATGTTCCCTAGTCCTAGCATTTTTGAAAAGAGTAAACAAGCGATTCACATCAACCAGTTCAACTCCACTTATTATTTTATAGACTTCTATCATGTCTCCCCTCAGCCGTATTTTCTCCAAGCTGAAGAGCCCTAGCCGCTTTAGCCTTTCCTCTTAGGGAAGTCGTCCCATCCCCTTTATCATTTTCCTCATCCTTCTCTGTACCTTTTTTCTACTTCTGATGTCACCTAGCAGGTTGTGTGCATAAATTCTAATTAATGCCAATTAGTGTCAATAATTGCTTGTTACGTGATTAGCTTTTTAAGTAATTAAATTGTGTACACAAATCTCGAATATGACCGAATTTGCATGTGCAATTTTGGTCATGCTATATAGAATCCAGGAGATGATTCCTGAGAGATTAATGGGCAACTGGCAACCCTCCATCAGATCTAAATGTATTCTGCCCACTCCCCAATGGGTCCAAGGAGAATCAGATAAAGAATAAGCCGGCACACGATGCTGGGAAAGTAGACAATAATTTAAAAAAATTCTTTTTATTTATATATAACATTTATAAATACAAAAGACCCTTCTTGAGTAACCAAATATTTCCCACAGAAAAAGGTTTTAAGTTTTTGACAAAAAGACAAGAGGCTTGTAACTTAGTACGAGGCAGTAAACTTTAATGCCTGAAATAAAAGTGAGCCCTCCAACACCCCTTTATACTTAATGACTAATTAAACTCTGGAGTTTGTTGCCAGAGAATGAGGTAAAAGCAGTTAGCTCAGTGGAGTTTGGCTAATTTCCTAAAGAGAAAAGTCCATAAGCCATTGTAGAAAGATGGGAAAATCCACTGCTTATTTCTGGGATAAAGAGCATAAAATCTATTTTAATCTTTTGGGATCTTGCCAGGTACTTGTGGCCTGGATTAACCACTGTTGGAAGCAGGATAGTGGGCTTGATGGCCTTGGTCTGACCCAGTATGACAACACTAATGTTCTTTTGTTTTTCTGAATACCCTTAAGAGGGGTATCTTCCACCTTGGATAAAATTGTGTGCTAATAAGTGCAAAATGTTTTTTAAGAAGATAAGATTTTTATCGGACTAAGAGTACATTTTTTTTAACTAGCTTTCAAAAGCAATACCTTTTTCTTCAGGCCAGAAATGAGTAAATGAGGGTATTTATTCCCTTCAAAAACTGGTCACAAAATTGTACTAAGTTAGTCCAATAAAAAAAAAAAAGGTATCATCTTATCTTCTTGTTTTGTTTTGCTTGGTTTTGTTTTATATATATTTTTGAACTTTTGATATTTTTCTTTCACAGTTGATGCACAGTTATTGTGTTGATACAGGGAAACTATAAAAATTGGATTGGACAGGACACACAGGACCCTGTTTACTAAGGCTTGCTAGCATTTTTAGTGCATGCTAAAAATTGGCCACACGCTAACGCTAGAGACACCCATATATTCCCATGGGTGTCTCTAGCATTAGTTTAAAAAAATCCGGAATCAAGCGGAGAACTCGAACGCCCCACGGGAAAACGCAGGCCTGTAGGCCGAAACACAAAAGTTGTGTCAAGTCTTTTCTTCAATAAAGAAGTTTTTATGATATTGTCTCCAGGATTTCTATTTCCGTGGTCAAACATCCCACTTTTTACCTATATCTGTCTCTAGCATTAGCACATGTAAAACTGCTAACACATCTCTAGCACGGCTTAGTAAACAGGGTCCATAATCTGGAGCCACGCCTTGTAATGTCTTAAAGACCATACTGGTTATTTTAAAGCAAGTTTGAGCCAGAACTGGCTACCAATGTAATTGGTTTAACAGTGGAGAGACTCCATCACACGTTCATAAACTTATCTTTGCTGCCATATTGCTGCAAGTTTCTAAGCGACTGAACAGACATACTTGAATATAAAACTGTTTACCTGTAAATCCATTGATAAGGAGGCATCTGAAACTACTACTAATACCTTAACTGACTTTTTTTTACAAGAAGATGTTCACCTGAACAGAAAGAAATGGATGTGAGCTTCTTATCTTGAGGACCACCATAACCATAAAATTGTGGGTTTTTTCTTTATTCAGCTTTAATACATGTGGCAATTCCCAATTTTCCTCTGCAGACGTCAGAATCGAAAGCCCCCTGGGGTGTCAGGATTGGACAATGACTCAAGCCTTAGAAGTCATGGAGCATTTCAAGGACGCCTCAAAGGAACTGTCTTGTCATCCTAACGATGAAGATGCTGGAGGTGAAAGAGGGTTTTTACAGGGAAGAGGATGGACAGCAGAGATGTTGGTGCTGGTGGACTTCTTATACATACAGGTAGAAAATAGGGTGAAACCCTTCATCAAGGAAGATGCTTTCATGCTAGCCAACTTCTTGACCTATGGATGATAGGAAGTATTGCCTCAGTGCAACAAACACATTACTGGATAAGCAGGTGATTCAAGTGGAGGAAAGGAGAGTAAATCTCCCTCTTCTTCTGCTGCTCCTGCTCTCTAAACCAAAGAGGTACAAGGAGATTTCAGGAGTGGGGGCAGCAACCCAGTAATTTATTTTATTGATCAGACCCAACACGGTCCGTGTTTTGGTGAAACCACCTGTGTCAGGGATCCTGTAAGGGTCCAGACAGATAGCAAGTGTGGCTGTGCTGAATTATTGAAGGGAAGAGGAGGCAGTACTTGGAGGTCTTGGAATACCCTGGATTTGCCATTCTCCATTCGATTTTGTGACCATTGCAAGACCCCTGATGCAGGCAGTTTCGCTGAAACACAAACTGTGTCGGGTCTAATCAATAAAATGGTGAGTGGACACACCCAATCTTGAAGGCTTCTTTGGTTTGTTGCTCCTTTGTGTGTTCTTCGGACTCCCTCTGCTACAGCTCCCTGTCTCACTGGCTGCCTTAACTGATTCAGGACCCGCTGCTGTCTGGCTTATTCTCCTGTTTCCTCCTGCTGTAGTACTGCTGTGTTACTGCCTGCCCTGCCACTCTCTTGTTTCTTCCTGTAATGCTGGTGTGTGGGCTCTTTATACTGCTACGGCTCCTGCTGCCTGGCATGATCAGATGTCCAATATTCTGTTGGTGGCGATCAATGTTTTGTTGACCGCTGCCGGCGTCATACCTGGAAATTCAATGCCAAGCCATCTCAGGTCTCTGGTATTGAATATCCAGGGTATATGAAGCTGGAGAAACCATAGCTGGTAAGTGCAATATTTAGCACTTAACCAACTACGAACAACATAAAGATAAGACTGCGTTTTATGTGTCCCATTTATTTCGTTCTCTTACCCGGTTAAGACCGGCTAAGTGCCGACTCCACCCCCCAAAATGGGCACTAACTGGGCATTTTCAGCGGCTGCTGAAAATGGCTGGTTTGCCTCGGGCAGGCGATTTAACAGGCCAGGAACCTCTCCTGGCCATTTAAATTGTAAAGAGAGAGAGAGAAAAAAAATAAAACAAAACAAAAAGGAATCAAAAGGAAAAGCAATCTTTCTCTAGTGTTAATGGCTTGGGCTGTTGAAGTTGATGTTCATGTTCAAATAATGTATTTTTGGTTGTGGTGGTGATTATGATCATCATTCTATTGATATTTTCCCATTTTTAATGGTGGGGGGATAAGGGGTACACTAGTCTGACTACAGTCCCAACTGATTCAGAAAGTTTCACTGATTACCAATTTACAACACAGGGCTAAATGTAAAACTCCGATGTTCAAGGCCCTTAAAAGAAACTAGGCCAGAGTACTTGAAGAGCAGGATTTCCTTCTAGAAACCTCCAAGGTCTCTCAAGTCCCCTCAAGGAGCATCTCCAAAGGAAATCAGGCATTGTGATTCTTGCCAGAGTAACCCCACTCCAAGAAAGGCTTCACCAAAAGCAAGACTTTGTTTACTTCAGGAAGCAGGTGAAATCCTGGCTCTTCATAAGACGGCTAGGACTCTTTAGCCTGGAGAAAAGGCGGTTGAGGGGTGATATGATAGAGGTTTACAAAATAATGAGTGGGGTAGAGCGGACAGATGTGAAGCGTTTGTTTACGCTTTCTAACAATAATAGAACCAGGGGACACAAGATGAAATTAACTACGCGCTGAGTAAAGAAAAACTTTCTCTGATTCATTTTAAACCTACCACATTCTAGACTCTGGAACTCATTGCCGGAGAAGGTAGTGACGGCAGCTGGCCTTGCTCAGTTTAAAGGGGGTCTGGATAGATTCCTGAAGGAAAAGTCCATTGATCGTTATTAAATTTTGGGGTTTTGCCAGGTTCTTGGGGCCTGGATTGGCAGCTGTCGGAGATGGAGTGCTGGGCTTGATGGACATTTGGTCTTTTCCCAGCGTGGCGGTCCTTAGGTGCTTCTTTTAAGTCTTTAATGGAAGAAGCAACTAACTAGTAAGTCAGACCCACAAGGACCAGCATCAGCCACACATATGACCCCATGTGCACCAGCTGTGATCTGTCCTTTTACTCACTGCACTTGTCACTGTTATCTACCTAAACTCTTATCTGACGATATTTTCCATCTCTGATTGTCCCCTTTGCTGTCTATGAAGATGTTTTAATGTATATTGTGTTGACAATGTAAGTAGTATATTATGCTGTAAAGCACTGGTTCCTAAACTTTTTCAGTTCAAGGCACACTTCATGTCCGAGCAATGTTTCGCGGCACCCCCCCCCCTCCCTCCGGCCACACCAATCTTCGCTCCCGCCCCCCTCCCCGGCCACACAGGTCTCCATCTTTTTCTCTGCACAGATATAACAGTGCCAGGGCTGTCCCTATAAGTGGCCCCTCCGAATGACACACTGATTATGATTTATAACAAATGACTACTCTACCTATGAAAGTTATTCCATTGTTATACTTCCTCTGTGTACATCCGTATGCTGCACAAGCCAGCATGTTTAAAAATATAAGTGAGATTAAATTAAAAAATGCTACCAACAATACAGAATGACAACGTGGATGCAAGCAGCTCATAGGTTTGCTTGCTTCTCTTTTCAGTGGGAAGGGGAAACAGACACTGACCTATTGGTTTCAACTTTTTGACTTCATCCCTTCATCCAACCTCCTTGGCAGTCACCTCTGCAAGTCTCAAAGGCCATCTGCTCCGTGTCACCAATGACCGCGCCAAAAAAAAAAGCAAGCGCAGGGCCGCAGCAGCCTTGAGGCATGGGCTGTCGGCTCTGCTGCTCCTCTGCCCCCGCTGACATCAACATCCAGTTCCGGGGGCAGAGGACCGGCAGAACTGACAGCACGTGCTTGAAGGCTGCTGCAGCCCTGTGTTTGCTTTTTTTTTGTTTTTATTTTTCTGCCGCTGATGTTTGTAGTAGCAGTTCGTGCTGGAGGCAGGTGGGGATTTGCCGCAGCACCCCAGAGAATTTGCTGGGGTGCACGAGGGTGCCCTGGAGCATGGTTTGGGAAACGCTGCTGTAACTTAAACTGTTATTTGAATATTTTACTGTTTATTATCTATGCCCAGGTTATACCTGCTGTACATCTTAATAAATAAATATCCTTGTATGTTCATAAATTTCTGTATTGATTTTTTTTCCTGTTATCTTTTTTTTTCACTGCATGGATGGTAGTTATTATTTCTAGTCAAGAGTTCTCCTTGACTTAATTTGTAAAGCACAATATAGAAAGAGAAAGAAAAACCAGGTGTTCCATTTGATTTTAACATTAAGCCCCAGGGGTAATATTGTGTTTTACTGAAAAGTCCCTCTGAGTCAATAAAGATTCTCTTTAAACCTTTCTCCAGTTAATCTTCCTTTCTTCAATTGCAAACAATTGGAGATCTTCAAAGACACGTCAACCCTGTAGACAATGAGTATCTGGGGTACCTCAATTCTTTGCACTGATGTTGCATGACGCATTTGGTCATGCCTCATACATAAGTTGTCAAGGGCAAAAGGCAAAGTATACCATGACGTTAGAGCTGCAGTGAGACACACCAAGAAAGAACATGGCTAAATCAGATCCCGGTATTTTGACACATTATTTTATCTCTCAAAGACCTGGACACACAGAGAACAAGATTCACATTTCACATGACCATTAAAAAAAAAGTGCCTGTCCAGAAGAGAGTCACTCAATGAAACAAGAGGAATCTTTAAACTCCTGACAGAGAAGAAAGAAAACACAATGACTCGAAAACAGAACGGTCCGTAATATAGTCCAGTGATTCCGAACAATGCCATGTAACTCAGAAGTCAATATCCTCATCTATTATCCCCCTAGGGTTCCAGTAGCATGTCCCAGTTACAAAAGAGCGCTCTCGTCCCTGCGACATGAATATATCTCAGCAGATATTCTTGTTTCAGTAACTTCTTTTTCTTTCTAACAGGGAAATTTTGAAAAGCCATTTTACTCAGTAAATGGCTATTCACTCCTCATAAATCGGTTGTCTAAAGGTTGCCCAGCCTCCTTCCACCCCGTACAAGGTTTTGTCTTCATTCAGCAGAGGTATTTCTGGGAGCAGGGTTAGGGCTAAAAATGTTACACATTCAGCTTTGCAGTTTCAAAACTATTTAAATTGTCTGGAAGGGAAAAATTGTCTTCACTCAAAGCTGAGAAAATAAGTGTTCTACCACCTCTCAAATAAAGCGAAATAAATCACTGTCACAATCAAAATAAACTTTAAAATAATGAGGCAAAAAGACCTCAATTGTCCAGACAGTGGCAGCAAGTAAAATATCTTAGTGCCTACATTAATCGGACTCCATTTTTGACATTGTCTCAAAAAACCTCCTTATAATTTTTTTTGTTTTATTGTAACGTGCACTTCATTTCACACTTTAATCTCATCAACACCCTACTGCAGCTCCTTGTGACTCTGGGCAAGTCACTTAACCCTCCATTGCCCCAGGTACAAAATAAGTACCTGAATATATGTAAACTGCTTTGAATGTAGTTGCAAAAACCTCAGAAAGACGGTATATCAAGTCCCGTTTCCCTTATGACATCACAATATCAGAAGTATCAGGCAGTCAAGCCATTGTGACATCACTGATGAGGTTGGCTCTTATTGGTGGAATGAGTGGAGGAGTAGCCTAGTGGTTACTGCAGCAGACTTTGATCCTGCGGAACTGGGTTCAATTCCCATTGCAGCTCCTTGTGACTCCGGGCAAGTCACTTAACCCTCCATTGCCCCTGGTACAAAATAAATACCTGAATATATGTAAACCACTTTGAATGTAGCTGCAAAAACCTCAGAAAGGCCATATATCAAGTCCCATTTCCCTTTCCCTCTCTGTGTCCCTTTTTTATAAGCATCATCAGGGGACTAAGTGCTGAACATCCCATTACTTGTAAAAATATATATATCGTGTGAGGGCAACCATTCAAAAAATATATACTTATCAAAAGTAATTGAACTTATTATATCATGGCGCCAGACTTCCAACATGGCGCTCTACCTGACTACGACGCCAACAATCTCCCCTAACCGGAAGCGGAACTCTGTTGTTTAAATAACTTTATTAACACTCCTTGTGTAGATGGAACCTGTCATGTCTATTAAAAAAGTTCAACACCAAACAGATACAACAAAAAAGCTGTAATCTCCTAAAAAAAGAAAGACTTTGATCTCGAAAAAACACTGTCCATTCAATATGTGAATTTAAACTCCTGATTCAGAGGTCTTGCAAGGGTCACAAAATCCAAATATGTCAGACAATCTAAAGACTATAAGGTATGAATCAAAAGAAACTGGGCTATAAAGCAATCTCCTAATCTGTTTGAGGATCAACGGGTTAGGGTTGCGTTTTCTAGATTGTGCAACCTGAAGGAAATATTGAGTCCAGCGTATTTACCGGCCCAGGTGCCTAGAAGAGATACATCAGGTGAAGTTCAATTTGGTCACTTTAAGTGCGGACATTGCAAAACATGTTCTATTACATCGTAGATTTATGAATTTGTCAATCCAGTTGATGGTAAACCAAGTTGAAACACAAAACCACATGTCAGTCTTCATATAAAATAAATAAGTATGTGGAGTATGTAGTAAAATGTTTATTAAATTTTAAAAAATAGCCTCAGTGTAACAGGGAGCCTGACTTTTATGCTCCACTGTGAGACTGGGGGATTAGGCGTCCAAATGGCAGATGAAGTTCAACGTTGACAAGTGCAAAGTGATGCACGTGGGAAGGAGGAACCCGAATTACGGCTCTATCATGCAAGGTTCCGCTTTAGGGGTTACGGACCGAGAAAGGGATCTGGGAGTCATCGTGGATAGAACGTTGAAATCTTCCGCTCAATGTGCTGTGGCGGCTAAGAAGGCGAACAGAATGTTGAGTATTATTAGAAAAGGGATGGAAAACAAGCATGAGGATGTTATAATGCCATTATATCGCTCCATGGTGTGACCGCACCTGGAGTATTGTGTTCAGTTCTGGTCGCCTCATCTCAAAAAAGATATAAAGGAATTGGAGAAGGTGCAGAGAAGGGCGACGAAAATGACAAAAGGGATGGGATGACTACCTTATGAGGAGAGGTTAAGACGGCTAGGACTCTTTAGCCTGGAGAAAAGGCGGCTGAGGGGTGATATGATAGAGGTCTACAAAATTTTGAGTGGGGTAGAGCGGACAGATGTGAAGTGTTTGTTTACGCTTTCTAACAATAACAGAACTAGGGGACACAAGATGAAATTAGAATGTGGTAGGTTTAAAACAAATTGGAGAAAGTTTTTCTTTACTCAGCGTGTGGTTAGACTCTGGAACTCATTGCCGGAGAAGGTAGTGACAGCAGCTGGCCTTGCTAAGTTTAAAGGGGGTCTGGACAGATTCCTGAAGGAAAAGTCCATTGATTGTTATTAAATTTGGGGTTTTTGCCAGGTTCTTGGGGCCTGGATTGGCCGCTGTCGGAGACAGAGTGCTGGGCTTGATGGACCTTTGGTCTTTTCCCAGCGTGGCAGTGCTTATGTACTTATGTACTTATATTACCATCACAGGCTTCCACCACCTATGGATAATTTGTAAAGCAGTTTTTATGCACTGCTATGTATTTCTCCTGATGAAGATAGCGAAACAGAAGGATTTCCTACTGTCAAGAAACAAGGAAACTGGACATTTTTTGGCCAGAAGGATAATATAAATTGGACACTTTAATTTTGGAGAAACCCCACTGACTGTGAAAATCCTATGAGGCTGCACTTCTGTCAGGACAATTTGGATGTTCTGAGCTAAGTAAAGTTTACTTTTTGTCAGAATTAGAATCCATTCATTAGTAAGGATGGAAGTTTAAGCAATTCTAGCAATGTTATAAGAGTTTTTGCTCTATTTTGAGTTTTCTTTACTTGCAGGAAGGCTTCTCTGTTTGAATGAGGATTTTAGTCTAGTGAGGGATTGCTAATTAGTGTCTATTCATAGTGAGATTTAGTGTTGTGGGTATTTGGATCTGTATTGTGTTAAATTGTGTTACCCTCCCTTCTGTTTTTTAAACACAGACTTTTCTCCCACTTCTTTACAATTTTTGAAATATTCTGGGAGTTTTTCTCTGTGTTTTTTTCTCGGAAGGTGGTGGAAGCCTGTGATGGTAATATCTACAGTGGAGCATAAAAGTCAGGCTCCCTGTTACACTGAGGCTATTTTTTTTAAATTTAATATATTTTATCCTTCAGATCTGAATCCCCAGTGTGACACTATATTGGAGTGATGTGTTTGATAGTTTCTTTGTTATAACTACACATTCGTTGCAGATTGTTTATTTGTAAAATGTTTATGCCATAGGTTTTACGTGGGGAAAACAAAAAGGAGTTTGCATCAAAGAATTACAGAACATTATTCTTGCATTAAATGACAGAAAACAGGAGAACCTTTAGTGGCACGTTGTTTAGCTAAAGAGCATTCATTTGATACCTTGAGAAGTTTTGGAGGTGGAGACCGAGACAAGAATCCGGTGGAATGAGAACAATGCTGGATTCATAACTCAAAGTCTTTAGAACCAAAGGGTTTAAATTCACACGTTGAATGGACAACATTTTTTTTTAGATCAATGTCTTTTTTTGAGATTACAGCTTTTTTGATGTATCTGTTTGGTATTGAAGTTTTTTTAATATACACGACAGGCTCCATCTACACAAGGATTGGTAATAAAATTATTTAAAAAGCAGAAGTCCGTTTCCGGTTAGGGAGATTGTTGGCGTCATAGTCAGGTAGAACGTTGGAAGTCTGGCACCATGATATAATAAGTAAGTTCAACTACTTTTTGATAAGTATATATTTTTTGAATGGTTGCATAGAAGTACGTAAGTACGCAAGTATTGCCATAGTGGGACAGACCGAAGGTCCATCAAGCCCAGCATCCTGTTTCCAACAGTGGCCAATCCAGGTTACAAGTACTCACAAGAAGAAAGGATTGTATTTTAGTTACATTTGTACCCCGCGCTTTCCCACTCATGGCAGGCTCAATGCGGCTTACGTGGGGCAATGGAGGATTAAGTGACTTGCCCAGAGTCACAAGGAGCTGCCTGTGCCTGAAGTGGGAATCGAGCTCAGTTCCTCAGGACCAAAGTCCACCACCCTAACCACTAGGCCACTCCTCCACTGTTGCTACTATTTGAGATTCTACATGGAATGTTGCTATTCCACTAGCAACATTCCATGTAGAAGTCGGCCCTTGCAGATCACCAATGTGGCCACGCAGGCTTCTGCTTCTGTGAGTCTGATGTCCTGCACGTATGTGCAGGACGTCAGACTCACAGAAACAGAAGCTTGCGCAGCCTTCTACATGGAATGTTGCTAGTGGAATAGCAACATTCCATGTAGAATCTCCAATAGTAGCAACATTCCATGTAGAATCTCCAATAGTATCTATTTTATTTTTGTTACATTTGTACCCTGCACTTTCCCACTCATGGCAGGCTCAATGCGGCTTACATGGGGCAATGGAGGGTTAAGTGACTTGCCCAGAGTCACAAGGAGCTGCCTGTGCCTGAAGTGGGAATCGAACTCAGTTCCTCAGTTCCCCAGGACCAAAGTCCACCACCCTAACCACTAGGCCACTCCTCCACTCCTGCAGCCGACAGGTTCCTGCAGCCGAGATTAATACTTGTTATGGGTCAGCAGGTTGGATATGCTGCATGGTCCTTATTTGTCATCATGATCTAGGTCCTAACTTGATCTGCTTAGCTATCCAATTAACAGCTTGAGTATTATTGGTCAGCACGGAATCCAGATATTTATCAGTGGCTGGTGTCAGCACTAAATATCCGGATTATATTTAACTATGGAGGCTGGTGTTGACTGCTGCATGAAAGTTTGGTGAGTTTATTTCTAAAATACCTCAGCAGCAGGTATAAATTCATGTGGGTTCATTTTATCTACAGTTTCCATAGGATTTGTGTTGCTATTTTGTAAAGACACACGGAGGCACATTTTCAAAACAAACAGACGTCATATGGAAAACGCCCCTCCATGTAGCTTTGTAAATCTAAGTCCGACAATGGACGTTTTGAGAAGAAATCCGTCCAAATGGTGCTTTGTGACACTTTTTGGATGTTTTTCACTTTTGAAATGAGCTACATGGGTAGTAACCTATGAAACTTTGTAAGTTTAAGTGCTTTCAAAATGAGCCCCATAGACACCAAGGGGGTGATATTCAGCTGTTTAAAAGCTGCTGACAGTCTTGGGCTGAATTAGACCCATGTAGTCAATGTTGGGTCATATCCTGGCAGTGGCATTGAATATCTGGATTTTAGCAGACTGGGAAGTTATGTGTGGACCGTCATTAAGAACATAAACATTGCCATACTGGGAAAGACTGAAGGCCCATCAAACCCGGTATCCTGATTCCAACGGTGGCCAATCCAGGTCACAAGTACCTGGCAAGATCCCAAAAGAGTAAAACAGATCTTTTGCTGTTTTTTCCTACAAATAAGCAGTGGATTTTCACAAGACCATCTTAATAATGGCTGATGGACTTTCCTTTTAGGAAATTATTCAAACTTTTTTTTAAACCCTGCTAAGCTAACAGATTTTATCACATTCTCTGGCAACGAATTCCACAGTATAATTACACATTGAGTGAAGAAATATTTTCTCCAGTTTGTTTTAAATTTACTACTTAGTAGCTTCATTGCATGCTCCCTAGTCCTAGCATTTTTGGAAAGAGTAAACAAGCGATTCACATCAGCCAGTTCCACTCCACAAATTTTTATAGACCTCTATCATATCTCCCCTCAGCCGTATTTTCTCCAAGCTGAAGAGCCCTAGCTGCTTTAGCCTTTCCTTATAGGGAAGTCGTCCCATCCCCTTTATCATTTTACTCACCCTTCTCTGTACCTTTTCTAGTTCTGCTGGCACCTGCACATATAACCAGGCAAAGAAAAGACTGCTTTATATGTGGTCCAGTTAGGTTTGTGGTCTTTCCTGTCTGTTTTAAATCGTTTTCAATATTTCCCTCTTGTATATGTCTATAAAACAGGTGCTTATTTGGCTTCTCCAGCAAGGTGACCTGTTATAAAATGACCTTCTGAAGACACACATCATCCCATGGACAGAAAGCAGTACTGGTCAAGTGCACACTCTGCCTAATGTTATTTGAAACATCTGTTTGGATTGATTCATAATCACTGATATAGCCACACATTTCTCAAATTCCTTGATGAAGTAACTACATTTGCAACGTACAGCTAAAACTAAGAGTCTGCACATTGAATTGAAATGAGTGGTTGGGAGATAGCAGGGGGTATTAAATCCAGCGGAAATGACCCCTTTCTGGACACAGTCACGACGTTTGCTCTAAAGACCAACAGAGCTGGCACCTGAATGTCAAGACAAAGAAGCTCCTCAAGAACCAAAGCAATACAATCTGAGACCAGAAATTAGGTGCTACTGGCCTGATCCTTGTGCTGAGGGCGCTGGCTTTTGTTCCTGGCTACAACTTCCCTGCTCTCTCTCCCAAGATTGACTACCACCAGCTGGACCTTCCTCGGTTCCCATTTCATCTCTCCAGGCCACTCCTGCTTCTGGTGCTCAGCCGTTCACCAGCCGTTGTTCCTCGCTGCAGCTCCGTTGGGCTTCTGGCATCTCATCTCCTGGTCGCTGCTCCACTCGTTTTGGGTGCTGGTGGTCAGTACCGAAGCAGTTTTCAACGCAACCTGCATCATGTTGTTCCGGCTTGGCCAGTCCGACCTCTTCACATCTTTTCCAGCCTTCCCTGATTTCGCCAGCTCTCCATCATGGATTGCCATGCAGTTAGCTGTCCCGGCTGTTCTGGGCGCTCGCTGGGTCCCCCTACGGCGCCTTGTTGGGAGCTGTTTCAGCCACACTGATGCCTCTCAGCGTCTGGATTACCACCGTCCATTTTAGACTCTTTTCCCTTCCCTTCCACCTTTGTTCCTCGACCTTCTCTAATGACATTGTAATTGTTTTCTTAGTTCATTGTAAACCACTTTGGGGCTGCTTTTAGTGGCAAAAAGTGGGGTATAAATGTTCTAAAATAAAAGAATTTCCCAGCCTGCTTGAAATGCTGCTTTACGAAAGCCAGAAGAAGGCTTCCTTTGGCACACTGCAAGTGTTGAACTGGGCATTAGCAGAAAATCTCCAATGAACACTAGTCTGGCATAGAAATGAGGTGCAAATTCTAATCCATGTGTAGACATTATCCTGGGTCTATGGTTCTTCCAGGATTTACTCTTTCAGGGGGCCATTTTACTAAGCTGGGTAAGTGCTTACGTATGCCCAACATGCGCCAAATTGGAGTTACCGTCCGGTGACCGCGTGGACCTTGCGATAATTTCAACTTTGGTGCACGTCTGCTCTATGCATCTGAAAAATATATTTTTTATTTTCTGACGCGCTTCAGCTACGCTCGTCAAGTGGAATTTGACGTGCGAAGGTCATTACCGCCGGTTACCACGTGAGACCTTACCGCTAGGTCAATGGCTGGCGGTTAGGTCTCAGACCCAAAATGGACGCACGGCAATTTTCATTTTGCCGCACATCCATTTTCGGCAAAAACCAAAAAAAAGGGCATTTTTTTTGTAGATGTGCTAAAAAATAATTCTGTGTGCGCCCAAAACACGCGTCTACGCTACCGCAGGCCATTTTTCAGTGCACCTTAGTAAAAGGACCCCTCAATCCTCTATTAAATCCTCTGGGCTCCTTTGAGACCTCTTTGAATTCTTCTCTCCCCTGAGATACTCTGCCTTGCCTAGGAGTTGTTTCATGACTTCAAACCTCATTTTCTTACCACAATCCCTTATTCTGGAACTTTCTGTCCACTGAAAAATATGCAATTCTTAAGCCTTATATCTACCTTTCAGCATTTTGACTTATCAGGTCTCGCTAACCCTCCTTTTGTGGGGTTTATACTGCAGGTAGTTTTCCATGTTGGAGGCCTCCCCCACCCCCCACCCCCCTGACACGGGTGTATAAAGGGAGGCATCAGTGTATACAAACTGAAGTACAGTAACTCAAAATGATGCTTATTTTGGGCAGATACTGTAGCTTAATGTACTGCAACTATGTTACTTAGCTAAGTACATTAAAGTGCATTTAATGTCACTGTTTCCACATCCATCATGCTCCGCTGCACAAATTGCCGTAAGTGACAGCAAGATTTATTACTTCATTGTTTTTATAGACAATGTAATGAAAAAGAAAGGTTGAGAGTGAGCTACTTTTCTCCATTTCAAGCCTAAATAAATGTATGCATGCAAATGAAATGAAAGAATAAATAAACAATATACTTTGCTTTTCTCACACAATAGATACTTTTCTGCATTTAATCTTAAGCAAATAGTGAAACTTTGTTTCTCGGTGTCCGACTTGAATTTACCAGAACTTTATAAAGTACAATACGGCCGGTCGATGTATGTAGGTGGCTGATAGAAGCTGTTGCCCTCAGTTGCGGAGGGGCTCGCAAACGAGATGGATGGAGAAAATGACAGTGGATGTTACAGAAAGTTATACATCCAGTTCAGGCACCTTGTACTTAACTCTGCAAACTGGTCCACTTTTCACTTTCAGTTTTGTTGCTGTTTAGGGAATACTGGATTGATCAATCATTAATTACTTAATTACGCTCTCTGTTAATTTGAGGTCTTGTTAATTTTTTTAGAATTATTTTGTTCTTTCTGGGATGTGTGACCCACTTTGAGCTGTAAAGGTATATGCAGGATATAAGAATTGGAAAGTAATTATTATCAAGCAGGGGCGTAGCCAGACAAGAGATTTTGGGTGGGCCTAGGCAAGAAGTGGGTGGGCACCAAGTGTTCTCCCCCCCCCCCCCCCAACCACCACCCAAAAAATATCTCAGCTGGTGGAAAAATGCGTCTTTCCACCTTGGCAGTCTGCAGCAGCGTGCGCAGGTGCCGGTATCGTGGAGAGTAGCGTTTTCATTACCATCAGGAGAAAGTCTTCCGCTGGCAGCTACCATTAAACGTGTGCTACTGTTGGGTGGGCCTGAGCCCTGAATGGGTGGGCCCCGGCCCACCCAGGCCCACCTGTGGCTACGCCACTGTAATATCAAGAAAATGGATCCATTCCTTTCCTCAAACTTATACAGCATTTATGAACAAAACTATAGCAATAATTAAATCCCTCAACTTTTTTTTTTTTAATGAGCAAAATTGAATTTATGTTCATTTTGTTTGGTTAAAAAAGTACTACCAGGGCATGTCTTTGACCCAGTTCTCTGGTCACCCAGTTCTCTGAAATTGATCTGATTCGGTTGGCACAGATCTTGGAACCCATTCAATTCTTGAAAGTTCACTCTCCTTTTCTTCAACAGCGTCTCCGTTACTTTTCCAAGCACCAAAGTGAGGCTTACTGGCCTGTAGTTTTCCATTTCTTCTTCGTCACCGTTTTTTGTGAAGAGAAACCATAGCTGTCCTGCTCCAGTTTGGTGGAAACTCTCCCATTTCTAAAGATTAATTAAACAAATCTTGAAGAGGACCAGCCTGAACCTCCCTGAACTCCCTCAGTATATTGGGCTGCATCTCATCCAGTCCTATGGCATTATCCGCTTCCAGTTTTCCAAGTTGATGATAAACACTTTCTACCACGAAGAACGTGATATTGAATCCATTTCCATATGTAACTGACTGTGACCCTTCTCCAGTATTTTTCTACTGTGAACACAAAACAGAAGCATCTGCTTCTTTTTCTCATCAATCTTAGCGTCTTTCAGTCTACAATTCCATTTGTAGCCTTCCTCCCTTCACTAATTTACCTCCTTTCCCCATCCCCCCAGCATTTCAGTCACTTTGATATCATTCTTGACGTAAAGTGCTACCTCTCCTCTTTCCCTCGGAAGCAGTGTATAGCCTGGTGTGGCTGTACCCAGGTGCCCTTGGCCTGGATTGGCCGCTGTCGTGGACAAGATGCTGGGCTCGATGGACCCTTGGTCTTTTCCCAGTATGGCATTACTTATGTACTTATGTACCCCATTCATGGAACTCATTGATCCATGTCTATGTAAGAGTGACAATATGAACATTTTAGTTTCGTTGCTTGGATTACAAGCATGCTTTTCAAGGAGCTTCTACTCAGGGAAATGGTGATGGAACCCACAAGAGAAGAGGCAACACTGGACCTAGAACTCAGAACTTGAGATATAAAGGGTGACTGTATAATTGCTTAGGTGCCCCGTTGCATGTGTATATGTGCCAAACGGTAGCCCTTGCATGCATAAATCACCTTAAGCGCTATTCTGTAAGGGTGCATGTAGGAGCTATAGGATCAAATATTCAGGCAGTGACAATCAGCGTTTTGATGACCAACTCTTAGCGTTAAACATGGAAATTCAATGCTTGGCCACATCCGGGCTTCAGCATGGAATTTCCAGGTTTCTGGAGCAGTGGTGTAGCCAGGAGGCAATTGGGAAGGCTGTTCCACACATCCACCACACTCTCCATTATGAAATATTTCCTTACATTACTCCTGAGTTTTGTCCCCTTTCACCCTCGTCATATGACCCCCTCATTCCAGAGCTTTCTTGCAATTGAAAGACACTCACTTCCTGTGCATTTAAGCCACAAAGGTACTTAAAGGTCTCTATCATATCTCCCCTCTCCTGCCTTTCTTCCAAAGCTTTGTGATGAAGATCACCATGTTATTAGCCAATCTCTGGATTTATTCCGTCTTATTTATATCCTCGTTTGCAGTCTCCAGAATCCTACACAGTATTCCAAGTAAGGTCTTACCAGAGATCTATGCAACGGCATCATCACCGCCTTTCCTCTCCCCTATCTCTCAAGCATCTTGCCTTTGCCGCCTGTTTGGTCTGAAGATCATCAGATAAGATCGCCCCCATGTCCTGCTCTTCCTTCATGCACAGCATTACTTCAGTTTCTACACTGTACTGTTCCCTTGGGTTTTTTGCAACCCAAATATATGGCCCTGTATGCTTTAGCATTAAATCTTAGCAGTCGTTTCTTGACATATCAGCCTGATTACAGGAGGTTTGCATTCTCTGGGTCCTTTTTATTTGTCTGCTGTTATCGTTTTTCTTCAATATTAAATAAGTCCATTACTGAGACCTAACATCAAGTATACATTAGGAATTTGCAGGGCAACACTAATGAGCTAGAATGCAGATTTTATCTGATGAGAAAGTTTTAGCTTTTCCAAGCAAGAAAACCAGTAAAAATGTGATTTCTGGTAGCAATAGCTTAGCAACCCAAGTTATAAATTCCTATTTGGATTTCATGGTTTGATGTCAACACATATTAATTTCATTTTAAAGTAAACCTTCCTTTCTAACAGTTTGACACGGTTCCATGTGCTGTAATCACTTCTCATTCCCTTAATCTGCTGGTTTTGCTTACAAAAAAGGAGTGGAAAGCACACTTTGGGGACCACAGACCCGCAAACTGGTGGCAATATGGCCATCGATGAGACTGATCATGTAGCTCTGCTTTTTCTCTTTTTAAAAATAACCTGGAAGCTTCATCTATTTTCTAAGCTGTATTTTTTTTTTTTTTTGCAACATAAATCTGTATCCAAGGCACCCATTAACTTTTGAATGACTCTGCACCATTAATTGACATTCTGATATGAGCTGAACAGATGGAATTGCAGGATTGTTCTAGCAAATTTATCATAAAAAATGCATCCGACACCTGTGTAATTTGCCTAATCATTTTCCTAATAAGCTCCCACCATTAATTATGCACGATTTCCACAATGCAATCAAGATAAAAGTAAATCTGATGACTTAATACCCTTCAAAATAATTGGTTCACCCAACACAAAGTCCTCCATTGCTTTGTCGACGCTTTTCAGTTAATTACAGAAGGGTGCACTCCGTAGGGGTCTGAGAGGGAGGTGGGTGAAAGCCGAATTATAACTCATAAAAGAGAGATGGGAATTCTTATCCCCATCCCTCCTCTCCCCCCCCCCCCCCACGGTCTCTCCTCTCCACCACGGCTTCACCTCTCCCTCCATCCCCCCTACAGCCTCTGCCCACCCAGTCCTAAGATGATATGATTAGTGTGTGTCTGCCATCAGAACTTGACTGCAGGACTCTGCAGCCTTAATGAGAATCTACTTTTCTGAGCCTGCTGCCTTGTGGTGTTGCCCACCTGTCACATCATTAGGTCTTCAGCATGTGCCTTGAATCCACTTTGCTAAATGAGATTTAGCAGGCCCCAGTGAAACCCATCCTACTGCATCCTGCCACAATTAGCTAAAGATTAATTGTCTGCGAAGGGAATGAAAGTTTTACCTCGACTGATCTGAAGAAAAAAGTCAAACTGCACAGTTCAGGTACTCTGCACAGGCCTCAGGCAGTATGGAAAAACGTGATAATTTAAAGGTGGTGCAAATTTCCTACACCTCGCCTGCATGAGTGAAATTAACAAGCACTAAAAGCTGTCAAATTAAAGGTTGACATCCACATATAACTGCTTTAAATGTCACTGAATATTCATTCTTTTTTTTTCCATGGGTTCTTCTGGCAACCATCTCCACCTGCACACCTGCACAAGGCACAAAAAGCCTACGGTCCAGCCCCTGCTAATCACAGCCCTGGGACGCCGACGGCTACGCCTCGCAATACAACTCTTTGACGTAACCATGGCTACGAGGCGACTGGCAATTACCAAACTTCCTTCATTAAAGGGTAGGCTAATTGGGCTTGACTGGGTTTTAATGGAGGAGAGAGGTAGAAGCTGAAAACAAAGCAGGGATGACAGTGAAAGCGCTGGATATTGCGTGAGGCTTCTCGAAGGGGATGAAGGTGATGAGAATTCATAGGAAAGAGAAGCAAACGGATGCTGGAAAACCTGCACACAAGAGGGATGTACATGACGGAATTCAGAGAATGGTCTAAGGGGTGCTGAGCTTATTTAGGTATTTTATTTATTTATTAGGATTTATTTACCGCCTTTTTGAAGGTGTACAGTAAAGGTTGAGCACTCTCATTGAAGTCCACATTCGGAGGACATGGGGATAATTCTGTAGCATTGCACATAAGTTATTCACAAAGGGGGGCAGACTCAAGAAAGATGTCAGGAAGTATTTTTTCACGGAGAGAGTGGTGGATACTTGGAATGCCCTCCCGCGGGAGGTGGTGGAGATGAAAATGGTAACGGAATTCAAAAATGCGTGGGATAAACATAAAGGAATCCTGTTCAGAAGGAATGGATCCTCAGAAGCTTAGCGGAGATTGGGTGGCAGAGCCGGTGGTGGGAGGCGGGGCTAGTGCTGGGCAGACTTCTACGGTCTGTGCCCTGACAATGGCAGATACAAATCAAGGTAAGGTATACACATAAAGCAGCACATATGAGTTTATCTTGTTGGGCAGACTGGATGGACCATGCAGGTCTTTTTCTGCCGTCATCTACTATGTTACTGGGATAAACATAGAGGAATCCTGTTCAGAAGGAATGGATCCTCAGGAGCTTAGCCGAGATTGGGTGGCAGAGCCAGTGATGGGAGGCGGGCCTGGTGGTTGGGAGGTGGGGATGGTGCTGGGCAGACTTACATGGTCTGTGCCAGAGCCGGTGGTGGGAGGCGGGGATAGTGCTGGGCAGACTTATACGGTCTGTGCCAGAGTCGGTGGTTGGGAAGCAGGGCTGGTGGTTGGGAGGCGGGGATAGTGCTGGGCAGACTTATACGGTCTGTGCCAGAGCCGGTGGTTGGGAAGCAGGGCTTGTGGTTAGGAGGCGGGGATAGTGCTGGGCAGACTTACACGGTCTGTGCCCTGACAATGGCAGATACAAATCAAGGTAAGGTATACACATAAAGCAGCACATATGAGTTTATCTAGTTGGGCAGACTGGATGGACCGTACAGGTCTTTCTCTGCCGTCATCTACTATGTTACTTTAAATGTTTGGAATGATTGGCATTTACATATGTGTTCACATACATGCATAACTTCCTAAATATTGCCTGAGCACTGTTCTGGAAATACTCGTTTAATCTACATAATGTGTGTATGGGGGGGGGGGGGGGGAAGGTGGGCTCAAACTTGAATGTGTAACTTACAGAATACTGTAAATTAAGCAGGTATCTGCAGCTCTTTGACACTGACACCAGCTCTATGACTGACATAAGTACATAGTAAACATAGAGGCATATTTTCAAAGCACTTAGCCTTCCAAAGTTCCATAGGTTTCTATGGAACTTTGGAAGGCTAAGTGCTTTGAAAATATGCTTGATAGTAACATAGTAGGTGACGGCAAAAAAAGACCTGTACGGTCCATCCAGTCTGCCCAACAAGATAAACTCGTATGCGCTACTTTATATGTATATCTGATCTTGATTAGTATCTGCCATTTTCAGGGCACAGACCATAGAAGTGTGCCCAGCACTAGCCCCACCTCCCAACCACTAGCCCCGCCTCCAATCACCAGCTCTGCCACCCAATCTCCACTAAGCTTCTGAGGATCCATTCCTTCTGAACAGAATTCCTTTATGTTTATCCCACGCATGTTTGAATTCCGTTAACGTTTTCATCTCCACCACCTCCCGCGGGAGGGCATTCCAAGCATCCACCACCCTCTCCGTGAAAAAATACTTCCTGACATTCTTCTTGAGTCTGCCCCCCTTCAACCTCATTTCATGTCCTCTAGTTCTACCTTACTGATGCCTAAATGTTAAGCACATACGTATCCAGTTAGTTAGTACTTGTTAAAGGAAACACACCTATGTTCCTTTCCAGAACAGACTCCTACCAAATGCCCAGGTACAGAACCTGCTCTCTGCACCTCTACCGGTAGCTGGTAAAAATACAAGGGGTCGATATTCAAAGCGATGTAAATGGGTAGAACAGATTTTGAGGACATTCAGTGGCACTTAACTGGAATATTTCCCGTTAACTGCCTTGTTTGATCCGGGGGGGGGGGGGGTTAGGGCAGGGGGGGGGGCAAAATTCCTTGCGCCCGGGCCTCCAAGGGGGGGCCCGGTGCCGGGGTCAGGCCGCCGGCACTGCAGTCCCTGGTCTCACCTGCCTGCCTCCACGGCTCCAGGCCTCCTGCATTCGAAGCGGCAGTCACAGATCGCCTCCCTTTGGGCCTTCCCTCTCTGTGTCCTGCCCTCATGGAAACCGGAAGTTACATCAGACGAGGGCGGGACACAGGGAGGGAAGGCCAGAAGAGACGCGATCTGCGACTGCCGCTTTGAATGCAGGGGGCCTGGAGCTGTGGAGGCAGGCAGGTGACACCGGGGACTGCAGCGGCAGGGGGAGTGACGGGGGGGGGGGGGGGGGGGGGGCGCAGAGGTGGGGGAGCGACAGGGGGCGGCAGCAGCATGGGGAGTGACGGAGCGGTAATGGCCGGGGGGGACGGAGGCGGGGGGGGCCTTGCCCCGGGCCCAGCCTAGTCTCTCGGTGGCCCTGCTAGTTAGCAGCTATTTTCAGTCCACCAACTGGCTGAGGACAGCAAATCAGCTGTGCTAACTTCATGCAGTGAGTTAACCAGGCACCAGTCTGAATATCAACCTAGTTAACATCCGGGCTGGCCGTCATCCCTCAAAATTCAGTGCCAAGAACCACACATGCTCCAGCGTCAAAAATCCAGGGTTAAGTCTGCCTGAAGCTGGAAGCGGCTTATAACTGATTATTTGTCGATTTTTAGTCCTCGCGCAGATAGTGGAACCCTCTGTCACCAAAGGGGGCAGTGAGGGCAGTAACCTGGAACTATCCACAGAGAGGCAATAGTCATCCGCTGTGCGGAGGCTTAAACTGAAAGGGGGCAGCAGTGAGCAGTGAACGCAGATTCAGTGCTGCTGACTCTGCACAGGGAACCTATGTTTATACACCACTTCTGTACGTAAAATGACAGAATACTCACACCTTCATGCATGTGTAGTATTAGCAGGCTGTTCTGTATGGGCACACGGAAGTGGCTACTCCCTCATTCCCTGATTGAAGCGCCTAAATGTAGGCCCCCTGTCTTCTAAAATGATACAATTCTACTTGCTCACATGGATGGGTTTTTTGTGTGCACGTTATCTGAGCGCTCAGCTCTGTTCCCTAGTTTAGGTGCACAATTTGCTTAGTGTTTAACGCGGGAGGGGTGGGACAGGGGTGGGAGATCCTACTTATGTGCATAACTTATAGAATACTGTGCAATCTGCCCTAAGGCGCTGCATTTATGCCCAAACCTTTCCGCCTGCTGTTGACAGACCACAAGTGGCTACACCTGGTTTGTAGGTGTGAAGACACCAATTTACACTAGTGTTCTGTTATAGAATTCGTGCACACTAGACTGCTGAGCAGTACAGCCACTGTTCAATCCTTTCATTTATTAAAGTGCTCCGCATTTTCAGTACCGGCATTTAAAAATCCATTGTATAACTTTGAACAGCCAGGTGTGTTTTTTTTTTTTGCTTAAAACTTACACCTTTTTACATGGTGGCTGAAGAACCTTTCCATGGCACCACAGAGGCCACCAGTGAAAATAAGCTCTAGTGAGTTCAGGTGATTGACTTTGGCACGACTGGTGGCTGTCCTTGCTGTATAGCAGTGGGTAAGCAAAACTTAAGTCTGTGTCCTACGCAATGCGGCCACAACACACAACATAAAAAAGTTCCGAAAATTACTGAAACCATCTTATTCAAAAAGGCATACAACAAAGATCCATCCTAAACACCAGTAATAAATTTCCACCAGAATTACACAAGATACGTGGAGGGGCATAATTGAATGAAAACGTCTATCTCCATGGGCGTTTATCTCCGAGAACGGGTCCGTGAAGGGGCGGACCGAACCGTATTTTCGAAAAAAATAGACGTCCATGTTTTATTCGACAATTTGTGAGCTGGGCGTTTTTGTTTTTCAGCGATAATGGAAAATGAAAGCGCCCAGCTCAAAAACGAATAAATCCAAGGCATTTGTTCGTGGGAGGGGCCAGGAGTCGTAGTGCACTGGTCCCCCTCACATGCCAGGACACCAACTGGGCACCCTAGGGGGCACTTTTACAAAAACAAAAAAAAAGGTAAAAGAGCTCCCAGGTGCATAGCACCCTTCCCTTGTGTGTTGAGCCCCCCAAATCCCCCTCAAAACCCACTGCCCACAAGTCTACACCATTACTATAGCCCTAAGGGGTGAAGGGGGGCACCTACATGTGGGTACAGTGGGTTTGGGGGGATTGGACGACTAAGCATTAAGCAGCACAATTGTAACAGGTAGGGGGGAGATGGGCCTGGGTCCACCTGCTTGAAGTCCACTGCACCCCCTAACAACTGCTCCAGGGACCTGCATACTGCTGCCAGGGAGGTGGGTATGACATTTGAGAGTGAAAATAAAAAGTTGTGAAACATCATTTTTTGTGGTGTGAGGGGGTTAGTGACCACTGGGGGAGTCATGGGAGGTCATCCCCGATTCCCTCTAGTGGTAATATGGTCATTTAGGGCACTTTTTGGGGCCTTATTCGTGAAAAAACAGGGTCCAGGAAAAGTGCCCTAAATTCTAGCTACAAACGCATACTTTTTTTCCATTATCGGTGAAAGGCGCCCATCTCTCCTCGGCCGATAACCACACCCCAGTTCCACCTTCGCCACGCCTCCAACACGCCCCGTCAACTTTGTACGCTTCCGCGATGGAGTGCAGTTGAAAACGTCCAAAATCGGCTTTCCATTATACCGATTTATTCGTTTTTGTGAGATAAACGTCTATCTCCTGATTTGGGTCGAAATCTAGGCGTTTTTCTTTTTCAATTATAAGCTAGATAGTAACATAGTAGATGATGGCAGAAAAAGACCTGCACGGTCCATCCAGTCTGCCCAACAAGACAAACTCATATGTGCTACTTTTTGTGTATATCTTACCTTGATTTGTAACTGTCATTTTCAGGGCACAGACCGTACAAGTCTGCCCAGCACTATCCCCGCCTCCCAACCACCAGCCCCCCCTCCCACCACCAGCTCTGGCACAGACCGTATAAGTCTGGCCAGCACTATCCCCACCTCCCAACCACCAGCCCCCCCTCCCACCACCAGCTCTGGCACAGACCGTATAAGTCTGGCCAGCACTATCCCCACCTCCCAACCACCAGCCCCCCCTCCCACCACCAACTCTGGCACAGACCGTATAAGTCTGGCCAGCACTATCCCTGCCTCCCAACAGATGTAACCTTTAATTTTCTGATTGTTTGAAACTAATCTATTCACGATTGTAAGTGTATTATTTCTGACTGTTCAAGCTGATTTATCACGATTGAAGTTTAATTTTATACCTTTTATTTCTCATCACGAAAATGAACTTTCTTCACCTGGATATCTAACCCATTCTGTCATCTCCATCTTAATTATGTATTTCTCTATTCCGGAATTGGTGATCACCATTACAGAACAATGTAAACAACATTGAGCCTGCAAATAGTTGGGAAAATGTGGGATACAAATGCAATAAATAAATAAATAAATAAATAAATAAATAAATAAATAAATAAATAAATAACGTGACCTGCTTGGAAATCCACTTTAATCTTCTAAAGTGACAGATACTCTCTTTCTTGCCTCTTCCTCCCCCTCCCCCTCCCCCATACACCTATTGGGCAACCTGTTTCCTTGGCAAACTAATATCCTTTTAGTCCGAAAGTTTTCCTAGGGGGTAATCTAATAACCGAAGCGTGCATAAGATGTGCACATGTACTTTTCTCTGTTCAAAGTGAAGTTCACGTGCATTGCCCCAGGGAAATTCTGCGCTTCCGTTTACATCTGTCCTTTGGGATGTACACTTTTTCTGTGCTTACTTGCAGTGATTGATTTCTTTAACGATCCTTGATTTACCACCTTTCATTGATGGACTTCAGAGCAGAGGTTCCAGGAACTGGGGAATCTTGGTGTTGCCTGGATGGAGCCATTGTTACAGTTTTTATCAGGGATATGGGGGGGGGGGGGTGTCCCCATGCCTAGGTACTACACAGCTGGGTGGGAGATGTCAGGGGACCCTGTTGCAGTCGCTGATCCATCTGGCCACCACTTCTGGGACTCCCAGGGTGACAAGCAGTTTCCAGACATCAAGGTGGGAAACCTACTTTCGGTTTGGGGGCATCTATCTGTGGGGTACTGATGCTAGTTGTTCTAGGGCCCTGACTGATGGTGGTGGCTGCAAATCACCCCATGACTCAAGCTCATACTATGGGGTACCTGGAGGGGGAGAGCGAAGTGTACACATAATTGGGAGATTTCATAGCGGGGGTTAGGGGTCCACTATAATTGTTTGTGTTTTATGGCCCCCTGAAACCTCCAGAACACTGGGAATGAACTATCTAAGCATATATGAGTGCTTGCTACAGTTAACTATATGTGCTTAATAAATATATTTAACATGGAGGAAAAGTCCCAGATTCCAGTCCGGAATCATTATTCACTATATTACGGCTTTATCCATTACTTTGTAAACCTGAAATACTATGTAAGCCGCACTGAACCTACTAATAAGCGGGAAAGCACGGGGTATAAGCGTTACAAATAAATAAATAAATATTTTCACGGACTTTACATAGGAAAACCTCTTAGATATAAAAACCTATGAGGTTTTCCTTTGTGAATTCTGTGTGAAAACCTACGATTCCGGACTGGAATCTGGGACTTTTCCTCCCGTGTTAAATATATTTATTATGCACATATAGGGGCATATTTTCAAAGCACTGAGAATGAACTATTTAAGGATATACTACTGCTTGCTGCAGTTAACAGTAGGGCTCATTTTCAAAGTACTTAGACTTACAAAGTTCCCTAGGTTACTTTGAGGCATATTTTCAAAGCACTTTGGGAGGCTAAGTGCTTTGAAAATTAGCCTCTTTGTAACTTGAAGTCTCAGTGGGGGTGGGGGGGGGGGGGTTTGTGTTTTTTAAGTGATTTGTGTAACCACAGTTTCTAGTTTTGCTGAAGATTTCAGGGGCCCTCCAGGTTGGACGTTGAGGGATGTCTCACAAGGCAGCATACTGATCTTTGGAGCAGACCATGGCATATCCAATGAGCGTGGGTTAGAGAACATGACAGAACATAGGCGCCGACTTCGTGGGTGCTGTGGGTGCTCGAACACCCCCAATATTCCACCCACCGGAAGTTCGTTCACCCATCGGAAGTTCGTTCCCTCCCTTCCTCCTCCCTTTGAGTTCCAGGCCCCCTCCCTCCGAATTTTAAAAGTCATCTATTTTACCTCGTCGGGGTCAGGGCGGCAGCAGCGGTAAAAAAGCATGCAGGCTCGGCTCGGTGCTTAGTTCAGTTTTCCCTTCTCTCTCTCTCTCAGCTCTGGTCCCGCCCTCATTTCCTGTTTCCGCAAAAAAAAAAAAATAATAATAATTCAGCACCCCCAATCATTACGAAAAGTTGGCTCCTATGTGACACAACATCCATTTGGGTGCAAATGATGTTGTGCCGGCCCTCTGTGATCACTGCACTGTCCTCGTTGAACCCTCTTTTGTGAGATGTGTGTTTGGCGTAGGGGTTAAGGCTGTGTGCCCTGAATGCAGTAGATGTGCGTTTGATTCCCTCTGTGGGTGTTTGGGGTTGCCCTTTTATTTCCCCTGCCCTAACAGCTGCAATGTGCTAGGTAGGTCATGCTCTGAATTTTCTATTGGTCGCTGGAGAATGCCGTCCAAAGGGCTTCCCCACTTCCCCCTTCCTCTCTATGTCATCTCATAGGTTGGGGGTTGTGGGCACATTGTAAGGAGGGTAGCTGCATACTCAGGCCTTGATCGGGACATAACGGTTATAGGGGTGCTAAGTCTGTGGAACTGACGTCGGGTCCTGAGGTGCTCCCTCTTGATTTATTTATTTTATTTATTGCATTTGTATCCCACATTTTCCCACCTCTTTGCAGGCTCAATGTGGCTTACAATACGTCATGAATGGTGGAGATATATAAGATATATACATCATGAATGGATATATAAGATATATAAGAAATAAATATTTAGTATTACAGAAGGATCTTGGGTAACATGGTAATGGAATACATGATGGTAATATGACAGAAGGCATTATTAAACATTTCTGGATATATGTGGGGAGTTTCACATGTGTTGATCTTTGTGATAGGGTGAGGTGAGGTGGGGAGTGCACGGGATGGTGTCAAGGTGGATGACCTAAGCATGCATGCTACACTTTGCAAAATTAATCAAAGCTTGATTTTTATAGTAAACAAGCAACACACCTAGTTCGTCTGTACAGGATGTGATGCGACACAAGAGATGCTTGAGTAAAACTAAATTTATGTGAAAGAGCACCGGTAAGAATACAATTTACGGGCTGTAAACAATTGTTACACGAGAGCAGCAAGTTAGAGATATTCTTATAATACAAAGACCCCTATTAGAGCATCTCAGATTAGAGAAATTCAAGATGATGAAAGAATTGCTGATTATTGTAGATAATAGAATGTCGAATAACCTCCAGCTGATGCATGTTTAGTGGTATCAAAACAGATAAAGAGAGAACAAGGGCTGAGGGAAGGGGGGCAGCCGTTATGGTCCTGTTTTCATTTTGTTCTGTGCTTTTCTTCCAGTGTACAGTATGTGACTGTTTTTATTTATTGAAAGTCATCACATTCACTAAAATTTAGATATATATATATATTTTTTTTTTTGATCACGGGAGAAAACCTTTTATAACCCACTCACTGAAGAGCCCTTCATAGGCTCTGAGCTTCTTAACTCCCTCAGTCATACACAATATTCTGTGCCACTCTGTTCTCTGAAATCCTTTGTACTCCTAAAATCACAATTTTACAAAATGAACTACAAACAAAATGCGGACAATGTGAAGTGCCGAAAGTTTTAATGGAATAATATAGCTGTCTGTTCTTTTTTTGTCGTGTACCGCTGTAGAGGTTTCTGGAATGGCTTCTGTGTCTCCAGTCCTTGCCTGATTAGAAAATCTTTTAGGCTTCACAAGTTATGTGGTAATTTTAAACAGCTTTTTTTTTTTTTACATATATTTGTCAATAAAATGCTTGTTATAAAATCATTGCCTGTGTGAAAGGAAACATAACAATACCTCATGAACGTTTTTACGTGACTGGGGCATATTTTGCCCAAGCGTGGGCAGCGTTCCATTTATGCTTCTATGCGTACCTTAAGAATGACCATTTTCACCAGCTCCCGAGTGGGTTCATTTGATGCTTTCGGCAGGGCTTGTGCTGCTGTTTCACGAAGACATTTAGCAGCCTGTCCTGCTTATAATCGAACGAGAAAAACGCCCAAGTTCCGACCTAAATCGGGAGATGGGCGTTTATCTCACAAAAACGAATAACGCGGTATAATCAAAAGCCGAATTTGGACGCTTTCAACTGCACTCCGTCGCGGATGCGGACAAAGTTGACGGGGGCGTGTCAAAGGCGGAACTTGGGCGTGGTTATCGGGCGAACAGAGATGGGCACCCTTTCGCCGATAATGGAAGAAAAATATGCGATTTTAGCGAGAATTTAGGGCACTTTTCCTGGACCCTGTTTTTCCACGAATAAGGCCCCAAAAAGTGCCCTAAATGACCAGATGACCACTGGAGGGAATCGGGGATGACCTCCCCTGACTTCCCCAGTGGTCACAAACCCCCTCCCAGCACAAAATATGACGTTTCACAACTTTTTATTTTCACCCTCAAATGTCATACCCACCTCCCTGGCAGCAGTATGCAGGTTACTGGAGCACTTATTAGGGGGTGCAGTGGACTTCAGGCAGGTGGACCCAGGCCCATCCCCCCCCTACCTGTTACAATTGTGCTGCTTAATGCGTTAGTCGTCCAACCCCCCCCAAACCCACTGTACCCACATGTAGGTGCCCCCCTTCACCCCTTAGGGCTATAGTAATGGTGTAGACTTGTGGGCAGTGGGTTTTGAGGGGGATTTGGGAGGCTCAACACACAAGGGAAGGGTGCTATGCACCTGGGAGCTCTTTTACCTTTTTTTTTTGTTTTGTAAAAGTGCCCCCTAGGGTGCCCGGTTGGTGTTCTGGCATGTGAGGGGGACTAGCGCACTACGAATCATGGCCCCTCCCACGAACAAATGCCTTGGATGTATTCGTTTTTGAGCTGGGCGCTTTCATTTTCCATTATCACTGAATAACAAAAACGCCCAGCTCACAAATTAGCGAATAACATATGGGCGTCTATTTTGTTCAAAAATACGGTTGGGTCCGCCCCTTCACGGACCCGTTCTCGGAGATAAACGCCCATGGAGATAGGCGTTTTCGTTCAATTATGCCCCTCTGTATGTCTTTGGGTGAAACAAACATCTTTTTGCCCTTCACTCTAAGTTGCCCTACCCAACCCAGTCCTCGGGGCACACCTAGTCCCATCAGGTTTTCAGGATATCCATAATGAATATTCATGAGTTAGATTTGCATGCAATTGAAGCAGTGCATAAAAATCTCTCTCATGGGTATTCATTGTGGATATCCCAAAAACCTGACGGGATTAGTGTGCTCCAAGAACTGGGTTGGGAAGAGCTGCTCTAGGGTTGTCATTTATCCCTCCAGGGGGTCACTAGTATGTTCTCTTTTTCACATAAGACTTTACAGAATTTTGAAACACTTTGGACTTTTCCTGGAGTAATTTTCAAAGCCAACCCCAACCCCACAAGCAGGAATGCCTCTCTGAGTGGGGAAGGGTCACGTGAACGGACACTATGGGGCTTTTTTTTACTAAGCTGCGGTAAAAGGCGCCCTATGTGCTACCGACAATGCGTGGTTTTGCCGTGAGCAGAGACCCTTTTACCATAGCGGGTAAAAAGGCAGAAAACGAAATGGCCGTGCGGTAAGTTTGCACTTGCCGTCCAGCCATTTCAGGGTGAGCATTTACTGCCATTGAGGTAGCGGTAAGGTCTCCCGCACTGACCCAGCGGTAACTGGTGTGCAGTGCTACCCGATTACCATCAGGTCACTGCCACAGTAAAAAAATATGGAGCAATTTTCCACAGTGCCTGAAATGGCTCACAGTGGGAGCAGAACTATCGCTGGCACCCGCATTGGGCCAGCGGAAGTTCCGGGTTACCACATGGCAAAACCTTTAGTAAAAGGGCACCTAAGCGAATGTTTTGCAGGCATTTAATGATAAGCAATTTTATAAACCCATTTCTTCAGACAACAATGATTACTTTCTATGTGCTGGAAAGTAAATATGAGGTTTAGAAATTGTAATCTCTCCCCGGCCTCACCTTGCCTGTTTTTTTTTAATGTGCGTGAAAGCCTGTCTTCTTGTCACAGCATTTAGCCACACACTACTACTACTACAAATCATTTCTATAGCGCTGCCAATCATACGCAGCGCTTCACAATTGAACATGAAGAAAAGACAGTCCCTACTCAAAAGAGTTGTGTAACTGCTCACAACTAAGTTCTAAGCGTGTATTTTTGCTGTTGCACTAATAATTCTATAGAGGAAAGTAGGCCCTCTGGGTGCCTATTTTTAGATGTCCAGTTCTAAAATAGTCCCATAGGCATAAATACTAGTAGAAAAGGCCCGTTTCTGACACAAATGAAACGGGCGCTAGCAAGGTTTTCCTCGGAGTGTGTATGTTTGAGAGAGTGTATGTGAGAGTGACTGTGTGTGAGAGAGAGAGTGAATGTGCGAGTGTGAGAGAGAGAGAGTGAGTTTGGGTGCGAGTGTGTCTGTGAGAGAGAGAGTGTGTGTGTGTGAGAATGAGAGTGTGTGCAAGTGCGTATGTGAGATACAGTAAGAGAGAGAAAGAGTGTGTTTCACACAGATACAGTGTGTGCGAGAGAGAGAGTGTGTGTGAGACACAGACTCTCTGTGAGACTGAGTGTTAGAGACCAAGAGAGTGTGTGAGTGACTGTGTGACACATAGAGAGTGAATGTGATACAATGTGAGTCATAGAGTGTGTGAGAGACAGTGTGTGAGAATGAGAGAGAGAAAGACATTGACTGTGTGAGAGAGAGAAAGTGTGTGTGACAGAGATACCCCCCCTCTCTGGTGTCAGACCCTCCCTCTCTCTGGTGTCAGCCCCCCCCCCTCTCTCTCTGGTGTCTGAGCTTTACTGTGCAGGACGCTGAGCTCTGGCTGTGCTTCAAGGAACTGACCAATCCTATTTAATAGAATGCACCTCCAACATTCTGAAGCCCGTGTGGTTGGTCACTTCTGCTTGTGACGAACCCGGAAGTACGTGATGTCAATTCAGGAGATGGATACAGAGAGCAGGAATGCCTCAGCCATGCAGTCAGCTTCAGAATGTTGGAGGTGCCTTTTATTATACAGGATTGTAACACAGTAACAGCCTCACAAAATCTGTTAGAAATAGAGCTAAGATGCAGTTGGTGTAAATGTATAGGGGGTGAGAAATGTGCATAGAGGAGTACTTCATATCCTCTGCAGATACCTGACTCCACCTACAGTCCATCTAAACTCCTCCCTCAAACACACTTACCCTTGGGTCAGGCACAGGTATGCACTTTTTTGTCCCTGTGCACACTTGTACATAGAGGGTCGTTTAAAAGAGGCCTTTTATGCACGTACAACAAGAAAACAGAAGAAAAGCTATGCTGAGTCAGACCATGGCCAGTCTGGGTCACAAGACCTGGCAAATCCCAAAGATGTCATCTGTTTTTCATAGGTCATTCCAGGGATGAACAATGGTCAATGAAAGACTAAAGTGGCTAGGGCTCTTCAGCTTGGAGAAAAGACAGCTATGATAGAGGTCTATAAAATATGGAACGGGTAGACGTGAATCGCTTGTTTACTCTTTCCAAAAACACTAGGACTAAGGGGCACACAATGAAGCTACAAAGTAGTAAATTTAAAACGAATCAGAGAAAACATTTCTTCACTCAATGTGTAATTAAACTCTGGAATTCATTGTCAGAGATTGTAGTAAAAGCAGTTGGCTTAGCGGGGTTTAAAAAAAAAGGTTTGGATGACTTCCTAAAGGAAAAGTCCATAGACCATTATTAAAATGGACTTGGGGAAAAATCCACTGCTTATTTCTAGAATTAGCAGCATAAAATGTATTGTACTGTTTTGGGACCTTGCCAGGTACTTGTGACCTGGATTGGCCACTGTTGGAAACAGGATGTTGGACTTGATGGACCTTTGGTCTGTCCTAGTATGGCAATACTTATGTAAGCTCTGTTGAGCAGGGGCTGTCTTTTCATGTTCACTTGTACAGCGCTGCGTAAGTCTAGTAGCGCTATAGGAATGTTTAATAGTAGTAGTAGTACTTATGTACCATGGACTTATATAGAGGTGTAAGGATATTTATAGTTTTTTTTTTTCTTTATCCCTTTTGGAATAATCCCTAACATTCTATTAGCTCTTTACCTTTTACTCTTTGCTGTAAGCCGACATTGTTCTTGGACGTGTTTGGTATAACCTGCTGCTGAATCTGATGTGTTGTTAGAAGGATCATTCTGGATTTCATTTTCAATCAAAGAATATACTGGTTTGACCCCTGAGAGGCCTTTTTCTTTGCTAAAACACGGCCCCTCCCATTTCTACCCCCCATTTTTTAGATGGCACCTAAATGTGCCTGTGCAAATGTAAATTAAAATCTAATCTGTGCCAGCAATTGCTTGTTAAAAAGCCAATAATGGGATCTAATTGGTTCATATTCAATTAAATTACATATGCAAACTGGGCACACAATTAGGGGGATAGTGGCTTTCTGAAATCCTCATTTGCACGTGTATGTGAACTAATTGTGTAAGTGCCACTGTTAACACATGTAGATGCTTTAAAAATAAAGACCTATATCAACTTTCATTTGTTTGTTTACATTATCAAAGATCTAATACATTGTTAAGGAGTGGAGGAGTGGCCTAGTGGTTAGGGTGATGGACTTTGGTCCTGGGGAACTGAGGAACTGAGTTCGATTCCCACTTCAGGCACAGGCAGCTCCTTGTGACTCTGGGCAAGTCACTTAACCCTCCATTGCCCCATATAAGCCGCATTGGGCCTGCCATGAGTGGGAAAGCGCAGGGTACAAATGTAACAAAAATAAAATAGATACTATTGGAGATTCTACATGGAATGTTGCTACTATTGGAGATTCTACATGGAATGTTGCTATTCCACTAGCAACATTCCATGTAGAAGCCTGCGCGGCCACATTGGTGATCTGCAAGGGCCGACTTCTACATGGAATGTTGCTAGTGGAATAGCAACATTCCATGTAGAATCTCAAATAGTAGCAACAGTGGAGGAGTGGCCTAGTGGTTAGGGTGGTGGAGGAGTGGCCTAGTGGTTAGGGTGGTGGACTTTGGTCCTGAGGAACTGAGTTTGATTCCCACCTCAGGCACAGGCAGCTCTTTGTGACTCTGGGCAAGTCACTTAACCCTCCATTGCCCCATGTAAGCCGCATTGAGCCTGCCATGAGTGGGAAAGCGCGGGGTACAAATGTAACAAAAAAAAAAAAAAAAAGGCAAGACCTGGCTTTGAAAAACCAATGCTGACTCATCACGATTGAGCTGTGACTCTCTGTATGGTTAGTGTTGTTGTTTTTCTGTATAGGTTCATCAATGTAGCCCACACCAATATCATTGTTTACACGTGAAAAATTCCTATTAAAATAACCCCCTTAACATGGGAGAATAATTGATATTCCTTTTCTCCCCTTTAGGTAAAGAGAATAGAGGCTGCTTTAGAAACAGGAGTTAGGTGAAAACGAGATCCTTTAGAAATATCGTCAAGAGCCTTTTCCTTGAAGAGTGACTAACAACATAATTCTTTGAGAGCATTATCTTACCAGTGAAGATGGCCAAAGAAGAGACGAGGAGATTGAACGAAGGACAGACTTTTACATATTTCAACTGACGAAATATTTCAGAACAAAAATATTTTCACAGTGAAAAGGGTATTTTCTTCTTCAACAATAACCTCTGAATGACTCAATAGAAACTTTTTTTTCTCTTCTCCATGGGCAAGTGTCATAAGGACGACTGCAAGGACAGTAGAGGGACTTGAGTATTGAGACGAGTTCTTTTAGCATCCCTTTCTCTTCCGCCATAATGAGGAAAAGCACTTATGATTGTCATTGTCTGATACCTGAATCCGTGTAAGAATTGTACATACAGAGAAGGAGCTATCAAAGGCGTTTCTCATAGGCAGACATTAACAAAGAACCATACTTAATGTCTTCTCTAGCTTTGATGTTCCATTAAGGGTCATTATCAGGGAGGTAGGTGGAAATCCATTTTTAAGAGCTTTTCCATATCTTGATCTCGCTGCTGTAAAATCCATTGCCAAAGAGAATAATTGACATATTCAGTTTGAAAAAAATGTTGCTGACTGTTATCTGCAATAACAATCCAATAATGATCTCTCTCTTTCTTTAGGATACTTGAAAACAAAAATTATTCTCTTGCTATTAGGATTTCCTGTTTTTTTTCCCCCCCTGATGGGTTAAATGGTATTACACTGTGGCCAATGGCTAAGGAGGTCTGTATTGTGATGTAGATTGCTTTCTGTTTGTTGAGTGAACAGATTTGCCTTTGTAATACAGGTATCCAAGAGCTTTATACTGGTCTATTATGTCCCTGTTTGCTGTCATCTTCCTGGGACCTGCCCAGTTTTGTCCCACATATTTTTCTTCTAACCACAGAAGGGGAAAAGATCCTTCAGTGCAACTGATCCGTTGTGAGTTATAAATCATTAAAGAAAACTTAATGAACAGAGAAGGCAAAAATATTCAATATTGTGAGTCAATTTATAGAAATAAAGTGCTGGAAATACAGCAGTTCATGGTAATAAGTACATTTTTCCGGTGTTCAGGAAACTAAATAAATACAGCTTTACAATTTTTTTAAGGACATTCACACCAAATGCTAAACAGAAGACTCTGGGTCATTGTACCAAGCTTCAGTAGAAAAGGCCCTGCTGTAGTGGTGGGGGCAGTTTTTGCCGCCCGCCAGGGCCCTTTTTACCACATCAGGTAAAAGGCCCCTAAAAAAAAGACATGGCGATGCGGTAAGATTATTCTTATCACGTGGCCATGTGGGTTGGGAGCACTTACCGCCACCCAATGAGGTGTGGTGGTAACCGGGCAGCGATTACCGCCGGGTTAGCGCTGTGCTAGAAAATGCAGAATTATTTTCCGTGGTGCTGGAAATGGCGTGCGCTTGAGGTGAAACTACATTGGCCGTGTTAGCCCGGTGGTACGTTGGGCCACGTAGCCACGTTGGGCCGCCGGTAGTTCCAGGTTGCCACGTGGCAACCTTTTAGTAAAATGGCCCCTAGTATATACATTATACCAATCTGACAAGATATTAGCGTGTGTGCACACGTGAATGAAATACATCACATGCAATTTAGGATTTCAACAACAGCACACACGCCATGACGTACTTTCCTCCGTTTGCTAAGGCATAACATTTAATACCACCCTGGGCCTCTGGTTAAGTGTTTAGCTCACGTGAGCCCTAGAGGTTTCTGGATTGGGTCTGGTATTTGAGGTTGCAGTCTGCCAGAACTCTGCAGTCTGTGTTTTGTGCACTCCGTGCTCCTGGGTCTTGATTGGCTCAGCAGAGGTCAACCTAGAGGGCCTGGGGGTATTTCTGCCCTGCACCTGGGTTTCTGTCTGTTTGTGCTTTCCTGATTCTAGATTCCTTGTGCCTGTGCTCCTGGATTCCTGCCTTGTTCCTCAGTTCCTGAATTCTAGTCGTGTTCCGAATGCCTTGCCATGTTTTTTTCCTAATTGGCTGTTACACTTACAAGGGGCATATGATGGTGTTAGCGTATAAGGTTGATATTCAAAGCAAATTCACTGTCCAGAAACAGTTCCTGGCTGGTTAAATCGCTTCCTCGGGGCTAATTGTCCATATTCTGTGACCACGGTGGGGCCGGAGCCCAGATCAAACGAAGCCACACAGCAAGGCTAAGGTGAATGAAAATTTTAGTTTAGTTTATTGAGCATTTGAGATACCCACCTTTCAAATAAAATCAAAGAGGTTTACAATAAATCCAAGAAAAGGAAAGGAACTACAAATCTCAATATTTATTAAAAGTGTCAGGTAGGGGGTCCTCTTTCAGGTCACAGGTGGGGGAGAAAATAAATCCAAAAAATGTTCCTTAGACGTTAACAATGTTCGTCAGTGGCCTGCTCTGGCTGGGCCACCCCATACATTCCTGTCTCTCAGCACAGAAGTACACTTTACATATCTCTCTGACTTGGCTCCTCCAGCATTACCAATGGAGTCTCTAGCAGTTACTTGGGTCAAAAATCCAAATCTGCAAGTTTCCAAGTTGAACTAAGCCTACCTGACTGTAGCAGTTGCAGTTCACACATAGGTGGTGCAGACCTACGCTGTGGAGCATCGCTGGTTAAGAAGCAAAGAATAGCCATACTGGGTCGGACCAATGGTGCATCCGGACCAGTATCCTATTTCCAACAGTGGCCAATTCAAGTCACAGGTACCTGACAAAAACCCAAATAGTAGCAACATTCCACGTAGAACCGCAAAGAATAGCAAGATTCTGGAATCCTAAAGAGTAACAAGATTCCATGTAGAACACCAAAGAGTAGCAAAAGTCCAGAATCCCAAAGAGTAACAAGATTCTGGAATTCCAAAGAGTAGGAACATTCCACGCTACCAATCCCAGGGCAAGCAGTGGTTTCCCTCTGGGCCTCCTCAACTTATATGCAGCCTTAGCTTTTATACTTCCTCTGCCACTTAAGACTCACAGTCCTGCCCAGGGAGGAAGGGAGGGATGGAGCGAGGACTAAGATGGTTCTGACACACTGAAGGAGTGTTTTCAAGGGGAAGTGGTAGCGTCCTACAGATTCCCTCAAAGGCACTTAACTGGTTAGTGCCAGTGAAAATGTACAGTTAGCATCTGACAAAACTGGCCATTTTGGGGGTGTTCCAGGAGCAGAGTCAGCAATTGGCCAGTTAAGTGCCAATATTCAGTATTTAACTGGCCAAGGTCACTGCATAAAAGTCAGTCTTGTCTTTATATGGCTTTCCATAGCAGGTTTAGAGGCCCTTTTACTAAAGGGTTGCCACGCAGCATCCTAGAACTACCGTCAGCCCAATGCAGTCTCCGGCGGTAGTTCCACCTCCAGCACGTACCATTTCCAGCGCTATGGAAAATAATTCCCTATTTTTTAGCATGGTACCAACCCAGTGGTAATCGGCACTGCTCAGTTACCCCCGGGTTACTGTGGAAACCCTTACCGCCACCTCAGTGGGAGGTGGAAAGTGCTCCTCCCCCCCCCCCCCCCCCCCCCCCCCCCCGCAGGGCCATGTGGTAAAAATAATCATACAGAAGGTAAAAGTAGAGGCAGACCAAAGACGAATCACCACTGGAGATATGAATCCAACAGTCTTTATTGTTATACTTAAATGAAAGACCCGACACGGGCCATGTTTCGACACACGGAAGCGTCTACATCAAGGGTCATACAGTGAAATTAAAATCGAAGCACAGGACCTCAGCCATGCTCGTGTCTGAAACTTTAGACCTTACCCAAATACTTGTGTAGTCAAAGCAAACGGACAAGCTTCTTGCAACGACTGTAGGAGCAAAACTCGCAAAAAAAAAAATAATCATACCACATGGCCATGTCTTTTTTAGGGGATTTTTACCGGCACACTGCAATAACAGCTCCCACCACTACCGCGGGCCCTTTATACTGCACCTTGGTGAAAGGACCCCTAAGTGCTGTATATCACACTTAACCGCCTATGTTTACGCCCAGCATTGAATTTCACCCAGCTGATGGTCAGCAAAACGCTAATGGCTGGTGGTTTCATATTGGGCCCCTATATGTCTTCATAAAAGTGAGTGAAGTCAGCGTGGAGCTGCAGGTTGTGTAACCTGCGCACTGACTTTGCCACACTGCCCCTCCTCCACCCAGATTACGCAATCCAAACATGCAGAAAAGTACATACCTTCCTGTCACCATGCAAAACCCACAAGTACAATAGGGTTTACATGCAAAAAATGCTTTTTAATGGGACCCTGCAGAAGTTGAGGTACAATTGAAGCCCAAGCGTTCTACATTTTAATCATGGGCTCATTATGAGGTGCCTTTCAAACTCACTAGACACAAGTTTGGTCAATCATTTTAGTGGCTCAGAAGTAGCTGAATAAAGCTGGCTACTGTCTGAGCATTAGAACATGACTTGGCTACGTGGGGAGCCACAAGGCAGAAGACCACCTGGCCAACCCAGTGGACAAAGACCTGTTTTATGACTTTAGTAGCGCCTGAGTCCCAGGGTTAATATTATTCCAGGGCTGACATTCCAGTTTGTGCTGTGAATCAGATTGACAGGGCAGGTGCATAGTGCTAAAAAGGCCAGAGCTACAATGCATCAAACACCAATCATCTTTGTTTTATTGGCTCACAAAACTCCAATAAAAACCTCCAATAACTCTAGTTTAATAATGCACCAGACACCGACAGCCTCATGGTCTAATGATCTACCAAACATATGGTTTTCCTCATCTAACAGCTCTATGTGGTGCTGTCTGACACCGATTCACCGCTTCTAAGGTGGTGTTTGCTCAGCTGTGCACAGAAAACACAGGATGTCTTAGACAAGTGCTGGGCATGGCAGCCTCAAAATCACTCCCACTAGTGTTCCAGTCATAGTCCGTGTGTCTTTTTCTCTTGTTAGTCACAAACCTATGCACTGTCCAGCTACCCTGCACTCTTTTCCACCGTTCCCCTGCCTCACCAGCCTCCAGGACATTAGTACAAATCCATGGGCAGGTGTAGCACTGATTTCCTTCCTACCACACAGCTGTGTTTCAGCAGCTGACTAATTATTTTTAAGTTATAACGATGTGAGGAGACCCCGGCTGGGACGTGGGTGGCAGCAGAGAATGGTCTCCTCAAAGGAGAAGGGAGTGAATATCACAGAGCTATTTCAAGCAACTTTAATCCCACTGAGACGTTTACATTACATTGCATTACAAATGCTCTTTTATTCTGCACCAAACCACAAAAAAAAAAAAATAATAATCCCCACTATAAAACCTATTACAGACTTTATTAGACCCAAGGACTATCACTAACCACACCTTTTCCAAAAGACATTACACGATGTGATACCCGCAAGCGAGCCTTCTCCGGAGTAGCCCCCACACTCTGGAATGAACTCCCTGAAAGGCTATGCTGAAAGCTTGGCTCTTCAACCAGGCCTTTAATGGAAGAAGTAACTAACTGGGGTCCTGAAATGCCTGCTGGAAGCTATCTGTTAATGCTGTGGTTCAAAGTTCAAGTTTTAAAACTAGGGGGAAAAGAGTATGGAGATGGTCATCTTTCGTTTCGATAATACGGTTGGGGCTGGCCAATGTCAGAGATGGCCGGCATCGGTTTTTGCCAATAATGGAAACCGATGCTGGCCATCTCAAACCCGGCCAAATCCAAGGCATTTGGTCGTGGGAGGGGCCAGCATTTCTAGTGCACTGGTCTCCCTGACATGCCAGGACACCAACCGGGCACCCTAGGGGGCACTGCAGTGGACTTCACAAATTGCTCCCAGGTGCATACCTCCCTTACTTTGTGTGCTGAGCCCCCCAATCCCCCCCCAATCCCCACTCCCCACAACTGTACACCACTACCATAACCCTTAGGGATGAAGGGGGAACCTACATGTGGGTACAGTGGGTTTGGGGGGGTTGGAGGGCTCCCATTTACCACCACAAGTGTAACAGGTAAGGGGGTATGGGCCTGGGTCCGCCTGCCTAAAGTGCACTGCAGTACCCCCTAAAACTGCTCCAGGGACCTGCATACTGCTGTAATGGAGCTGGGCATGACATTTGAGGCTGGTATAGAGGCTGGCAACAAATGTTTTTTGTTTTTTAGGGTGGGAGGGGGTTGGTGACCACTGGGGGAGTACGGCGAGGTGATCCCCAATTCCCTCCGGTGGTCATCTGGTCAGTTGGGGCACTTTTTGGAGGCTTGGTCCTAAAAATAAATGGACCAAGTGAAGCCAGCCAAGTGCTCATCAGAGCCGGCCTTTTTTTTTTCCATTATCGGCCAAAGCTGACCAACTCGTAACCACGCCCCCATCCCGCCTTCCATACCCTGCTGAAACGCTCCCTTTAACTTTGGCCAGCCCTGCGACAGAATGCAGTTGAAGCCGGCCAAAATTGGCTTTCGATTATAAAGATTTGGCCGGCTTCAGGAGATGGCCGGCCATCTCCCGATTTGTGTTGGAAGATGGCTGACCTTCTCATTCGAAAATAAGCAGGTATGTTACTATGTGGGTGTGGGTGTGGCTGACGTGCAGTGTCGTGCCTAGATTGCTAACTGGGCAAAGTTAGGACGTCCTTTTGTGTGGTCCTACATGCCCAATTAGCTATGTGGGCAGCAGCTCTGAATATTGCCAGTGCCTGCATAACCCCCTGCTCCCCCTCCCCAATTCTGCCCCTAGACTACCCAAGAGATAACATGAGTGCCTTAGTGGTCACTTCAGACTCTCAGAGGCAGTCTGCGGTTAAGTGTCACTGAAAATCCAGGGATCGTCCGCTCACCACAATTCAACCAGGAGAGGAGTCTCTGCTGCTCAATTCAATTGTTCTGAATATTCAGCCCTACTGTTAAATTTTGGTCACAGCGTAGGAAATCAGATTTGTAAAATGTATTTGCTTTCTTCACTATATCATAAGTTCAGTACACGCAGATAGTTCAAACAGCTTTATTACAATATATACAGGATCAGTTCCCAGTTTATTCTGTAACACTGTGAATATATTTCTGCAAAGAAACATTACCCTATAATGCTAAATTAAGCAGAAAATGGAATCTCACATTTCCATGGTGATGCAGTGAGCTTTCCTCTCTCTTATACAAATAGGTCAGCTGAGCCATGTCCTGGATCCCCAGAACCTGACTTCAGTCACTCATGTGGTATTTACAGCCCATCTGGATTATTCCAATGTCAATTTAAAAAAGACCAGCATCCTGACTCTTCAGGTGGTCAGTTGGGGTCAGAAGTACTGGCAGATCTCAAAAACTAGTATCATAGTAAATGTCAGACCTGCACCGTCCATCCAGTCTGCCCGACAAGGAGGCCAGCGTTGAATCTGACAATCTGCACAGCTTCCATTTCTTCAGGGGACCCCGGTGGAGCTCTGGCCTTCTTTCAAAATAAGGCACATCTGAATCTGTGGACTGTGCTCAACTCCTAAAGTATCTGCTCTGATGTGGCCTGTTTAAGAATAAGAAAGGGCTTTTTATTTTTTTTGCTTCCAAAGTTCTTGGTGCAGCTGTTCTGGCCTTCGTTAAAAACAAAAAACGTCAGATGCAGTAACCACTGTTTCAACCAAAAAGCTTTTCTGCAAAACTTATAACTCGTTTTGATATATCACAATAGGGCATAAAGCAGAGAATTACATAATAGATTTTTATAAACTATTTCTGAATGTTGAGGAGCAGATGGGAGAGGGGGAAAAAACCCAATGCAAAGCAAAGAGCCTATTGTGTTCTGAGGAACATTGGGTTGGAGGCTATGAAATCCATTAGACAGGGGAGATGGAGGTGTACAAATTCTGGACTCTGGCTTTTATTTTAGTTTATAATTGGGGACAGCAGGACACCAAAATGTACCTTTCTTGAAATAACAGGAGGTACAGTCTGGGTTCACGCTCGAGCAGTGCCACTCAGTGTACCAAGGGGGTGAGAGCTAGTCTGGAGAAACCCTGGTGGGTTGGGGGGGGGGGGGGGGAGGATAAAATTCAGTGTGTGTGATGGGGGGGGGGGGGGGGGCGTGCCACAGGTGTGTTCCCACATAGGGCCTTGGTCTTCTTTGCCAGAGACAAAAGAGGAGAAAGGGGAAAAGGCTGAGGTTGAGGCCTGTTTCCATATGACGGGTGAAGGGACAAAAAAGGGTTTAAGCCAAAACTTCAGCGTAATCCCATGGAGTAGAGTGCAAGAAAGAGGGGATCGTAAGGGATAATCCCAAGGAAGCTGATGGTTCTGCAAACTGTGCACTGCAGGTCTTTATTCATAGACAGTAGGTGATGGGCAGTGTGTGTTGTCCCTTGCATGAAATTTGGGATTATGTTGTATGAGAATCTTTCTGCTCCTCAAACACAGGTAGAGGCGTTTTCAAAGCACTTAGGCTTACAAAGTTCCATAGTTTCTACCCAGTTGTAGCACAGTTTTGTCACTTTTTGTAGTATAATTGTTATTTCATGTTACGTCATCGTATTTGCAAACCGCTTTGGCACTAAGGTTTAAGGCAGTATATAAAGTGAATAAATCAAGTCTTTTTCCTCTGAGCATGTAGACAGTCTTGGGACATACTATGGATCCAACACCTTCAGGGCCTCTCCTGCAACTCTTCCCCCACCTTCTAATGCATAACTTCAACACCTCACAACTTCTCATGCATTTTCTTCCAGAAAAATCTAGGAGATCTCTTCAGTCATTGTAGGGTCGCCGAGGAGGGGGGGGGGGGGGGCAGGAGGGACAAAATTCCAAGGGGGGCCTGGCGCCGGGGTCTCTCTCTCTGTCTTGCTCCTGCCGGGACCCAAGTGATTGCGTCCCGACAGGAGCAGGAGAGAGAAAACTCCGGCACCACGGCCGGGTATCCCTTGGAGGCTGAGGAGGACCCGGAGGAGCAACTCCAGTGCTGCTCTTCTGCCCAGCTGAGCGGCGGCTTTTCCTCTCAGGGCACGAGCATGCCCTGAGAGAAAAAGCAGCCGCAGGGGCAGGCAATCGGCAGAAGAGCAGCGCTGGAGGACGACGTCTCCTGCTGGCGGGGCCTTGGGATCCCCGCCAGCCAACAAGGTATTTCGGCAGCGATCTGGGGGGGGGGGGGCTGTGATCCGGGGAGGGGTGGCAGCGGCCCTGCCCCAGGCCCGGTTCATTCTCTCGGCGGCCCTGAGTCATTGCAGGAATTACCCAGTATGGCAAATTCTTACAATTCTGTGACCAGAAAATGCAGACCTTCCTGCACAATTACCCATTGACTTTGGAAGACCAAGGGCCGCAGTAGTGGCAGTGGCTGACTCAGCAGTAGCAGCACCAGTCCAGCACCCCAGCACCATCCCCCTCACATCAATTAGACACCATTGGCCGTGTCCCTCCCCTTCCGCTACCACACAGTGTTGGAAGCATCTGTGGCTCTTCTGAATCCTCCTCACCCCATTGACCAGCAGTAGTGGGGTTCAGCAATGATACTGTAGGGGTGCCAGAGAGAGAGAATCGGAGGGGCTGTGGAACATAAGTGAAGCAATTAGAGGTTTATACCATCTTCCACAACATGTTCATATCGCTCAGTAAGGAACGAGAAAAACGCCCAAGTTCCGACCTAAATCGGGAGATGGACGTTTATCTCACAAAAATGAATAACGCGGTATAATCGAAAGCCGAACTTGGACGTTTTCAACTGCAGTCCATCGCGGAAGCGTACAAAGTTGACGGGGCGTATCGGAGGCGTGGTGAAGGCGGGACTGGGGCGTGGTTATCGGCCGAGGAGAGATGGCCGCCTTTCGCCGATAATGGAAAAAAAAGTATGCGTTTGTAGCTAGAATTTAGGGCACTTTTCCTGGACCCTGTTTTTTCACGAATAAGGCCCCAAAAAGTGCCCTAAATGACCAGATTACCACCAGAGGGAATCGGGGATGACCTCCCCTGACTCCCCCAGTGGTCGCTAACCCCCTCCCACCACAAAAAATGATGTTTCACAATTTTTTATTTTCACCCTCAAATGTCATACCCACCTCCCTGGCAGCAGTATGCAGGTCCCTGGAGCAGTTGTTAGGGGGTGCAGTGGACTTCAGGCAGGTGAACCCAGGCCCATCCCCCCCTACCTGTTACAATTGTGCTGCTTAATGCTTATTAGTCGTCCAACCCCCTCAAACCCACTGTACCCACATGTAGGTGCCCCCCTTCACCCCTTTGGGCTATAGTAATGGTGTAGACTTGTGGGCAGTGGGTTTTGAGGGGGATTTGGGGAGTTCAACACACAAGGGAAGGGTGCTATGTACCTGGGAGCTCTTTGACCTTTTTTTTGTTTTTGTAAAAGTGCCCCCTAGGGTGCCCGGTTGGTGTCCTGGCATGTGAGGGGGACCAGTGCACTACGACTCCTGGCCCCTCCCACGAACAAATGCCTTGGATTTATTCGTTTTTGAGCTGGGCGCTTTCATTTTCCATTATCGCTGAAAAACAAAAACGCCCAGCTCACAAATTGTCGAATAAAACATGGACGTCTATTTTTTTCAAAAATACGGTTCGGTCCGCCCCTTCACGGACCCGTTCTCGGAGATAAACGCCCATGGAGATAGACGTTCTTGTTCGATTATGCCCCTCCACAGGTCCTTACAAAAGTTTTAAATTTTGAGCAGTAGGTGAAACTAGAATGTTTCTCCAAACATTGAGAATCCAGCTCGTCAATTTCAGCCACTGAAGTAATCATTGAAATTGGGCTCCAGAGATCAGAGGTGTCTGAAATATTCATGCTCCTAAAATTAGGCCAGGTCCAGGGATACTGAATCTACGGTTGCAAAATGAGTCCAGAGCTGGAAACCAGCGTTGTGCTAATAACTTTATTCTCTTGCATTTAAGCCATCTAAATTTAGGTGTTCAAAACCAGCCAGGTTTTAGAATCAAAAAGTCTAGGCATGTAATTCTTAGTCCTTTGGAAAACTGGTCTGACATTCTGTGACCAAATCTGATCAGGCTAGGAAGACTTTGCTCTCACTGTGAAACCCAGGGAGAGGGAGAGAGAGAGGGAGAGGGAGAGGGAGAGAGAGAGAGGGAGAGAAAGAGAGAGAGAGAGAGGGGAGAGAAAGAGAGAGGGAGAGAGAGAGAGAGAGAGAGAGAGAAGAGAGAGGGAGAGAGAGAGAGGGAGAGAGAGAGAGAGAGAGAGAGGGGAGAGAGAAGAGAGAGGGAGAGAGAGAGGGAGAGGGAGAGAGAGAGAGAGAGAGAGAGAGAGAAAGAGAGAGGGAGAGAGAGAGAGGGAGAGGGAGAGAGAGAGGGAGAGAGAGAGAGAGAGAGAGAGAGAGAGAGACCGATTGGGACGTAACATCCTGACATTTTATGCTACTCTTTAAAAGATAATTATCAGGTTGAGGGAGCATTGGGGTGGGGAGGTTAAATTAATAAAAAAAAGAAAAGTTGACAGTACTCGTGAAGTGCAGTGTTAACACCTCGGGAGCCTCACTCTGATATAAAGTCAATGAATGCATATAGACCTAAGCATGACAGACACGTCACAAAAAGAGACTTCCTCGGACATATTCTGTCAACACAAAATATATGTCTGTGACATATACAAACCTTGTCTTGCTGCTTTTTGATAATTACAGTCTCCAGAGTTTCAATTATATTTTCAGACCACCAGCGTTTATATTTGTGGGGGTTCCTGTCCTTCCACTGGAGTGTCACACATGATCTCTATATTTATTGAGCAAGAACCGGCTTCTTTTTTACTCAGGCTACATACATGCTAAGTTTTAGAAACATGTGTGTGAGAAGGATGAATCCCCTTTGGGCTTTTCTGTAGAATGAGACGAAAATGAAAACGTGTATTAAAATGTCATTCTACCTAAGACATGGGACCCAACTTTTAAAAATTACTGGGGTGCTAAACCCAATGGAAATTACCTTTCCCTGGACACACTCAAGAAGTTTGTTTAATATTGGGGGTGCTCAAGGATACAAATGAAGGTAGTGAATTGAAATCTCTCTCACTTATATTCACTTCCCCCCAAATTTGATATTGTGAAAAGGGTCCACTGCTTCCCAGCCAGGTGGAGTCAGTGGCTAGGTTAAACTATTTTTATTATCAAGCCAATAACAGCTGTCACAAACTTCAGTACATAGGTTATCCCCAAACAAACAGGTTCCCACCACATAGGTTTCCAGTAAAGCAGGTAAATAAGTCAGGCTTCCAAATAAGCCAGGCTTTCAATAAAGCAGGTAAATGAAGCAAACTTTCAATAAAGCAGGTTTCCAAATACATCAGGCTTTCAATAAAGCAGGTAAATAAAGCAGGTTTCCAAATACATCAGGCTTTCAATAAAGCAGGTTTCTCTCACCTCCAACACCCTTCCAAACCCTCAGGAGCTGGCCATCCCTGCCTTGGAACTCTCCCACTCTAGAGGCTTCTCCCCTCTCCATAGGCCCCTCTCTATTCCAGCTGGGCCGCATGGTATATTGATTGGGTATCCAGGGGAACTGAGCTTCTTCCCTCTGCCTCCCCCTAGTGGGGGACGAAATTATAGGCTCAGCCTGGCTATCCCCCTGGCTCCCTCTGCTGGAGCTGGGAATCCATTCCCTTGTTTCCAGATTACTCTCTGCCTCCCTCCTTGCAATGGCTTCTGGTACTTGTGTTTCAGGGTCTAAATGCTTCATCCTAGCCACCCTTATCCTGTTTGACTGTCTTGATTAGATTATAAGCTCTGTCCAGCAGGGACTGTCTCTTTATGCTCAAGTGTACAGCGCTGCGTACGTCTAGTAGTGCTATAGAGATGATAAGTAGTAGTAGTAGAATGCTAAGTTAAGGGAGAAGGTCTTAACACCCTTCTTATATTTCTCTGTTTGATTCAATAAGTAAATAATGTGGTACAGAATTCCATAATGATGGTGCTGGGCAGGCTTCTATGGTCTGCGCCCTGATCAAGGCTGAATAGATTTGGATGGGCTGGAGTGGAGCTATTCAAGGGCTTTCACAACAACTTCAGAAAATTTGGAACGGGACCAGAGCCCGGCAGACTTCTATGGTCTGTGCCTTAAATATGGCAAGGGTACATCAAGATCAAGAATACGTATGATGTATCACTTCATAGCATATGTAATGAGTTTATCTTATTGGGTAGACTGTATATTTATTTATTTATTTATTTATTTATTTATTTATTTATTGCATTTGTATCCCACATTTTCCCACCTCTTTGCGGGTTCAGTGTGGCTTACAATAAGATATGAATAGTGGAAATACAGTTGTACAGCTTGGTTATGGGTTACATTGTACATGTTATGCGAGAATCGAACTATCGTTAGGAATATTACAATGGGACATCAACATTGAAACATTGGAAGGAGGCAATGGGAAGCTTAAGGGCAGTAGTAAAGCACAAAGACATATGTTGGGTGTACATATTGTTGGATTATTTGTAGTAAATAATTAGCAGATTTTAGTACACACAGCTTCAGCTTTAGAAATGTTAATTTCTTTCTTCATCTCTCTCTCATTCACCCCTGAATAATTCACTGCTGAGTCACTTTAAAGTTGAAGTAACAAAACATCTGTTTACTCACAGTTTGTAGTTAGATTATAATCAGACAGGCTTATATATACATATTACTATACATTTGTATTATCAGCTCCTTCCATGTGCTTAGATGGTAATGGATGCTCACACCACCATAGATCCTCTCAGGTTAGGAGAGATCATGAGCTCCATGTGCACCATGTGCTGCATGTGCTGCATCTACCCCCACAGGAAGTTGCATAGCTGTGTGACCTCTCTAAGTAATTCACATCAGAGGTCACAGAGTAATCACAGAGAAATAATAGGTGACAGGCAATGCATGTAAAAATACAATTACATTCCAACAAACCCCTTCTCATGCATAACTGTCATGCAATTATTTATTCATACAAAGTCCAAGCTTTATACGCAGATTCACAAAATGTTCTCTGGGTAACGGTTTGGTCATGATGTCAGCTGTCATCTCACTGGTGTGACAATAGTGTAGACTGATGACCCCTTCTTTCACCAACTCTCGCACGTTGTGGTATTTCGTTGCGATGTGCTTGGTGCGTGACTGAACCTTGTCATTCTGTGACAGTCGGATGCAGCTCTGATTATCTTCCATTATCTGGATTGGTCTCTGTTCAGCTATACCAAAATCCAGCATAAGTTTTTCAATCCACATCAGTTCTCTGCACGCTTCCGATACGGCCACGTATTCAGCTTCTGTAGAAGACAGACTCACAATACTTTGTTTATGACTGGCCCATGAAATGTGTACATTTCCATACATAAACACATATCCACTTGTGGATTTATAATCAGAATGATCCCCTGCCCAATCTGAATCACAGTAACATATTAGTTTTGGATTACTATTGGCTGAAATCTTTAATTTACAATCAATGGTACCCTTTAAATACCTTACCATCCTTTTAACTGCAGTCCAATCTGATTTGGTAGGTGAGCTGACCCTTCTGCTCAAAATTCCTACTGCATTTGCTATATCAGCCCTGTATGTGGTAGCTAGATATAAAAGCTTACCTATGGCTGATCTATATTGGATGTTATCTGGTAAAGGTTCTCTTACTGTTTCATCCTTCAGAAAATCAGTGATCATGGGAGTGCTTACAACTTGGGCATCTTGCATACCTAAACTTTCAATAAGCTCATTTATTTTCTGCTTCTGGCTTAGAAGATAAGAACCATCATTTTGTTTCTCAATTTCTATACCAAGATAGTATGACACATTTCCAAGTTCTTTTATCTCAACATTGTGGTTTAAACATTTTACAATGTCCTTGTACTCTTGCTCACTTTTGCTTGCAATGAGCAGATCATCAACAAAAGCTAAAATGTATGCATATTGTCCATTTCTGCACCTAGTGTACAAGCATTTGTCTGCTTCACCTTGCTTAAATCCTAAATTTGTCAATATTTCATGCAATTTTTCATTCCAACATTTTGCACTTTGCTTTAATCCATAAAGACCTTTGTTTAATTTACACACTAGCTGTCTTTGTTTTGTATTTATGAAACCTGTTGGCTGTTCCATGTACAAGTCTTCAGTTATATCTCCGTGAAGAAACGCTGTTTTCACATCAATGTGGTTGACTTGCATGCCTTTTGAGACTGCAATGCTCAGAAGTGTTCTAATTGTCGTGTGTTTCACTACAGGTGCAAACACTTCATCAAAATCTTCTCCATATTTTTGAAGATATCCCTTTGCCACTAATCTGGCTTTATACCTTTCCACTTTTCCTTGTGCATTCCTTTTTAACTTGAATACCCATTTGCATCCTATAGCTTTCTTGCCAGGAGGTAATTTTGTAAGAATCCAAGTATTATTTTTATCCAATGCATCAATTTCTTCCTGTGCAGCTTTATGCCATTCAGCAGCTTCTTCTGCTGGCATTTTCTCAATCTCATCCCATGTTAAGGGCTCTTGAGCTTCTGCTGACTTTGTTAGGTAAGACAGTCTTGGGGGCGGAACACCTTTGTTTTCCCTGGATGAGCGTCTGACAACAGGTTGGTCTGACCTTTCCGCATCCTCTAAATCTGAGAGTTCTTCTCCAATTGATTCCCCTTCTCCAACTGTACTGTCTTCTTCAATGATCCTTTCTGTGTCTGCTTCCTCTGCCTGTTCCTCGTTAGATACAGATGAGTTGCTTTCAGACATCTGCCTTGGTATGGCATTTATATACACTGGCATGTCTATTATGGTTCTAGTTTCATATTCTGGATGATAAGGCTCATCTGGGATAATCCAGCCTTTATCAACCCTCTTGTTTTCATCAAAATATTTAACATGTCTTATGCCAACAATGCCAGTTTTCAGATTCAAAATTCTATATCCTTTGTGTCCTGGAGCATAGCCAACTAAAATGCCCCTTTCTGTTGTGGAATCCAGCTTATGCCTTCTTTGCTTTGGTACATGAGCATATGCTGTACTTCCAAATGTTCTTATGTGTGACAGGTTTGGCTTCCTACCATGCCATGTCTCATGTGGTGTGCGCTCAGCGCCTTTAGTTGGCATTCTGTTTTGTAGGTACACTGCTGTGAGAATGGCTTCCCCCCATAGTCTTTTAGGGAGATTGCTATCTGACAGCATACATCTGGTCATTTCCACAATTGACCTAAATTTTCTCTCTGCAACAGAATTTGCTCTGGTGTATAAGCTACTGTTGTGATATGCTGAATGCCTTCTTGTTCTAGAAATGTGCGCATGCTTTGTGAAGTGAACTCACCACCATTGTCAGTCTGAAGAACCTTTGGTTTTCTTTCAAATTTATTGCTCACCATGGCTACGTATTTCTTCAGCATGTCTGTGACTTGACTTTTTTCTTTCAGCAAATAGGCCACACAATATCTAGAGAAATCATCCAAGAATATTAGCACAAATCTGTTATTTCCCAATGATGGGATATTAAACGGTCCACATAAGTCACTGTGTATTAAGTCCAGCACTTTATTACTCCTATTTCCTGTGTATGCAGGAAATGAGGGTCTCACACCTTTTTGAGTAACACAGTCTATGCATTTCTCCATTTTACCAGCATCTGCACTTATCTGAATGCCGGTGGCCAGTTGCTTACTGTAAAGATCCTGGATCACCTTAGAATCACGATGTCCCAGGCGGCGGTGCCAGATTTCCAGACTACATTTTCCATCATTCTTCCTTACTTGCGCCAGATGTGAGGCTTCACCTGAAATGCTCAGTTTATAAACATCATTATGCATAAAAGCTTCAGCATACACTTCATCATTTTTAGAGATTGTGCACTTACTGTTTTCAAAATGAATCGCAAATCCCTTCTTATCTAATGTAGATACACTAAGCATATTGCAAACTGCTTGGGGAATATACAAGACATCACTTACAGGAATTTCTTTAACTTCATTAGACACTTTGCATTTTAAGAATCCAATACCTTTTGCTTGGATCTTAGCAGTCCCTGCGTTTGCAGTTTTAAGAATACCTTCCTCTGGACACATTTCCTGAAAGAAATCCTTACAATTGGTTAAATGGCATGTGCTCCCTGAATCCAAAATCCAAGTACTTTCATTTGAATTATTATTTACCATAGTCAAAGATTTTTTCTGCCATTAGAAAGCCCTTGTGTTTATCTTTGTCCTTCATACATTTCCTGGTTTGAAAATTCTTTAGTTCCATTGGCTTAGGTGAGCTAGAGGGAGTGTTTTGTGTTTCCTTACACCATTTAGATACATGTCCCTCCTTTCCACATGAGTAGCAAATCAGCTTGCCCTTGGGTGGAGTTTTCCCATAGCTCCGCCTTCCTCTGTTCTTTGCCAAGAAATTTGTTTCATTTCTCTCTGACTGACTTTGAGAACAGATCTCCTCAGAATCATTTATTATGCATTCCTGCCTTAGTTTTGATGTTGCCTGTTCAAAAGATTGCCCTTCAATGGCCTCATTTACAGACCTAAAAACATCAAACTTCTTTGATAGTGAGGTAAAAAGAAATGCTCTTTTCAATGCATCACACATGGGAATTCCAGAAAGTTCTAGCTTTTGAAATGAAGACATAAGATACATAATGTGATCATTACATTTACTTTTATCCCTTAATTTAGTTTCATTCAACTCTGCCAGCCAAATTGGTTGCTGCTTTGCATATGTAGTTGCATACATAGTTCTCAGTTTATATAAAATGTCCTTTGGTGTATCTTTTCCCTCCACTAATATGGCTTGTTTTTCAGAGAGAGCTTCCAAAAGCATGCACTTCACATAATAGTTTGCATTGTCCCATTCAGCCATATTTTCAGCTGTTCTGTCTTGGTCTAAGCATATATCTAATCTTTTTGCTCGAAGGAGACATATGAATCTTAATTCCCACTGCCGATAATTAAACTCAGTTAATCTAGGCACCTTGAGAGAATAGAACAATGGTGAATTTCTTCCCTCAGCCATTTTCTTAGCCTTCTGTCTGCTGTGTGGGGGGAGAGAGAGAGACAGACTGAATCTTTCCTTTAAAACTTAAGAGAAAAATGTGGCCTTTTTTTCTGCCTGGTAATATTTCTCTTCTTTTTCAATTCCTGGCCCCTGGGCCCATAACCCTTTTGTTGGATTATTTGTAGTAAATAATTAGCAGATTTTAGTACACACAGCTTCAGCTTTAGAAATGTTAATTTCTTTCTTCATCTCTCTCTCATTCACCCCTGAATAATTCACTGCTGAGTCACTTTAAAGTTGAAGTAACAAAACATCTGTTTACTCACAGTTTGTAGTTAGATTATAATCAGACAGGCTTATATATACATATTACTATACATTTGTATTATCAGCTCCTTCCATGTGCTTAGATGGTAATGGATGCTCACACCACCATAGATCCTCTCAGGTTAGGAGAGATCATGAGCTCCATGTGCACCATGTGCTGCATGTGCTGCATCTACCCCCACAGGAAGTTGCATAGCTGTGTGACCTCTCTAAGTAATTCACATCAGAGGTCACAGAGTAATCACAGAGAAATAATAGGTGACAGGCAATGCATGTAAAAATACAATTACATTCCAACACATATTTCTGTGAGTATACAGTGGGGGAAATAAGTATTTGATCCCTTGCTGATTTTGTAAGTTTGCCCACTGACAAAGACATGAGCAGCCCATAATTGAAGGGTAGGTTATTGGTAACAGTGAGAGATAGCACATCACAAATTAAATCCGGAAAATCACATTGTGGAAAGTATATGAATTTATTTGCATTCTGCAGAGGGAAATAAGTATTTGATCCCCCACCAACCAGTAAGAGATCTGGCCCCTACAGACCAGGTAGATGCTCCAAATCAACTCGTTACCTGCATGACAGACAGCTGTCGGCAATGGTCACCTGTATGAAAGACACCTGTCCACAGACTCAGTGAATCAGTCAGACTCTAACCTCTACAAAATGGCCAAGAGCAAGGAGCTGTCTAAGGATGTCAGGGACAAGATCATACACCTGCACAAGGCTGGAATGGGCTACAAAACCATCAGTAAGACGCTGGGCGAGAAGGAGACAACTGTTGGTGCCATAGTAAGAAAATGGAAGAAGTACAAAATGACTGTCAATCGACAAAGATCTGGGGCTCCACGCAAAATCTCACCTCGTGGGGTATCCTTGATCATGAGGAAGGTTAGAAATCAGCCTACAACTACAAGGGGGGAACTTGTCAATGATCTCAAGGCAGCTGGGACCACTGTCACCACGAAAACCATTGGTAACACATTACGACATAACGGATTGCAATCCTGCAGTGCCCGCAAGGTCCCCCTGCTCCGGAAGGCACATGTGATGGCCCGTCTGAAGTTTGCCAGTGAACACCTGGATGATGCCGAGAGTGATTGGGAGAAGGTGCTGTGGTCAGATGAGACAAAAATTGAGCTCTTTGGCATGAACTCAACTCGCCGTGTTTGGAGGAAGAGAAATGCTGCCTATGACCCAAAGAACACCGTCCCCACTGTCAAGCATGGAGGTGGAAATGTTATGTTTTGGGGGTGTTTCTCTGCTAAGGGCACAGGACTACTTCACCGCATCAATGGGAGAATGGATGGGGCCATGTACCGTACAATTCTGAGTGACAACCTCCTTCCCTCCGCCAGGGCCTTAAAAATGGGTCGTGGCTGGGTCTTCCAGCACGACAATGACCCAAAACATACAGCCAAGGCAACAAAGGAGTGGCTCAGGAAGAAGCACATTAGGGTCATGGAGTGGCCTAGCCAGTCACCAGACCTTAATCCCATTGAAAACTTATGGAGGGAGCTGAAGCTGCGAGTTGCCAAGCGACAGCCCAGAACTCTTAATGATTTAGAGATGATCTGCAAAGAGGAGTGGACCAAAATTCCTCCTGACATGTGTGCAAACCTCATCATCAACTACAGAAGACGTCTGACCGCTGTGCTTGCCAACAAGGGTTTTGCCACCAAGTATTAGGTCTTGTTTGCCAGAGGGATTAAATACTTATTTCCCTCTGCAGAATGCAAATAAATTCATATACTTTCCACAATGTGATTTTCCGGATTTAATTTGTGATGTGCTATCTCTCACTGTTACCAATAACCTACCCTTCAATTATGGGCTGCTCATGTCTTTGTCAGTGGGCAAACTTACAAAATCAGCAAGGGATCAAATACTTATTTCCCCCACTGTATGTATGGGTGATGTGGAATTAAGGGGGGTGATACATTGATGAATAGTGAGTGTGGACTCTATGTGTTTTGGCTCTTTCCGTAGATTGTTTCAAACAGGTGGGTCTTCAATGATTTGCGGAAGGAAGCTCGTTCATGAATCGTTCTTAGTATTCCAAAGCTGTGTGCTTATATAAGAAAAGGTTGACGCGTGTAGCGTCTTGTATTTCACGCCCTTGCAATTAAGGAAGTGGAGGTTGAGGTATGTTCTGGTTGATCTTTTAGCATTTCTGGGTGGTAGGTCTATCAGCTCGGACATGTAAGCTGGGGCTTCGCCATTAATGATCTTGTGGACTAATGTGCATACCTTAAAAGTGACGCGTTCCCTAAGTGGAAGCCAGTGTAGTTTCTCTCGTAGTGGTGTTGCCCTTTCATATTTTGGTTTTCCGAAGATCAGTCTGGCTGCTGTGTTCTGGGCTGTTTCAAGTTTCCTCAGTATTTGCTCTTTGCAGCCTGCATATAGTGAGTTACAATAATCCAGATGGCTGAGCACGAGTGATTGCACTAGGTTGCGAAAGACGAATCTTGGGAAGAATGGTCTTTATACATACAGGTCTTTATCTGCCATTGTCTAATATGTTAATATGTTACTCTGTAGATTGATGTGTGTAGTAATAGATAATAAGCATCAAAAGTAACCCCAGGAGCAATAGTCTGCCCTGACAATTTTGGACCTACAGATGGTGGTGATAACCGGTCAGTGATCCATATTGCCCTTGATTTGGTTGGGATTAGTTTGAGGTGATGATCTACTAGGCATTTGGCAATGGCTTCCAGTCCAGCATTAAAGAATGATAAATCATGATTTTTTTTTGAATCTACATATCAGCCGAATATCACCCACAAATAGATAAGCACTAATAGCTAATGACTGAATCGAAAGTGCCAATGGACTCAAGAATAAAACAATGGCTTCAACTTGAACAAAACACTGCAATTCGATTGCTTCATAACGCTCGCCTCCATGATCGCATTGTACCTTTCACTTATGTTCTTATTGGCTATCAAATTAAATTCAAAATATTAATGCTAGCTTTCAAGGCTATGCGAGTAGGCCTTCCTACTAACTTGTATGATGTTCTCAGTCCTCTGACCTCTTCAAGTTCTCTACATTCAACGAATGAAAAGCTTTTAAATATTATCTTCCCCTTTCTCAGGCCCGCTTGCATTCCACATGAGAATCTGCTTTTTATAATTTGCTACCTCTCCTCTGGAATTTGCTCTCTCAATATCTCTGATTAGAACTCACACTACCTTGGTTTAAGGTCTCTCTTAAGACCTACTTTTCCCTCAGTCCTTTGGTGAGAGGTTGGTGCCGGCAGGATTAGAGAAGAACCGGCATGAAACAGTCAATCTGTTTCTCTTTCATTTTTATTTTATTTTATTTTTTTTTACTGTGCATTTGTGATAGTATTTTATTGTAAGCCACAGTGATATTTATTAAGTCGAAGTGTATAAAGCCTCGTAGTAATCATAAACATTTATGTTATGATTTACAGACGTATGTCAACTAAAAATGGACTCTCCGGTGCAATATTTTTAACGTGTTATCTCGATTGGGCTGTTTTACTGGAACTCCTGGTTCATACATATCGTCTTTGTGGACTGATTTGGATCTTTTGAATGAATATTGAGTATTGTCAGCACTTTGTTTTGATTATTCACTTTTTATGAAGTGTTGCCTATTGCAGCCTGGTGAAAATTTGTATTCTCTCTCTCCTCTGAAATCCAGCCTCAGTAATGTTGCCTCTGACGACTTCACTGCTGTTTTGACCCCCCTGGTTCCCTTCCTGCCCATTCCTTGCTCCTACCACTGGTTTCTCATCTGATGGTATCTGAAATGGACATTATTACCTATAATTTCGCTCAATTAGGAACTAATCTGATCTTCCAGGGGACATTCTAAATCCTTTCAACTCCTTAAAATCAGGAATGAATTGTGTCCATTAAATAATTTTGAAGATAATAGTTTATATTTTAAACATATTAGATGCTTTAGAAAGACCATTCCATAGACACAAAAGGATTTTCTCTGCTGCATTAGCTGAATCCTGCCATTAATTGCAAACCTGACCAGCCTTTACATTTGCTCCACATTTTGGGCTCGAGTTGATTAGTTTGTGGCACTAGTTTCTCAGGAAACAAATACTTATTTGAAAAGATGTTTCTTTAAGATGGTTATAGAAAGAACGATCTCTTTTCTTTGAAGCCCAGAGGTGTGCATGAACTTATGCCTAGGAGTAAACCTGGCCAGGTGGAAGGGAATCTGAAGGGGGATAAAGCTGCCTGCAGTAAAGTTCTCAAGCTACATTATTCCTGAAAAATGTTACCTACACCTGAAAAGTTCTACTTAGCTTTCCTCTGTGAGCATTGACTGGCTAATACTCGAGCTGTAGCTGCTGGGGTGGAAGTTAAAGGGGAGAGCATGCAAAAAAACCAAACGTCAAAGGCTCTCCCCACTCCCTCACTAGAGGTGGAAATCCCTGGTGGTCTTGTGAGAGGGGCATTCCTCCTCCATGACCCACACTTTCTCCAAACTACACACTTTGTATAAAAGTAGACGATTTTGTTCCTGTTGTTCGGAACAGTCTGGATGTTGTATTGTAGGACAACGTATGTCAGGCTTTGCACCATGATTTGTTTTGTACAGTCTCTCGCTACTCCAGCCTCCACCAATGCCTGAAAATCCAGTCATTTACCTCTTTTAGCATCTACTGATGCAATAAGTACATAAGTATTGCCATACTGGGACAGATCAAGCCCGGCATCCTGTTTCTAACAGTGGCCAATCCAGGTCATATATACCTGATAAGATCCCCCCAAAAAGTACAAAACATTTTATGCTGCTTATCCTAGAAATAAGCAGTAGATTTTACCCAAGTCCATTTTAATAATGGTCTATAGACTTTTCCTTTAGGAAGCCATCCAAACCTTTTTTTAAACCCCGCTAAGCTAACTGCTTTTACTACATTCTCTGGCAACGAATTCCAGAGTTTAATTACATGTTGAGTGAAGAAATATTTTCTCCAATTTGTTTTAAATTTACTACTTTGTAGATTCGTCGCATGCCCCCTAGTCCTAGTATTTTTGGAAAGAGAAAAAAAGCGATTCACGTCTACCCATTCCACTCCACCCATTATTTTATAGACCCCTCAGCCATCTTTTCTACAGCTTTGAGCCTAGCCGCTTCAGCCTTTCCTCACAGTGAAATCTTCTCATCGCCCTTCTCTGTATGTTTTCTAATTCTACTATATCTTTTTTGAGATGTGGAGACCAGAATTGAACACAATATTTGAGGTGGGGTCATACCATGGAGCAATACAAAGGCATTATAACGTCCTCATTTTTGTTTTCCATTCATTTCCTAATAATACCTAACATTCTACTTGCTTTCTTAGCCACTGCCGCACACTGAGCAGAGGGTTTCAACATATCATCAACGACTACGCCTAATCCCTTTCCTGGTCGGTGACTCCTAGCGTGGAACCTTGCATGACGTAGCTATAATTCAGGTTCCTCTTTCCCACATGCTAGGACTAGTGTGGGCAGGAGTGATCCCCAACTGCTCTGGTCCTGGCAGCTCCATGTTGAAAAATGCCCCCCACCCCCACCCCCCCGACCTCCTAGTGGTAGAAGTGTGTTAGTGTCACTAAGAGGTCAGGTAAAGTCATTTTTCAAAATGGAACAACTGCGACAGGGACATACAGGAATCACTGGTAGGTGCTAGAATGCTCAGTGGGTAGGGTGGAGGGCTGGAGAGGACCACTGAGAATTAAAGTTTTTGTAGCATGGAATACAGAGTGTTCCCAATGGAGGGGGGAGGTAGAAGACAGACACACGGGTCTAGAAGAGGTGGGGAAATGGCTGTGTAGTAGGAAACTCACTGCCATTGGCCTATAACACAGCCTGCACACTATTAAACTGAATATTGGGTTCTGCTATAAATACTAGATTTAAAAAGAAAACTAGAGATACACCCGATTCAGCCTTATAACTGTCTACCCCCCTTCTTTCTTTCTAATGGTTTACCAAGTAATATATTTTTTTCTTTACATATACACTGTGCTTGAAATATATTAAGCAACATAAATGTTACGGGGGAGGGGGAATTAGTCAGGAGAAAATTGACCTAGTTGGGAATTGTCCAGGAGGTAATTGGTGAGTGAGTATTGTCCGGGGGGAACTGACCTAGAACTGTAAGAGACCATGGCAAGACTATTATTATTATTCTGGTAGTGAATTACATTATTACAGCCAACAGGAAGTGCCAGAGCTACTGAATCCTGAAAGTTAAGAAAGACAAGCTGCAGGATTCCTAAGTATAGCAGGCTTGGAAACTTGCCCTGTTCCTCATAGTTAACATGGATTATTCAGTTCTGCTGATCTTCTCTGTTTGATGCTGCAAAGCTCACTGCTAACCTTTAAGAGGGGAAAGAGTTATGGCCGCACTTGTCTTACACTGGGGCTCTCTGTGGTCAACGTTCTGAATAAGTTAGCCAATTTTCTTCACATTTATAAATGCTTTCAGCAGCTCAGGCTGGTAAAAGATATATTTTAATCTCATATACTTAATAACGCATTTACATGGATAATTAAGGTAAAAGGAGACCCCTAAGGATGTTACTTCTGTACGCATAGCTAAACACAGTTTCCTCCTTTCCTGGGTCTGTTTAGTAATATCAGGATAGATCCAGACTTTTTTACCCCTGAACAGAGCTTGCATTTTTTTTAAATTCTTTATTTATAATTTCAAAATTTTACATCACAAGAAAAACTTGTTACAGAAAAAACAGACCCAAAATAAACATTAGGATAAAATATCCAAAGAAAACTTTTATAATCATATATTGTATGTCTTCTTTAAATCACAAATAAGCAGATAAAGGGGGGCATGAAACAGAAATGGGGAATCAAAACAGGTATAATTTAAAGAATAAGCTTAACACGCATTTTCATACCTATTTCAACTACTTCTAATCAATTGTCAGCTTCCGCAGGTAGTTTCCTTGAATCCAGAAACACTCTTAATTGCTCTGGCTGAAAAAATATGTATTTTAATCCTTGATATTTCAAAACACACTTACTAGGGTAATTCAAATAGTACGAAGCACCTATATCTAAAGTTTCCTTTCTCATACTCAGAAACAATTTCCTAAGTTCTTGTGTCTGCTTTGTCACATCTTGATATATTCTTACTGTTTTACCATAAAACAATTCATTCATTTTTCGAAAGTATATTTTTTTTAGCGCTTCAATATCCTGTTGGAAAACTAATTGAACAAATAACGTCATTCTTTCAGACTGTTCGGATAAAGAAACTTCCAACAGTTCAGATATATTCAAATTTCCTTCCAAGATTTCTTTTCCTGAGGAGTTTTTGTTTTGAATGTAGTAAACTTTATTCACCGGAGGTAAAGTTTCAGGGGGATATCTCAAAACTTCAATCAAGTATTTTTTAAAGACTTCCAGTGGTGGTATTCCTATCGGGAAATTTAAGATACGCAAATTAAGTCTCCGATTATGGTTTTCAATTTGTTCAATCCTTCTTTTAATTATAAGTTTATCTTTAATCATTTCTGAGGATAAATCTTGTAGTTTTTTCACATCTTGTTTAATCTCCTTAGTTTGTGTAGAGAAATCTGTTCTAATATTCGCCAGAGATTCAGAAAAAGTGTTCATGGTACTCACAAGTGTAGAAATTTCCTTTGTGGATTTCTCTACGGTAGCTGCCAACTGTTGGAGAACATTCCAAATGCTCTCCAACGACACCGTTCCCGAAGCTGCTTTCAATAGCTTCAATTCGACGCCGGAACTCGAAGGTTCCAGCTCACCTGCACATACCACCTTTCCAGTACCTTCGATCGAGGTAGTCCCAGCAAACACTCCGGTTTCGGGTAATCCTCTCTGGTTCTGGCGGCTGTCGGGAGGGAGCGGCGGATGAAGCGCCGGAGGTGAGAGAGTAACATCCAGGTCCAAGTCCTCAAGGTTTTCCCCTGCCTTGAGGAGAGCCGGACCCCTCACGGCGTCCTGGGTGGAAATTCGCGAGGTGTACCTTTCAATCGACGCCTGACAAGGGGAAGAGGTCCGGGTTGTCGAAGCTTCTCCTCAGACCGTTCCCTTTCTTTTTGTATGGGGCATCGTAGGAAAAATTTCTTTAGTCGGCGTCGATACAAGAAAGGCTCTATCCTCGTTCAACTGCGTGTCGCCATCTTGACACGCCCCTGCCTTCTCCAGCTTGCATTTTTTTAAAGTACATTGGTTAACCGCCGATCTAGATGAGATATATGAATTATTGGGATAGGTTGCATGCTATGCATATTACCACTTTATTTTTTTCTTCCTTTTTTTTTTTTTCTATTAGTAGTCTTCCTAACCTTAGACTAGCCCCTTGTTATGATGGTCTAAAGAAGAGTAAAAAAATTTTTCCTTGAATTTATTTTTCCATATGGAAAGTATCAAACATATAAACGGCAAGTGACCGACTCACCTGCAAATGCACAGTAGAGACTTCTCTCTCTGTCCCGCCCTCGCGTCAAGACATGATGACATCAGAGGGCGGAACAGAGAGGGAAACGGAGTCGGAGTCACTGTCGGACGCTGCCGCCTGAAAACGAACATCCCGCGCACCAACCTCCACCCCCCCCCATCCCCGCTGCCGCCCTCCTCCACATCGGGCCCCCTGCACTGACCTGACAGCGCCTCTCACCTCCATGTGGAAGCGCTGCAGGCAACAGCAGAGTGATCTGCTGCTACCTACAGCGCTTTCACATGGAGGTGAGAGGAGCTGTCAGGTCAGTGCAGGGGGCCTGGCATGGAGGGGGGATGGAGCGGCGGCGAGGAGGGTAGCTGGAAATTTCACCCGTTTTTACGGGCTTAACGGCTAGTCAAACATATAAACGGCGAGTGACCGTACTCACTCGCAAATGCGCAGTAGAGACCTTCTCTGCCCCGCCCCCACGTCAATACGTGATGACGGGGGGCGGAACACAGAGGGTCTGTACTGCGCATTGCTGAGGGAGGGACATCGCCCTTCCTTCTTCTTCTCTGCCTCTGTCCCGCCCTCGACGACGTTACGAGGGCGGGACAGGCAGAGAAGAAGAACGAAGGCCGACGTCGGCAGCTCAGCAGAGCTCAGTGCTGCGTTCCCGGACCCTCGCTGTTTCAATAGCGGAGCGAGGGCCCGGCCGGGTGGAAGGTGGGTGGTGACGGCTCGGTGGGGGGGCGCAAACTCGGAGGGGGAGGGGCAGCGGCGAACTCGGCGGTGGGGGCGGGCCTTTCAACCCCCCCTTCCTATAATAGCCCGTTTTTACGGGCTCAAAGGCTAGTATCTCTATATAAATGTTGCATGTCTGTATTTCCTGTTCAAATGTAACCAGATTGTTTAATTTGATTTAAAATGAAAAAATAAATTATACAAGCAAAAAAACAAACAAACCAAAAAAAACCTCCACCTCTCCCTCTCCTCACCATCCCTTCTTTGGTCGGCCCCCTCACCCTCTCCATGATGTGACCCCAATAGTAAAATAAGTTAGAAAGGAGCAGGTAATACAGAGCCACTTCAAGGTTCTGCTCATGGCAACCTATAAGCTGGTTCCCCCAAATCCTAAAATGCCATGAGTCACTTATCTCCAGATAGTTGACTGTTTACGTGGCTCAGGAAATTTTCGTCAGCATCTAGGTGATAAAAAAATTAGCTGCATTTTGGGGGCAGCTCTGAAGCGGTTTCAGTAGTTGCAAAGTGTGAAGAAAAGGTTTTACATGACTGGGTTGTTTTATACAATTACTACAATAAAGATCACCACATACTTCGACGTCCTCCTGGTATCCGCCTCACTTTTTTTTTGTTCTGCTGTTCACAATTGCGTGAGGTTTTCATTTGCCTCCTTTTTCCTTGACTCCCAAGAGCCACTGCCATGCTGTATTCGTTTTTCATTTATTCTGATTTATCTCTCGATGGAAAAACCAAGCAGATGCTCCCGGCGGGGAACAACACTAAAAACAAACATCGCACTCGAAAAGGATCACGATTAATAAGATTACTTTTGCCCAGATGTTCAAAACTCCAACGCTGTTCAGTACAGCAGCAGAAAAATACCGCCACAACAGCGCTGCGACACAGCTCGCTGATGCTCATCGCTAATGACGTGCAAATTTAGGCATGCTGTCAGCGCTGAGCGTTAGGGAGTTGTTTCAAAGTTAGGGGAAGGATGGGACATGGTGAATGGCGCCTGCGCTGAAGAATTGTACACCAAGCACAGCTCTTCAGTGCATGCCCAGAGTGCCACCAGAGGAGGAGGAGGGGAGGAGGAGGATGAGCTACTACTATTTAACATTTCTAAAGCGCTACCAGGGTTGCGCAGCGCTGTACAATTAACAAAGAAGGACAGTCCCTGCTCAAAGGAGCTTACAATCTAAAGGACAAAAAGTGCAGTCAATCAAGATTGAGGCAGTCTAGATTTCCTGGATAGAGGTACAATGGTTAGGTGCCGAAGGCGACATTGAAGAGGTGGGCTTTGAGCAAGGATTTGAAGATGGGTAGGGAGGGAGCTTGGCGTATGGGCTCAGGGAGTTTATTCCAAGCATAGGGTGAGGCGAGGCAGAAAGGGCAGAGCCTGGAGTTGGCGGTGGTGGAGAAGGGTACTGAGAGGAGGGATTTGTCCTGAGAGCGGAGGTTACGGGTAGGAGCGTAAGGGGAGATGAGGGTAGAGAGGTAGTGAGGGGCTGCAGATTGAGTGCATTTGTAGGTTAGTAGGAGAAGCTTGAACTGTATGCGGTACCTGATCGGAAGCCAGTGAAGTGACTTGAGGAGAGGGGTGATATGAGCATATCGGTCTAGGCGGAAGGTAAGACGCGCAGCAGAGTTCTGAAGAGCGTCTCTGTTGCTTTCACCATTTCAATTTTGGCCTCTTCCAAACTTCTTTACCAAGGCCATTTACTTAACAGCCCATAACAGTCGGCACTAGCGTTTTTTACTCCTTAATATGCAAATGCATGCCGAGAAGGCTTTTGTTTCAAATACTCTCAAGGACTCTTTTGTGTTTGGGAAAACGTATCTCGCCTGCTATGGTCTTTCTGCTGTAATATGCAAGAGCCGTCATTTTAAAGGGCCATGGCCTCTTCAGGCACCTAATGCCAGCTCAGAGCTGGCGTTAGGCTCCCGGCGTTAATGGCGCTCTTCATTAAGCATTGAGAAGAATGCCAAATCACCTAACTTAAATGTGATCTGCGTACAATTTGCGGTATCCTTCTGTGTGCTCGCTGCTTCCCACTTGAGGGCCACCTGTGCGGTTAGCAACTCTGGGCGCTAGACCGCCATAATTTATTTATTTATTTGTAACATTTGTACCCCGCACTATCTCACTCAATAGCAGGCTCAATGCGGCTTACATAGTAAAACAGGTTAAGAAAATGATATAGAATGGTAACTTATGATGTTTTGTGATTGACAGGATGCCTCCGGATTTTCATCGTGGGAATATCCTGAAGACAACGAATGTGGATTTTTTTTTAAATTATGAACAGTAGAACCTTTGATGAAGAAGAAGAGAACTTTTTTTTTGAATGAAAAGCTTCAATTGAGGATTAAATCCAGACTGATTGATGGATGATGTCAGATTCTTGATGCCAAGTGATTGCTCAATGGCCGTTTGGCATAGAGGGTAAGTACTCTCCCCTTTGGTGCCATGTTTGTCTGATTGTAAGTTATATTTTTACCCCTGATTCAGCTACCGAAAGAAAGGGGCCCATTGTTGGACGTTTGGGCACACCAGGCAGTTATGGAGACTTCTGAAGACATAGTAACATAGTAACATAGTAACATAGTAGATGACGGCAGAAAAAGACCTGCACGGTCCATCCAGTCTGCCCAAGATAAACTCATATGTGTATACCTTACCTTGTACCTGTCTTTTTCAGGGCACAGACCATATGTCTGCCCAGCAGTATTTCCCGCCTCCCAACCACCAGTCCCGCCTCCCATCACCGGCTCTGGTACAGACCGTACAAGTCTGCCCTCCCCTATCCTCTCCTCCCAATCACCACCCCCTCTTCCCCCCACCTGCTCCGCCACCCAATTTCAGCTAAGCTTCTGAGGATCCATTCCTGCTGCACAGGATTCCTTTATGCATATCCCACGCATGTTTGAACTCCGTTACCGTTTTCATCTCCACCACCTCCCGCGGGAGGGCATTCCAAGCGTCCACCACCAGAAAGACAAGTACTTTGTGTGTGTGTGTGGTTTTGTTGGTCAGACCATTGCTTGGATTCCCAGTGGTTGCCTAATCATGTTACCATAAGAATGCTTATAAGACAAGCAATGTTGTGTTTCAATTTTACCTCTAGACGCACAAGATCTGTGTTCAATCACACGTGTCATAAATTGACGTGAAGTCTGTCCCACATTCTCGCTAGTACTGTGGTTGATTTGCGTCAGAATTATAAGTGGAATATTTTTATGCAGAGGAGGAATTTTTCTTCCACTGGACTTTAATGCACAGACAAACCAATAATTAGATTTGCCGTAGCCCCACATGAGAAACGTTTCTTCCGGTTTGGGCGTTTAGCACTGAGTATGTTTTGATTCATCCTCGAGGGACTGAGGTATAAGCAAGGTGTGTTGAGGGCATAGTTTTGAGACTTGCTTCCTCTGATCAAAATATTATAGATCAATATTTCTACAGTCAAATAATTAATTATATTGTTCATAAGCTTATGAGCTTTGGAATCCATTCTTCAGAAACGGAGTAATTATTGCTAGAAACCATAGAAACCTAGGGATGTGAACTCATGTGAAATTATGTTTCCCAAGTAATTTCATGTAATTTTTCGAACAGAAACATAGAAAATGACAGCAGATAAAGGCCATATGCCCTATCCAGTCTGCCCATCCATATCATCCGCTAACTCTGCCTCCCTCTAATAGATCCCACATGCCTGCCCCATGCTTACTTGAATTCATAGTAACATAGTAGATGATGGTAAATAAAGACCGGTACGGTCCATTCAGTCTGCCCAACAAGATAAAACTTATAACATATGTGTATACTTGATCTTGATTTGTCCTTGACATTTTCAGAGCACAGACCATAGAAGTTTGTCCAACACTGGGTCCCTGTTCTCCCACTATTGAAGCTGTCATTGAAGATCCACTCCAGCCCATCCAAATCTGTCCAGCCACGAGGGTCCCTGTTCTCCCACTATTGAAGCTGTCATTGAAGATCCACTCCAGCCCATCCAAATCTGTCCAGCCACGAGGGTCCCTGTTCTCCCACTATTGAAGCTGTCATTGAAGATCCACTCCAGCCCATCCAAATCTGTCCAGCCACGATCGGGGCAGAGACCGTAGAAGTCTGGCCCGCTCTGGCATTTCTTTCCAATTACTGGAGTTGCCATCTAATCACTGCTGTTTGTTTGGTTCTATTCTTTTCATACAGGATTCCTTTGGGTTTATCCCACAAATTTTTGAATTCTGTTACTCTTTTCATCTCCACCACCTTCAACAGGAGGGCATTCCTGGCAGGGCCGCCAAGAGGGGGGGACAGGGGGGACAAAAGTCCCCGGGCCCGGGCCTCCGGGGGGGCCCGGCGCCGCCGCTGCAGTGTGGCCCGTCCTCCTCGCTCCTCCTCTCCTCGCTCTGGAACTAACCTTAAGTCTCCTTCTTTCACTTCGCGCAAGCAGCAGCAGGGCAGGCCACTCCTTCCTTCCGTGTCCCACCTTCGCCTGACGTAACATCCGCGAGGGCGGGGCATTGAAGGAAGGAGGAGAGGTCTGCCCTGCTGCTGCTGCTGCTTGCGCGAAGTGAAAGAAGGAGGCTTAAGGTTAGTTCCGGGCCCGGTAGCGGATGGAGGGGGGGCCGGCGACTTCAGGTGGGCGGCGACCTCAGGTGGGGGGGCCCGGGGGGGCCTTGTCCCGGGCCCGGCCCCGGCGGCCCTGATTCCTGGTATCTACCACCCTCTCCATGAAAACGTACTTCCTGATGTTATTCCTCAGTCAGCCCCCCCAGCAACCTAAATTCATGTCCTGTAGTTCTACCAGCTTTCCAAATCTGAAAAAGGTTTGTTTGTACATTAATACCTTTCAAATATTTGAATGTCTGTACATGTTTCTGATTCCGTCCTCGTCACCACTACCTCCACTGGGGGGGGGGGGGGGGGGGTTGTTCCATGCATCTACCACCCTTTCTGTAAAGAAGTATTTCCTTAGATTACTTCTGAGTCTCTCCAACTTACTACTACTACTATTTAGCATTTCTATAGCGCTACAAAGCGTACGCAGCGCTGCACAAACATAGAAGAAAGACAGTCCCTGCTCAAAGAGCTTACAATCTAGTAGACAAAAAATAAAGCAAACAAATCAATTAATGTGTAGAGGAAAGAGGAGAGGAGGGTAGGTGGAGGCGAGTGGTTACAAGTGGTTACAAGTCAAAAGCAATGTTAAAGAGGTGGGCTTTCAATCTAGATTTAAAGATGGTCAAGGATGGGGCAAGTCGAAGGGGCTCAGGAAGTCTATTCCAGGCATAGGGCGCAGCAAGACAGAAGGAGCGAAGTCTGGAGTTGGCAGTAGCGGAGAAGGGAACAGATAAGAAGGATTTTTCTAGGGAACGGAGTGCACTGGAAGGGGTGTAGGGAAGGACGAGTGTGGAGAGATACTGGGGAGCAGCAGAGTGAATACATTTATAGGTTAGTAGAAGAAGTTTGAACAGGATGCGAAAATGGATAGGGAGCCAGTGAAGCGACTTGAGGAGAGGGGTAGTATGAGTAAAGCGACCCTGGCGGAAGACAAGACGGGCAGCAGAGTTTTGAACCGACTTATACCCTCTCATTCCAGAGTTTCCTTTCAGATGAAAGAGACCTGCCTTCTGTGCATTTATGCCATGGAGATATTTAAATGTCTCAACCATATGTCCTCTCTCTTGTCTTTCTTCCAAAATATACATATTGAAGTCTCCGAGTCTGTCTCTATATGATTTATGATGAAGGGCACTGACCAGTTTAGTAGCCGCCCTCTGGACCAACTCCATCCTGGTTATATCTTTTTGAAGGTTCATCTCCAGAACTGTACACAGTACTTTAAATGAGGTCTCACCAGAGTTTTATACACCTCTATTTTCCTACTGGTCATTCCTCTCTCTATGCACCTAAGCATCCTTTTGGTTTCGACCATTGTCCTTTCTACCTGTTTGTTTTACATAAGTACATAAGTAATGCCATACTGGGAAAAGACCAAGGGTCCATCGAGCCCAGCATCCTGTCCACGACAGCGGCCAATCCAGGCCAAGGGCACCTGGCAAGCTTCCCAAACGTACAAACATTCTATACATGTTATTCCTGGAATTTTGGAGTTTTCCAAGTCCGTTTAGTGGCGGTTTATGGACTTGTCCTTTAGGAAACCGTCCAACCCCTTTTTAAACTCTGCTAAGCTAACCGCCTTCACCACTTTCTCCGGCAACGAATTCCAGAGCTTAATTACACGTTGGGTGAAAAAAAATTTTTTCCGATTTGTTTTAAATTTACTACACTGTAGTTTCATCGCATGCCCCCTAGTCCTAGTATTTTTGGAAAGCGTGAACAGACGCTTCACATCCACCTGTTCCACTCCACTCATTATTTTATATACCTCTATCATGTCTCCCCTCAGCCGTCTCTTCTCCAAGCTTTGTTGTTGTTGTTGTTTTATCTTGAGGTGGCCAAACAAAATTTCTTGTTTTGCTGCTTCTGTGGTTTTATGCTATTACAAGTAGTACACTTAAAAAACAACAACAATAAAACAGCATAAAACTTTAAAAAAACAAAGAAAATGAAAGAAATTATATAAAAAGGAAACCAAATTCCATTTTTCACATACACCCTATATAATTTAAACCTTCAAATGATCTTTTCTTCTACAAAGTTTAATATTATAGCTTCAAATGGCTGTGAAATTGTTTTTGTTTCTTAATGTGAATTTTTCATTTCTTTTAGGAATCGGTACAGTTGAACTAAGAGGGCAGTGAGATAGTAAACTCATTGCCATGTCGTTACTTGTGGTTTCCCACCATAAATTCATTGTGGTCACTGCCAGGTGTAGCAGGATTTTGCCACCGCTTCCCACAGCCAGTTTCTCTTTTCTTTACTTCCAGCCATTTCTACAGCGATGTATAGAACTTACCTTTGAACGTAATCCCACAAGAGAAGTGTTGTTTAAAGGCAACTAGAAATGCACAAATTAAACATTTAAAACATCAATTCCCAGGTGTTGCTTTTGAAGTTGTTCTTCATTGGCCGGTGCCAACCTTCAATTAGACCTTCCATTTTAATTTGCTAATGGGATGAATTGTAATGTGATGTCAATAGCAGCTGTTGAAAGGCGTCTTTGAAGTTATTCCACCAGCAACAACAGGTGTCCCAGGTCATCATTTATTAAAAGAAAGAATATTCAGATCCATACAGATTCATGATGTTTCTGAGAGCAGAAATAAAAGGCTAGGCCCGTTTTTCAGTTTCCTTGTAGAAAAATTATGTAAACTGATATTTAGATTGGTTTAATATATGTTGTAGATAATAGTGCTTGCAATGACCCCCCTTTGCTACCTCCAGCACTTGAACAGAAGTGGACTTTGTTTATTTCAGTGAGTAAGCTAAAGTCCCTTTTAAATAGAATAAGAAATGAAACTTTGGAAAGTATTTAAAACCTACTGATTTGCTAGAACTTTCTCCTGTTCTTGCCCTCCAGACTTCATCTCATGAATCTTATGCATGCTTCGTCCACCTGGTAGCAGTCGTTCAGATATATAATGCTATATATAATGGGCGTCCATCTTTCGTTTCGATAATACGGTCATGGACGCCCAAATCTCAACATTTAGGTCGACCTTAGAGATGGTCGTCCCCGGTTTTCAGCCGTAATGCCCTGGTCCATGTTTTGGCAGAAAAAGACTTCTTCACCACTTACCGTGACAGCACTTGGTGGACAGATGGAGAGATGCCCAGGCAACAAGTTAAAAAAAAGAGAGAGAGGGAGGCAGAACAGAGACACAGAGACAATAGAGATATAGTAATAAGAAAAGAGATGAAAGTTGACAGCAGGAATAAAAGAGGAAAAAGACATTTCTTTTGTGTCTCACATTGTCTCTCTTACCATCTGTCTCTAAATACATCTCTGCTCTTCCAAGGTTCGAGCAGTATCAGCAAGCTCCATTCCCTCTCTCACCTCAAGCAAGGGAAAGATAAGCAGCAGTTACCGACAGTGCCAAGCGCTGCTAACCCTCTGAGTCCATCCGCCTTCCTAGAGTCACCAAAGACCATGGGCTTGGCAGATCTACGTCGTTGGCTCTGCCCCTAGATGTTGTTTCTTCTCTACTAGAGAGCCGAGCCAAGCAAGTCAAGATGAAAAAATTAGATTTAATTTGGGCTGACATGGCTGTAGAAAAAGACTGAGTTGAAACAATGACTAATGTATTAGTAATATAATAAGTAAACTGCATGTCATTGCAATTCAAAGTTGCCACTAAGTCCTGTGAAACGTTATAAATGGTCTTTCAATGCTATGCCAACGAAGGGGGAGGAGGAAAAAAACTCACATGAACATGAGTGTCTGTGCTACACAAGCTTAGTTCTTGCTGTTGAGAACAGGATCAGGGGTAAGAAATCAAGAAGGCAATCGGACCGGTCCACAATATCCACCATGGAACAAAAGACAAAGAGCAGCCCTTGCTGAAGAAAATGCAGTCTTTATTAACCTCCCAGGATACACTCTCAAAGAAGGGCGGACTGACTATTGGGGCAACCAGGCAATGCCCGAGGGCACAGAGGCTCTAGGGGGCCCAGAGGCTCTGCTCGGATGCCTGGCACACTACTGGTGATCTAGTGGTCTCAGTGGGGGAGGGGGGAACATGTTATTTCCTGCCAAGCCCGCTGGGCTGCCGCTATTTCATCCCCACTGCCCGGCACCACCATATTATAAAAATGGTGGTCGAGACTCCCTGCAGAAGTCTGTCGAGACACATGAGACCATGGTGGGAAGTCTTGGCCACCATTTTTAAAACATGATGGCACGGCAGACAGGGGAATAGTGGCAGCACAGTGGGCATGAAGAAATGCCCCCCCCCCTGCAGAGGCCACCAGACTACCAGGACTCCTCAGGTAGGACTGGGGTAGCGGGGGCATCAGGTGCAATGGCAGGGAGGTGTCTGGCTGTAGCTGGATGGGGAGCCCAGACCACCCTCAGTGCCCAGGGGCCCAGACCATCCTCAGTCCACCCCTGCTCTCAAATGCCCGACATGGCCATGTTTCGCCTAGAATACAGGCTGCGTCAGGGGCATACAACGCTACAATAAATAACATTAACATAAAAAGCAATCAGTAAAAAGTTCAGCTGGCCACATTTAGATAAACGGTGTTGAGAATCCTTGTAAAACCCATCAGATGTTATGTGAATAAAAGTTGAGTAAGAAAGTTAATTTAAGAAACTAAACTATATCCACCAAAACAGTGCAACAGCATTACAATAAAAAATTAAGAAGGTAAAATAGTGAATAAAAACAATAAAATCACAGAGAATAGCTTATCCAGTTGGTGCCAATCTAAACACTCCACCAATATGGATCAATATATTTAAAAAAAGGGGATAAAACAAACTCTAACGTGAGTACAACAGGTGGAGGGGCATAATCAAACGGGGCGGCCAAGTTTTCCCAAGAGTGTCCTTGCAGGACAGCCCCGCGAAGGGGCAGGGAAACCTGTATTATCGAAACAAGATGGGCGTCCATCTTTCGTTTCAATAGTACGATCGGGGAAGCCCAAATCTCAACATGTTGAGATGGTCGACCTTAGAGATGGTCGTCCCTGGTTTTCAGCCATAATGGAAACTGAGGATGCCCATCTCAAAAACGACCAAATCCAAGCCCTTTGGTCGTGGGAGGAGCTAGAATTTGTAGTGCACTGGTCCCCCTGACATGCCAGGACACCAGCCAAGCACCCTAGGGGGCACTGCAGTGGACTTCACAAATTGCTCCCAGGTGCATAGCTCCCTTACCTTGTGTGCTGAGCCCCTCAAAACCCACTCCCCACAACTGCATACCACTACCATAGCCCTAAGGGGTGAAGGGGCACCTACATGTGGGTACAGTGGGTTTTGGGTGGGTTTTGGAGGGCTCACATTTACCACCACAAGTGTAACAGGTGGGGGAGATGGGCCTGGGTCCACCTGCCTGAAGTGCACTGCACCCACTAAAACTGCTCCAGGGACCTGCATACTGCTGCGATGGACCTGAGTATGACATTTGAGGTTGGCAAAAAATATTTTTTAAGAATTTCTTTGAGGGTGGGAGGGTTAGTGACCACTGGGGGAATAAGGGGAGGTCATCCCCAATACCTTCCCATGGTCATCTGGTCAGTTCGGGCACCTTTTCACAGCTTGGTAGCAAGAAAAAACGGACCAAGTAAAGTCGGCCAAGTACTCATCAGGGACGCCCTTCTTTTTTCCATTATTGGCCGAGGACGCCCATCTCTTAATCACGCCCCAGTCCCGCCTTCGCTACGGTGCCGACACGCCCCCATGAACCTTGGTCGTCCCCGTGACGGGAAGCAATTGAGGGCGCCCCAAATCGGCTTTCGATTATGCCGATTTGGGCGACCCTGAGAGAAGGACGCCCATCTCCCTATTTGTGTCGGAAGATGGGCGCCCTTCTCTTTCGAAAATAAGCCTGATAGTAACATAGTAAATGACGGCAGATAAAGACCTTACGGTCCATCCAGTCTGCCCTACAAGATAAACTCATTTTACATGGTATGTGATACTTTATACCCAAGTTTGATTTGTCCTTGCCATTCTCAGGGCACAGACCGAGGAAGTCTGCCCAGTACTGTTCTTGTACTAAAAGTTCTGAAGCTAACGTCGAAGCCCCTTAAAATTTACACTCAAGCCCATTCCTATCTATTGAGTCACGATCACCGAGCACATGCACCGTTTTTGAAGACTTTCAAATCGATGTTGTACAAGCTGAGTTTTACTCTCCTCTAACTAGAGATAATATCAGGTACAGACGCTGACCTTGGCAATATTGCCCAGGGAATATATATATTTTTTGTTAACTGTTAAGCAATTGCTTTGAAGTGTCCCCCTGGTAATAAAAGTCACTTTGTAAAAATGAGATCTGCAGCATTCACATGTGTGTGACTCCACTGTGATATCCAGGCTACAGAATGCCTGCTATCTGTGCTCACTGTTGCAGAATGGATCCCTTCAAAGTGAAAGTGGCTTATTGGAGGGAAGAGACTCCCTGAGTTGGCATCCATGTGAAGAAAGTGTCCTGTTCATTTCATTTCAGATAAAGGAGTGCTTAGAGATGCACACAGGCAAAATATTTTTGATTCCTTTTCAGCTTTTTCAGACTTTTTTCCCCCTAACTTTCTCATTCTTTTTGGTTCATTTCACACATTTATTTTAATGAAATATTTTCCCAACCACAAGTCCAGTCTCCCACCACCGGCTCTGGCACAGACCGTATAAGTCTGCCCAGCACTATCCCCGCCTCCCAACCACCAGCCCCGCCTCCCACCACTGGCTCTGCCACTCGATCTTGACTAAGCTCTTGGGGATAGTGCTGGGCAGACTTATACGGTCTGTGCCAGAGCCGGTGGTGGGAGGCAGGGATAGTGCTGGGCAGACTTATACGGTCTGTGCCAGAGCCGGTGGTTGGGAGGCGGGGCTGGTGGTTGGGAGGCGAGGATAGTGCTGGGCAGACTTATACGGTCTGTGCCAGAGCCGGTGGTTGGGAGGCGGGGATAGTGCTGGGCAGACTTATACGGTCTGTGCCAGAGCCGGTGGTTGGGAGGCGGGGCTGGTGGTTGGAAGGCGGGGATAGTGCTGGGCAGACTTATATGGTCTGTGCCCTGAAAAGCACAGGTACAAATCAAAGTAGGGTATACACAAAAAGTAGCAAATATGAGTTATCTTGTTGGGCAGACTGGATGGACCGTGCAGGTCTTTTTCTGTCGTCATCTACTATGTTACTATGTTATGTTACTATGTTACTATATGAAATATTTCAACATGTGTTACAACATTTTGACTTGCAGAAATGGTGCTAAAGCACGTTTATTTCTAGGTGAAAATGTGTCAAATTGATTTTGCACACATTAATGTTTTTAAGGTGCTGTAATGGACCGAATGCATGTTAGCAAATTCACATCCCTAGTCCTGCTGTGTGGAGGGAATACCTGAGAAATGCAGTATGCAAGAGACCAGTCTCAGCTGTGGCATACGCTCATGAAACAAACTCTAACTGATTGTCTGTACAATCAACAATTCAGTTTAAGCTTAAATAACAGACAAACATTATGGATATAACCAGCTGCAGCTTTGTTTATCGGTGAGGTCGAAAATTAGTAAAACCCGAGCAATCAAAATAATGCTTAATGCAACCAAGAGACTACCTGCCACGTACAGCAAGGAGTCCAAACATCAGCCAAGAGTTACTCTGCCACAAGCAGCAAAAGCAACAATAGTCCAGGACTGAGTTTAAAACGTAAGCCCAACCATCTCCACCTGAGACAGTTAGGGCCTTGTCCAAAGGACCTCCTATATTCATTCATTCATTCTTGTATCCCACAATTATCCAAAAGCAAGTTTCGATTCAAAGTGGCTCACTGTTTGCAAGTATTGATATCTATGTATTTGTGATCTTGTGTATTGAGTTCCACCATTTAGATCCCAGATAGCTAAATCCAGCTGTGTAGATGGATTCATATGTTATGTTTCTGCAGTTTGATAGGTGAAGTAGTAAGTAGCTTTGGGATTTTGGGTTAGCATTCATTGGGGATAGTTCAATCAGGTCTAGCATGTAGTCTGGACACCTGCTAAACAGTATTTGAAGGCTCACTCAATCGGGTAACCCTCCCACCCAAACTGTGACACAGAAACCCAACAGAAGTAACGCAATCAATAACATTAAGAACTCAGGGTGGGAAGGTGGGAAACCCACTGCCTCCAAGAAACAGGAAGAAGGCCTGATCCCGGAAGCGCCCTTCTTAAGGACTCCCTGCCCCTGAAACTACCTGACCACGTCTTCACCCAACCAGGTGAGGAGGTGCCAAGGGAGCACTCCAATGCCCCTCTCCATCCTCCCTCTTGTTCAAAATCAGTTCTTCAGCATTGAACCTCGCAACACAATTCCACACCTGCAGAAAAGTCACAGGAAGTCCTTCTTCTGGCATAAGGAATGTGGTTGCTGGGTTAGTCCACTTTAAAGGTAAATAATAGAAATAAAACAAAAGGAAAATAAGATGATACTGTCTTTATTGGACTAACTTTCAGAAAGAGGACCTTCTTCCTCAGGTCAGGTATGAGCAAAAGATGATAATATCAAAATATATCAATGAATGCATTTTATGTTTTACTTATACACTTTGAAATTGTCATCTTTTGCTCATACCTGACCGAAAGAAGAAGATTCTGACTTTGAAAACTTGTCCCAAAATGTATTTAAAAGGTATCATAAAAAGTACATAAGTACATAAGTAAGTACATAAGTAATGCCATACTGGAAAAAGACCAAGGGTCCATCGAGCCCAGCATCTTGTCCACGACAGCGGCCAATCTAGGCCAAGGGCACCTGGCAAGCTTCCCAAACGTACAAACATTCTATACATGTTATTCCTGGGATTTTTTTTCTATGTATTTTCTTCTTCCAATACTTATTAATCCTTGGAGTCGGGACCTGTTCGACTCGGCATACTCCCCCCCCCCCCCCCCCCCAATTACCTTTGCCTCCCCCCTTAACTCATCGCTCAATAACTCTTCTGCACACAATTGTGGGATAACCATAGGCCGCAGCTTGATTTATTAACAATTAAACTTTCAATTAACATCAATAAAGGATAACCCCATCTTCCGAGCTACAGATGTCAAAGCATAACATCAACAGCTCCCCCCCTCCGCCGCTCGCCATGATAGCAAAGCAGCAACTTCTGCTTCCTGTTGTCACCGCAACTCTTCCTCTTCCCGGCTCCGCCCTAACAGCAAGAGCCATGTCCCGTGTGGACCTCCACACATTTACTCCGGGTCGCCCGACCCGCCTTTAATGACCTGGCTCATCCCCATGAGCCATTGCTCCTGTAGCTCAGGTTTTTGCAGCTGCAACAACTCCAACGCCATTCACCTGATAAAACAAATTCCACAACACAACAAAGTAAGCCTCGCCTCCTCAAATTCAATGTGAGGGCGGGAGGGAGGGCAAAACCAATCGCCCCGCCCCCCCGGCAACCTCTCCACCAATCAGATGCCAAAATCAGGCTCAAGGGCTGGCCGGCTTCTTTTAAGCCAACCAATCACGCCAGCCTTCGTGCCCTCCAGCTGAGAACACTGACCCCCGCTTCCCCCCGCCCCCACGCACTCCCTCCTTCCTGCTCAGACCCTTCTCGAATGGGCCCAGCCCTTGTTTAACTGGGCCCGTCGAGACAAGCTCTCGGGCCTTTGTTTAGATTACAATTATGCTTGCAAGCTAAAATTTCCACTGAATCCTTTTTTTGACCTTAAAAGACGCTGCTTGTATCAAGGGAATCTTCCCGGGTCAATCTTATCTGAAGCATTTTCCTTTTCTGTTACATCAATCCTAAATTAATTCACTAGATCCTGTGAGGCCAGCTCTGAGCTCCCACATTGATCCTGGCCAGTTCGTTCATGGCGGTTTGGCAGCTGCTGATGTACTTCTCCCTGGGGGACAGAGCAGGGGTTAATTGCTGCTAAACTTCCAGTACCCAGGACTGGTTCACAGTCCCTGCTGCATTAGGGATGACAGTAATAAGGGAAGAGTGCTGAGGATAGCTCTGTGCTGTGACAGAAACTTGGAGGAGGGCTGTAGTGACAGGAAGCCATAATGTAATTATTACCACTGAACACGAGTCGTACCAAGTTAAATGATGCATTATTGAATGAAAACAGGTGAGGGAGTGTTGCTTTTTCAGTGAATACAGGTGCTCTCAGGGTTGCAGAGCTATTAAATTTAATCATCTACACCATGGACAGTCTTCAAATTGCAAACAAAACAAGCCTTAATGGTCAGTAGGAAATAGAAGACAATATTAAACATGTAGGCATTAAGAGATTTGCACCAGATTTCAAGGAAAGAGATTGAGTAGAGAGGTGTGGTAGCCGTGTTAGTCCACTTTTAAAGGTAATCAATAGAAATCAAACAAAATAAAACATGGAAAAGAAAATATGATACCTTTTTTATTGGACATAACTTAATACATTTCTTGATTAGCTTTCGAAGGTTGCCCTTCTTCGTCAGATCGGAAATAAGCAAATGTGGTAGAGTATATATAAGTAAAACATCCAAGCAGTTCATTGACAGTCTAAGAGGGTGGGGATAGGTAGGATAATCTAACAGGACCTGTTAGACCATCCCCACCCTATCTCTGAAATGCTTTGATGTTCCCATGCATACCTCCTACCCATCCCCACCCTGTTAGACTGTCAATGAAATGCTTGGATGTTTTACTTATATATACTGTCATCTACAAAATTTGCTTATTTCTGATCTGATGAAGAAGGGCAAACTTCGAAAACTAATCAAGAAATGTATTAAGTTATGCCCAATAAAAAATGTATCATCTTATTTTCTTTTCCATGTTTTATTTTGTTTGATTTCTATTGATTACCTAAGGAAAGAGATTCAAATTATGGCTCAGTCCATTACCCCCTAGTAACTTGATTTACACATTGGCTGGGATATTTTCTGTAGGTTGGCGCATACTACAGCAAAAACTAGATATAAGCAAAGAAAAGGTATCCAATGAGCTGATGGGTAAAGTAAAAGTTAATTAATAGCAGTGAATGGGAAGAATCCTATGGGAGCCTCTCCCCCATCGTGACTTTTCCTCTGGCATAAACAATATTAAATTTTACTTGTAAAGTTCTCTTTTTAAGGAAAGATAACATCCAAGACAATACCCTTCCCGTGATACCCAACATTTCACAATGCAAAGTAGAAGTATGGGGTCCACTGAATTGAATGTGGATGTGAGTTCAAGGGACAGCAACAGAACAGATTCCAAATAATAATTATAATAATCTGTTTCCATAAATCTAATCATTAGGAACCCGATTCCTGATCACACTGAAAACTAGCTTATCCTATGTCAAATTTCTCATTATCTTCCAAATAAAGAAGCCCACCTGAAATACTTCGCTTTCAAAAGGTCAGATTCAATCATGGGAGATACTGTGCTCAGTCCGGACTATTCCCCACCTAACCAATTCCTCGGTATAACATTTGAATGTGGTTAACGGAACAGAATCCAGACTATTGGCTGATTTACACAATGGCATAACAAATTGACTCATTTAATCTTCAGAACAACATTAAATATATCCAACTGAATTTCACCCTCTTCACCAAAGCCAATGGGCCAGGTTAGAATTCATTAATTATTTTAGATGATCGATTTTACTCACACAAAATTCTGAGAGGAACTCTGGTATCTTAATTGACACCTTCCTCCTGCCGCTTCACCTGCTCCATTCTCAAAATCTTTTGTGCAGCTGAAAACATCTCTCTAGGCTGATTTGTACTTCCTCGTTTTTGTAGATAAAGCTGCTTTCTTGGCTTGTTCTATATCGAGTCTTTACTTATCACCTCCCGCCCTCTACTCTGTCTGTCCTTTATCTTTACAAGTTTTATCCAAGTTCTTTCTAACTATTAGATTGTAAGCTCTTTGAGCAGGGACTGTCTTTCTTCTATGTTTGTGCAGCGCTGCGTATGCCTTGTAGCGCTATAGAAATGCTAAATAGTAGTAGTAGTAGTAGTAACTACCTTTGGCTCTTTGCCACAGTCACACATTCCTCCAACAACCTCAGCCTCCAATCCACTTTCAACCAACTCTTTGGTTGACTTCTTCCATGGCAAGATAAACAAAATGAATTATGAATTCTCCACCACTGTTTCTCTTCCTCCTCCATTTACTTACCATATTTTCTTTTTTTTTTTTCTGAAATTACAGAGGAGGGAAAACTGCCCAGCTGTGTTTCTCATTGAATAACTCAGCAAGACAGAAAATGTGGAAGCCCTGCCATCTGACTTACGTGATCTCTTAAGTCTTGGTTACTACTGAATTTCCAAAATGTTCAAGTTGCATTCTGAACAGGTCAGTAAAGCTGGTTGGCATCATGTCTGACCTCCAGTGTTGGAACAGGTCATGAAACCGGACTATATTTACCAAAGCAACATTGCACTGAAGTCTTCTAGTGAGAAAGTGTCAGGCTGTTGTGAGTTATCCAATGTGCAAATGCTATGAAAAGCAACAGACTTCAGAGGTCACAAGGGTTCTAGCGCCAGAGCCTCTGATGTGATATTTCCAAGATGTGGAATAATTCACTAGGAACTTGCTAATGCCAGAAAAAACTGCTGAAGTCAGCAACTTGAGGTTAATATCCCCTGCAACTTTACTTACATTATTTCTCTGGCCGGCCTGCAGAGTGATTTTACATTCTCATCATTTTGTCAGAAGGATATTTATAACCATCCCGCGGAGTGAGCTTCTCTCTTATCCTTGCAAAGTTGCTTAGCATTTTAGATTTTTGGCACACATGTATTTTTTTTTTTAAATAAAAGCAAATAAAAATAGCTGCAGTGATAAGGCAGAAAGGAAATGTAGAAGGTTTGTTTCTTCCAAAAATCCTTGGCCTGAAGGATCATTTCATAAAAAGGTTTGTGGGCTGTTAAGGCAGACAGGGCTCGATACTCAGCTGGTAGTGGTCAGCATTTTGCCTAGCCTCAGAAGTTCAACGCTGGACCATGACTGGGCACCAGCATTGAAGATCTGGGTTTGCGGAGCCAGATAAACCATAGCCAGTTAAATGCAAAATTCAGCACATATCTGACCATGGGTTACCATATAAAAATAGGACTGACTTTTATGTAGTTAACCCTGAACGGTTAAGTTCTGAATATCAGCGCTTAATCAGCAAAGTGCAAACTCTGTCCAGCAGGGGCGTAGCCAGACAACAGATTTTGGGTGGGCCTAGGCAAGAAGTGGGTGGGCACCAAGTGTTCTCCCCCCCCCCCCCCCCCAACCACACCAAAATAATATCTCAACTGACAGGAAAACGCTTCTTTCCGCCTTAGAAACGCTTCTTTCTGCCTTAGCAGGCTGCAGAAGGCATGTGCTGAAAACTGAGCATGCTCAGGTGCCGGTATCGTGGAGAGTAGCACTTTTGTTACCATCAGGGGGTAAGTTTTCAGCTGGCCAAACATGAGATCCCCACCAGCTATTGCTAAATGTGTGCTACTGTTGGGTGGGCCTGAGCCCTAAATGGGTGGGCTCTGGCCCACCCAGGCCCACCTGTGGCTACGCCACTGCTGCCCAGGTTTTCAATTTGGTGTTAACTGAATATTTTCAGTTCAATGCCACCAAAAATGACAAGTTATCCCTGAATAGGTGATTTAACCAGCCAGAAGCCATTTCTGGCCAGTTAAATTGTGTTAATTTTCAACCCCATTGTCACAGACTTTGCACTGATTTCAGTAGGGCAACATAGGCAGGGCTGGACCTCCCACTGGGTAACTGTGCTTTTCAGGCACGGCCCTGCCCTGATTTATGTAAATGAGGCTAATTCGCATCCCAACTCCGCCTTGCTATGGTGCAGGAAGTAGGTGGGTTAGGGGCAGGGAACAGGTGTGGACCACAAGTACATAAGTAATGCCACACTGGGAAAAGACCAAGGGTCCATCGAGCCCAGCATCCCATCCACGACAGCGGTCAATCCAGGCCAAGGGCAACTGGCAAGCTTCCCAAACGTACAAACATTCTATACCTGTTATTGCTGGAATTGTGGATTTTTCCCAAGTCCATTTAGTAGCGGTTTATGGACTTGTCCTTTAGGAAACCGTCTAACCCCTTTTTAAACTACGCCAAGCTAACCGCTTTCACCACGTTCTCCGGCAACGAATCCCAGAGTTTAATTATGCGTTGGGTGAAGAAACATTTTCTCCGACTTGTTTTAAATTTACTACACTGTAGTTTCATCGCATGCCCCCTAGTCCTTGTATTTTTGGAAAGCGTGAACAGGTGCTTCACATCCGCCTGTTCCACTCCACTCATTATTTTATATACCTCTATCATGTTTCCCCTCAGCCGTCTCTTTCCAAGCTGAAAAGCCCTAGCTTTCTTCATAGGGAAGTCGTCCCATCCCCGCTATCATTTTAGTCGCCCTTCGCTCCACCTTTTCCAATTCTACTATATCTTTCTTGAGACGCGGCTACCAGAATTGAACACAATACTCAAGGTGCGGTCGTACCATGGAGCGATACAACGACATTATAACATCCTCACACCTGTTTTCCATACCTTTCCTAATAATACCCAACATTCTATTCGCTTTCCTAGTCTGCTATTACCACGCAGTGACTCATTGAACTATCACTGTGGCAGAAGGCATAGATGTTATGATATCTTAGATATGCACTTGTATCACACCTAATCCCTGCAAACAAAAGTTCAATAATTACAGTTAAAATAGCAATTACATAATCAACATTTAAGCATTCCAAATATGGCAAAGGATTCCAAAGTTTCACTGAAAGAAAGGGAAACGGTTTATCAATGGTTTACAGATTGAAAAGCCAATATTAGACGATCTCTATTCCGGCCATATTTGGATGTACCAATTATCTGAACTAGATTATAAAGAATCTCTGGAGAATAACCTGCCAAATTGTTATGAACCAAACAGCGAGCTTTAAAAGCAAATCTAGCTTTGATGGGCAACCAGTGTGACTGAATCGGCAATAGTGCCACAAGATCAAACTTAACTTTACCAAAGATTAGCTTAGCGGCTGTACTTTGTATCAACTGCAACTTCAACATCAATTTTGACATGATGCCTAGATATAGAGAGTTGCAGTAATCCAAGTGAGAGAGAGTTAATAATCGAACCAAAACCTCTAAAGTGATCGTACAGAAGCAGGAGTGAACTAAACATAGATGCTTGAGTTTAAAGAACGTCTTCTTAATTAACAAATTAATTTGGAGTTCCATACACCAAGAAGAATCCAAGATTATTCCCAGTACTCTAGAGGACCTGTCTACGTTTAATGCAAAACTGTCGTCAAAAGTTAAACACAACAGTTCAACTCACATAAATTTGGTAGTGAGGGTCATTCGTACATGTATTTTGATTCAGCAAGGTTTCCAGGTATTTCCAAGGCACCCTAGGGAGATTATTTATACCTCATCTGTCTCAAGTTCTCACTGATGGCTGGCAATAGGAAGGCAAAGCAGAAATACATATAGTTCTGAAAATGTAATGATAAGTTACCCTGCAAGTACACGTGTACTTGTGCATGACTTTGGTGTAAGCATCTGGGGCAGGAAAAATTGGGTGAAACATGGGCGGAGTTACTACTTATGCATATTCTTTATAAAATACACACAGTTGCGTAGGTAGTGTAAATATGCACCTTATTGATCTGTTACAAAGCCAAAGGCACAAGATAACAACCTCTAGAACACTTCATGAGACTTTCCTCTGTCACGTGGACACTCAGCGCATCCTAGAATCTGTTGCAGGTTTTCAGAGATGAATGGAAATGGCAGCACCAGGGATGTTGTCACGTTTAATTAAATTGAAAGCTGCCTAAAGAAAATCAAATAATTGCTCCCAGACTAAGTATTAGAGAATGAATTCCTCTTTAATAGATCAGAGTGAGATGGATGCCAGTGTTATGCTTTCTTTAAAAAACAAAAACAAAACTCTGTTTAGAAGGCATGTTCAAAGACACTGAAGCGCAATTTGTCCTCACAGTAGACGTCTGAAGAGCAAGTGACAATCCTTGCACAAAATCTATATCGGTGATGTATTTAATTACAGAGTTGATTGAAATTGACAGCTGTGATGACCTGTGTGTGCACTTGTACTGATTGATGCATGCTTCGAATCTAGTTACTTTTAAGCAAATTCACACATTGCTAAATAATATCAGACCGTCAGACTACACACTACATTTTTACAGCTGTAGCAATAAGGAAGGAAAAGGTTTAATTAAAACCAAGCAGAGGGATCATTATTAAATATGTATGACAGGATTTGAAAACGTAGGCATTGCCATTTGACTGTAAGGAGAAGGCTGAAAGAGTACGCCTACTTGTGCACTCATGGTGAATGACCTTTCACCCCAGCATATTGCAGGCTTGGATGCTACCGCTGTGCCTACAGTGACAAATATTTTCAATATGCCTAGACCTCAGCAGTCCATTTCTACATCAATTGTAGCTAAAGTGGTCTTTGTAATATGTCATATGTAATATGTAACATGTCATACCTGATAGACCTTCCACCCAGGAATGCAAAATAATCATCCCGTACATTCCTTAATCTTCACTTCCCCAACTGCAAAGGTCTAAAATACAAACTAACGCATGTGTCAACCTTTTCCTACCTGAGCACACAATTCTGGAATGCGCTGCCGCGCAACTTAAAAACGCTCTATGAACTAACTAACTTCCGCAAACTACTGAAGATCCATCTCTTTAACAAGGCATACCACAAAGATCAACAAATATGAACTCTTATACAAATATCCAGAACTGCCTTATAATTTATGCTTGTTAAACTACTAATACTGTATGTCTTATCATTATCATGTTATCAAGATCCTTCTGTATGCTAAACATATATTTTCTTAAATGTTTCCACTATTCATGATGTATTGTAAGCCACATTGAGCCTGCAAAGAGGTGGGAAAATGTGGGATACAAATGCAATAAATAAAATAAAATAAAAATAAAATAAATAAATAAATATCAGGCTTTGATTGTTGGTGAGATCGCACATGGAGTATTGTGTCCAATTCAGAAGACCTTATCTTTGGAAGGATTTAGACAAAATTGAGGCAGAACAGTTTAGGATCTGCTTCTGAAGCTCTATGAGATGTCTTGGAAAGTTAAGCAAACACACCCTAGAGGGGAGGAGAGGGGAGATTTAGAGGTGTATTTTCAAAGCACTTAGACTTACAAAGTTACGTGGCATTTTCAATATGACATCTAAATCTGACTTTGGACGTTTTGCTGAAAATGTCCAAAAATCAAGTGGTGAACATGGACATTGTCAAATTTGGAAAATGTCTATGGTTTTGTTTTGAAATGGGCATTTCCTAGACATGTCCTAAATGTTTTGTGCTTATTGGATCTATCTTTTTGGACCATTAAGAAAAAGGTCTAAGTGGAAAAACCCACAAAATCAAGCCATTGGGATGTAGTAGGAGCCAGCATTCTTAGTAGACCAGCCACACAGACAGTGGGGTGCCCCAGGGGGCACTGCAATGGATTCACATCAAAGGTCCCAAGTACACATCTCACCGTTACCCATGAAAAACATACAGTACCCAACTATACGCCAGTACAATAGCCCTTATGGCTGCAGGTATCACCTAGATGTGGTTATAGTAGGTTTTGGGGGTCTGACACCTTCCACCACAAGTGTAACAGTTAGTGTGGATTATGGGCCTGGGTTACCTTCCCCACAGTGCGCTGCACCGACCACTAGGCTACTCCAGGGATCTGCTTGCTGCTCTAATAGGACTGGACATAACATCTGAAGCTGTCATAGAGGCTGGTATATACTCTTTCCTGTGTCAGGGGTCAATAAAGATCTCATAAAAAGGTTTCCAACGATGATCATACAGTCATAATCCAAATCCTGGGATAACAAAACAGCTAAACAATTATGTACGGTCTCTCGAAGGTGTGTGGAACAGGAGAGGGAGAGAGATAAACCCTGCCCAGTAGGTTAAGCATTTGTTAAAGAGGAAAATTGAGTATATAACTTGTTTAATAATACTGTGACCAATTGTAATGCCAAATATTGGCTCCTGGTATTCTGTGTGCTTTTGCATTGATGTTTTTTGGGAAGAGCCGTGGGTGAGGAGACAGTCCCAAGTTCCCTGTTTATGCTATTTGGTTCCACTCATGCACAATTTCTCCAAATGGGTAAGTTTTGCACATACTATGACATGAATGAATCTCACTTTTAAGCCAGGGCATGTGCAGCAGATCTCAGTCTCTCAAGTTTACAGCTATTGCTCGTGATAGAACTTGCATCGTGCCAAACAGAGCTTCCCTCAGGTTCTGTTTCAGTACATCTGGGATCGTGTTCCAAGTTCAGTCACAGAGAAAATATCTTCTTCCTCATCAATGAATAACTCATGTGACACCACAAATTTGTTCCTCATGGAGCAAGTACTCAAATACAAAAAGTGTTAGACCAGGCGGATCATTGACATTTTGGTTGCCTGTTGACGTTAGATCTAAATTTAAGATTTCGTGTTTTACATTTTGTGCTCTGTAAAATGGTGGACCCCAGTATCTAGCTTGCTGGTTGTGAGATTACATCCCAAGCTGTCCCCCACAGTATGCTCTTCTCAAAAAGGATTGCTCCGCTTGCCAAATTAAGTTGACCTCAGCACATCGTAGTGCGTTTTCCTATAATGTTTTTTCTTTATGGAATTAAGAAACATTGCAAATTACTTGCTTTTTTCAGAAACAAAGGAGTTTGGATTTGGCTTATACCTTTCTCAAAAGTTCAAGGTGAGTTACATTCAGGTACTGTAGGTGTCTTCCTGTCCCTGGGGGGCTTAAAATCATGGTTTATATACCTGAGGCAATGGAGGTTCACATGATTTACCCAAGATCACGAAAGCATCAGTAGGATTTGAATCCTAACTTCCCTGTTTCTTAGCTTGTTCCTCTGATCATTAGGTTACTGGTAATGTGACGCTCAATATTTTGGAGATAGTTGTAGAGAATGTTCTTTGTTTGTATTAGATAATGTTTTTATTTTTGTTCTGAAATTTTTTACTTTGTAATGTTATTTGCCGTTTGTGATTATTTTTGTACTTATGTTTATATTCCATTTTATTGCTATGCAGGGAGCTATATGCCAAATAAATAAATGAAATGGAATATTTTTTATTTAAAATATACATTACGATGGTATAGAAAATGTTCAAAAATCTTTACTGTTCTCATATAATCCTTCAGACAACTTTGTCAGCAATTACCAGATTTAAATATATGAAATCAAGTCCAATTTTCCCCAAAAGTGACAGTTCTTTTTTGAAAGGAAGATAATGTTCTTTAAGTGTCCTTCACTGAGAAATGAAAATTAGAGACACATGAGAAAGATTGCCAAACATATTATAACAGTGCCACCGCACTTCAGTTTCAAATAAACATCTCTTTACCGTTGACCTCCATGTGACAAGTTGAATTAATTTTCTATGATTAAGCCTACCTTTGAAATAAAGATGTATTAATTTCCAGGCACAGGTAATAATCACTTAAATATTGAGTTTAAAAGTAGTGATGAGCGCTGGCAAGAAGTAATTGTCTTCTGCCGTAGCAGAGAGAGATAATAAAGGACTTCAAAGTACTGTCACATTTTAAATAACAAGCAAAATCTCAGGAAATATTTAAAAAATATTCTGAAAGAGAATGTCTTGGGGCTTTCTTAATGAGAATGAATGTGATTTGAAAAAGATCAAATAATATCCACATGCCTGAAATACGGGTCCCGGCTGCAGTTAGAGGAAATGAATAGAACAAGGCTGCAATATTTAACTAATTTAGGATCCTGTGGAAGGGAAGCTGCCAGTAATCGCCGTTTGTTCAAAAAAGAATTAATAGTTTTGATTACTAAAAGAAGTAGGATATTTTACATTTTGAGAACATGTATCCTCCCCCCCCCCCCCCCCCACCCCACCTTACAACCTTTTATGCCAGTTCTGGTTTTGCTGATCTGCCGCCTATGATGGTGGTTCTGTTAGGAGTTTGGTAATTAGGGCAGGGGGAAAAAAACGCTGAAACGATTCTGGTACATTATTTGCTTTTTGGCTGTTGACTCCTAAGAGTAGACCGATGAGAAAAGGGAAATAACAGATCCATCAAAAGCAAAATCCCAAGAACAGCATAAAGTACTCTATCGATAGCCGCAGAGTTCTACCATCTACTGTGAAACAAAATGGTAAAAAAATCAGTAGTCACTGTGCTCCAATGTCGACGTTGTGATAGACCACAAATATACAACAAGCAAAGGACATACTCTGTGGCTCCCTATTGGAATATGGAATTGAATCAACCATGGAAAGTTAACTCACATTAATATGAGTAGTTTTTTCGCAGTGTGAGTGAATGTTGAAAAGTGCACAAGTACTGACTTACTGTGTTAATTGTCTTGACGTGCACGAGTACCATGTGATTGTGTTGTCTGTGATGCATTCTGCTGTTGGAACATCCTCGAACATTCTCTTCATTTCATCAGAGAAAGAAGATTTGGCCCTGTCAAACCTGTAATTGAGCTGAACTGTTCAGCCAGGTTTTGGAGTCCATGATTGTTCTGTGAGGAAAAAAATTTGAGATGCCAGATGTGTTATTACTTGATGAGGAACCTGACTGAATTTTGGCACTCGGTCACAAATACGTTTCTACTGATCCAAATGGCATTGACAGGGGCATCTGGAACTATCCTTTTACCCATCACTCTTTCAAAAAAAAAAAAAAAACATGAAAACAAAATACCACAAAATACCACAACTCAATATTTGGCAACAAAATTGGCCGTAACTTTATTAAGTAAATTCCTCGGCCGTGCAAGTGGCCAGCAGAAGTTTGGTCAGACCCAGATATTCAATTCCAGCGCTTATAAGGGGCCCAAGCATTGAACATTTGGGTCTAACTTAGCCAGAGGATGAGTGAGGAGAAGGTATGGTGCTATCCATTCCTTCTCCCCTGAGAGGCAAAGAATAAGCTTCTGCCCAAGAAGGTTAAGGAGATTAGGCAGTGTGGGAGGAGGAAAACTAATTGATTCTGGCTTCAAGCAGAGACCTCGGCCTTAATATCTGAGAAGGGAGAGGAAGAGAGCTGGAACAATAAACTTCTGGGCAGATGGAATTAGTGACCATTAGGGAAAGGCTCAAAGATCACTGAAGATTGGAAGATGAAACTATGAGCTCTTAGACCATTAGGGAAGAACTAGTAAAAAAGCCCCGTTTCTGATGCAAATGAAATGGGGGCTAGCGAGGTTTTCTTCAGAGTGTGCATGTGGGAGTGTGTGTGTCCCTGCCCTCTGCCCTCTCTCCCTTCTCCTGTGCTGTCTGTCCCCTCCCCCCTCCGAGTGGAGTCCTTCAGTGTTAAGTTTCCTGCTGTGCTGTGTTTGTGTTACAGAGAGAGTGAGGGCGTCTCCCTCCCCTCCTCCCTCTGAGTCCTTCACTGTTACAGAGAGAGCGATTTTGTGCTGTGCTGTTTTCCTTCACTGTTTGTGTTAGAGAGAGCGAGGGTGGGGCAGACACTTATGCGGAAACCGGATATCTCTGGCGCTTCACACTTCCGGCTGGAGGCTTCATTAGAACATTGGTGGTGCCTTTTATATATAGAGATGAAGAGCACTGGAGCAAAGAAGACATTGCTAAAGAGACAATGAGTGAGAGAGAGAGAGAGAGAAAGGGAAAGAAAGAGAACTTCTGAATGTGTGTGTCACTTTGGCAGATGAGTTCACCAGTGGCGTAGCCACAGATGGGCTTGGGTGGGCCAGGGCCCACCCATGTATGGCTCAGGCCCACCCAACAGTAGCACGTTTAGTGGTAACTGGTGGGAATCCCAAGCTCCGCAAGCTGAAGATTTCCCTCTGATGGTAACAAAAATGCTACTCTCCATGACACCAGCACCTGCGCATGCTCAGTTTTCAGTGCATTCCTGCTGCCAAGGTGGAAAGAAGCGTTTTCCCACCAGCTGAGATTTTTTTTTTTTTGGAGGGGGGAAGAGCACTTGGTGCCCACCCAATTCTTGCCTAGGCCCACTCAAAATCTGCTGTCTGGCTACGCCCCTGGACGGTGATGTTCCTAGGGGGGCTGGCACCCAGGGCGGATCGCCGATGCGCCCCGCCCCCCCGGGTGCAGCGCCCCCCCCCCCGATGCAGCACAGACCCCCCCAGCGAAAGGACACCCCCGCGAAGGATCTCCCCCACCGGGTGCATGCCGCCGGGGGGGGGGGTGCCGCGCGCGCCTGTCCTCCGTTGTTCCAAGCTTCTTCTCTGCCCCAGAACAGGAAGTAACCTGTTCCGGGGCAGAGAAGAAGCATGGAACAACGGAGGACAGGCGTGCGTGGCACCCCCTGGCGGCGTGCACCCGGGGCGGACCGCACCCACCGCCCCCCCACCCTAGGAACACCACTGCCCCTGGAGTTCACACTCAGCTCTGGCCATGCCTTCCATAGTTTTCCTCATTTTAGCCTAAAATTAAACCCTTGGATGGGAGCAACACCCCGTTTTGGACAATTTGAACCTTTTGATTGTTGCAGAAGAACCTGATGGTAGATGCATAACCTCCTGTTGGTGAAGTAGAGTAAGGTATCTTTTTTGTCTGTTGAAGGGCTGGAGATTCTGAACTTAGTTTTGGGCCCATGTGAAGTAGGCATGAACTGTAAATGTTTGCTTTCACCACTTGTATGAAGTCCTTTGAAGCAGGTGTTCAATCTGAAATCTGAGGTATATAGGGCCCAGATGCATTAAAGACATTGGTAATTCCCGTTCCCTACCGATTCCATAGCGAATCGGTAGGGAACTGGAATGCATCAACGATAGGGAATGCAAATGAGCTACTCGTTGTAGCTCACTTGCATTCTCTAGTCCTTCGGTACCTGAGTCGGAGAATCGGGACGTCCCTTTAGATTAGGCTCCTCTTCCTGGTCTCTTCAGCCAATCAAAGCGGGCTTAGCTGGCTGTTGTCAGCGAAACGCGCTCTGACTGGCTGAAGAGACCAGGAAGAGGAGCCTAATCTAAAGGGACGTCCCGATTTTCCGGCAACCAGGAAAACATAAAAGTTTTGCTGTGGAGGGGCGGCGAAGACAAAATAGAAGGGGGGAAAAAACACCAGCGCCGGCAGAGCTAGAAAAAAAAGACGTCTCTCAGAAGCGCAGGGAGAGTACGTCCTTAAAGGACGCCCCTCACATGCGCTCCCTGCTTTTTTTTTTCTTTTTTACCTTTTTTGGGGGCCCTTTTCCTTTCCGATTCCCTCACAGGAGCCCTAACAAGAGGTCAGACATCTCGTTAGGGTTCCTACGGTAAGGGAATCGGAAAAACGGTAGTGCATCTGATTATAATGGGCTGCAACGGTACTGCAGCTCATTATAATAGCTTTTCAAACATTTGCATTCCGTTTTCGTTGCCTGCTACCGTGGCAGGGAAAATGCCCTTAGTGCATGCCCGGGGTGAACTACTTGCGTTTTAAACTGGCTGGAACCAGTTTAAAACGCAAGTTGTGGGCTCGTTAGGTTTTGTGCATCTGGGCCTAAGTCGGCACAAACATTTTGAAACTTGGAGAAAAGGCCCAGTGTAAAAAGTACTTGCATGAACAGTTTGGAATGGATGAAGAATGTTTCAAAGCAGATCAGAAGAGTAGCCAGGTTGGGGGCGTGGGGGGGGGGGGGGGGGGGAGGGCAGGAGCGGACTGTCAACGGCACCGACGTGATCATGTGAAAAGTAGGCACCATTTGGGGGAGTGATCGCTACCTTGGCAACCCACCTAGCTACGCATCTGATGCAGAGGGAAGTTCTGCCCTGGTCTCTTCCCTGGAAGCAGAAACATTCTGCTTCATTTTCACCTCTACTCCCCCCCCCCCCCCCCCCCCCCCCCCCCCCCCCCCCGTGTCTTTTTCTAACTTTACTTTCATTTTAGTCTCACTTCTTTAATCATTCTGAAGTAATTAATATTTTATTATATTCTAAAAAAAAACCTCTTCAAATGTAATTAGTTTTTGCAAAACTAAAGGAAAGAAATGCATCTCTTAAATAAAATCTTGCTCAGCAAGAGCAAATGAAGTAATAACATTAATTAAATTTATTTTCCTTCCTTTGCCAGTTAGTATCTCTGCAATCAAGAGATACAATGCTTGTTATTTTACTCCATCAGTGGAGGATATATCACCAGATATCTCACTGTCTGCCAGAGAAGCCCAATGAATAGAAATGAACTAACGGATACGCAATAGCACACCATTACACCATTCAAGCTTCCCCAAATCTCTGATTATCCTTGCCAAAATCTGCTCTGAAAGGCAACCGTCAATATTGAATTTAAGACTGTGGATGGGGGTGGGGAGAACGCAGCTAAACTGGAACAGGGCCCAGCAAGAGCAGGCCTCGAGAAATAGGCTTCTTGAGGTTGGCCCAAGAATTTTCTTTGCCCTGGGCTTGTAACGGCTCTTGGTTTTAGCTCTGATTGCATTTGGCTTACTGCTGACGTCGTAATAGCCCATGACCACTCCCTTCCTCTGCAGTCATGTAGGGGTCAATTCAAGAAAGGTCCCTTAAAGTTAAGCAGCAAAATGTCATGCACTAAGTGTGAATTCTATACAGCAATTAAGTGTATAATTGCCTTTATAAAATACTAGTGTAAGTTGACACTTAAGTGCCAATATGCCATGTCTAAGGAAGAGTAAATGTGGTACTTTGTCTAGTTCAACAGTGCAAAGGTGGTGGGGTTCACTCAGTAGGCGCATGGGCAGATCACGGGCACATTTTACACAATACTGTCAGTTACACACACAATTTGAAGAATAGGGTAATGCAAATTAGTGTCAACTAGTGCTAGTTAAAGCCAATTATTCATAGCTAATGCCAATTAAGGGACAATTAAGTAATAAAGCTGCACGCATAAGTGGTACCATTCTATATGAAGGATGTATAACTGTGGGCACTATTAATAGAACTAGAAAGGTTGAATTCTGTGTCACAACTCTTTCCATCCATCTTCTGACGTCAACATTCAGAAGGGACCCATACACTGAGTTCTGCTGGATAAACAGAAGATAAGAAAGTCTTCTCCAGAATAAAGAGAGAGATCGTGTATGATGTTGTGCTCTAGCATGGGCAGCTGAGATGTATCCTTGTCACTGTGGACAGCGGTAACACGATAGGCAGATTGGTCTTCTTCTGCTTCATCTAAATATGTATTTGGATTTTGCTCACACCTTTTTTCAGTAGTAGCTCAAGGTGAGTCACATTCAGGTAAACAGGGTATTTCTCTGTCCCTGAAGGGTTCACAATTTAAGTTTATACCTGAGGCAATGAAGGGGCCTTTTTACTAAGCCACGTGGGCGCCTATGTGCGTCCAATGAGCGCCAATTCAGAACTAATGCCCGGCTACCACTTGGCCTGGGCGGTAATTTTATTTTGTACACACGTCCACTAAGTGTGCTGAAAAATATATTTTATTTTCCAGCGCGTGGCACTAACCGGGCGCTGACGATTACTGCCCGGTCAACGCATGAGACCTTACTGCTACGTGAATGGGTAGTGATAAGGTCTCAGGCCCAAAATGCATGCGAGCCGATTTTCATTTTATTGCACGTCCATTTTCGGCCAAAAAAAAGGGCTTTTTTTTGTAGGAGTGCTGTAAAACAGACCCGCGTGCGTCCAATACACGTGTCTACAACAACAACGCAGGCTATTTATTGCCGCACCTTAGTAAAAGAACCTCTAAGTGACTTGCTCAAAATCATAAGTCGCAGCAGTGGGATTTGAGCCAGCCACCTCTGGCTGCCAAGACTGGTGCACTAGCCGCTAGGCTACGTCTCCACTGGAGGATTAACTTGTATATTATTATGGATCCAGTTTCCTCATCTGCTATATACTTTTAGCCAAGTCCAAGATATTTCCTGGAAGAGAGATGATGGTAAGAATTACAAGTAGAATTAAGAAAAAAATGGAAGTGCTCAAGAAGAGATCCAGCACCTAATCTATGATGGATTATGTTGATAGACAAAAATCTTTAATAAATTAAGGCCTCTATATTAAAAGCATCTCCACATTTAAATAGCAGCACTTAAACAGATAGAGGTCAATATTCACCATGTGGCAGTAAGACCATTGCTGACGTTATTCCAAGATATTCAATGTGTTTCAACATCGAATATCCAGTTTATGCAGCACCAGCTAACACAAAGCTGGTTAAGTCAACGTTTGGCACTTATTCGGCCACAGGTTGCCGTATAAAGAAACGCCTGACTTCTATGCATGCCATTTATGCAGTACCCTGGCCAGTTAAGTGATGAATACCGGCACTGTGTAGTAAATTTAAAACAAACAGGAGAAAATGTTTCTTCACCCAACGCGTAATTAAACTCTGGAATTCGTTGCCGGAGAACGTAGTGAAGGCGGTTAGCTTGGCAGAGTTTAAAAAGGGGTTGGACGGTTTCCTAAAGGACAAGTCCATAGACCGCTACTAAATGGACGTGGGAAAAATCCACAATTCCGGGAATAACATGTATAGAATGTTTGTACGTTTGGGAAGTTCGCCAGGTGCCCTTGACCTGGATTGGCCGCTGTCGGGGACAGGATGCTGGGCTCGATGGGCCTTTGGTCTTTTCCCAGTATGGCATTACTTATGTACTTATGTACACTTAACCAGCCAAATGATGACTCCACCCCCAGAATGGTTTTCAATTAAGTGCTAACCAATCATTTTCAGGCGCAACAACTGCTTTAATGCCAGTGAAAAATTATTGGATAGCCCTAAACAAGCCATTTCTGACTAGTTAAATCATTTCGAATATTGAACAGATAGTGTACATATTGCAGGAGAGAATTCATACAAAGATTTCAAGCGGGGGTTCACAACATAATTTCAACATGGCTTGAGTGGAGAAAGAATGTACACACATCTTCTCCGGGGGGGGGGGGGGGGGGGGAATATCTCCATTGGGTTTTCCACCAGCTCAGAGCTATGCACAGATTTTTAAGAAGTGCCCATTTCATCCAGGGTTTTACATAAGGGATTAAAGAGTCAGTCTCCTCAATCCACCTTTGTTTGGTTTTTCCTCCAAAATGAAATCAAACTGATGAAATTGCAGCCTCGTTACTGAATCGATGGAACTTAAATGTGTAATTTGGTAAAATGGGAAGCTGCGCATGAGACGGTGTCATTCCACATGGTGATAACACCATTTTCACGTGGAAGCTGCCGGGCTTGTATTCTTTATTTTATCTACACGCATATACAGTGCATTCCTGCGGGTACTTTAGGAAAGGTCCGTGAGGGCAAAACATTTTGTAAAATACTATTGATTGAGCACATCTCAATATGGAAGTCTGATGTCCGTGGGCCGTCCTGTCCAAATTTAGGGATTGGGTATCAAGAAGTAAAAGAAATCAGAATAATGCATTCTCCAGCCGAAGTTTGACTTTCCTGTGTTCTCTGAGAGGACAAAAATTCCACAGGAAAAAAATTAGCATCAAAGGTGGTGGGTTTCTGCTTAAATTCCGACATTTCTTCTTTGCACAAAAATGGCCGACACGTACGAGACACAGAAGGTGCACAAGTTTCCCATAAATTGAAATGCAACTAGATTTATGTAAAGCATCCCCAAATACTGTCTATGATAAATGGTAATGTGTTTTGTATTGGTCTGGTGCTAAGTGATTTTACACTCAGGAGAGCAAGTTGATAGAAGCAATTCAACGTCCCCTGTTTTGTGGGATGAAAAATAGTGGCACCGATCACAATATTGTAACCCTCTCATTTGCGGCACTTATCTGATTCTTGTCTAGTGATTATGGAGCCACTGAGGGCTGTGAATAGAATGACTGCGTTTTCAGCACTGAAATCCTGTTTTACCTGTTTCACTGGTCTTTTTTTCTCCTTTACCATCTAAGAGTTCAAAAGCTTACTCATAGAATGGAAAGTTTAGGCCAAGCTTCGAAGACCCCCCCCCCCCCCCCCCCCCCGCCCTTCCCTCTCTCTTTACTCCTGCAATGTTGACAACATGGCGCATGCTGTCAACGTTCTCCAGGTAGTACCCTTATTGTGCATCTCATTAGAGGATGTTTGCCATATCCATTCCAACGCTACGGACATTTTAAGTAGGTTATTCCATCACTTTGCCATTTTGATTATGACAACAAAATGACACCATATTGAAATGGATTTTGAAAAGAAAGGCTAAGTGTCCAAAGAGGTCCGTGTTCACTCTAATTAAAATTGTCTAAGGAGGTACAACCTTCAGAATTCAGACTGTGACTATGAAGGATATGAATGGTGGAAGCAGAGTTTGCTCATTAGTGTAACTCTGTCAGGCACTGCTACCCTGCTCTTTCATTAATGAATGCAAAGCTAGCTCTTTGGAACACTTGCTGCTTTCCTGAACCTTCTGTATTATTAGAAGCTGTCTGCTTTCCTCCAAGTTCGCTGGGAGTAAAATTGGGGGGTCACCTCTTTGACATTTGCCAACCTCTACACTTATTTATCTCTTTGAGACCCTGAGCTCCAGAGATATCGCTGTCTTAATTAAGAAGAAGGATGTGACCATGCTAAATTGACTGATTTCATTGATTAAGGACTAGCTGTACAAGTAACATTGATTTTAACAGTGGGGCCTACATAAATGTAATTGTTCAAACACAGGGCCGCATAATTATGGTGATGTACGGGGAGAGTTGGTTTGTCCTTTTCAACCTTCACTAACATTCGTTTGCATGAAAAGCATGATGGTTCCTCACACAATTAGCAGGAATCCTAAATGCTAGTAAGTGTCTTTTATAGATACACAGTGATCATTATAGTCCAATTAAATCTAACAACATTAAAGACATTCTTCTCTTAATCTTTCTTTCTTTCTTTTGTGTGCGTGGTTTTTTTTTTTTTCTGCTTGTGGTACAAATGGGAATGTGCAAAGAAAAGACTCATTTGTAGGAATTAAGAAGCTTCAGAAGTGAAGACCTCGATTCTATCGTGTACAGCCGGGAGAAATGCTCCCCCTGTGTATTTAACAGTCAGTATTTGTCATATAGATTGAACAAAAAAACTTGAAATATCATTTATAAAGAACACACATATTGATTTCTTTGTGACATAATAGTTCTTTCTCAGACAAAGGAGCATCATTCTATAAGATAACGTTAACCCATCTTGATATGCTCCATATTGACGTGATAAGAGGGCAAAGGATTTTTTTTTTACAGTGAAGGGTATTGGATTTATTTATGCATTTTAACTTACTAAATTACCAGCCTATTCTCCAATCATTTCATCCAATAAAGGGGCTTTAGACAAATGTCCACCATTCTAGAAGATCAGTGTACTTCAAAGTATAGCCATATCTCATTGGACAAGAACCAAACTGAACCACAGTCTGATGTGATCCAACATTCAAGTTGGGTCAAAGCAAGTTTTTCCATAACCAGAAGTCACTTACAGAGAGAATAACTAACATTTTGGAAAGCAAAACGTGTGAAACTGGTTCTGGTCCTACAAATACATTTCGTATGAATTTTTCACATTTGGAATCTATTCTTGATGACTCTAAGTTGATTACTTCTGTCTTTTTGCTGCTTGTTCTACTTCCTGTGTGTGTTAGTGAACAGGTTCTAGAATTAGCACCAAAATGAGTTGTCAAAATTAATTCATGATAACTGCAAAGCCTGTGGCCAGCATCCGCCTGAGCAATATCCACACAGGACAGATTTGTACTGCATAGTATAGATTCTTTGCTTTCTTACCAGGCAGCTAAATTAGGTAAAGACATTTCAGCTTTGGTAGTACAGGGATCAAGTTATGTACATTTCAGATGACTGCTCAAAATGTATTTGCTTCTGAATTATGGTAGGAAGTAATTGTATTAGTTTTTACATGATTAATTTGTAATTGTATTTCCTGGTTTATCCAGTTTTTTTGGTATGTAACCAGTATCAAACTGCAAGGTATTGAAGACTATTTATTTATTTATTTATTTATTTGTAGCATTTGTATCCCACATTTTCCCACCAATTTGCTGGCTCAATGTGGCTTACATTTGCCGTAGTGGCAATTGCCATTTCCGGTTAGCAGAGTTACAATGGTATTGCATTAAGGTGCATACATACATGGTAAAGAAGAATATGTTATGTTATTGTCTATAGCTTCCTGAGTAATAGATTGGATTTTATCATATGTTAGGTCATCAATTATAGAGAAATCCGTTTCGTCATAGGATTAGAGTGGTAATGCTTGTTTGTTATTATCAGTGAGGTAGGTCAGTCAAGTCATAAAAGATCGGTTTTGTCTAGTTCATGATCAGTTTTATTATTTAGTAATTAGGATGGTTGTTTGTGGTATTCCTTTTTGAACAGGTCAGTTTTCAATAGTCTTCGGAAGATAGTTAGGTCTTGCGTTGTTTTTATGGCCTTCGGTAGTGCGTTCCATAGTTGCGTGCAAATATAGGAGAAGCTGGTTGCGTATGTAGATTTATATTTTAGTCCTTTACAGCTGGGGTAGTGGAGATTGAGGAATGTGCGTGCTGATCTTTTTGCGTTCCTATTAGGTAGGTGTCAACATGTTAAGTTATGTCATTGCTGGTAATGCAGGTGAATTTCGGGAAATGAAGTGGTAAGTGCATCCATGCTATCTGCATTGCATTTACCACAGCTTGAAAGAAGCCTCTAAATGTCCATATACCACCCCTTACCTCTCCACCGACTCCTTCTCTAAACCCAACACCCTCTGACATCACCTACCGTCCCTACTCCTGACATTTCCCTCACCTCCAGTTCTTACTAAGGGGCCCCTTTTATGAAACTTCAGTAAAAAGTGGCCTTATGCATCCTTACACGAGTCATTCCCACATATAAGGCCATTTTTACTACAGAGGAGTGCGGCAATGTAGCTAACCGATTAGCGCTCGCCCACTCTCTGCCCCGAGCGCTAAATTATACTTTTAATTTTTAAAGTGCACGGGTAGCACAAGCACACCCCAACATTACTGCGGGATGCCTCAGCACACCCCACGGTAAGCCATGTTGCTGCGGTAAGCATGCATTAGTGCACCTTACTGAATGGGCCCGTAAGGGTTTCCAATGTTGGTCAAAGTACTTAAGTAAAAGTAAAGTAAATACATGTTTTACTACTTAAGTAAAAGTACAGTGAAGAACATATTAAAAATGACTTAAGTGAAAGTAAAAACGTTATTGTTTAATATAATACTTTTGAGTAAAAGTACCATGACTGACAAGCACACAAAATTTACTTGTACTAAAAGCAAAGTGGAATGAATGTAGAGCAATAAAGTTGTTGGGTCAAAATATTAACAGTCATTATTAATCCAGTACAGGTACTACTAATTGTTTCTATAGTGCTACTAGATATATGCAGTGCTGTACACATTATGTGCAGGTACTTTCTCTGTTTTGTACCTGGGGCATTGGAGGGTTAAGTGACTTAACAAAGGTCACAAGGAGCTGCAGTTGGAATTGAACCCAGGTTGCCAGGATCAAAGTCCGCTGCACTAACCATTAGGCTACTCTTCCACTCCACAACTAAAAAGGTGGTTAACAACTCCACTGACAGGAAGTTGAGTGTTTAGTCTGATAAAAAGTTCTTTCAAATCATATCAAGCTACTATACTACTGGAGTCTTTTAAGTGGGTCTGCAGGTAATGAACAAGAGACTCTATCTGAAACAGAATGTTTTATCATCATTGTCATTATCATTTGCATTAGAAAGTAGTGCGGACAAATTCATCACCTGTATCATCGTCATTATCCTTGTGATGATATCCATTACAGACAAGGCTTTCAAAAAGTTTGAATCGTTGTCTGTTGCTGTTCTAACGATTTTTCATCTGACAGCAAACTTTGCATGAAAGTCTTTGAGAACTGATGCAAGAACGTCAAATGTGTGTGAAACTTTCAATCTTCTTAAGGCCAGACAAGGAGGCTTCCTCTCAATCCAGTGGACAGTCATCCCAATGTAAAATTTTCTATGGGGTTGTCCAGTAGTCTGTTGCAGTAGAGACATTTGTCTGTTCACCAAGAATTGTAACCAGCTTCAACTTTATCTCCGCTTCAAAGTGAACCAACTCGTTACTGTTCTGTTTGGTTGGAAATCAGTAACCAGTTCAACAAACACAGGCAACTCTACTATTCTCATAAGACTGTGTTCCCTGAACACCAAAATTTAAGATGAGATGATTCGCTTATTGTGTGATGAAGTTTGCATTGGAAAAATCCCATTCCAGTTTTTGCTGCTTCATTCGGTTTTCCAAGGAATAATCATTTATGTCTTGCTTCCACTTTTACTTTGAACTGCAAGCATCAGATGTAACTAAGTAAAAGTGATAAAATCTGGTGAAATTATTACTTTAGTAAAAGTTAAAGTAACAAATATTTGCTGTACTTCTTTATAAGTAAAAGCGGCAAAACGTTTACTTAAGTACAGTATCTAATTACATTTACTTAGTTGCTATACAACTCTGAAAGTTTTCTTGATGTCTAGTGGAGCGCAGGAAGCACCTGGTTTCAAAATGATGCACCTGACCTTTATTTGGAAAATTGACCCCAAGTAGTAAAATTGCAAGACTATTGCTAGTGGTCAGAGGTGCCATTTTGAATTCAGGCATTTGACCGGACAGGAGTGACTGGAAATCACTCCACCTCCCTGCTGCACACCAGGGAATCTCTGGTAAGAGCTGGGAGGTGTCAGGTGGTGAGGGGATGGTAGGTGGAGATGTCAGGGGTCTTCATGGAGGGGGAGGATAGCATAGAGATGTCAGGGGTTGTTGGAGGTGGGGGCTTGTAGTTACAATGTTGGGGCTGTAGTAAAAATATCATTGATAGCACACATGCACTTATTGTCTTCTCTGTGAGTTTTTTTTTTCCTAGTTTCAGGTTAAAAATTTAAAAGGACGTGAACTTACATGGAAAATGTCACTTGAAATAAATGCACATCTCTGTAGCTTACCAATCTGTTCTACTTTGTGAATTCATTAATAGATGTCATATCGAAAATACCCCTCCACGTCAACTGGGTCATCCTTATCTGCATGTTTAAGTCTGACTTTGGACTTTTTGCTCAAAATGTCCAGAACCCGAACAGCAAATATAGTGATTTTCGAAACAGTAAAATGTCTAGTTAGCATGGAGTAGAGACAGCTGATAGGAAATATGATGAAAACCTATAAATGATGAGTAACATGGAACATGTAAATAAGGATTGGTTGTTTACCCTGTTAAATAATATTAAGACTAGGGGACACTCCACAAAGTTACCTAATAGCTCAACTAAAAAGAACCCGAGAAAGTAATTTTTTTTTCCCTCAGCAGGCAATTATGTATGTTATACTGTGATCCGCTGAGAGTTGTAGGATCATGCGGAATTGAAACGTTTTAAATAAATAAACGAAGCTGTGGAATTTGCTGCTCGAAGATGTGATAAAAGGAGTTGGCATAGCCAGGTTTAAAAAGGGTTTAAGCACGTTCAGGGAAGAAAAAAATTCCATCAAGTATTATTTACCAGGTACACTGCTTTTCTCTGTGTATGAACAATAAGGAATGCATGCAGTCGCTGGAACCCTGCTGGGTATTTGTGACCTGGATAAGCCCTGTTTAGAAGCAAGAAGCTGAGCTCGATGGACCTTTGCTTGACCTGGTACGGCACATCTTGTATTCTTATAAATGTAATATTTGGACTGTGAATGTTTTACCAATCTTTGCTTGCAGTTTAAGAGTAGTACTTACAACAGAGCTGTCAAATATTTCTGTTAACTACAACACTGTGTGCAATAATTTAATGTAACCCTGACCCCTGTCACAAGTTAATACAGCATGAAGAATAATGTAAGAAGCATGCTTATTAATGAAGTGGAGAAATAATGTGACATTGTTTTTGCTGAGCACCCATGAAATATCTTAATATTGGAGTTAGCAGAGCGTACAGAAGCTCGCCATGTAATTACATCTGTCCTCATCCTTCCAAGTTATGCAGTGATTACAGCCCTTTAAATCTTAAGGAACGGATTGGATTGGATTGGGAGACAATGGAAAACTGGGTAAAACTGGAAGGAATATTGTTTTCTTAGAGCTGGTGAGTTAAATACATGTGTAAGGTTACTAACGGGTTTCTTATTAATGCAGGCTGTCTCTACACAGGGAACCTTGACAGTAAGGACAGAAAGTGTTGGTGATATTTAGAAATACCCCAGTGGATGGTGTCAGAGTTTGGTGAAGAGGAATAACCAAGCGCTTTCTCTTCTGCAAAAGCTTGGAGTCACTGGAGAGAGAAAACCTACACCAGATCCTTGTTTATTTGGTAAACTGATGGAAAGCATGGTAACTGAACAACTTACTGATTATAAAAAGTAGAGGAGTGTGGTAGCCGTGTTAGTCCACTCTTAAGGTTATCAATAGAAATCGAACAAAATAAAACATGGAAAAGAAAATAAGATGATACCTTTTTTATTGGACATAACTTAATACATTTCTTGATTAGCTTTCGAAGGTTGCCCTTCTTCGTCAGATCGGAAACTTTTAGCACATTTGCTTATTTCCGATCTGACGAAGAAGGGCAACCTTCGAAAGCTAATCAAGAAATGTATTAAATTATGTCCAATAAAAAAGGTATCATCTTATTTTCTTTTCCATGTTTTATTTTGTTCGATTTCTATTGATTATATAAACAAATTCACAATATTACATGAATCACAATCAGGATTTCGCCCCCTCCATAGCACTGAAACAGTACTAATTACCTTCCTAGCCAAATTCAAGCAGGAAATAGCAACAGACAAAAGCATACTTCTCCTCCAATTCGACATGTCCAGTGTGTTCGACATGGTAAACCATAAAATACTACTAAGACTCCTAGTTTACTTCGGGATTGGCGGACACATACTTAGTTGGATCAAGGGTTTCCTAACCACTAGAACATATCAAGTGAAATCAAGCTCAAACATATCACCACCTTGGAAAGCAGAATGCGGAGTACCTCAAGGATCACCACTATCACTGATTCTTTTCAACCTAATGATGACCCCAGTAGCCAAATCCTTATCCAGCCAAGGACTTAACCCTTTTATCTATGCAGACGATGTCACAATATACATTCCTTACAAATTTGATCTGACAGAAATCACCAACGAAATCAAGCTCAGCTTGAATATCATGGACTCATGGGCAAACGCATTTCAACTAAAACTCAACACAGAAAAAACACACTGTCTCATCCTCTCATCCCAATACAATACGAACAAACCCACAAACATAAACACCCCAGTTTATATCCTCCCTATCTCAGACAGCCTGAAAATTCTCGGTGTTACAATCGACCGTAACCTCACACTAGAGAACCAAGTAAAATCTACAACAAAGAAAATGTTCCACTCAATGTGGAAACTCAAAAGCGTGAAACCATTCTTCCCGAGGGAAACATTTTGGAACTTGATACAATCAATGGTACTAAGCCATGTAAACTACTGCAACAGAATTTATGCGGGATGCAAAGAACAAATTATAAAGAAATTTCAGACCGCTCAAAACACGGCAGCCAGGCTTATATTTAGAAAAATGCGATTCGAAAGCGCCAAACCCTCCAAGAAAAACTGCACTGGCTTCCAATCAAAGAACGTATTGCTTTCAAAATCTGCACCCTGGTTCATAAAATTATCTACAGCGACGCCCCGGGATACATGACAGACCTCATAGACCTATCAATCAGAAACACAACAGGATCAACACAAACATACCTAAATCTCCACTACCCAAGCTGCAAAGGACTCAAATACAACTCAACCTATGCATCCAGCTTTTCCTACATAAGCACACAACTATGGAATGCATTACCAAAAGCTGTGAAAACAACTTATGATCACCTAAACTTCCGGAAATCATTAAAAACTAACCTGTTCAAAAAGGCATATCCTACCGACCCAACTTAAATGCCTGTACCCTGCAACACAACGAAACCAAAGCTCGTAATGGACATATAATAACTCTTCCTCTCTACAATTCCCTAATGTGTCTGTACACATGAACCTTATTCTACCACAACATTACTGTATTTGTTCATACCGGAATTGGCGAACGCCTTTACGGTACTATGTAAGCCACATTGAGCCTGCGAATGGGTGGGAAAATGTGGGATACAAATGTCACAAATAAATCATCCAGATCCAGGGATTGCATGTCTGTATCTGAAAAAAAACAGTAACTTCTTGAAGAAGATGGAAGAGACATCTCAGAGCAGAAGACACTAGAGTGGTAAGGATCTCATTTCTGAGTCTAACGCATCAAGCTTAAGCAGGTACCAATAAGGGACATCTGAATAAGGGATCCTCAAGAGAAACTTGGTAAGGATTCTAGAGACACAGAAACAGAAAATGACTGCAGATAGGACCGTAAGGACAGTCTCGTCTGCCTGTTTTCATTTGTACTGTGTTGCCATAGTCTCCAGTTCACCTCTGGCTTCGGAATTCTCTAATTTGCATCTACTGCAGCTCTGTTTTTATCTCACGATTACTTGAACTTAATTACTATTTCTGTCTCAACTACCTCAATGGAGCCTCAAACCATGATCTCTTGTTCTAGAGCATTCTTTTCTCTGGAAAAAGGTTTGCTTAGTTCTTGAGCATTATTTAAAGCTTTGAAGTACTTCAGTCTCATCTGCTAGGGCTTTTCCTGTAAACTGTGTTATCTTCTGGATTGCCTCCAGTTTGTCTATAACAACAACAACAACAAAAAAAAACCTGTAACTAAGACCAGTTCCTAATACCTAATTCAACTGTACATATAACTTGTCTTCAATTTAGCCACCCATCTATTTTCCGAATGATTTTGTCCTACCCATCTTCTCAACAGCACAAGACAATAGGGGCAGTTCTACCAGTGTGCCACAGCAAAGTTCGTTCGACCAGGAAGAACAAAAACTGAATATTTTAAATTTATCCACTCCTTTGTTATCACCTGAGGAGGTGACCGGGCTACAGTTGGGTTTATCTTTTGTGGAATCCATACCCTATGGCCCTTTCTGTATACAGGTGAATATTTCAAAGTTTATTAGAAAATTGAAATTAAAACTACTGAAAAAGGGGTGAACAAACTCTAAATAAATAAATTAAGGGTCCTGTTTACTAAAGCAAACGAGTGGCGTAGCTAAGTGGGGCCAGGTGGGGCCTGGGCCCCCATAGATTTGGCTCTCGACCCCACTCCCGCCACCGACCCTCCCCCGCTGTCGCTGTCGCCATGGGCTACCTTTGCTGGCGGGAGTGTTTCTGGTGTTAGCACACCCTGCATTTTAGTGTGTGCTAAAAACATTTGCACGCCTACAGCATGGCTTAGTAAACAGGGCCCCAAGTATATAAGGAGAGGCAAACATTATGCTCCTATAGCAGGTCAGACTGTGACATCAGATAGCCACATAGCAAGATTTAAGAGGACAGACACATGTTACTTATAAAAGTGCACTGGCCTGATAAAAATTCATAATAAAGCACAGTGATACCTCGGTTTTCGTCGATAATCCGTCCGAAAACAATCAGCAAAATCCGAAACCAACAAAAACAGAGGCAATTATTTCCATATGAATAAAAAAAAGCACAAAAACACTGGAAAGCAATGGAATTGTTTGGCTAGACGCGCGGGGTGATGCTCACACAACGAGAAACAACACCACACTGAGCAGGAGAACGCATTTTCGCAAAATTAGCAGCGAGGTCACGTGGGCACACCGACAAAATCCGAGACAAATTTTTCATGGAAAAAAATTAACGAAAAACCGACGATAATCGCAAGTCAACGAAAACCGAGGTATTACTGTACGCCAGGAAGCATCCTTTCACTTCCCTTCTCAGTTTAAAAAATATAACACTGAAAGAAAAAATATGTACAGACAACTATTTCTTTCATCCTCCAAAACTTTTAGCTACAAGCGATAAGTAACAGGGCCCTGAACACAATTTCTTGTCTATCTGCAAAATTGCTGCTGTGGATGTGATTATAACTGAACTTTTTATAGCGTCATAAAAATTAAGGGTCATGATAAATTTGTTCTCCTGAAAATGTCGCCATTTACGGAAACTTCTACAAGGACATATTTTAAACTGGTATTAAGCTTGACACTAACTTTTCTTTAGTCAAGATTTTTTTAAAAGAATTGTCCTCTGAAAAATCATTTTGAATAAATATTTTGATAATTATTTTATACCGAAAGAATAAAAGAGACAACACTAATGATATTTTTCCTAACAAAATCAGTCTTGAAATCGCAAGCAAGACCATCACGTCATTTAGTTGAGGTATAAAATGGACTTGTCTGTGACTCCAGTGTCCCTGCTTAGGACTTTCCTGTATAACGGCAGCTGGGAAAGGAATCTAGACCCTCTTTCGCAAAGATGCCCTCACATTTCTAACGCACGCTAAAAACATGAGTACGCTTTAGTAAAAGATGCCCCTAGTGCGGTTTACCTTCCATAAAATAAAAATGACACCAACCGACCTGACAGCTGCCTCCAACAAGATGAGGTGAAGGGGCCTGTGGAGGTAGGAGATCGCTTGGGTAGTGGAAAGTAGTTATGAACATTTTAAATAGAAACTTATTTTAATTTGTACTCGGTTCCCTTTATGTAGCTGTTACTATCTCACATCCATGTATAAGGAGACCGCAACTACGGAAAGATATAAACAGGATGGAGTCGGTTCAGAAGGCAACTACAAAATTGGTAAGCAGTCTTGAACACGAAACATATAGGGACAGGCTTATGAACCTCAACATGTATACGCTAGAAGAGAGGAGGGAGAGGGAGAGAGGAGACATGATAGAGACGCTTAAATATCTCAAGGGCATTTATGTACAGGAAGTGAGCCTTTTTTAACTGCAGGAAAACTCTGCAACGAGGGGGCATACGATGAAGTTAAGAGGGGATAGGCTCAGGAGTAATCACAGAAAGGGTGGTGGAAGCGTGGAATGGCCTCCCGGTGGAGGTCATGGAGTCGAGGGATGTGTCCGAATTTAAGAAAGTAAGGGATAAGCATGTGGGATCCCTTAGGAAAAGGAAGAGTTAGGGGTTATAGAGGATGGGCAGACTGGATGGGCCATTTGGCCATTATCTGTTGTCTTGTTTCATGTTTCTGAGCAATTTATTAGTACTGTTTTTTTTAAATACTGTTGTGACACAAACTCTGCCTATATATTGATCACGGGGAAAGATCATATTTTTTTGTCCCATTGACACACTTAAAGCTAACATTAACCACTGTTAGTATAGAACATATACAGGGTCTTTATCCAGCTTATTTTCGAAGGAGAAGGCGCCCATCTTCCGACACAAATCAGGAGATGGACGTCCTTCTCCTAAGGGCGCCCAAATCGGCATAATTGAAAGCCGATTTTGGCCATCCTCAACTGCTTTCCGTCGCAGGGACGGCCAAAGTTCAAGGGGGCATGTTGGTAGTGTACCGAAGGCGGGACAGGGGCGTGGTTAACAGAGAAGCGTCCTCGGCCGATAATGGAAAAAAGAAGGGCGTCCCTAACGAGCATTTCGCAGACTTTACTTGGTCCCTTTTTGTTCACGACCAAGCCTCGAAAAGGTGCCCGAACTGACCAGATGACCACCGTAGAGAATCGGGAATCACCTCCCCTTACTCCCCCAGAGGTCACCAACCCCGCCCCCCCCCCCCACCCCAAAAAAACAAATTAAAACACATTTTTTTCCAGCCTCTATGCCAACCTGAAATGTCATACCCAGCTCCATGACAGCAGCATGCAGGTCCCTGGAGCAGTTTTTAGTGGGTACTGCAGTGCACTTCAGGTAGGCGGACCCAGGCCCATCCCCCCTACCTGTTACACTTGTGGTGGTAAATGGGAGCCCTCCAAAACCCACCCGAAACCCACTGTACCCACATCTAGGTGCCCCCCTTCACCTTTAAGGGCTATGGTAGTGTTGTACAGTTGTGGGTAGTGGGTTTGGGGGGGGGGTTGGGGGCCTCAGCACCCAAGGTAAGGGAGCTATGCACCTGGGATCAATTTGTGAAGTCCACTGCAGTGCCCCCTAGGGTGCCTGGTTGGTGTCCTGGCATGTGAGAGGGGACCAGTGCACTATGAATGCTGGCTCCTCCCACGACCAAATGCCTTGTATTTGGACGTTTTTGAGATGGCCGTCCTCGGTTTCCATTATCGGTGAAAACAGAAGTCGGCCATCAATAAGGTAGACCTAAATGTTGAGATTTGGGCGTCCTCGACCGTATTATCGAAACAAAAGATGGACGCCCATCTTGTTTCGATAATACGGGATGCCCCGCCCCTTTCCGGGGTGCCCTTAAAGATGGGCGCCCAGTTCGATTATGCCCCTCCATGTCATTTATCTTCATGACGTCACTCCATGCTGTTTGGCTTCAGCTTAAAAGCTACAAAATACGCATGTACTTCTCTTTTGGCGGTTTTTCACTCACCGGCAGTGCTGACCACAAGGTTTTATGCGTGCTAACAGTTCTGCTAAGTCTTTTTTTAATATCGAGTTATATGATTTGGGGACATTTTAAGTTCTTTTATTTCACTAGTATTGTAGATGATTGAGCACATTTGTACAGAGGTCATGCTTTTGAAATATCGATCGCGTTTCTTTGAATTAACGATTGTGCTATTTGTTTTTAAAATGGTGTTTGCGTTCTTTTTTATTGTTTAGGTAGTCCGGGGCTCTATTTGTGTCTATGCTTAGAGAGTATTTTTGTTTTATTTCCTTAATGCACTCACTATTCTTGAGAGCGATCTGGTTTGATCTTCCTGCAGGAGCTGCTGATTTGTTTAAATGATAACAGAGTCTGTCACGGCGGTTCAATCTCATGTGATTACAGTTCTCTTTTGTATGCGCTTCACCTCTAAAGTGTATTATGATTAATATTCTATGGGATTTTGCTTCTTTTTTGTATAAACTTTGCATTCTCCATTAACTGAGTGACTGACGGTTCATTATACATATATATTTTTTGCATTTAGACATTTTGAATAGCTTTTTTTTTCACTTTGCATTAGTTTGATGTTCCATATCGCTAACAGATGAGTTATAGCCCATCGTCTGAAGTTGTACATCGCAGTTCTGTTTATATTTTCTGAATACTAATACTCTGAAAACTGCTCCCCTTTTAATGCCATCTTGGAAAAAATAGCTGTGGTTGTATAAATATTTTTCATTTTATCAACGTGGTGATTTTGGACCTCTATAAGTAGAGGAGTGTGGTAGCCGTGTTAGTCCACTCTTAAGGTTATCAATAGAAATCAAACAAAATAAAACATGGAAAAGAAAATAAGATGATACCTTTTTTATTGGACATAACTTAATACATTTCTTGATTAGCTTTCGAAGGTTGCCCTTCTTCGTCAGATCGGAAATAAGCAAATGTGCTAGCTGACAGTGTATATAAGTGAAAACATTCAAGCATTACTATGACAGTCTGACAGGGTGGGAGGATGGGGGTGGGTAGGCTCCCAGACCTGTGGGTCAGCATTTTACAGGACCAGGACACTGTACCAGTGACTTCACAGTGAGAATCCTGAAAGGTAACTTTAAAACCATACAAGAACATAAGACCTTTGAAGTCAGAATGATTGAATATTTTAACACCCAACAGAAAGGACTTAACAAGGATCTGGGGTTCCTAACCCATTATAAACCATAAAGCTGTATGTCTCTGTTGATCACCCAACCCCTCACCTATCCACACCTATCCTGTTAGAATATCAATGATATGCTTTGATGTCCCCATGCATACCTCCGACCCACCCCCATCCTCCCACCCTGTCAGACTGTCATAGTAATGCTTGAATGTTTTCACTTATATACACTGTCAGCTAGCACATTTGCTTATTTCCGATCTGAGGAAGAAGGGCAACCTTCGAAAGCTAATCAAGAAATGTATTAAGTTATGTCCAATAAAAAAGGTATCATCTTATTTTCTTTTCCATGTTTTATTTTGTTTGATTTCTATTGGACCTCTATAGTAACTAACTTTGCGTCTTTTGCGTAGCTTCATTCTTCTGACACACTAAACATGATGCTTTATTGGGTTGATCTTTTCATTGTTTTCTCTGTCCACAGCACAATCGCATAAAGATTATTTGTCCATTTTGGGTTGGTTTTTTTTTTGTTTTTTAGAGCATTTTTGATTTTGGGTAAGACAGGCAGAATTTGTATTTTATATCTATTCCTTTGCGTACAGAATATGGTAATTTCATTTTTGATGCGCGTCTGCTACGCGCACCAGAAAATATATTTTATTTTTTAGTGCGTGGTGAAAATCGGGTGGTAACTCTGACTTGACGCATGTAGGCGATTACCGCACGGTTAATGCGAGAGACCTTACCACTAAGTCAATGGCAGGTGGTAAGTCTCAGACCCAAAATGGACGCACAGGACAATTTTTATTTTGCTGCATGTTCATTTTCGGCAAAAATTTTAAAAAGGCCTTTTTTACAGGCACGCTGAAAATAAATCTCTGCGCGCCCAAAACACGCGCCTGCACTAGCGCAGCCCATTTTTCGACACACCTTAGTAAAAAGGGCCCCTTAGTGCCTGGATTTTACTGACCCTTATTGAATTTACCCCTTAATGTGCTTCTTCATGCTGAACGCGATCAGTCGACGCACCGGATGCTGTACGCCTTCTCATGCTCCTATTTGCAATGTTCCTCTGGGTCTTCCCTGCTTTACAATTAGCCAAGCCATGTTGCAATTAGCTTTGCAATCAGTGCACAAGGTGAAGCGTGTTCTGCGTATTCTGCCTTTGCGTGTGAGAAGCGGAGCCTGGCTGCCATTTTTCCTGCTATTAAAATGAGCATAATTACTGAGCAATCTGTATAGCGATCAGTGGCTCGTGCCGGTCCCAGACAGGAAACATCATCACCTAATTAGGATTTTCAATGGTTAATGCGCCTGTATCAGCTGCAGCAATACAAGCAAGGGGCAGTGTGAAGCTAGACATATCCAGCAAACATTAGTTTCATTTGCATATCAGGTGATTCCATCTAGTCAATCAGTGTAGCTTTTAAAAGGAAGAGAATTTAAATATCCGAGCAGTGTACCACGTTATCTTGCTAAGTATTATCACACATGCTTTGCAAGGAATTTGAATTTAATACCACTGTCATCTCTTGCATGAAGTTAGCAAATTAAAGGTCTTTGTTTGAATACATGTGACAAATGTGTGTGAAGAGTAGGATAAATACAAGCATCTCAACACTTCATAAACATGTGTTTATCAGAGGCGCTGGTATGAAATCTACTTTAAAGGAATGCATTTCTCTTTATTAAAAGGCAAAATAATGACTTGCTTCCATAAAGATTTTTTAGAAAAGAGAATTTTGCTCTGCAAAAGCCTGAAGACATGTTGTGGAAATTGGATTAAACCAGGAGACATTTACCATCGTACCTGACTTTTCTTTGATATTCTTGAGAGATGAATTATTTCAGAGTCTTGTATATCACAGAGCATGCAAAATGTTTTTTTCTTGTTAATATGAATTTAGTTGGATGCTATGAACTTTGCAGTTGCAAATACAAGCCCTGCGTTTGATATGTTGTTTTTGAGTGAGATGCCGGCAATCAGGAGCAGGAATAGCTTGATCTGGAAAGAGTGAACTCTCTGTAGCTCTAGAAATTGTCTCCTCAAAAGGGTTTGCCATGGGTTCCTGCTACACGGCAGAAAACACGTAGTAGATTATGTATTTCCAGAGATACAACAAGGGACCCTTTTACTAAGATGCAGAGAGACTAGGCCGGGCGCGGGGCAAGGCCGGGCCGCCTCTGCCCCGCCGCTGCCGCCCCCATCACTCCCCCTGCTGTTGCCATCCCCTGCCGCTCCCCCCGCTGCTGCCGCCCTCCGTTGCACCCCTGCCGCTGCAGTCCCCGGTCTCACCTGCTTGCCTCCATGGCTCCAGGCCCCCTGCATTCAAAGCAGCAGTCGTAGATCGCCTCTCTTCTGGCCTTCCCTCCCTTTGTCCCGCCCTTGTCTGATGTAACTTCCGGCTTCCGTGAGGGCAGGACACAGGGAGGGAAGGCCAGAAGGGAGGCGATCTGTGACTGCCGCTTCGAATGCATGAGGCACGGAGCCGAGGAGGCAGGCAGGTGAGACCGGGAACTGCAGCACTGGCGGCCTGACCCCGGCGCTGGGCCCCCCTCGGAGGCCCGGGGAATTTTGCCCCCCTGCCCCCCTCTTGGCAGTCCTGGTTAGACGCTATCATATGCCTAATGCAGATGAAAATGGCGTCCATGAGCCATGCTCAGGTGTCCAGCAGTAACCGCCAAATATGTGTGCAGTAACCACCCACTAAAAAAAAATTTAAACATTTTTGAGGGGGGTGTTGGGGGGGGCAAAGAGTGGGTATTATTGCATTGAACACTTATCCCCCTGTTTACTAAGCCACGCTAGGGACTGCCGTGCGCTAATGTTGGCACAGCCCATTCAGTCGGCATTTGCTGCAAGGGTTACTGAATCTATATTAACACATGCTAACTGGTTAGCACAGGAATTCGTGGGAGCTCTTACTGCCCACAGAATGGTGATAAGTGCTCACGTGGAGATTTTTTTAAAATGGCAGCAGAGAAATCCGCGGGAGCTCTTACTGCCCACAGAATGGTGATAAGTGCTCACGTGGAAATGTTTAAAAATGGCAGCACAGGAATTCGTGGGAGCTCTTACTGCCCACAGAATGGTGATAAGTGCTCACGTGGAAATGTTTAAAAATGGCAGCACAGGAATTCGTGGGAGCTCTTACTGCCCACAGAATGGTGATAAGTGCTCACGTGGAAATGTTTAAAAATGGCAGCACAGGAATTCGTGGGAGCTCTTACTGCCCACAGAATGGTGATAAGTGCTCACGTGGAGATTTTTAAAAATGGCAGCACACTAATAGCAGCATTAGTGCAACAACAAAAAAAAACATACATTTTAAGGCTGCGGTAAAACTGGCCTTATTGCCACTTTTTACTGCAGCTTGGTAAAGGGACCCCAATTTTAGTAATGCAGTTGACTGAGCTGAAATCATCCCCTATGCTGTTCCATGATCTTATTAATAAGAGTTATGTACCCTGGAAAAATAAGGTGCTGTATTTTCTTTTCAATTAATTAGTGCTACCAGGGAATTAATTTCTCCATTCGCAGCTGCCTGCTCTCCTAGCGAATGAACTATAACAGCAATCCATGCAGGAGGACGTGAGGGCCTGATGGCAGATGTGAGGGGTCAGTGTGCTACACCTTTTCATCCTGCATACTTTAGCTGTGAGTTTAAGCTCAAAACTAATGCTAATGAAGTAAAAATTATGCAAAACAGCTCAACCTGTAATGGGGTGAGTGTGCTGATTTGTGGGATTTTTTTGCTGGGGCTTAAAGACGCAGGGGTTGATGTTCAGCATTAGCTGAATGGCCAGGAGAGGCCTCCTATCTGTTGATCTAGCAATGACCATATATGCGGTCTTGCCTTTTTCTAGGTTGAGGTCTTGAACTTGGTGCTGATATGGTGTGCAGTGGCGTAGCAAGGGCGGGGTGGTGGGGGCGGTCTGCCCCGGGTGTCAGCGGGTGGGGGGTGCTCCGCTCCCGCTGCTCCCACCCTGTCCTGCCTTAAAACATTTTTTTTTTCGAAGCGCCGGAGTGGCAGGCAGCGCCTCGCGTCTGCCCTGCTAGTAAGAAGCTCCTGGACGTCGTCATCGGGCCTTCCCACATTGAGTCCCACCCGTCCTCGCGGTAATAGGAAATTACCTCAGAGGAGGGCGGGACTCAATGTAGGAAGGCCCAACGACGACGTCCAGGAGCTTTTTACTAGCAGGGCAGACGCGAGGCGCTGCCTGCCACTCCGGCGCGTCGAAAAAAATGTTTTAAGGCAGGACAGGGTGGGAGCAGCGGGAGAGGAGCACCCCCCCACCCGCTGACACCCGGGGCGGACCGCCTCCACCGCCCCGCCGTTGATACGCCACTGCCCAGAGGGAAGAAGGGGATTGGGGAGGGTGGGAGAGCCCAGATGGGTGCCCAGAGGAAGAAGGGGATTAGGGAGGGTGGGGGAGCCCAGATGGGTGCCCAGACCCCTCTGGGGAGGGTGGGGGAGCCCAATTGGGTGCCCAAAGGGGATTGGGGAGGGTGGGGGAGCCCAGAGGGGAGAAGGGGATTGTGGACGGTAGGGACAGACCCTGGATGGAAGGGGGAGCGTGAGGGAGGGCAGACCCTAGATGGATGGGAGAGGGAGGGCAGACGGATTGAAGGGGCAGAGAGAAAGGGCAGATGGTGGGTGGAAGGGGGAGAGAGAAAGAGGGCAGACTGGGGCAAATGGTGGATGGAAGGGGCAGAGATAGAGGGCAGATATGGATGGAAGGGAGGGGGCAGAGATAGAGGGCAGATGTGGATGGAAGGGAGGGAGAGAGAGAGAGAAGGCAGATGTTGATGGAATGGGGAGAGAGATGGCAGACTGGGGCAGATGGTGGATGGAAGGGGCAGAAATAGAGGGCAGATGTGGATGGAAGGGAGGGAGAGAGCAGACAGTGGATGGAAGAGGCAGAAATAGAGGGCAGATGCGGATGGAAGGGAGAGAGAGAGAGGGCAGACAGTGGGTGGAAGGGACATTAGAGAGGGCAGACACTGGATGGCAGAGAGAGAGAGAGCGAAGACAGATGCTGGATGGAAGGAAGACAGTGAAAAGAAGATGAGGAAAGCAGAAACCAGAGACAACAAACTGTAAATAAAATATATATTTTTATTTTTTTGCTTTAGGATATAGTATTGTAGCTGTGTTAATAAATGTTTATAAATAGAACATGTAAATAAGGTAATCTTTTTATTGGACTAATTTTAATACATTTTGACTTAACTTTCAGAGAACAAAACCCCCTTCCTCAGGTCAGGATAGGATACTGTAACAGCACTATACTGTACTGACCCGAGGACGGAGGTTTTGGCCTCTGAAAGCTAAATGTATTAGTCCAATAAAATGGTATTATTTTATTTTCTGTATTTGTTTTATTTCTATTTGTTAATTTGTAAAGTGGTGATTGATATTTGTTAGTTTTTTCAAATTTACATCTGCTGTCTTTATATTTTGCACAGTACTAGGGGACATTTTCTGTTTCTGTGGTGTTGCATTGTATGCAGAGTCTGGCATCTTGGGGGTTCAGTTTAATTTTTGTCTAAATAGAAAGTTTATGATTACTTATTCTATAGTGGATTAGGGTGTATCTGTGTTTGTGAAAAAGACATGGCTTTCAGTTGGCATTGACTGTGCAGGATCTACGATCTGTACTAATCTGTCTGTTTTCGTTTTACAGTAGGTGAATTGATGTTCCAGGGCTCACTGTAGTGTTTAAGATGCTTTCCTTTTCCTTGTGTGACTCGTAGAAATGACTGCTTATGGTATGGTAGAATTGCTCTATAGGTCCTGAGTGTTTTGTATTCTCGGTATGCCTAGTACTGGATTGGGGGGGGGGGGGGGGGGGGGGGGGTTAAAAAATGACCGGCCCCGGGTGTCAACTACCCTAGCTACACCACTGATGATGTGGTAAGCTTCTGAGTGTCCATTTGTACAGTTTTGTGTTACTTACACAGTTCCTGGCAGTAGATGGAGTTTGAGTTGATGTTACTAAGCTTTATCTAAGTGATGATATGTTGACGTCACAGACATGGAACGGGACTAAGAGAAGTACTCTCGTGTCACAGGACAGAGCTAAACATTTCATTTTAGGCTTAAACTACCGAAGTAAATTCAGTTTGCACTACCTCATTTCGCTTTGGGATCCCAATAACTTCAGGCAAATGCCCTTGCATAGCTCGGCCTGTGCATGGCTGTAAATTAATGCACATTTTCTCTTTAGAAATTATTCTGCAACATTTTTGTCCTCTGGCGCCCTCTGGTGTTTTACAAGAGTTTGTAAACTGTAAACCTTGGGGAAACTTGAGGACAGACTTTTGGATGTGAGCTTTCTAGGAAATGATTCCTAAATTTGGGATTCCCATAAGCTGAGTATGTGTAAAGGATGACCCACTTTTAAACTCAAGACTCCTTGAGAACGTTAAACCAAGATCATTTCAGTCTTCTGGCTTTCAGCTGTCCTCTTCAGATTCGTCTTCAGAAATTTTACTTGCTCCAGGAGTGGAGGAATGTTAGAGCAGTGGGTTAAAAGCCAGAGAAAGCAGAGCTGACAGCCCACCTGGGACAAGTCACTTCACCCTCCAATGCCTGGGCTACATCTGGCTTCTGCTCACTGGCATTCCCTATTGCAATTTGTCAGGGTATAATCTAATTTTAAACATTACAAAAAAGGTCTAAACACTTGAGGGGTCAATATCCCGCCCTTGGCAGTGTTTTTTTTAATGCTGATTGCTGCCAGATAAATTAGATGCAGACTTTTGCCCCTGGGCCCTATTGGGGGGGGGGGGGGGGATGCCTAATATTCGAGTCTTTGGAGGCACACGGCAACTCCATCGGTAGAGCCAGTGTTCAGTGCCGGCATCCACATACCTAGCAGAGCAAAGTTAAGACTGATATTGACCAGTCCAATATGCCTGTTTAGAGCTACAGACACCGGCCCTGGAGATCGCCTGTACCGACATAACCCCTGGCTCCACCCCAGCACTAACTGCGAGCACATAATGGTTATTCTGTGCCTTCTCCTGACTGGTTAATCATTTTGAACATTGGATCCTTAGTTTTTCTCCATAGCTGTTAATGATTCCTAGGAGAAAGGATGGCCTGCACCAATCAGATGACCTGGACAAATGTTACTGTAACTTTCTTGTTGATTTGCTTTTTTTTTTTTAATTTTCTCTATTTATAGCTGCTTTGATTTGTATCTTAGAAAAGCAGTATATCAAGTCCTTAAATAAACAGAAACCGAGAAGTAGACAAGAAAGTACCTCCTGGACCTGAATATAAGTCACCAGCAGTGACTATGGAAAAGAATGTGAGCTAAATCCAAGCCCCTCCTCAGTGACTGGTGATAATAAAGGTCCTGTAAATATCTCCTCCCCTCCTCCAGCCTTCTATAACCTTCTAGCAACTTCTGCCTTGCCCTGGTGGATTTCTCAAGGCCAGAATTTCAGGAGCCTCAGCAAATTCAGAACACTGAGACAAAAATTACTTTTTTTATTATACAGCTGCTCTAATGCAATATTACAACTGGCCCAGGACTATTTTACTAATAATGCATTAAGATTGCTTTAAGACCGGAATATGCTCAGATTGTTTTCACCTCAGATAGGTACGTGAGACCCCGAAAGGGAACCGTCACAATACACTGACGTTCCCGTAAAAAATAAAACTTCTGGCACAGTTAATCAATGTGAAACTTAATACTTATCTCCATATACTATACTTATTGTACAAAAGATAATTTCTTCGGTCTCATGATACCAATATCTCCATTGTGTCAAACGTTTCATGCATGGAACAGAACAATAAAAAAGTTGCTCGTGGTGTTCCCCAACTTAGATAGGAGTTTCAGCTGTTGCTTCTTCAGGAGGAATCGCCTAGTCTACAAATTAAATATCAAATTTAAACTGCTACAATATAGCACTATCAATCAATACTTTTGCAGCATAAAAAATTCATAATATACCCTAAAATTCAATACATTTAATAGCTACATATCAGGTGGGCAAAAGCTCTGACTTGCCTCAAACGTCAACATCCAGTAATGGTCAAAAAACATCATGTAATGTATCTCCACGGAGAGGTGAGCCCTTGAACACGAAGAAGGAAACCCTCACCGGGCTGTCGGCCAAAACCCTGAGTCCTCTCTGTGCCTCCCGCCGTTCCCCAGGAGTTGAGCCCCTGAGTTCGGGCGGCCAGCAACAGAGAGAAAAGTCCAGCACAAAGTCCACAGGGTTAGACCAAACAGCAGGTCACAGCAAACCAGGGCTAGGCAACAGGTCAACACCAGGCAGCGGTCACTAGAAGGTCCAGGAACAGGCAGGGGTCAGTACCAGGCAGCGGTCAAAAGCAGGTCCAGGAACAGGCAGTGGTCAGAACCAGGTATCCGTCAGAAGTAGATCCAAAGCACTGCTACTAGTCAGCAAACCGAGTAGAAGCCGAAGCACTGATAGACTGAGGGCAGAGCCTTAAATAGGAAGGAATCAGGCTCAACCAGGCACAGCTGAAAACAAGATGGCAGCCCCCATCAGGAACACCCTGTGACCAAATAAGGGCTTCCTTCCTGCAGCTGCCACCTCCAAGATGGCTGCCCTGGCCTAACAGCCCTCTCCAAGATGGCCGCCAAACCCTGGAATAAACCTGAATCCAAGATGGCCACCAGTGCCCAGCTCAGAACAGCCAGGAAACGTGACACACCATCTTAAATATCTCCCGCTGATGTATTGATGTACAAATTAATGGGCCATGTAATTGGCCGTAAGTACATATTATGTTAAATACGCCAAAAAAGAAAAACTGAACTGACATGAGAAAGACTTTGTAAAAAGATATAGCAAGGCGTTTACTAAGAGAACGATCGCTCAACACAGCGTGCTCGGTGAGTTAAATCAACAATCATAGAACGATCACTGCTACGTCATGTACATTTCCACATCTCTATTCAAACCATTAGGAATAATAGAGTCCCATTAAAAAATAAAATTCTGTTCTTTACAAAACAATACCTAAGATACATTCCCACCTTTGGATAAATTAATGCAGACCAGGACCAGATACTTAATGTCTCCAGTGAATGATGATATTGCAGCCAATGTTCTGTTGATGGGGCTGACATATCTTAGTCCTAAGTGGAAAACAAAACAGCAGATCAATTAAACACCCAAACAATTTATTAATGATACTGTGTACCAGAAAAATGTCCCATACAGGCATTGTTTAATGATATTATACTGAACTGTAGCCTACCTATGTTATTGTGTAAGCCACATTGAGCCTGCAACTAGTGGGAAAATGCGGGTTATAAATGTGTTAAATAAATAAATAAAATTTCAGTGTGGTATTAGTGTTTCTGGACAGGTGGCAAAGTTGGTTATCTGTGTGCATTAAAGTAACTTATTCTATTTTAGTAAGAGAGTGCGTTTGAAAAATATTGTTAGATTTTTATTGGATAAAGTCAGCAAACTATAATACTGTCAACAACACGGCTGTAACTTTTCACCTAACAGAACAAAAATTAAATCTTATTATACTGGAGTCGGCTGTGCCGGAGTGAGTCATTAGCTACCGTCTGTCATTACACACTTATTCTGCTCCTGTAGGAGAATTTGGAGCTTCTGCTGACAATTAACGTGGCATGTCAAGAGCAACTGTCTCTTTCGCTGCCTTCTCCTTAAACCTCGTTTGTTTGTTTGTTACATTTGTACCCCGCGCTTTCCCACTCATGGCAGGCTCAATGCGGCTTACATGGGGCAATGGAGGGTTAAGTGACTTGCCCAGAGTCACAAGGAGCTGCCTGTGCCTCAAGTGGGAATTGAACTCAGTTCCTCAGTTCCCCAGGACCAAAGTCCACCACCCTAACCACTAGGCCACTCCTCCACTGTTGCTACTATTTGAGATTCTACATGGAATATGTTGCAACATTCCATGTAGAAGTCGGCCCTTGCAGATCACCAATGTGGCCGCGCAGGCTTCTGCTTCTGTGAGTCTGACGTCCTGCACGTACGTACGTGCAGGACGTCAGACTCACAGAAACAGAAGCCTGCGCAGCCTTCTACATGGAATGTTGCTAGTGGAATAGCAACATTCCATGTAGAATCTCCAATAGTAGCAACATTCCATGTAGAATCTCCAATAGTATCTATTTTATTTTTGTTACATTTGTACCCTGCGCTTTCCCACTCATGGCAGGCTCAATGCGGCTTACATGGGGCAATGGAGGGTTAAGTGACTTGCCCAGAGTCCCACTAGCAACATTCCATGTAGAAGTCGGCCCTTGCAGATCACCAATATGGCCGCGCAGGCTTCTGCTTCTGTGAGTCTGACGTCCTGCACATACGTGTAGGACGTCAGACTCACAGAAACAGAAGCCTGCGCAGCCTTCAACATGGAATGTTGCTAGTGGAATAGCAACATTCCATGTGGAATCTCCAATAGTAGCAACATTCCATGTAGAATCTCCAATAGTATCTATTTTATTTTTGTTACATTTGTACCCTGCGCTTTCCCACTCATGGCAGGCTCAATGCGGCTTACATGGGGCAATGGAGGGTTAAGTGACTTGCCCAGAGTCACAAGGAGCTGCCTGTGCCTCAAGTGGGAATTGAACTCAGTTCCTCAGTTCCCCAGGACCAAAGTCCACCACCCTAACCACTAGGCCACTCCTCCACTGTTGCTACTATTTGAGATTCTACATGGAATATGTTGCAACATTCCATGTAGAAGTCGGCCCTTGCAGATCACCAATGTGGCCGCGCAGGCTTCTGCTTCTGTGAGTCTGACGTCCTGCACGTACGTACGTGCAGGACGTCAGACTCACAGAAACAGAAGCCTGCGCAGCCTTCTACATGGAATGTTGCTAGTGGAATAGCAACATTCCATGTAGAATCTCCAATAGTAGCAACATTCCATGTAGAATCTCCAATAGTATCTATTTTATTTTTGTTACATTTGTACCCTGCGCTTTCCCACTCATGGCAGGCTCAATGCGGCTTACATGGGGCAATGGAGGGTTAAGTGACTTGCCCAGAGTCCCACTAGCAACATTCCATGTAGAAGTCGGCCCTTGCAGATCACCAATATGGCCGCGCAGGCTTCTGCTTCTGTGAGTCTGACGTCAGACTCACAGAAACAGAAGCCTGCGCAGCCTTCAACATGGAATGTTGCTAGTGGAATAGCAACATTCCATGTGGAATCTCCAATAGTAGCAACATTCCATGTAGAATCTCCAATAGTATCTATTTTATTTTTGTTACATTTGTACCCTGCGCTTTCCCACTCATGGCAGGCTCAATGCGGCTTACATGGGGCAATGGAGGGTTAAGTGACTTGCCCAGAGTTACAAGGAGCTGCCTGTGCCTGAAGTGGGAATTGAACTCAGTTCCTCAGTTCCCCAGGACCAAAGTCCACCACCTTAACCACTAGGCCACTCCTCCACTCCACTCCTCTATGTACGATGCAGGTTCCTGCTTGAAGAGCTGACTGAGAATTCCAGGAAGGTTCTGGATGAGGGCCGCTCTGGTCTGCAATGGTGCAGAGGTTCTGTCTTCACTGCAAGACCGTGGCATGGAGAAATAAGAAAATCAGATAACCACTGCACCTGAGCAGCTTGTAAGGAATTACTTCTATATATCTGCCTTAATCGCTCTTATTTGTTGCATTTCTATCCCACATTTTCCCACCTTTTTGCAGGCTCAATGTTATTCCTGGTATGGAGCAGTTTTCCCTGGACAATATCCATTTGCCAGGGTGAAACTTACTCCGCTGCATTACTTGCTCTCAGTAGCTAATACAGAGGCTCTATTACTGCTGGATTTGTGTTAAATATTTTATAAACACCTAATTGAGTTCATAAAACCATGAAAAAGAGGCAACTTAACCAAACTGCTAAGTTATAAAATGAACCCCATGGACTAGGTTCTATATACAGTGCCTGAAAAATCAGTGCCGACAATATTTTCGCCTAGGCATATTCTGTAAACTGCACCTAGATTTAGGCGTGGTTTCTAGAACACGCCTAGCGGCCATGCCTGTGCCTAACTCTAGGTGCGTCCATTTGCGCCAAGTAAAACTTGTTGTACAAACCAGCGCCTAAGTTAGGCACAGAGCAGGTGTATTCTGGAACCATGCACATATATTTTCAGAACGCCCATGGTCTGCTTATTTCACGCCCCCTTTGGCAGCGTGCATTAGAATTGACGCTCACCACTTTACAGAATAAACATCTAGCAAGTTCATCGTGTAAATTCTAATTAATGCCAATTAGTGTCAATAATTGATTGTTAAGTGGCCATTATCAGTGCTGATTGGCTTGTTAAATAATTAAAGTGCATGCGCAATTCCAGAGTACGACTGGATTTGCGTGCACAATTTCTGTCACGCTATATAGAATCCAGGGGCATGTGACTTAACTATTTTCATGTATGAGTATAAACAGCAGAGTGGAGAAGAGGCCTGGCGGTTAGAGGACCAGTCTTGACATCCAGAGGTGGCAGGTTCAAATCACTTAACCTTCCATTGCCTCAGGTCTAAAATTAGATTATGAAGCCCTCCAGGGAGAGGGAAATACACAGTGTAACTCACCTTGAGCTGCTACTGAAAACGGTGTGAGTAAAATCCAAATAAATAAATACAAAGCCATCTTCTCTTACCTCTCCTAATCATTACACATTAATAATTGTAATGTTTCAAAGCCACATTGAGCCTGCAAATAGGTGGGGGAATGTAGGATACAAATGCAATAAATAAATAAATAAATAAAATGTATGGAAGCCTCAAATATCAGTCCCAAGGCATAAACCAAAGCAAAATGCCTGATTTAGACATATTCAGTTTTACACGGATATCCAACAGTGCCCCCTAAGGACAACATTTCGAAATCACTTTAGATAGACATTTGAAGTTACACATGAATGAATATTGACTTCACTGTGTATCTCTGAAACCTGGATGTTGTGAGTGAGGGTTAGTCACGGGCCTTCACAAATACAGCCAGACCACGGCACAAACTAACGCAAAGCCTAATCATGCTTATGCCTGTTACTTTATAGGTACAGTAAACTAGAAATAAAGTCCTTTGGGGATTCAGGAGCAGTCTGTAGCCTACAGGCCTCAAATCAGAGTATGTATTTCCCAAATCCTAGCCTGGTTTCAGTCAAGCCTCAAGAAATAGACCACACAAGATCGAGGAAAACACTCCTTACTGCGGCAGTGTTCTGTTACCACGTACAAGGATCACTGAAGCTTAGGTGGAAGGTGGCTCCTGCCTTCCCTGGGCCTCTTTGGACTCTGCAGCCCAGCTTGGAGGTTCTCTTACTCCTTACTCGGATCATAAGTACATAAGTAATGCCACACTGGGAAAAACCAAAGGTCCATCGAGCCCAGCATCCTGTCCACGACAGCGGCCAATCCAGATCAAGGCCACCTGGCAAGCTACCCAAACGTACAAACATTTTATTCGTGTTATTCCCGAAATTGTGGATTTTTCCCAAGTCCATTTAGTAGTGGTTTATGGACTTGTCCTTTAGGAAACAGTCTAACCCCTTTTTAAACTCTGCTAAGTTCTCCGGCAATGAATTCCAGAGTTTAATTACACGTTGGGTGAAGAAAAATTTTCTCCAATTTGTTTTAAATGTACTACACTGTAGTTTCATCGTATGCCCCCTAGTCCTAGTATTTTTGGAAAGCGTGAACAGACGCTTCACATCCACCTGTTCCACTCCACTCATTATTTTATATACCTCTAGCATGTCTCCCCTCAGCCGTCTCTTCTCCAAGCTGAAAAGCCCTAGCCTCCTTAGTCTTAGATCTTCTCTGTCTTGTTTCCTCTCTGAGGCTTTAACTTTCTCTGACCGGCTCTGACCTCCTAACTAAGCCATCTAGCTCTGCTCCATTAAGGTGATCTGGTGAAGGAGTGTACTTGAGGAAATCTGGACTTATTCTGCCCACTCTCTCGCAAATTTTAAGCATCATTGATGATATTTTGCATCCAGTTTGTTCTTCTGTATACATATGTGAGCATTGTCCAGGTTAAGCGAAAGGAAAGCAAGATGTATTTTCTAGTTTAAGTAGTAATTTTCCTATGCACGTTTTAGTGCACTACCTTGTGGAGCTGGAAAAGAGCTATGTTTAAGTTTCAGGTTTTAGCAACTGGAGTCTGTATATGACTTACTGACTTACAAATGCAACATGTGCCAAGGGCATGTTTAGCCAGAAGCCTGTGGTGCTGAGGAAGGATTTGCATTCTATACCATACATTCAATTTGTTAACCTCAGCTCAGGCACAGTAGTGACCCGCCATCTTAACTACAAGGCGCAGCCCCTGTCCATTCCATCCCTGAGCCAGTCCTCGACTCCTAATGGCAACTTTTGCATTAGGTGCTTAACAGAGCGTTTAGAAGATTAATTCCCAGCTTTTACAGCTAATGCACCTCTGGGCCTGATTCTTTCAGGCTTTTCTTCCATTCTTCAATGGGTTTGGTTGAAGAAGGCACCGATCTATTTATAAAGACCCATGTGTCTTTATCAGATTGTAGAGCAAGCAGCCGAAATTATGCCTACCTTGCAACTAGATTACGCAGGTATGAACGTAGATTAGTCTACGTACGTACTTGTGAATTCCGCCGACACTCTTTCCAAACTGCACCCCTGTACATGCTTACTGACAAAATACACACCATCATGTTGCACGTGTCTACATACACATAAAAATGAGTTTAGATTGCCCCTCTATGAGTCCGTCCCTAAAATCTGAAGAATTCCTACAGACTATCCTGATTAAGTACAATAAATCCTGCTTTTTCCACCGTCAGCCTGTGTTTTAGTTCAATACAAGGGACTATTTGCCTTTCAGAGAGATTTGATCATTAAATATGAACACTCACTTTCTCCCTGCTAGAGTTAAGCCTACCGTCGGAGTATTGTTCTAGGCGGTAGATGCAGATCTTCTGAGCACGTTGAACGCCAAGGCTGGAAGCAGTGAGACATACCTGCAGGTGTTGAGGGCTCAGGAATAGCTGAAGGGACAGAAGGCCAAGGTGCAGACTTCAGGTTAGTTCTTATGATCAATTATTCCTTTCATCTCCCCACAGGACCACCTCTGTCTCTGGGCTGGGAGTGGTGGGAGCAAGGATGAAGTCTGGTTGCGTGATTAGCAGTAGAAGCTCAAAATGCTTCAGAAGACAGGGCTTCTAGCAATCAGAGAAAGTGGAGTTAACTTAGACCAGAGGAATTATTCATGTAGTTTAATGCAGTGCTGCTGAATCGAGGAGGTGGTCTGTTCTGCTGTTTCAAACCTAAACAAATCCTGGCCCTTTTCACACACTTTGCCTTTGGTTACCTCTTGAGAGATGCTCACATGTGTACAGCACAAAGAAGCCAGTCATGAAAGCAGAGGCCTGTCAGCCTCCCAAAGGACCAATTAAATGGTTCTCCAAATCTTGTGGGCAGGCAGATAAAAAGAATCCCCAGAAAAAGAGAGAAAGATGAATCCTCGGCTAGAGCAAGGCAGCCTTTTCAGATGTTAGAAGGAATGTCTTTAGGTATTCTTATCTAACTACTTTGGCGGAGGAGGGAGGGGGGGGGGGGATTTCACCTTTTTTTATGACTTCTGTTTCTTCAATCTTTATGTGACCATAAAAAAAAAAAAGTTCAAAACATAAATTAGACTTTTATCCACAAATATATAGTCGCAAGGGAGCAGTCGTAAAAGGCCATTTAGAATGTTTCCTGTGAGGTTCTTAATACAGTGGCAGTTGATTGATACGTGTCTGAGTTTCCATTAGCATCGGAGGATCTCCATGCTGGATATGACTATGAATGCAGGGGCTTTGTAGTCCAACCTTTTACTCCAGACTTACCCCCTACAAGTCCGCAGGCTTTTGAAATGGAGACTTGAAAGTGCTTGACATGGAAAGGGAGCTTGAAAGTCATGGTCTTTGAACTTGTTCTTTTCAAAGTGAACATGAAAAGCAGGCAGGCTGGGGGGGGGGGGGGGGCTGCACCCCTAAGAGAGTCCCTTCACAGTTTTAAATGCCCCCATATTTTGCCACCAAATTTAAGTAACCGCTGTTGTCGGATTTATTGAGTTGGTAAATCTGTTCTTTAGTTTGCTTTGTTTTCTTTTGCTAGGTTTTCAGTCAACTTCAGAGATGGGGTCCCACCTTTCCCTTGCTCAACCCTTCCCCCCCCCCCCCCCTCAGCTTTCTTTACCTCCCTTAACTCTCTTCCACTCAATAAATAGCCAGTACAAATGTGTGGAGTAAACAAAGGCCTGCAGCTTCTTTAATGTCAACAATTTATATATAAACCAGATAACTACATCAAAGTACCCAAAAACATACTTAGCACCCCCAAACCACTCGCCCCTTCAGCAAAGTGGTGTAAAGTGTCCATAGCCAGCCCCGCCTCAGCCAAGCAAGGGCCTGTAACGCCAGCATGACCCTCCATACCTAATTTTTAAATGGGTCACCTGACCTTTTGATGACCATCCGGCTCAACCCTCTGGGCCTGAGACCCTGTAGCTCGGGTTCCTGCTCACTGCGACATAGGCCTCAACCCCCCCCCCCCCCCCCAGCCCTACCCCAGGCACCTAGGTGGATATTTTACTAAAGCTTAGCTCGAGTTATCTGCAGCAGGGCCCATTTTATTCCTATGGGTCCTGCTGCAGATAACTTGAGCTAAGCTTTAGTAAAAGACCTCCCTAATGCAGTGAGAGAGGGAGGGAGGGAGGAAGAGTGGGAAAGCCACTTCTGAGGAGCAGGGGAAAGCCCTGCACCCCAGAAGCATTCCCTTAAATTCTGGTGGATGTGAGTCATGGAGAGATGGATGGTTGATAAGAGGATAAGACATAAGCATCGCCACACTGGGAAAGACCAAGGGTCCATCTAACCCAGCACCCTGTCTCCGACAGTGGCCAATCCAGGTCACAATCACCCGACAAAATCCACGGAGCAAAGCATTTTTGTACTACTTGTCCCAGGAATAGTGGATTTTTCCCTACGTCCATTTAATAACATTCTATGGCCTTTTCCTTCAAGAAGCCATCCAAACCTTTCTTAAACTCTGCTAAGCTAACCGCCTTAACCAAAGGATGACAAAGTAGTAGAATTTAATGGTTTATAATGGGTTAGGAAACCCAAATCATTGTTGAGTCCTGTCTGGTGGGTGTCAAAATATTTGGTCATTTTGACTTCAAAGGTCTTACGCAATCTTCATCCATTCCGACCCTCCACTCATACCTCATACGATCACTATACAACTTTGTATTTGTTATCCACCGACTGGGCAAATGCCTTTGATGGTACTATGGAAGCCACATTGAGCCTGCAAATAGGTGGGAAAATGTGGGGGTACAAATGCAACAAATAATAATAATAATTGTCTTAAAATTTCCTTTTAGTATTCTTACCATAAGATCACTGATGCAGTGCTCTGGTTTTGTGAAGTGCTGTCCCACCGAGGTGGCAACCTGTTTGCCATTAGAATGTTTAATATTGTTTCTATGTAAATTGAGCCTCGTCTTTAGCATCTGGCTTCTTTCTCCAATATAGCAGCCTTCTTCACACTTTTTGCACTGAATGATATATACCACATTTGAGGATGAACACGTAAAGGATCCCCTTACGCTGAATGTTTTTCCCATGTGAGATGTGTTGGCACAGTTTGCAGCTATGTATATTGCAGGGACGTGTGCCTCCCCCCCACACACACACATTGTGCAATTTCCTATAAACGTCTTTCTTGTAATCTTAACCTAGTACATTTCAGACAGCTACAAGCAAATGTGACACAAGATAACAACTTCACTGCTGAAATCTGACCTGGCATGAGTCCATCATGCACCTAACAAAGTTAGAATAGGAAACTGTAACACGTCAAGGTGCCCCCCCGGAGCAGGAAGTAAATGTAAAGATTAGAGTTACCAACTACCATTAGTGCTGAGATTCTTCTACTTACAACAGAGGTGCCAAATTACCCAGGTCCAGGGGAGAGACTTTGGACTGCTCCTAGGTTGTTGTTGTTGTTTTTTTTTTCTTTTTTTCAAAAGCAGTGCTGTATCTGAAGTCCTAAATTCTACCCATTGAAATCAGCCCTGCAGGTCCCATAATGCACCAGAAATCCAGGACTGGTCTAAAGTTTCCCTCCTGGGATGAGTATCTTTTTCTGGGGGGTGTTTCCCACTTTGCTCGTCTGTTTGCATTCATTTTGCATGGCCCTCTGGATTGTGTTTGGCTGTTTTCCATTTATTTGTCTGCCAGTTCCCCCTCATTATTGGTAATTTAGTCTGTTGAAAGAACAATTTACAAAGAACCTTCTTTATCCATTGCCAATTTATAATATTTAGGTTTCCTGTAGTTAAATTTGGGAGTTGTTGTAGTTTAATGTGAGCAAGTGCAAAGTGAGGCATGTGGGAAAGAGGAACCCGAATTATAGCTACGTCATGCAAGGTTCCACGTTAGGAGTCACGGACCAAGAAAGGGATGTAGGTGTCATTGTTGATGATACATTGAAACCTTCTACTCAGTGTGCTGCTGCGACTAAGAAAGCAAATAGAATGTTAGGTATTAGGAAAGGAATGGAAAACAAAAATGAGGATGTTATAATGCCTTTGTATCTGTCCATGGTTCGACCGCACCTTGAATATTGTGTTCAATTCTGGTCGCCGCTCTCAAAAGATATAGTGGAATGCAGTACCACGTAGCTTAAGAACAGCCTACGAACTAGCTAACTTTCGTAAATCACTGAAGACATATCTCTTCAACAAAGCATACCACAACGTCCAATAACTTTAACTACAACACATTACCACGCGACCTCCATTTTGATCGATCTCTTTCTATGCCTTTATATCTAATTTTATCATGTTCACCTATTATCTATGTAACACCAATTGCAATGTCTACTCTGGAATGGCGAATGCCATAACGGAGCTTTGTAAGCCACATTGAGCCTGCAAATAGGTGGGGAAATGTGGGATACAAATGCAACAAATAAAATAAAATAAAAATATTTTGGCAGCTCCATCAGCTTTCCCCTCACTTCAGCTCCCTCTGACTCTGGCCAAGTCACTTAACCCTCCATTGCCCCAGGTACAAATAAGTACCTGTATATACTATGTAAACCGCTTTGAATGTAGTTGCAAACAACCACAGAAAGGTGGTTTATCAAGTCCCAGTTCCTTTCCCCTTTCCCTTTCTTCACAACTAGAATCTGTGTGTTTATCCCAGGCTCTCTTGTATTCAACACCTAGAGAGGCCACTTCATGCATCCACCGCCCTTTCTAGGCAGGTACATTTTCTATTCCTGCCTCCTTGGAGCCTCTTAGAGCAATACCGTCTTCTTATGGAGACTTCTTTCCTCTGGAAAAGGTCTGCTTCCTGTGCATTTTTTTATATCCCCGAGGTATTTAAATATCTCTTCCAAGTTCCAATAGGACGTGCTGAACTGTACATATTTGAGTCCAAAAGCCGCATTAATACAGACCCAGAACCTCTTGGTAGCATCATGCTGGACCTCCAAGGTACATTTCAGTCCCTATAGAGTTGGTTTCAAACAGAAAAACAGGACCAATAGTACCATACTTAATTGGAATGAATGTTAGTTCAATTTGCCAGGACTAGACTACGGTTGCAGGGTGCGAAACCCAGGCTGTAATAGAAACTCTAAAGATCATTATCTGAACTCCTTGGCATTGCATTTCCTTACATATCACAGTATTTCTTGAGGCTTATTTACTCATCTCAATGTTTCCTGTAGGAATAGCTAAAACCAATGTGCTCAGGACAGGATAATATTTCAACAGTGCCCATAAGTAGCAATATAACCTTTATTGCAATTAATAAAGGAAACTTCAGCTTGAAATGCCTCTTGCAACAAAATTCATGGTTTACTGGCTTTTTATGTTATTACCGTACTGGGTGCTGCACAGTCATAACTTGGAAAATCAGAGGAAAGGGTATTTGTTAACACCGGTAGATGATAGCTAAACTCAGTCAAAGTATCTGTTGTCTTCTTGTAGGTACTTCCAATGCCAGTAAGATTTTGTGCACAGATAAAGTGAGGGCAAGTCATTAGAAGCCGTGGGCAGTTTTGATTGTGAGTGGCAGCGGAACTCTGTAGAATGATCGAGTTTAAAATACATACACATATTTGACGCATTATACTAGTCTAAGAAGTGTGACCAGCAGAAGAAAGGAGGTTTTAATGCCCCTGTATAAGACGTTGGTGAGGTCCCACCTGGAGTATTGTGTTCAGTTTTGGAGACCGTATCTTGCGAAGGATGTTAAAAAAATGGAAGCGGTGCAAAGAAAAGCTACGAGGATGGTATGGGATTTACGTTCCAAGACGTATGAAGAGAGGCTTGCTGACCTGAACATGTACACCCTGGAGGAAAGGAGGAACAGGGGTGATATGATACAGACGTTCAAATATTTGAAAGGTATTAATCCGCAAACGAATCTTTTCCGGAGATGGGAAGGCGGTAGAACGAGAGGACATGAAATGAGATTGAAGGGGGGCAGACTCAGGAAAGATGTCAGGAAGTATATTTTCACGGAGAGAGTAGTGGATGCTTGGAATGCCCTCCCGCGGGAGGTGGTGGACATGAAAACGGTAACGGAATTCAAACATGCGTGGGATAGGCATAAAGGAATCCTGTGCAGAAGGAATTGATCCACAGAAGCTTAGCTGAAATTGGGTGGCGGGGGGAAGAGGGGTTGGTGGTTGAGAGGCTAGGATAGGGGAGGGCAGACTTATACAGGGTCTGTGCCAGAGCCGGTGATGGGAGGCGGGACTGGTGGTTGGGAGGCGGGAAATACTGCTGGACAGACTTATATGGTCTGTGCCCTGAAAAAGACAGGTACAAATCAAGGTAAGGTATACACATATGAGTTTATCGTGGGCAGACTAGATGGACCGTGCAGGTCTTTTTCTGCCGTCATGTACTATGTTACTATGTAGTATTGTATACAGAAAAGTAGGTGGCAACTTTTCTTCATAGTGTAGGCTTCATTCAGGCATTTTTACTGCCTAAATCTAAAAGTCCCCTTATAGAATTACCCTCCTCCACACACAAATTCCCATGCATCCCAGTACATTGTGCATTTCCACAGCATACTATGTCCCTGATGGTTTACATTCCCTGTTACGGTCAGTGCAGTTCTGCTTCCGCGTAACAAGTAACCTACCTCATGAAATGCTTTCCAAGTCATTCAAGGAGGTCCCTACAGTTTAAACCGAGGCCCTCCATTCTAAAAATGAGCAGACAACTATCAGAGGATGCCGTTAAGTGAAACTGACCTCTTGGCAATGGAAGTTATTAATCTATCGTCACACTGCTTGTTCTTCTGTGTGAGACCCGACCTGAAAAAATCCAACCCTCATCTCTCAAATCAATTACTACATATACTTTCCAGGCCTCTCAGCCACTTATGACAACATTCTATCCTCTGCGTTTCACTTCACTTTAGAAATGATACACTTGAGACAAAAATTAGGACAAAAAAGACCCTTGGAATCTGAAGCAGTGGAGCCACCTTCAGCTGCTCAACCTCTCCTGACCTCTTCCCACTTGCAGTACTGCACCTCTACAGTCAGATGCCTCATTTCCCACCATCAGGAAAGAAGAAGACAGGTCAGTGACAAGAAGGAATTGTGTTACTAGATGAAATGAAGGCAGACAACTGTAATGCACTGTATTAACCAAAGCAAAGAGTGAATACTCTAAAGAATATTTTATTTTTATTAAATTTGTACCCTGCGCTTTCCCCACTCATGGCAGGCTCAATGCAGCTTACATGGGGCAATGGAGGGTTAAGTGAGTTGCCCAGAGTCACAAGGAGCTGCCTGTGCCTGAAGTGGGAATCAAACTCAGTTCCTCAGTTCCCCAGGACCAAAGTCCACCACCCTAACCACTAGGCCACTCCTTCACTGTTGCTACTATTTGAGATTCTACATGGAATGTTGTTATTCCACTAGCAACATTGCATGTAGAAGTTGGCCATTGCAGATCACCAATGTGGCCGTGCAGGCGCCTGCTTCTGTGAGTCTGACGTCCTGCACGTATGTGCAGGACGTCAGACTCACAGAAACAGAAGCCTGCGCAGCCTTCTACATGGAATGTTGCTAGTGGAATAGCAACATTCCATGTAGAATCTCCAATAGTAGCAACATTTCATGTAGAATCTCCAATAATAGCAACATTCCATGTAGAATCTCCAATAGTAGCAACATTCCATATAGAATCTCCAATAGTATCGATTTTATTTTTGTTACATTTGTACCCTGCGCTTTCCCGCTCATGGCAGGCTCAATGCAGCTTACATAGGGCAATGGAGGGTTAAGTGACTTGCCCAGAGTCACAAGGAGCTGCCTGTGCCTGATGTGGGAATCAAACTCAGTTCCTCAGTTCCCCAGGACCAAAGTCCACCACCCTAACCACTAGGCCACTCCTCCACTGTTGCTACTATTTGAGATTCTACATGGAATGTTGCTATTCCACTAGCAACATTCCATGTAGAAGTCAGCCCTTGCAGGTCACCAATGTGGCCGTGCAGGCTTCTACATGGAATGTTGCTAGTGGAATAGCAACATTCCATGTAGAATCTCCAATAGTATCAACATTCCATGTAGAATCTCCAATAGTATCTATTTTATTTTTGTTACATTTGTACCCCGCGTTTTCCCACTCATGGCAGGCTCAATGCGGCTTACATAGGGCAATGGAGGGTTAAGTGACTTGCCCAGAGTCACAAGGAGCTGCCTGTGCCTGCAGTGGGAATCAAACCCAGTTCCCCAGGACCAAAGTCCACCACTTTAACCACTAGGCCACTCCTCCAATATCGCTGCATAACCTCTTACTCCATGGATCTGTTAATGCAATTCCACTGAGTATCAACTCAGGGACAGTAACAGGGTTCCACTGAACCAATCGTGAAGATTCCTACTGCGTACCATTCACAGCACTGTGGCTGTGGACAACAGTAAACCTATAGCTTATGAGACAGTGTATCGCCAAATGTCTACTAGACCTACAGTGGGCCAGATACTGTTAATCAACACAATGAAGCCTTTTTTACTAAGCTGTGTAAGGTGCTAGCATGCACCTAATGCAGGAAACAATGGACTGACGCAGGCCATGCTACAGCATCAAGCAGCAGTTTTGGAACGTGTGCGATAATTGTGCGCTAAAAATGTTTTCTTATTTTTTTGAGCAGGCATGTCAGGGGCGGGGAGTGATCCTGCAGTAATTTTTAACAATGGCCGCGTGCTAATGGCAATATTAGTGGATGCCTAAACCAACAACCAAGGAGTAAATCCACTCAAAACCTTCGTCACAAAATCTAAAACCAATGTGGATTATTGTACACACCTTGAGCTCTAAACACAATCGTTAACAAGAGAGGAAAAGGCTTCAGAAGTCTGCAATTCGCAGCAAGCATACAGCACCCTGCAGGCAGGCATCGATCATTGGGCAGAAAAAGCCTCTCCCTTCCTGACTATTTATTTTACTAACACTTTTTAAAAATTATTTATATTCCTAAAAAAGAATAACAGTACCTTAATCATTACAGCACACTTTTCTTTAATTTGTAAGGCTCTGTACTTCCCAGTGGGACCCGTTTCACTACGAGGCTTCATCAGGGGCAGTGTTGCATATTTTCAGTTCTATGCTGCTTTCTTTATACATCAAAATGGTGTGTCATTTCGTATTTATGCTGACGAAATTCAGTTTTTCTTTCCCATTCCTGAGAATTCTGAGAAATTAATAGCAATGTTTAATATCTATATGGGTGCTATCTCAGATTGGATGTAATCTCACAATTTATCGTTGAATTTTTTGAAGACCAAATTTATGTATGTTGGAAAAAAAATCTTGATTCTTCACTACCTACAGTTTTCAAATATCGACGAATGAATTTACATATGAGGTCCGTGATTCGAAATTTGGGTGTGATGTTAGATCCTGAATTAAGCGTGCAATCTCAAATAGATCATGTTTTCTCTTCTGCTTTTTTTCAGTTAAGAGTATTGAGTAAGTTAAAGGGAATGATACCAGTAAATGATTTTCATACAGTTTTGCAGAGTCTGGTACATTTTTGCGATTAGATTATTGAGATTCACTTTATTTGTGTCTGAACTGAACTAAAATACAAGCAGGCTTATTTTCAAAAGAGAAGGACGCCCATCTTTTGACACAAATTGCAAGATGGGTGTCCTTCTCCCAGGGTCGCCCAAATCGGCATAATCGAAAGCCGATTTTGGGCATCCTCAACTGCTTTCCGTCGCGGGGATGACCAAAGTTTATGGGGGAGTGTTGGAGGCGTAGCGAAAGCGGGACTGGGGCATGCCTAACACATGGGCATCCTCAACCGATAACGGAAAAAAGAAGGGCATCCCTGACGAACACTTGTACGACCAGATGACCACAGGAGGGAATCAAGGATGACCTCGCCGTACTCCCCCAGTGGTCACTAACCTCCTCCCACCCTCAAAAGAAATTTTAAAATATTTTTTACAGTCTCTATGCCAGCCTCAGATATCATACCCAGCTCTGTGACAGCAGTATGCAAGTCCCTGGAGCAGTTTTAGTGGGTGCAGTGCACTTCAGGCAGGCGGACCCAGGCCCATCCCCCCTACCTGTTACACTTGTGGTGGTAAATGTGAGCCCTTCAAAACCCACCAGAAACCCAATGTACCCACATGTAGGTGCCCCCTTCACCCCTTAGGGCTATGGTAGCGGTGAACAGTTGTGGGGAGTGAGGGGGACCAGTGCACTACGAATGCTGGCTCCTCCCACAACCAAATGGCTTGGATTTGGTCGTTTCTGAGATGGGCGTCCTCAGTTTCCATTATCACCGAAAATCGGGGACGACCATCTCTAAGGACGACCATCTCTATGGTCGACCTAAATTTCGCGATTTGGGCGTCCCCAACCGTATTATCGAAACGAAAGATGGACGTCCTCAGGAAAACTTGGGTGCCCCTTTCGATTATGCCCCTCAGAGTTTACAGGTTGCTCAGAATGCAGCAGCTCATTTGATATGGGATGTAAAAAGATTTGATCATGTTTTTCCCAGTGTGAAATGTTTACATTGGCTACCAGTGAGATTTCGTATACAATATAAAATTTTGACTTTGATCAACGCATATATGGTAAGACTCCGCAATATTTTGTTGATTCTTTGCTCATGTATGAACCACAATGAGATTTACGTTCTGTAATAAAGAAACAACTACAAGTGTCTGTTTGACATTTATCAGAGACAAGGAATCGTGCATTTTCGATAGCTGGAGGTTATTTGTGGAATCATCTGCCATGTTATTTAAGACTTTCATTTCATTTTTAAGTATTTAAATACCGCTTAGACCTGAGTGGTTTACAGTTTCATTTTACAGGTACTGGGTCTGTTCCTAGCAGGTTGACAATCTAAGTAGTACATTGCACTACTGTTGAACCTGGGGCAATGGAGGGTTAAATGGAGCTGCAGAGGAAACTGAACCTGGTTCCCTAGGATCCTTGTGCAGATTATCAGAAATTTAAGAAATGTTGAAGACTTTTTATTTTGTTAAATCCTATATGGACAGATGAAGATCAGTCTGTCTTAACAGCTCTTCCTGCCTGTAAATGGTATTTTAGTTTTATGAGATTAATTGTTTGTTATTCTCTGATGGATTTGTTTTTATATTGTGAATGCTTTTATCGTAACTTGCTTTGATTTTATAGTGGGATATAAATGTATGAAAATAAATAAATTGTTGAGATGGACTTGGGAAAATCACCTTCTTACACCTGGGAGAAGCATCATATGATGTGTTTGACTCTTGTGGGATCTTGCCAAGTACTTGGACCTGGAGGATTGGCCAATGTTGGAAACAGGATACTAGACTTGATGAAACTTCAGTCTGTCCCAGTATGGCGATGCTTATATTCTTAGGCAGGATAAGTGTATCCATTCAACTGACCACCAGAGGAAGAACGGGTTCAGTGAGATAAACAGTCCCTGAGAAGAGTAAATCAATTAAAGTAATTAGAAATATTTAGGGCCCCTTTTAACAAATTGCGGTAGGTGCGTGTTTTTCACTCGTGATGAGGCCGTCTTTTATCGCAGCGGGTAAAAGGGAAGTCTTTCTTTCCTGCAGAAAATGGTCGTGTGGCAAGTAAAGCACTTCCTGTGTGGCCATTTCATGGAGGAACCCTTACTGCCACCCATTGAGGTGGTGGTAAGGGCTCCCATGCTAACCCAATGGTAACCGGGCAGTGATTACCACCGGGTACACTCCAGTGCTACAAAAATATATATATTTTTGTAGCATCAGATATCACGACGGGCTAGGGATTGGAAGTACTACGGTAGCCCAGCGGTACTTCCTGTTTAGCAAGCATTACCACCGCTTAGTAAAAGGTCCCTTAGTTGGCCACAGGCACAAAGCACAGAATCTCTTCTCATCAGCCGTCATGGATCACCTGACTTTTCTCAGCCAGATATTTTCATTTTCTGTTAAGAACAATTTGGAATCATAGATCAGACTTTTGTACAGAATCACGATAAGCCACTTAGGACATTAGTGAGACATTCTGGCATTTACTTTCTGAGTTGACAATATAGACATTTAAATATCAAAAGTGTTTTCTTTAAACTTTAGCATTATCTGTGAGACTGAACTGGGGATAAGTGGTTAAAAACCTTTCCTATTAGTTCGTCAAGAATCCATTCTTGATTTTCAGCCCACAGCTACATCTTTTTCCAGACCTGTCAGCCACCTCATTTAAACAGTTAAGCTGTAAACTTTCTTCTAATGACTGAATTGACATTTCATTGCCTTATTATCCTACAAAGCAAAATGCATTACTCAATAGCGTTAATGCTAATTTCTCATAAAGAAGCATTATCGATCTGGGTGCAACCTGTAAGCATTGAAAATTTCTGCCTGGGCCGCAGGCCTTTCACTTCTGGGCCTGAAGAATTAAAGAAAAATTACATCTGACAGCAGTAAATTCACAGGCACAATCTTGCTGTCAATTTATATGCAAAATGAAATGCGTTATGAAAATCTCCCCATTTCCGCCCCGAGATTTTAGGGGAGAAGACTTCACTGGGTGTTTCTTCTGGTAATATCCCTCTACTCGCATATTAGGCTCCAGTCACCGCCGCCTCCCTTTGATGTATAAATAATGAAGGTAAATTAGGAGCAGCGAGGAGGGCCTGGTGCTCTGCCATTCTTATTTTACAAAGTAATTTCGACTCTGGAGGGTCAGATTTCCTTGACAAATTCTTAATTACTGTGCTGCAACAGAAGCAGAAGTCTGCATAAATCGTGAAAAAGTCCCATGTGGCCAGGAACTAATATGGCCAACCATTTTACCTGGCCTGTGCACTGAACTCCAGAATTAGGAAATACTTTTGATTGTGGTACACTTGAAGTCTTAATCGATTTCCTTTTTTATTCGTTTTTTTTTATTATTTTAATAGGGATATGCCATGAGCACTGCCTATTTAAAAATCATTAAAATTCTGTCTGCAGCATTAACAGAGATTAAAGATTACTATTATGGCATTCATAACCTTGCTGCTTTTCCAGAAATCCCAGGCTTAAGGTAAATGCTAAATGTCATTTAATATGCTTTGGTCACTAATTACAAGCCTGGCTAATAGCGTCCTTTTCTAATTATTCTACTAGAACAAGCTGTTGGTTGGGGTCTGCACTTCTTCTTTTCACATTTGACTGGCTGACATGAGCCGTCTTAGAATTAAAACTTCTGAGCATTAACGAACCACAGTAATCACTGATGATTAACTGCGTGAAAGTATGCATAATATTTTGCCTTGATGTTACTCGATAAAAAGATGTGACACCTAACTTCTAATACATAATATTTTTCCCCTTGGAGTCATGTCTTTTTATTTCACCATCAAAGCTCGGTCAGTAAGATGATACCATCTTGAAGCAGTGCTGACGTCTTCAGAAGGAAGTTAAGCAGACCTGAACCCAAAGAACAGAAGCGCGATTTTCAAAGAATTATCTTCTAATTAATTTTATGGAATCAGTCACATGACACAGGCTTCGCTAAGGGGAAGTGAGATCTTGTTCTAATGAACTTTGCTACAGGGACTCTTCTAATCTCCTGATGTGTTTTGCTAATTTGAAATAGATGTCGCTTGCAATAACCCACAGTGATACTATGGTAGAACTTCCACATGCTGGGGACAGATACACCTGGCGGTGGAAGAAGCAGGGTTGAGGGTTGAAGGAGGACCTGAGTGCTCGATTGCCTTGTATTTACCGACACAGAATAGTAGAGAACTGAGGAGCAAGTCAAATGCCAAGAGGGTGGTGGTCAATGGACTTCACACTGAGGAAGTGAAGGTGAGCAGTGGAGTTCATCAGGGGCCAATTCTGTTCAATATATTTGTAAGTGGCATTGCCAAAGGGTTAAAAGGTAAAGTTTGCCTTTTTGCGGATGATACCACAATTTGTAACAGAGTAGACACCCCGGAGAGAGTAGAAAACATGAAAATGGATCTGCAAAAGTTAGAAGAATGATCTATTATTTGGCAGTTAAACTTTAATGCAAAGAAGTGTAGAGTGATGCACTGGGGAGAGTAGAAATCCAAGGGAGCCAAATGTCCTAGGAGGTGAGAGGCTGATATGCAAAGACAGGGAGAGGGATCTTGGGGTGATGGTGTCAGAGGATCTGAAGGCAATGAAACAGTGTGACAAGGTGGTGGTCTTAGCCAGAAAGATGCTAGGCTCATAGAGAGAGGCATAACCAGCAGAAGAAGGAGGTGTTGATGTCTCTGTACAAGTCATTGGTGAGGCCCCACCTGGAGCTCTTCAATCCAACAAACGGGACTTATGGATTATTCCATCTAATAAGAAAATATATTTAGAATCTACTCAGATGATAGCATTTGGATATCTATGGAATGGACTTCTTCAGCATAACAAACCTAACACCACATACCCTACATTTAGGAAGAAGCTCAAAGTGCAGCTGCTTCAAATTGGTTTTGATCTCTAAATTCATTTGTGTTATGTTTTTGGTTTACTGTTTATTTCTATTTACTATATTTTGTTTTTATTTTAAATGATTATTATTCTTTCAGTTGTAAATTTTGTAATATTTCTTAGTGTTGTACATATATATTCATCGCTTGCATGGTGATTTTACTGTACTTTGATTAATTTTAATTCTAACAGAGCAGTTTACAAAATAGAATTAAAATTAATCAAAGTACAGTAAAACTATAGTAAAAAGTCTACTAAACTAAACTGAAAAAAACGTTCTTTCAGTTTGTGGGGGGACTGTGATAGCAACTTCTGAATTCCTTGTATCAAATTTACTCTCACCCTTATGCTATTACAAATCTACAGCAATGCATCATGTTCTTACAGACCTCTGGTGTGTCAGGTGCTTGAATTAGAGTTGGATGGGATGGGATGGGATGGGATGGGGTGGGGGGGGGGGGGGGAGGCTGTGCCATCAGGGAACAAGATTGTCCACAGTAAAGATCAGAATGTATTTTTTTTTTTGTATTGCTCAGCTTTTATCTTCTCTAAAAATATATTTGTATCAGAAGAGGAAATGGTCTCCAACAAGATGGCCGCAAAAGATAGTGGGACACATGGAGTAGACAGGAGTGATCAAGGCGCTCGGAGGAACCTTACTAACATCTGCTGCTGAGGGGGCAGAACTTCACTCTATCACAAAGTCTTCATAGAAACAAAGCCACCCACAGGACAGTTTAGGGGCAGCTACCAATACTGATGCCACATGTAACAGCATCGCTAAATCAAAGCAAGAACACACATCTGGTCACGGTCATGCACCAGCACCTCTCACTCTCATTTAGTGTTTGAGCCCAGAGGAAGGAGGCTGCACATCAGCAGCAAAGCAGTAGGACACCTGGGTGGTAGGGGGGCGGGAAGGGGAGGGAAGGAAAAGAAAGGAAAGGAAAGGACAGGAGTGATGCTGGACACTTGGGGATAGGAAAGGAGACCTGGGGTAGTAGGGAAGGGGCAATGCTGGATACTTAGAGGTTAGGAAGGAAAGCTACAATGCTGGGGGTAAACATAGTAACATAGTAGATGACGGCAGAAAAAGACCTGCATGGTCCATCCAGTCTGCCCATCAAGATAAACTCATATGTGCTACTTTTTGTGTATACCTTACCTTGATTTGTACCTGTCCTTTTCAGGGCACAGACCGTATAAGTCTGCCCAGCACTATCCCCACCTCCCAACCACCAGCCCCGCCTCCCACCACCGGCTCTGGCACAGACCGTACAAGTCTGCCCAGCACTATCCCCGCCTCCCAACCACCAGCCCCGCCTCCCACCACCAGCTCTGGCACAGACCGTATAAGTCTGCCCAGCACTGTCCCCGCCTCCCAACCACCAGTCCCGCCTCCCACCACCGGCTCTGGCATCACAGGGGTCATGGACTCAATATACTACCTTTTTAGTGGTACAACCAAAGCAGTTTACATTTATTCTCTGCCTCTAGTGAGCTCGTAATCTAAGTTTTTGTACCTGGGGCAATGGAGGGTTAAATAACTTGCCCAAGGTCACAAGGAGCTGCAGTGGGAATCAAATCCAGGTTGCCAGGATCAAAGCCCACAGCACTAACCATTAGGCCAACTCCACTGGAGAGTTAAGTGACTTACCCGGAGTCATAAGGAGCCACAGTAGGGTAGAGAAGAGGATAAGCTGAACACTTGAGGAAGGGACGATTCTAGAAGCTGTTGTCTACATTGAGGTGCATAGAGGATGCCTATTTGAAGCCTATTGTATAAAGGAAAGTCGCACCTAATGTCCTGTCTAGAATCCTAGTGTATCTGCGTATTTCTGAGCTATGCAATTTACATTCAGCCACTTACAACAGCCGTAGAGCCGGCACAAATGTTCAAGCCTAGATTACTGGAAAAGTTGTGTAAATTATGACCTTCTAGAATCGATGTACATGTGAGCCAAACTACTCTCTTCCCAGACTCTGCCCATAGGCCAAACTACACACCTGTGCCTATAAACATACATATGGATTTGGTACCTACAGAATTACCCCCTCGGTGGGGGTGGAGAGAAGGGCTGATATAGACACTTACGAGGAAGACAAGGTAAGAGGCAATACTGAACCACAGGGGGTTAGGTCTATGGCTGTTGGTTTGCCTATGTGTCAGATACCTTTGAGCTGACCCTGGGAAGTAGGGTACAGGCCTCCCAAATGAGTAGCCTTGAGCTAACAGGAAATGATGAGTGAAGATCATGCTGATGAACAAGGAGTCGTCAATGTATGATGAGCCTCAGGGATCCATCCAGGGTCTTGCCTATGTGTCAGATACCTTTGAGCTGGCCCTGGGAAGTAGGGTACAGGCCTCCCAAATGAGTAGCCTTGAGCTAACAGGAAATGATGAGTGAAGATCACGCTGATGAACAAGGAGTCGTCAATGTATGATGACCCTCAGGGATCCATCCTGGGTCTGGGTCAGGTTCTATGTGATATTGCAGAGGGGTTAGTAGGAAAAGGCCTCCCTGTTTTCAGATGACATTAAAGCCTGCAATAGACTGTACACTGTGAGCTACTCAACAATATGATTAGCGATGTAAGAAAGATTAGGGAGCTGGCATTTGTTTGATAGACAAGTTTCAATGCAAGAAAATGTGTTGTCATGCATTTGGTGTGACAGAATCCAAATAGTGGTACGTAATGGGGGGGGGGGGGGGGAGAATACTGTTTTCCACCAGTCAGAAGAGAATCAGGGTGATTAAATCTGATGATCTCAAGAGTATAAAGAGTGCAAGAAGGCATTGGCTAGATCCAGTATCGCTGTGGGATGAATAGAGACAAGCGATAGAGGCTCAGTGCAAGTCAGCAGTGAAATCTCATGGGGTGGGGGAAGGGGGACTGTGTCTTTCTGTGGAGACAGAACGTGGAGGCTTTCTAGAGAGAGGCTGCCAAATGGATGTGCATTTATTTCAAGTGACAAAGGCAATGCAGAAACATTTGCATGTAGTTTAATATTGTTTTTGACCTGAAAAAAGGGGGAAAATGTGTCTTTCCTGTGAAATCAGTACTGCATAGTATTGATTAATAGGTGCACGAATAACAACCAAGCCACGGTACACACTACTGATGACATTGCCCTGGAAATGAAAAAAATATATATACTAAAAAATCTAATAAAATGAAAAGTCCCATATGTGACATGAGAAACCAAGGTTGCTGCCTTAATAAAAAGCTTTGTCAAATGAGATATACTGACCTGCATGGTAAATGCTAAAGGGAAGCGGTGGTGGTGGTGGTGGTGGTGGGGGGGGGGGGGGGGTATGATAGATACACATATCTCAGAGCTGCAAGTAGTGCAGAGAAGCCCATTCTGGAACAGGAGGTCATGATATGAATGAAGGGGGAGGGTGGAGGATGCATGGAACAGTGTTTCAGAGGAAGCGCTGGAGGTAAGGACAGCAGGAGAGCCAACTTTTCAAAATTATTGGGTGTGCTAACCGAATAGAAATGACCTCTCCCTGGACACAATCAAGGAATTTGCTCAATATTGGGGGTGCTCAAGCACCCACAGCACCCACAGAGCCGGCTCCTATGAAGGACAGACTCATGGAAAAGGTCCCTACCCAGCACCAAGCGATGGGAGTCAGCTGGAGTCTTAGGCTAGAAAAGGCCAGACTGGCTTGTGGTGATCATCTTTACACCCCACCAGATTTATACTGTGCATTGCAGGGTTGCCACTCTCTGCTCCCAGATGGCACCGCATGGATCTGCATCAGCCAGACCTCAGGTTTCCATAAAATAATCTGACAAAACGCAGGATTTACTGGTTAAGAGTCCAGTATGCGGAGCTTGTGAGTAGGTACAATGTGTATCACCAGCTGTATCTGACCTACACATATCTAAAACTTGTTGTAACTTTGCATTGTTAAAATACTTGTAAAATAAACCTTCTCAATATTGTATCTTTTCCAGGATTTGATCCTGACTCTGATAAAACTGTTCTTTCTCCTCTAATTTCTTTGAGTTTTTCTTTCTCTTTATCCCCTTCCCGTTAATTAGTTTTGGCTCCTGTTTCCAAACTGGCCAGCGAGCAGGCTGAGAGTTAACCACAGGACAGTATTTGGGACGAGATGTCCGTCTTCCAGCGTGATAGGAAAAGAAAAGATTTTGATACCGTTTTTAAAGATAAATTTCATCTCTTTCCTTGACCGGATCGGTATATGAGAGCTGCTTTTGGTAGCCATCTGTTCAGCAGTGCTGGACGGGTTCTATCATCCCTTCTCTTTCAGCTAACCTCTGAACAAGAGAAACTTCTGCTGATGTCAGATGACCAGCCGGACATTAACAGCAGGGACTGCTGGCCATTGCTGCCCTAGGTCTACCTCCTTTGCCAAGCTGGCTGTCCTTGCAAACAGCTCCGACAAAGGTCGGAATGGATTCATTGATCAGCTAGACCAAGCATATGACAGTCTGTGCCTTAATTGAATCCCAAAAGGGGGCAGGCTGGGTTATTATTACAGAGGCCAGCCGATAGCACTCATTAAAAGCTCCACAGACTGTGTGGTTTGCTAATTAGTTTATTATACAGACACCTTGACGATGGACAAAGTTGTCATTTTGCCCTTTATCACACAGGGGATGTTGTTAAAAGTTTAATCAGCTTTACACTGACCAAGTTAGCTTGGCAGTTTGTGGATGGTCATTACTTCTGGTTCTTCCTGCTGAACTGATTCTGACGGGGTCACAGCATGATTGTCCAATGAATGGAGAGTCATGAAGTTACTGTACACCTGGAAAGGACCTTAGGAAACATGCTGGGCTCTACAGGGACTGCAAGGCAGCGGGTATGTTAGGAAGACTAAATCCTAGTCAGGCTTGCCTTTACCACAACTTTGCACACACTGGGCCTTTTTCTGTTGTCACCCCCCTCCCCAAAAAGTGCCTCTGCTGCAGGTAGAAGGTGGGCAGATCTTCCAGGGGTCACTATGGCCATGGGGCTGGTAAAGTTGGCCCAGTGGGTGGAAATGGAGGAAGCCCAACTTCCGGACGTGAGGCGGAGAAGTGATAAAAGGGATTGTGAAAAGTGGATCCAGGTCTTTGGTTGCCCAGCTCCCACCGAGACCTGAGGAACAGAGAGGGAGTCCCAGAGGGAAGCCAGTAAATGCTGAGGAGGTTGGATGTCATTAACCTGTGGTTAGAATGTTTCCATCAAGGAGTTAAGAGGAGAAGAATGCCTGGTGGAAAAGGACACCCCAAGCGGGATGGTAGTGGGTGTGAAGGAGCCTCAGTCCTGAGAGAGGGAAAAGTGCAGCCCCTCAGGAGTATATCTGGACTGGGATGGGGCCAGACTATTGGGATGTGAGTCTGTCTTATGCACCTAAACTAGGTACTTGAGTTTCTGCCAGGTACTTATGGCCACTGTTGGGAGCAGGATACTGGGCTAGGTGGACCTTTGATCTGACCCAGTATGGCTATTCTTATATACCAATAGAGATGAGGATTGTTTATGAACTGTTGATGGTTTGAAGTTGTTCCGCTAAAAGAAAAATTGAAGTTACTTACTGAGACTACTGGTCATTATTTAAGAAGAGTGGACTCTTGTATCCCCTGGGGTGGGAGTATCCTTTGGCCCACTGGGATTTAGCTGGCCCTAACCTGTGCTCAGCTCAACTGAAGTACAATCTGTTATGTGGACACTGGTCCGGGTACCTGACCCGGGAAGCTTAGTCAGTGGCCCTGACTGAGGGGAAATCAGGGTTGCATATATTCACCCAGACCACAGAATGTTTAACATTTATATAAACTGCATCACTTTAATTCAGTGGTTCCCAAACCTGTCCTGGGGGAACCCCAGCCAATCAGGTTCTCAAGATATCCACAAAGAATATTTATGAGATTTACACGCATTGTCTCCATTGCATTCACATCTAACTCATGAATTTTGATCAAGCTCAGTATCCTGTTTCCACAGTGGCCAAGCCAGGTCACAAGTACCTGGCAGAAACCAAAATCAGGGCAACACTCCATGCTACCAATCCCAGGGCAAGCAGTTGCTTCCCCATTTGTATCTCAATAGCAGACTATGGACTTTACCTCCAGGAACTTGTCCAAATCTTTTGATACACTAACCACACTTATTACATCCTTCGGCAAAGAGTTCCAGAGCTGAACTATTCGTTGAGTGGCTATTCTTATGTTGTACATACTGCGCCTAACATTCTGGGTTGAAATCCAAGGGTATTCTATAAAAATGTACGTAACTTAATTAGCTTAATAAGCCAATCAGCATTGTTGATAGCACCTAACAAGCAATAATGAGCACTAATTAACAATAATTAGAGTTTACATGTACAACTCAGTAAGCGTATTCTGTAACGCACTGCACCTAAATCTACACGCCAGGATTTACGCCATGTTTTGGTTGGTTTAAATGGATGGCTGCATTTTTAGGAGCTAGGATATCGACTAAGCGTATTATATACACTGCGCCTAAATCTAGGTTCCGCTTATAGAATACGCTTAGGCAGAAATATTTTCCGTGTGAATTTTTCAGGGACCGAATATAGAGAAATGCTCCTCAGAATGCCTTTGTGTATGTTCCATAATAATTTATTAGTCTATGATCAGCAGCGGGAAACCGTTCCTGGTATTCAGTATCTTGTGATGAGGAAATAGCAGCCGTGGGCTTGTGGGAAAGAAATGGCATAAGATTTCTCCCTGTAGATATTTTAAATATAAACAAATCCTCTCCTAGCAATAAATTGTGACATATCTTTAGCCATTGTGTATCATCTGTTAGATTGAGCAGGTTAGAAAGCAATGGCTAAAGAGTTAGTTTGACTTGAAATGAAGAAATATCCCCTGAATGCCAGATGATTCTATTGGTTAATTGGTGTGCGATATTCTCTATCACAGGGGAAATCCAGCAGGTAAGCTTAGACATAAAAGTTCTGCCTGAGTGTACAAGATAATAAAACGTGTAATCCAACACAACCTAGAGGCATCGCTGCATACCAATACCTACAAAACAAGGTTCTTCTGGTTCTGTTTCTATAGGCGATGCAATCCTGACGAAAACTGCTATACGTGAAGGATCTGTAGTAATATGGCCACCTGTCCCTACCATAAGAGGGAGCCCTTTTACTAAAGGGTGGCAAAACAGTACTACTGCCGAGCACGGTCAGGCACCCTGTGGTATTTCTGCTCTTACTGCATGCTGTTTCTTGCACTAGGAAATGGAAAGGTCCCTACATAGAGAGAATTATGTGGCACTGTCCTGCTTATTTTCGAAGGAGAAGGCCGGCCATCTTCCGACACAAATCAGGAGATGGCCGGCCTTCTCCTAAAGCCGGCCAAATTGGTATAATTGAAAGCCGATTTTGGCCGGCTTCAACTGCTTTCCGTGGCAGGGCCAGCCAAAGTTCAAGGGGGCGTGTCGGCAGGGTACCGAAGGTGGGACAGGTGCGTGGTTAAGAGATGGCCAGCTTCGGCTGATAATGGAAAAAAGAAGGCCGGCTCTGACGAGCACTTGGCCGGCTTTACTTGGTCCATTTATTTTTAGGACCAAGCCTCCAAAAAGTGCCCCAACTGATCAGATGATCACCGGAGGGAATCGGAGATCACCTCCCCTTACTCCCCCAGTGGTGACCAACCCCCTCCCACCCAAAAAATAATTAAAAAACATTTTTGTGCCAGCCTGTATGCCAGCCTCAAATGTCATACCCAGCTCCATCACAGCACTATGCAGGTCCCTGGAGCAGTTTTTAGTGGGTACTGCAATGCACTTCAGGGTAGGCAGACCCAGGCCCATCCTCCCTACCTGTTACACTTGTGGCGGTAAATGGGAGCCCTCCAAAACCCACTGTACCCACATCTAGGTGCCCCCCGTTACCCTTTATAGAACTGCTTCAGACATTTCGCAGCATGTTTTAAGCTGACAAGTACAGAAAACTAATCTGGTACTGGGGTGATCATATCTGATGACCTTAAGATGGCCAAACAGGTAGAAAAGATAATGGAAAAGCTAGAAGGATGATCGAGCGCATAAGAATAACCAGCAGGGAAAAGGAAGTGATAGTGCCTGTGTAGAATTCTGAAGACTATTCCTTCGAAACAATTAACAGGATGGAGTGGGCCAGGAAGGTAGATACAACACTGGCCCGTGGTCTTTGGCATAAAGGGTAAGATTCAGTAAATGGAGCTCAAAATTTGGCGTAAAAAATCTATGGTAAGTTATGTTAATTCACAAAAGGATTCTGACAAACTGCAAGAGGACCTCACGAGACTGGGAGACTTTGCATCCAAGTGGCAAATGATATTTATTTTTTATTAGTTACATTTTGTACCCCGCGCTTTCCCACTCATGGCAGGCTCAATGCAGCTTACATGGGGCAATGGAGGGTTAAGTGACTTGCCCAGCGTCACAAGGAGCTGCCTGTGCCTGAAGTGGGAATCGAACTCAGTTCCTCAGGACCAAAGTCCACCACCCTAACCACTAGGCCACTCCTCCACTGTTGCTACTATTTGAGATTCTACATGGAATGTTGCTATTCCACTAGCAACATTCCATGTAGAAGTCAGCCCTTGCAGATCACCAATGTGGCCGCGCAGGCTTCTACATGGAATGTTGCTAGTGGAATAGCAACATTCCATGTAGAATCTCCAATAGTAGCAACATTCCATGTAGAATCTCCAATAGTATCTATTTTATTTTTGTTACATTTGTACCCTGTGCTTTCCCACTCATGGCAGGCTCAATGTGGCTTACATGGGGCAATGGAGGGTTAAGTGACTTGCCTGGAGTCACAAGGAGCTGCCTGTGCCTGAAGTGGGAATCGAATGTGAGCAAGTGCAAAGTGATGCATGTGGGAAAGAGGAACCCAAACTATAGTTACATGATGCAAGGTTCCACATTAGGAGTCACCAACCAGAAAAAGGATCTAGGTGTCATCTTTGATGATACGTTGAAACCTTCTGCTCAGTGTGCTGCTGCGACTAAGAAAGCAAACAGAATGTTAGGTATTATTAGGCCTTTATATCGCTCCATGGTGCGACTGTACCTCAAATACTTTGTGCAATTATGATCACCGCATCTCAAAAAAGTTATAGTGGAATTAGAACAGGCACAGAGAAGGGTGGTGAAAATGATAAAGGGGGTGGGACGACTTTCCTATGAGGAAAAGGTGAAGCGTCTAGGGCTCTTCAGCTTGGACAAGAGACGGCTGAGGGGAGATATGATAGAGGTCTATAAAATAATGAGTGGAGTGGAACAGGTAGATGTGAATCGCATGTTTACTCTATCCAAAAATCCAAGGATTAGGGGGCACGCCATGGAGCTACAAAATAGTAAATTTAAAAAGAATTGTTCTTTACTTAACATGTAATGAAATTCTTGAATTCGTTGCCAGAAAATGTGGTAAAAGCAGTTTGCTTAGTGGGGTTTAGAAAAGGTTTGGATAACTTCCTAAAAGAAAAGTCCATAAGTCATTATTAAGATGGATTTGGGGAAAATCCACTGCTTATTTCGAGGATACACAGCATAAAATGTATTGTACTGTTTTGGGATCTTGCCAGATATGTGTAACCTAGATTGGCCACTGTTGGAAACAGGATGCTGGGCTTGATGGACCTTTGGTCTGTCCCAGTGTGGCAATACTTACGTACTTGGGATTCTGCATGGAATATTGCTACTCTTTAGGATTCCAGAATCTTGCTATTCTTTGGGGTTCTACGTGGAATGTTGCTACTCATTGGGGTTCTACATGGAATCTTGTTACTCTTTAGGATTCCAGAATCTTGCTACTCATTGGGATTTCTACATGGAATGTTGCTACTCTTTGGGTTTCTACCAGGTATTTGTGACTTGGATTGACCACTGTTGGAAACAGGATGCTGGGCTTGATGGACCTTTGGTCTGTCCCAGTGTGGCAATACTTACGTACTTGGGATTCTGCATGGAATATTGCTACTCTTTAGGATTCCAGAATCTTGCTATTCTTTGGGGTTCTACGTGGAATGTTGCTACTCATTGGGGTTCTACATGGAATCTTGTTACTCTTTAGGATTCCAGAATCTTGCTACTCATTGGGATTTCTACATGGAATGTTGCTACTCTTTGGGTTTCTACCAGGTATTTGTGACTTGGATTGACCACTGTTGGAAACAGGATGCTGGGCTTGATGGACCTTTGGTCTGTCCCAGTGTGGCAATACTTACGTACTTGGGATTCTGCATGGAATATTGCTACTCTTTAGGATTCCAGAATCTTGCTATTCTTTGGGGTTCTACGTGGAATGTTGCTACTCATTGGGGTTCTACATGGAATCTTGTTACTCTTTAGGATTCCAGAATCTTGCTACTCATTGGGATTTCTACATGGAATGTTGCTACTCTTTGGGTTTCTACCAGGTATTTGTGACTTGGATTGACCACTGTTGGAAACAGGATGCTGGGCTTGATGGACCTTTGGTCTGTCCCAGTGTGGCAATACTTACGTACTTGGGATTCTGCATGGAATATTGCTACTCTTTAGGATTCCAGAATCTTGCTATTCTTTGGGGTTCTACGTGGAATGTTGCTACTCATTGGGGTTCTACATGGAATCTTGTTACTCTTTAGGATTCCAGAATCTTGCTACTCATTGGGATTTCTACATGGAATGTTGCTACTCTTTGGGTTTCTACCAGGTATTTGTGACTTGGATTGACCACTGTTGGAAACAGGATGCTGGGCTTGATGGACCTTTGGTCTGTCCCAGTGTGGCAATACTTACGTACTTGGGATTCTGCATGGAATATTGCTACTCTTTAGGATTCCAGAATCTTGCTATTCTTTGGGGTTCTACGTGGAATGTTGCTACTCATTGGGTTTCTACCAGGTATTTGTGACTTGGATTGACCACTGTTGGAAACAGGATGCTGGGCTTGATGGACCTTTGGTCTGTCCCAGTGTGGCAATACTTACGTACTTGGGATTCTGCATGGAATATTGCTACTCTTTAGGATTCCAGAATCTTGCTATTCTTTGGGGTTCTACATGGAATGTTGCTACTCTTTGGGTTTCTACCAGGTATTTGTGACTTGGATTGACCACTGTTGGAAACAGGATGCTGGGCTTGATGGACCTTTGGTCTGTCCCAGTGTGGCAATACTTACGTACTTGGGATTCTGCATGGAATATTGCTACTCTTTAGGATTCCAGAATCTTGCTATTCTTTGGGGTTCTACGTGGAATGTTGCTACTCATTGGGGTTCTACATGGAATCTTCTTACTCTTTAGGATTCCAGAATCTTGCTACTCTTTGGGTTTCTACCAGGTATTTGTGACTTGGATTGACCACTGTTGGAAACAGGATGCTGGGCTTGATGGACCTTTGGTCTCTCCCAGTATGGCAACACATATGTACTTATGTTCTTAAGTGTGATTCTAGGGTGAGCATCCTTGATAGTGCTGATTCCCTCGCCTAACGTTAGGCATCAGACCTACACCTGTTGAAACCAGGTGTAAATTCTTGCATCCAAGTTATGCACACTGAGGCAGTATTCTACGATTCTGTGTGCAACTTTTCAGAATGCCCCTAACACTTCTCTTTTGAGTTACATTGCTAGTAGAGTTAGGCCTCACGCCTTACAGAATAGCACACAGCCAGATGTATACGCAAATTTTAAAGAGTGACAATTAATATCAATAGCTGGTCCAGGGCTGGGACCAGCAAGCTGGGAGATCAGAAGACACCAGAAGATGCATTCATTCAGCACAATCCTCTTATCCCATAATGCAGTTGCAAAACTCCAACCAAAGGTTTGCTTAACTTGGTTTATAAAAGTGAAACATAACTCTTTTATAAACCAACAGTAATCTCCACACTTACAGCCTTTAATTGGTTTCAGGAAAATGTCCTCTACTACTACTACTATTTAGCATTTTTATAGCGCTACAAAGCGTACGCAGCGCTGCACAAACATAGAAGAAAGACAGTCCCTGCTCAAAGAGCTTACAATCGTCCTCAACAGTTTTTCTACCTCTGTGCTCCTCCTTTCCTGGTGGAGATGTGCTCTGTAACGCCTCTTTGACTTTGTCCTGAAGGTGATGCCTTTCCTTGATGGACTCACTTCCACGGTGGTTCTCTGTCCTGTTGGTTATCAACAGCTTGATGTCATTACTCTCTGCCCTCACTCCTGTGCAGGCAGTGTATAGACCTGGTCCCCCATTCCTGCTGATGAATAAAGGCAAAAGGTCCTTATTTGGTAGCTTGATCCCTACCAGTAGGACCCCAGGACCACCACTAGCAGTTGCCAGAGTCATTTTGAATCTGGCTTAAACAGGGGGCAGGAGCAATGGCATTTTGCAAGGTATGCCCATGGGGGCATACGGAAGGGTGGGGGAGCATGTGGGGAAATGGGAGGGGGTGTCTTCTGGGAGTAGGAATGTAATTGAGGAGGCATTGGTAGAAAATGGGAGCTTCTTTTCAGTTTAGCCAGCTCTCTTAAGACGCAACCCAAGAAGTGTGAATAATGCAGCTAGTGAGGTTGACCATAAGCAGTTTCATTCATATCCCAGGGGAGTGACTAACCTGCAGTACTGAGGTACGTCAGATTTGGCCCTTCCTTGGGAACTTAAGGTGCTCTTAAAGCCCAACTTTTACTGCATTTTAATAAATACTCCCCTATAATCTTTCGCTTAGATTTAATGATTAAGATATTGTTCTGGTGATACAAAAACAGGAAATCTGAGACCTCTGAAAATACAGGGACTTGGTTATAATGATTTCATTCTCACCTCCATCTCTATTTTGGGAAATTATGTGCTGTACACAATTGTACACAGCAGGTTATCTCCATAGGATAATGCCAACATACCAGCCTGGAAAGGAAACCATTAGCAGAAGCAGCGAGTCAACTGTTTACATGACTCAGGAATTTTTCAGAATTTAAGCCTTACATAGAAAATCTGGAAAGCACAGTTCAAGGTGTCTTTGAAATTCAGCTGAAATGTCAAAGCCGACAAGATTCAGCAGTCTTACTGTGGGGTACCTGCAATAATATGGCATTTTCAGTTGATGTGATCAAATGCATATGAAATGCATTTAAGGGTATGGATGTTAGTGGCTATTTGGTAACCATATCTGCTCACAGAGGAAGCCGTGGGAATTGTGAAGGGTCCAGGAATCCTCATGTTCTGTTTGTCTGATCAACTTGCTGTTTGGGTTATCTGATTGCAACACAGTTTACACAGTACCTGATGTATCCAATCAAAGTGCTGACCCCCCACCCCCTCCCCCCATCTGCACATCCGTTCTACATATTTTTTTATTTTCTAAAACTTTGAGGTCGATATGCAAAAGGGCAGAGAAAATTTCCAGTTACAGAAATGGTCTGCACTCTAGTCCATAGCATAGTGCAGAAGCACTATAGCTTCCAACCACAAGGGGGCGAACACATGGGTGGAGCATAGGCAGGGCTGCCATAGGCGCACTCATTTCACACCTGCCACAGATTTGATATAACTGTACACACCTCCATTTTGGCGGGTCAGTGCAGCGTTGCACTTGCATTTTATAATGGAGTCAGGGCGTCTTGATGGTGTTATGGAGTTGGCACTTCCCACACAGCGTGAGCTGCCCGAAAGGGAGCAGCCCCTGTTACAGCACTGCCACCTACATTTGTACCTGAGGCTGAGGCAATGGAGGAGCCCTTTGACAAAGGCGTAGGAGGGCTTAACACGTGGGTAGCTCACGCCCAATCGGCACTACCGCCTGGACAGTGCATGCACCCAGTGGTAATTCTGAGTTCAGCGTGCGCTGAATCCTTTGGTAGTAACCGGTAGCACATCCGTATTCCATCATTTTGTTATGGTATAAGCCAATCATCAGAATTAAATGTGTAGCATGATGTTGTGTTGGATCAGATACATATATATACACCAATATATTTGTGCAGCTTTTAAATATATATATATATTTGACACTGCAGCAGAGAAAATAGTCTCATTCCAAAAGCCCTCTTCCCTCTCCCTTTGGGGAATATTTACAAGACAAAGGTACTGCTGCAGTGGCAGGGACCTCACCTTGCCTTTTCTCATTCCTTAAACAAAAGACTTAAGACTGCTTTAAAGTTTTAAATTGACTCTATTCCTCTGATCAACACAACAAAGATTGGACCTAACCAGAGGATGCAAGGAGACAAGCAGGTGGGAAAGGTGTGAATATCCCATTGAAAACAAAGACTTCAGAGGGGAAACCATAAACAGGACATTTGCTTGTCAAAGGTATACCTGCCCCTCCCATCAGCTTTCAGACATGTGCAGAAAGGAAGGACTTGTAATGTGTATCTGCTCCAGAGACTGAGCAGGAAGCCCTGTAAGTCTCGTGATGTCATAAGACTCAGGGGTCGTGTGCAGACATGAGACCAAGATACCACAATGCTTTGCAAATGCCCAAGGGTCGTGTGGAAACCAGGACAAAGATCCACATGGCATATCCTCCTGCAGCTTGCAAGGTATAAAAGCAAAAGCTGTTTCCCAAGATTCAGATTTCTCTTCAGCTGCAAGCAACTCAGATCCACTCACTGCAGAAGCCCTGATGCCTTGCTCCTCAACATGTGCTCATCAATCAGCTGGACCACAGCATGCTTGTAACAAGGACTTGTAAGTTAACCTACCTGCTACTTTGTTCTATTTTATGCACAGATTACCTGTAAAGATCTCTTAAAACCTACCTCTCGTGTGCAATTGTATATTAAATCATCTTTTTGAAGCTAAAAATATGGTCTCTTTGTGTTCTAAGTATATGGTATCTTTTATATATACTTAATCTATTTAATTTATTGCAATTATCACCTTTGGTGATTGGTGGAGAAATTAATATCCTAAAACTTATAAATACAGCACCTGCTCTTAAATTATAAACAGTGGCGAGTTGCTCTAGAGCTATTTTCCCCAAAATAAATCATTTCTTGTAACAATTTCACTAGGTAAGGGAAGCCGCTAGTGAAATGGATTACATCTTTACCGACCAGGCAAAAACAGTGTACAATTAAAATATACTATTATAAAATGGAAAACAACTCAACCCCTTCTGTTCATATTTATAAAGGTGAATTATGAATAATAAATGTCATTATAGCTGGAGAAGGGGGAGGGGGAGTCCTGTATTAACTGTAATGAGCCATGCTGGAGCCCCAGTGACTGGTTCAGAAGGAACCAGAAAAAGTTACTGGTCCTGAGAATAAAAGCGCAAGGGAGGGGCTCCCAGAGGGCCACAAGCAAATCACTTTTTCTCTTGGCGACTCTGGCACCGAGCGGAATCCATTTGTTTTCTGGATTTTGTGTTCAACAGATTATTTTCTGTAATTGTAACAGCTTAAGAGTTGTAAAAAATTCTCAAGTTCAAACGTCAGTAAATTGGGAATAAAATGAATCCTGTCTTGAGACTTGAAATCCCAAATTACAGAGAATAAACATCCAGGGATGGACTTTTGGCTCCTGCATCCAATGATTATTCAGAAAGGCTTATAAACATATTGACAAATGACACAAGAATGGAGACCATTCTTTTACTCATTCGGGAACTGATCTTCCGAACAGGGAATGCCATTAATTAGCCAGACCTGCCACTGGATGTCAGCATCACTCCACAAGGCCTGCACAAAATCCCGCAGCTCTGTGCAAGACACTGAGGCAATATTGAAGGTGTGTTGCTCTCTGAATAAAGTCAGAGCTTCTTTTTTAAAATTGTTTGGGGTCTGTTCTAAATTAAAAAGTAGAAGATAACAGGTTTGCCATAATACAAATCTCTATAAAATCATAAATGAGGTTCACATGGTTATACATAATATGAACACAAACCAGCTTATAATTGAAAAAGAAAAACGCCTATATTGCGACCCAAATCGGGAGATAGACGTTTATCTCACAAAAACGAATAAAGCGGTATAATCGAAAGCCGAATTTGGACGTTTTCAACTGCACTCCGTCGCGGATGCGGACAAAGTTGATGGGGGCGTGTCGAAGGCGTGGTGAAGGCGGAACTGGGGCGTGGTTATCGGGCGATCAGAGATGGGCGCCTTTCGCCGATAATGGAAGAAAAATATGCGTTTTTAGCGAGAATTTAGGGCACTTTTCCTGGACCCTGTTTTTCCACGAATAAGGCCCCAAAAAGTGCCCTAAATGACCAGATGACCACTGGAGGGAATCAGGGATGACCTCCTCTGACTCCCCCAGTGGTCACATTCCCTCCAGTGGTCACAAACCCCCTCCCACCACAAAATATGCCGCTTCACAACTGTTTATTTTCACCCTCAAATGTGATACCCACCTCCCTGGCAGCAGTATGCAGGTCCCTGGAGCAGTTATTAGGGGGTGCAGTGGACTACAGGCAGGTGGACCCAGGCCCATCCCCCCCCCACGTTACACTTGTGCTGGTAAATGGGAGCCCTCCAAACCGCCCTCCAAACCCACTGTACCCACATGTAGGTGCCCCCCTTCACCCCTTAGGGCTATAGTAATGGTGTAGACTTGTGGGCGGTGGGTTTTGAGGGGGATTTGGGGGGCTCAACACACAAGGGAAGGGTGCTATGCAACTGGGAGCTCTTTTACCTTTTTTTTGTTTTTGTAAAAGTGCCCCCTAGGGTGCCCGGTTGGTGTCCTGGCATGTGAGGGGGACCAGTGCACTACGACTCCTGGCCCCTCCCAAGAACAAATGCCTTGGATTTATTCATTTTTGAGCTGGGCGCTTTCATTTTCCATTATCACTGAAAAACAAAAATGCCCAGCTCACAAATTGTCGAATAAAACATGGACGTCTATTTTTTCCCAAAATACGGTTCGGTCTGCCCCTTCATGGACCCGTTCTCGGAGATAAACGCCCATGGAGATAGACGTTTTTGTTCAATTATGCCCCTCATAGTAATCCACGTGGTGAAAATATATGGAGCATAATAAATATACTACCCAAATCAAACTTTAGTAAAAAAGGAAGGAAAAGCCTCAAAAAGCTCAAAATCAGAAAGATTTGCTGTTGTGATCGAACCAATCTTGACTTCGTCATTGGCAAAAACCTTCCAAAAACATTCAATTTATGCGCCTTATGTTTTCGTCACGTGGATTACTTTGTGTTTGTTTATCTTAGCGATTTTGTAATTCCACACCCATTTTTTGTTATTTTACTCAAATATACATAATCTAAAGACAGTTTTACCACTCGGTGTCCATATTTTCACAGCCTAATCTACTGAATAGTGCTAAACCCCTAAGAGAAAAACTACACTGGCTCCCACTAAAAGAACGGATTACGTTCAAAACTTGCACCCTGGTCCATAAAATCATTCACGGAGATGCCCCAGTCTATATGTCAGACCTTATAGATTTGCCAACCAGGAACAGCACATTCCTGAACCTCCACTACCCCAGTTGCGAAGGACTAAAATATAAATCAACATTTGCATCCAGCTTCTCATACATAAGCACCCAACTATGGAACGCACTACCAAAGGTCATAAAAACGATGCACGACCCAACAAGCTTCCGAAAATTACTAAAAACCAACCTATTCAAAAAGGCATACCACAATGATCCATCCTAACTATTAAACAATGATACTCTACTAAAACCAGACAAAATCAAACTCTTTACAATTGACTGATTCGTAAACTCTGTTGCTAATGAACTTTCAACACCAAATACTCTGCTGTTATACTAGATAATCTACTTACATCTAAAGCAGAGATTTTATTGCAAATGAGGGAAAAGTCTCAACTGCTACGGCTATTTTCACACATCAGTGTTCATTATATAGCTCGTAGAAAAAGTCATCACTGACTCAAAAACCCCCAATTTTAATATTTTTTTCTTTTTTTCTTATTTTTGTTTCACTTAAACATATCAAAAGGCAGAAAACTGATTCACTTATCTTGCCCAGTGTAGCCGAATGTTTTATTTCAATGCTGTGCCCATATTTTCTTGAGAAGGCGCTAGATCCGATTTAAAATGGATAATGCACTGGTTCCTACGGTCCCGTTTCGAATGTCTTCATCAGGGAACCTGCTTGTGCCTGGAACACTGCGCCGTGACTACTGAATTAAAGCAAGAAAAGTCAAAATGAATATTAAAAATTACAAGATTTATCTCATCTAACTGCAATAATAAATGCCATCTGGGGCTCTCATGAACTTATGATCTAAACTTATAGTATGGAAGTCCCTCATGACTTGCTTTTGAGGGACTTCCATACTATAAGTTTAGATCATAAGTTCATGAGAGCCCCAGATGGCATTTATTATTGCAGTTAGATGAGATAAATCTTGTAATTTTTAATATTCATTTTGACTTTTCTTGCTTTAATTCAGTAGTCACGGCGCAGTGTTCCAGGCACAAGCAGGTTCCCTGATGAAGACATTCGAAACGGGACCGTAGGAACCAGTGCATTATCCATTTTAAATCGGATCTAGCGCCTTCTCAAGAAAATATGGGCACAGCATTGAAATAAAACATTCGGCTACACTGGGCAAGATAAGTGAATCAGTTTTCTGCCTTTTGATATGTTTAAGTGAAACAAAAATAAGAAAAAAAGAAAAAATATTAAAATTGGGGGTTTTTGAGTCGCTAATGAACTTTAACATGCTGCCACTTATTCGTCGAAATGAACTTCTATATTTGATTGTCTAACTGACTCTATACATTACTTTATCAGCTATGAACTTTAATGCAATACCACTTTGAATTTCTCGTCCCGGAAATGGCGATCGCCACTACGGCATAATGTAAGCCACATTGAGTCTGCAAATAGGTGGGAAAATGTGGGATACAAATGCAACAAATAAATAAATATGTGTGCTCAAAGCCGTGAAAATGGCAGCAGGGAGCCTGAGCGCTATTCTGTAATGGTGTAGGTAAATGTCAGGAGATTGTGCACATGGGTGGCCAATAGGACCAGCGCTCACTTATGGGTGTGACGTACAGAATACTGGAAGATATGCCCGTCCCTGCCACGTTCACACGACTGCCATTATGGCAGCTTTACAGCTGGTGTACCTGTGAGTGTGTAAATGTGAAACGCACTGATACCAGCTTATGCCAATATTCTGTAATGGGATCTGGGCACCCCACTGGCATTATAGGATAAGATCTCACCGTGTGGCTTCTTACACAATTACCTTTTATGTCCTGCCCAGCTTTAAGGCTCAAAAAAAGAAATAATGTTGAAGCAATCAAATAACACATTTTCAACTGTGAAATAGTTCACTATCCTGGAATTTGGAGTTTCCCAGCTACCAACTATATAAACACGTCCAAAATAATGTTAAATATCTCATTAGCTGTAGGCAGTGATCACACAAGCAGCTGAATACCCAAGAAATCAACTCTTCAATTTGATTTTCAAATAATTGGCAGGAAAGTCAAATATGTTTTATTTATTTATTGCATTTGTATCCCACATTTTCCCACCTATTTGCAGGCTCAATGTGGCTTACAGAGTTTGTTATGACATAGTCCTTCCATGATATCAGATACACTTAGTATTGTATAGAGATTAATTAAGAGAAAAGGAAAGTGTTAGGCAGGATAGTATGGAAGGTGGACTTTAATAACTGGAAGGATTGGTGAGGTAGTTTTGTGAGGCTATAGGTTCAAGTTGGTTATTTCGTCAATAGTTTTCAGGGCTGTAGGTAATGTGTTCCACAACTGCATGCTCATGTAAGAGAAGGTGTTGGCGTGTATCAGCTTGTATTTTAGTCCTTTACAGCTGGGGAAGTGCAGATTGAGAAATTTGTGGGATGATCTTATGGCGTTCCTGGGAGGCAAGTCCACGAGGTTTAGCATGTAGATTGGGGCGTCTGCATGAATGATTTTGTTTACAATCGTGCAGATCTTGAACGCAATGCGTTCCTTGAGTGGGAGCCAGTGAAGTTTCTCTCTTAGGGGTTTTGCACTTTCGTATTTGGTTTTTCCAAATATGAGTCTGGCGGCGGTATTCTGGGCTGTTTGGAGTTTTTTGATAGTCTGTTCTTTGCAGCCAGCGTACAGTGCGTTGCAGTAGTCCAGATGACTTATTACACATTGCTAGTCTTAAGTGCTTCATTTTACTTTTTCTTTGCAATGAATGACGCCGATATGTGTGAACCTTACAGTTTATCTCCCTGTTAGGAACGTTTTGTAATAGGTAACCTGGTGCTAAAGGTCTGTCTGTCCATCTGTCTGCTCATCTTAATAATGCTTGATGTGCCAGCTGTGTTTGGCACAGTCCTACCAACGCTTTAACATACATTAGGATGCAAGGAAAGAGATTTGGAACTTAGCTAAATTCTGTGCTAAATCGGTTTGATTCCTTTTTATCTGATCACAGTTCTAAGGTGGTGAATAATGTACATTTCGAACTGACTCAGAAATTGCTTTACTGTGAGGTTGTCTGTCTTGTTTAACCTTGATTTACATCCTTTTGCTGTTACGTGCCCAGGTGCTAGAGTGTAGGATTTAGGCAAATTATGTTTAAATAATGCTCCCAGTGAGTTATCAGATTAGTTTAACACAGCTAATGGATATGATGGCAAAACAAATGGTTGCTAACACACTTCTCTTGAACTTAAAGAAGGCTGAATGAATTTAATTTAGGACATCTACAATTCCACTTTTTCTGCTGAGGAGGGCTGATTTGGCGTTTTTTTTCACCGGTAATTCAAGATCTTGCAGTTTACTTGGATGTGTGTTTAGCGTTTCAGGATCATTTGAAGAATGTGGTAAAAATAAGTTTTTGTAAATTAGGGTTACTCTGACGATTGACCACCAGCTGACAACTTTCATTCAGTCCTCAGGCAAATTGTCCTGAGTGCATTTGATTATTGTAATGGAATGTATCATGGACTTCCAGTAAAGTAAGTTCAAGCACGGGTTATGCGAAATAGTAGATGACAGCAGAAAAACACCTGCACGGTCCATCCAGTCTGCCCAACAAGATAAACTCATATGTGCTACATATTTGTATCTGCCATTTTCAGGGCATAGACCATAGAAGACTTGCCCAGCACTAGCCCCGCCTCCCAACCACCAGCCCCGCCTCCCCCCACCGGCTGGCTGTGACAGCTAGATTATTTATTGGTTCTGGCAGGTATGATCACATCTCTCCGGGCCTTTGTTCTTTATGTTGGTTACCAGCTGCATAAAGTTTAAAGTTTGTTGGTTAATTTTTAAGACTCCAAAGTCACCGTTTCACACTACCTGTGTATATTAATACAGGATACAAGAATCAATTGTCACCCACAATTCTATGCAAATCTTTCAGCATAAGTGGAGAAAAAAAGGGGTTTCAGTAACACCACCCAGCCAGCCCAAGATAAACGGACTATAAGGCATAGGCCTGGCGCAGCATCATCCAGCTCCCCCCCCCCCCCAAAAAAAAAAACTCCACACTGTCAAATGTCCAAAAATATCAAAAATGGACTTGATCCAAAGGGTAGACAATGGATATATACCTGTATCCCAAAAAATAGAGATCACAGAGTATATCTGTCTCTAGAAAAATTTAATGTTTTCTGCTTTACAATATGCTACTGTGATTCAGCTACAGATTGTGTGCGCGACACCATTACATTGGGAGTCAAGATAAGTAATCAGTAGCTGAATCACAGTAGCATATTGTAAAGCAGAAAACATTAAATTTTTCTAGAGACAGATATACTCTGTGATCTCTATTTTTTGGGATACAGGTATATATCCATCGTCTACCCTTTGGATCAAGTCCATTTTTGACATTTTTGGACATTTGATAGTGTGGAGATTTTTTTTGGGGGGGAGGGGGGGGGCTGGATGATGCTGCACCAGGCCCATGCCTTATAGTCCGTTTATCTTGGGCTGGCTGGGTGGTGTTACTGAAACCCCCTTTTTTCTCCACTTATACTGAAGGATTTGCATAGAATTGTGGGTGACAATTGATTCTTGTATCCTGTAATAATATACACAGGTAGTGTGAAACTGTGACTTTAGCTTGAGTGTATCATTGGTTAATTTTTAAGACCATGAGAGATTTAACAAATACTCCTGCTTATCTGTAATTTGTTGAACTGGTACCAGCTGACACAAGCTCTGCATTCCACATTTTTTTTATCTTATCTTATTTTTAATATGGATATAACATGTATGATAGTATTGATAAAAAAGGGGGGTAAACAGTGCAAAAATCCCCCCCATGAAATAAATCACAAAGAAATAGTAAATAAGCACCATATTAGGCCCTAAAATATCAAGGGAGCAAGGCATGAGAAACTAACCAGGGAGCATCATATCTACAAAAGAATTATAACATCCTCATTTTTGTTTTCCATTTCTTTCCTAATAATACCTAACATTCTATTTGTTTTCTTAGCCGCTGCTGCACACTGAGCAGAGGGTTTCAACATAACATCAACGATGACACCTAGATCCTTTTCCTGGGTAATGACTCCTAAAATGGAACCTTGCATCACGTAACTATAGTTCGGGTTCCTCTTTCCCACATGCATCACTTTGCACTTGCTCATATTAAACGTCATCTGCCATTTGGATGCTCAGTCTCCCAGTCTCGTAAGGTCCTCTTGCAATTTTTCACAATCCTCTTGTGATTTAATAACTTTTAATAACTTTGTGTCATCAGTAAATTTAATCACTTCATTAGTTATTCCCATTTCTAGATCATTTATAAATATGTTACAAAGCAGCGGAAACCCCACAGAATTTGCCCATGAGTTCATGATGTTTAAGCTGAGCTTGATTTCATTGGTAATTTCTGCCAGATCATGTTTGTAAGAGATGTATAATGTTACATCATCAGCGTAAATACAAGGGTTAAGGCCTTGGGTGGATAAGGTCTTGGCTAGTGGAGTCATCATGAGATTAAAAAGAATCGATGATAGTGGTGATCCTTGCGGTACTCCGTAACCTGGTTTCCACAGTGACGATATGTTTATTTTTTATTTCACTTGATATGATCTTGTGGTTAGAAAACCTTTGATCCAGTTGAGAGTGCTACCATTGATTCCGAAGTAATCTAAGAGACTTAGCAGTATGCTATGGTTAACCATGTCAAACGCACTTGACATGTCAAATTGGAGAAGGAGAATGCTCTTGCCTAGTGCTATTTCCTGCTTGAATTTGGTTAGTAGAGTAAGTAGTACTGTTTCCGTGCTGTGTAGGGGTCGAAATCCTGATCGTGACTCATGTAATATAGCAAATTTGTTTATGTAGTCGTTGAGTTGTTTGGTCACCAGTCCTTCCATTAGTTTGACTACTAATGGGATAGATGCTACTGGACGGTAGTTGGTAATGTCATTTGTTTGCAGGATGTTGCCTTTTTCTTTAGGGTAGATACCCTGCTGAAGCATGAAGTTTAAGTGGGATGTGAGATCTGTTATGAAGTGATGGGGGCAGATTGTATTAGGTAGCTGGGGCAAGTGTCCAGTTGGCAGTGGCTGTTGGAGTATTTTTTTTATTGCCTGAGTAACTGTGTCGTTGCTAAGGAGATCAAAATTTGACCATATTCGGTCAGCAGGGTGTTCACCAAGGGTTGGGTCTAGACCGTCAATGAAGTTTTCTATGTCCACGTTATTCTGAGGTAAGGTTTTGCGTAGGTTTACGATTTTGTCATTGAAATATTTAGCGAGGTTGTCTGCGAATGGGGTGTCAGTGTTGGTTGTGGTGATTGGTGTTGTGTCTACAAGTTTGTTCACAAGGTTGTATAGTTTCTTCGTGTTTTTGCAGTCTGGCCCAATTTTAGTTATCGTCAGCCAGATCCTTCTTCCATTTTCTGAAGGGAAAAATACTACCGTGGGCTTCCAGGATAGTATTTTTGAATAGCATCCATAGCTGATGTAATTTTTTGAGTGATCTGTGTCTTTTATAATGTTTTATTTGTCTCTGTTTTTAGACACTGTTTCTATGACTATGGATGGCTGTATTGTAAACTGCACAGAAAGGTCCCTGACCAGGCTTGTGGTCTTAATAAACAGACATGTAACAGTTCTGGTGTAAACCTAAGAAATGGTTTATATTATAGCATAAAGTTTGGCACTTCAAAGCATGGTAGTCAACTTATCAAAATGATTCAGGGTGTTAAAGTCAACACACATTATTCCTTCCTGGACACAGTGTTGGTTCAGTATTGGGGTTCTTTTAGCTCATAGAGCTGGCGCTTCTGTATTTCAGCCTTTTTCTCAGCTACAGGAGAATGCTTTCAATGAATGATGTGGTTGTAAAAATGATATCGTAGTATTGTGTGTAAATTCTTCATCTGCGGCCTGTCATGTCTGCTCAGTTCACTAATCACTTTTTTTTGCTCCTCTTGGCACTCCAAGCTCAATTTAATGGATGAAAATCAACCTGTCTCTGCTGCTTCATTCATCTTTCAGAAAATGGAGCTCGATTTCCATTACCTGCTTATTGATGAGCATAAGGAAAGTAGAAAGGGCAGCGAGACTGGGACCACTGGGACCAAAGTGGAAAACCTCTGTAGAGTCTACAGAGAAAGTCTATAGCCATCATGCTGAAGACCTGGGCACATGACTACATGTCAGGCACTCAGAAGACTTATTTCAGGAGATATTATTCAGTATATTTATTATTTTAGAGAGATTCTGTGACTTTGCCCAAAGTCACAGAATCTCAAATGGTGCCTAATCTGTGCAGCAGGTACACACATATATAAACCAGCTTTTATTCATTTGTTGCTGTTATTAAAATTTCAATTTTTTTTCCTAAATGCAATCACTAGAAGTAAGATTTGATCTTTGCAAAAGAAATACAAAAAGAACATAGTTAATGCAACTTCTAGTAGCCCTCACCAAGGAGAGAGCATAAACATAATCCCATATACTAGAAATATAAAACAAAGTAACTTACCTGTAGCAGGTGTTCTCTGAGCACAGCAAGACTTAAATCTTCATATATGGATGACATCACTGACTAGAGCCCAGCATCTTTTTCAAGAAGCCTTTGTGTAGACTTCCCACTTATGTGCACCTGTTTCTCTTGCTGCTGTGTTGAGGGACCTCCTCAGTCTATGAACAAGCAACAGCAATACAGCTCCTTGGGGAGATGAGAGCTATGAGAATTTAAGTCCTCAGAGAACACCTGTTACAGGTAAGTAATTTTGTTTTCTCCACTACTTAGGCTATAGGATAGAGAAAGGAGAAGTACAACCGCTGTTAGACAAATTTGACAGCATGAATATCTTTCCCGTACCCCCCCGACAAAAAAAAAAATCAATTAAGGAGTTTCCTTGGCCTGGTTGAGTAGTACCAACACTTTCCTGCTTATTTTCAAAGGAGAAGGGCACCCATCTTCCGACACAAATCAGGAGATGGGCGTCCTTCTCCTAAGGTCGCCCAAATCGGCATAATCGAAAGCCAATTTTGGGCGTTCTCAACTGCTTTCCGTCACGGGGATGACCAAAGTTCAAGGGGGTGTGTCAGCAGTGTACCGAAGGTGGGACGTGGACGTGGTTAACAGATGGGCGTCCTCGGCCAATAATGGAAAAAAGAAGGGTGTCCCTGACGAGCATTTGGCCGACTTTACTTGGTCCATTTTTTTCACGACCAAGCATCAAATAGGTGCCAGAACTGACCAGATGACCACCGGAGGGAATCGGGGATGACCTCCCCTGACTTCCCCAGTGGTCACTAACCACCTCCCATCCTGAAATAAACAACTTCAAAAATGTTTGTCTTTTTTTTTTTAGAGTATGTCCTTCGCTTGCCTCTGTCCCTGCGATGGCAGTTGAGGACATCCAAAATGTGGATGTTTCTGTGAGAAGGACATCCATGCCTTTTCTATGCCTCTGACACCCTCTTTATTTATTTATTTATTTATTTGGATTTTGGATCACAAGTAACAGCAGTTGGATTTGAACCAGCCACATCTGGATTGCAAGACCAGTGCTCTAACCACTAGGCCACTCCGCCACTTCTCCATGCCACTCCACTCCCTTGAAATTTGGCCATCCCTGTGGGAAACAAGCAAATTAAAGCGGTTCATCTGTTCAGCTTCATAGACGAACTGCTTTAATTTTCTTGGTTCACCCAGTAAATTCACAGATCACAGACGACAAACCAAACAGCAGAAAACATGCCAAAATACTTACAAGGCAGGGTTGCTCCTTGCTCTTGAAAAGAGACAAGTTCTGTCATCTTTGGAGTATGACATACAGATAAGTTCTTTTGGTTCATTTATTGCAGAGATAATTTTTGAACTTTTATTCAGCAAAGCCTAATGTGCGATGATAGATACTCCTGGCTGGAAAAATGTGTTTTTCACATTTAAAATAATCACATATACATTTCTAAGCATATTTTATACACATATTTTGGAACTCTTTTAATAAAATATGTGGTTTGGAGAAGATATATATTTACCAGATACCGTTTAAGTTTATATACTCCCAGCTGGTATTATAATATGTACATATTAACGCCAACTTTATAGATTTATCCCCTTTGTGAATGAAACATTTCCTGACAAGTGTCACACTTGCTTTGTCAGTATCCTTTCAAGATGTCTCCCTACGATCCACCTGCCCCCATGTTCTAGTTTAAATGTTGCTCTATCTCCTGTATAATTCTTAGCACCAGCAGCCAGGTCCTATCCTGATTAAGAAGAAGCCCAACCAAGGGGAACAGGATCCCCGCCCCATAATATTGTCAGCTCTTAACATCCCTAATTTCCTCTTCCCTGCACCATGGTCTCATCTTGCATTGAGATTGGAGCCCGGCCTGTTTCTGGGGTCCTGAGAATGCTGCCCAGGACGTTCTGGAGTTCAGTTTTGTGCTTATAATCCAAGAAACCTCCCTCCACACCTGCCATACAGTGGTACAGCTACGGGGGCTCAGGGGCCTGGGCCCCCCCAAATTGGCTCTGGGGCCCCTGGTTTGGCTGGCGGGGTCCCCACCAGCTATAGCATTTGTCCTGCGCTGGTCTCACTGCATTATCTACCCTGCTCTTCTCAGTCGCACTGTGTACGCTTGTTTTAGTGAAACTAAGCATCTGCGACACTTCTCGCATGCTCGGTTTCATGAAAATGAGCGTGTACGGCACGACTGAGAACAGAGCAGAGCAGACAACGTGAGACCAGCACAGGACAAACGCTTCAGCTGGCGGGGGTTGGGGACCCCCACCAGCCAAGGTATCATCATGCAGCGGCGGTAGCGTGGGGGGTGGCGACAGCAGGGAGGCGGGTCAAAATGTGCACCCCCATTTGGCTTTGCCCCCGCCCATCGAGGCCTGGCTACGACCCTACTTCCAAATGTATGAAAACAGCCAGCTCCTCCCCAGTGCGCTCTGCGATCCTATCTTGGTGACGCATTTCTCTGAATTTCAGTCTGGTTTAATATACTTTATATCATTTTAATCACACTAAAGAATGATATCACAATGATTATGGTCATATGTCTGTCAGCCTGGCAAACAAGTGATGGTAAGAAAAACAACGATGACTGGTAGCAAGAACTGGACTATTAAAATTGGGTCATCTGGGTCTGGGCCTAATTGCATCCAGTGGTCCTTGTCTACCAACATCGACTGTATTACAGTATAACTAGTAAAAAAGGCCCGTTTCTGACACAAATGAAACGGGCGCTAGCAAGGTTTTCCTCGGCTCCCCTGCAGCCACCCATGTCCAGCGACCCTCCTCCGGACATGGATCAGCTGTGAGGCATGTTTTTTTCCCCCCGGGTTCTGAAGTTGACATCATAATGGCTACGGTGATGTCAGCCTGATCTACGGAACCTAGCAGACCAACAGACTGCTAAAACCTGTCGTTTCTTTCTCTATAATATCAGCAAAATTCGCCCTTTCCTTTCTGAGCACCCTACCAGAACTCTCATCCACACTCTTATCACCTCTTGCTTAGAATATTGCAACTTGCTTCTCACAGGTCTCCCACTTAGCCATCTCCGGGAACTCCTTTCACTGGGTAAATCTCTCTTATCTGCACCCTTCTCCTCCACTGCTAACTCCAGACTCCGTTCCTTTTATCTTGCTGCACCATATGCCTGGAATAGACTTCCTGAGCCGGTACGTCAAGCTCCATCTCTGGCCGTCTTCAAATCTAAGCTAAAAGTCCACCTTTTTGATGCTGCTTTTAACTCCTAACCCTTATTCACTTGTTCAGAACCCTTATTTTATTATCCTCACTTTAATATTCCCTTATCTCTTGTTTGTCCTGTTTGTCTGTCCTAAGTAGATTGTAAGCTCTGTCGAGCAGGGACTGTCTCTTCATGTTCAAGTGTACAGCGCTGCGTACGTCTAGAAGCGCTATAGAAATGATAAGTAGTAGTAGTAGTAGTAGACTTTGGGATTCCGGAATGTTGCTACTCTTTAGGATTCCGCACAGAATGTTGCTACTCTTTCAGATTCTGGAATCTTGCTACCATTTGTCCTTATCCCTTATTTGTCCTGTTTGTCTGTCCTAATTACATTGTAAGCTCTGTCGAGCAGGGACTGTCTCTTCATGTTCAAGTGTACAGCGCTGCGTACGTCTAGTAGCGCTATAGAAATAAGTAGTAGTAGTAGTCTTTGGGATTCCAGAATCTTTGCTACTCTTTGGGATTCTAGAATCTTGCTACTCTTTGTCCTTATTTCTTGTTTGTCCTGTTTGTCTGTCCTAATTAGATTGTAAGCTCTGTCGAGCAGGGACTGTCTCTTCATGTTCAAGTGTACAGCGCTGCGTACGTCTAGTAGCGCTTTAGAAATGATAAGTAGAAGTAGTCTTTGGGATTCCGGAATCTTGCTACTCTTTGGGATTCCGGAATCTTTGCTAGTCTTTGGGATTCTGGAATCTTGCTACTCTTTGGGATTCCGGAATCTTTGCTAGTCTTTGGGATTCTAGAATCTTGCTACTCTTTATCCTTATCCCTTATTTGTCCTGTTTGTCTATCCTAATTACATTGTAAGCTCTGTCGATCAGGGACTGTCTCTTCATGTTAAAGTGTACAGCGCTGCGTACGTCTAGTAGCGCTATAGAAATGATAAGTAGTAGTAGTAGTAGTAACTCGGAATGAGCCACAGTCCCAGGCAACTCAGAACGTTGGAGGTGAGAATTATTATATAGGACTAGCAATGACTTACACACCTGAGTACTGCAACTGCAACAAGTGTCCACAGGAGGGCGCTTTAGCAGTAGGCTTCAGAGGAAATGCTTGTCCTATGTTTTTCATTCTACATCAACCTGTGTTCACTGTAATGGAGCAGCCTAAGTCACATGCTATCAGTTTAATATTGCAAACATGTGTTGCACAAATAAGATTATTTTATGATGCAGAAACCAATTCACCAAAAATGGGAGAAACCAATGCAAAAACTTGAAAATTAAATTTTGCATCCAGTGTTCACTTATCTTTGTCAAAGTCATGTTGATTGGTTCCACTTTCCCTCTGACAGCAAAAAGTGTTTGCATTCATCTGTAGAATGATGTCGGCATTGCCTGTGCCTTTCTGCCAACAGATAAATTGTGACATGTTATTTAATATCCAGCGTCTTGTTGGTAGGAAGGGAGGGCTACTGATACATTTTCAGAAACGCTATGATATTTCAGAGGGGTTTTCAGAAAGATTTTTTTTTCTTTTTGCAGATGATATTAAAGATGTGAACAAAGATCCCTCTCTGAAAAAGCAGACAGAATGCTAAGGAATTTTAGAGTGCCGTCTTCAAATCTAAGCTAAAAGCCCACCTTTTTGATGCTGCTTTTAACTCCTAACCCTTATTCACTTGTTCAGAACCCTTATTTTATCATCCTCACTTTAATATTCCCTTATCTCTTGTTTGTCCTGTTTGTCTGTCCTAATTACATTGTAAGCTCTGTGGAGCAGGGACTGTCTCTTCATGTTCAAGTGTACAGCGCTGCGTACGTCTAGTAGCGCTATAGAAATGATAAGTAGTAGTAGTCTTTGGGATTCCGGAATCTTTGCTACTCTTTGGGATTCCGGAATCTTGCTACTCTTTGTCCTTATCCCTTATTTGTCCTGTTTGTCTGTCCTGATTAGATTGTAAGCTCTGTCGAGCAGGGACTGTCTCTTCATGTTCAAGTGTACAGCACTGCGTACGTCTAGTAGCGCTATAGAAATAAGTAGTAGTAGTCGTCTTTGGGATTCCGGAATCTTGCTACTCTTTGGGATTCTAGAATCTTGCTGCTCTTTGGGATTCTAGAATCTTGCTACTCTTTATCCTTATCCCTTATTTGTCCTGTTTGTCTGTCCTAATTACATTGTAAGCTCTGTGGAGCAGGGACTGTCTCTTCATGTTCAAGTGTACAGCGCTGCGTACGTCTAGTAGTGCTTTAGAAATGATAGGTAGCAATAGTAGTAAAATAGTTATCAATGGAAAGCAGCAGGGAATACTCCAAAAAAAAAAAAATCTAAAACTCAATTACTGACAGACATTCCAATTATTTATTTATTTATTTACTAGTAAAAAAGGCCCATGTAATGAGTTCCTGCCATTAATGTTTCCACGGTTGTATTCTGAATATAATTGTTGTTTATACGTGTAAGATTTCTTTATATACAGTTCAAACTCCTCTTATTGACCTATAAGTGCATTCACTCTGCAGCTCCTCAGTACCTCTCCACTCTCATCTCTCGGTGTGTTCAGGCCCTTCAATCAGTGTGATGTCTGTGTGTGTGTTTGAGTGACAAAGTGATTAAATGTTTGTCTTCCCTTCCGTTCTGTGCACTTGCCTCCACTAATGTTCATACCTCCCTGTATATGTGTGTGTGATGTCTGTGTGTGATTGTGTGTGTGTGTGATGTGTGTGTGTGTGTGTGTGTGATGCATCTGTGTGTGTGTGATGTGTCTGTGTGTGTGATGCGATGTGATGTCTGTGTGTGTGTGTGAGTGACAAAGTGATTAAATGTTTGTCTTCCGTTCTGTGCACTTGCCTCCACTGAGAGATACACAGAGTGATTGAGGTGTGTGTGTGTGTGATGTGTGTGAGTGACAAAGTGATTAAATGTTTGTCTTCCCTTCCGTTCTGTGCAATTGCCTCCACTGATATTCGTACCTCCCTGTATATGATTGTTTGTTAGAGATTCAATCCACTCCACTTCCCTCCTCCAAGTTCCGTTCTGTCTGATTGGTGAGGGCGGGGACAGTGAGAGCCAATGAAACGCTGAACTACAGACCTACGAACCCTACACTGCCACAGTGCCACGGAGTCAGCTTCAGAATGTTGGAGGTGCTTTTTATTATATAGGATTTATTTTTTTTGTATTTGCAGGCTCAATGCGGCTTACATAGTGCCATGATGGCGAAACGCCAATTCCGGTGTGAGAATGATTTAGGATCCTTACTTCCCTCCACAAACACCTGCTACTGTCCTGAAGAATTACATTTATCTAAATTGTTTGATTTGATTTTTTTTTTTGGCTAGGAGCTAAAGTTTCACTTAATTGTGTGCGTTGACAAATGCATTGGCAGAAAGAAAATGTCACATTTATCAGAAATCACAGCTTCTTGGAAGCGCTAAAGAAATTCAGTGGTTCGTGGGTGCATTTGAGCTATTTAGGTAAAGGGCAAATTTTATAAAAATAGAATCGCTGCCTGACTTACAGGGAAATGATCCTTCTCACACACAGTTCAGTCAGATTTTATTTATTTATATATCTAATATTAAAATTAATAGGCCACCTAGCTCCATGATGCGACCGCACCTTGAGTATTGCATTCAGTTCTGGTCGCCATATCTCAAAAAAGATGTAGCGGATTTAGAAAAGGTTCAAAGAAGAGCGACCAACATGACAAAGGGGATGGAACTCCTCTCGTATGAAGAAAGGCTAAAGAGGCTAGGGCTATTCAGCTTGGAAAAGAGACGGATGAAGAGAGATATGATTGAGGTCTACAAGATCCTGAGTGGTTTAGAACGAGTAGAAGTAACTCGATTTTTTACTTGTTCCAAAAGTGCAAAGACTAGGGAACACACAAGGAAGCTACATGGAAATACTTTTAAATCAAATAGGAGGAAATGTTTTTTCACTCAACAAATAGTCATGCTCTGGAACTCTTTGCCAGAGGATATGGTAACAGCAGTTAGCGTAACTGGGTTTACAAAGGTATGGACAAGTTCCTGGAGGAAAAGTCCATAGTCTGCTATTGAGACAGACATGGGGAAGCATATAGGGGATGATATACAGCCTGCAGCAGTCAACGGTTTGAAGCTGCTGAGAGCCGTGTGGTGAATTAGAACCAGATATCCAATGCCAGGCTATGCCCGGGCACCAGCATTTAACATCTGTATCATCAGCAGACCTGGAAGTTATGCAGGTGTCAACTGACAGTTACTGCTGGTACCCCTCATAGCTAACTGTACTGTTTATGCGGTCCTGTCCATCCAGTTAGGCCCGAGAGCTCCTGTGCTGAAGATTGCCAGTGTTCACATGTCTTCTAGCTCTGCCCTGAACTACCCTGGTACTAACTAGAAAGTGTCAGGATGGTCACACTAAGTTTTAGCAGGTATTGTGCAGTTACATGCATTTGAAACTACACGGACAGCCCGCCCAGTCTGGTTTAAGCGGCAGGAGCCTCTCCTGCCTCCTTAAACCTCATTGAATCTATCAATTCCAGAAAGTTATATGTAGCGGTCCATTGTGGAACTGGGCAGCTGCAGCTCCAAGGGATAGAGGGAGACCTCTCCGTACCGCCTTATTTCAGGTCAAAAGTGGCAGGAGAAGAAAGAAAGCTCCACAAGACTCTAGCTCATGGGATGACCATTTGCTTGTCAGTGTCTTTCAGCCTTTTGCTCAAACTCTAATCCTGTTTCAAATAAAAGCCACGTTCAAGCAATATTTCACGGTCAGGCTGGTGGCTGCATAGCAAGTGCTGTGCAATGTCAAAAGGCTTCTGCTCCCTGGTCCAGCACATGCTGTGAGCATTGCAGTCAATGGAGAGGGAGCCTCAGCAATTATGCAACAGTGACACCTAGTGACCAGTCTCAAAGAGCCAAGTTCTTGCGAGAGGTGTGAGAGAGTTGTGGTTTGAGATCCTGGCCGAGGACTGTGATGACCGGGATAATTTGGAAGATGGATATAAACCGGGAAAGAAGAACCCAAGATACTTGCAAATGAGTGAGTTGAAAGTCCAGAATCAGTAGAAAGAAACTGCTAGGCTGAAAATCTAAATTTAAAACAAAGATTTCAGCTGCTCTGGGTAAACACAAATTAATGGTCTTAGCTAAGCACTGTGATTTAAATCTCTAGAGTACCGTGTTTTCTTTGTGGATGAGAGTGCTTGAAATGATTGATCATGTTTTAAAATGATGGATAATGACAAATGCTTAAAAGGTTAAAACCACTGAGTAGGTCGATGAAAGAAAAAAAAAAGGATTGTCTGTGTTCATCTTAAAGGTGAGTTAATTCCTTTCCGTGACAGACCTCTTCAGTTTCTGGACACATTGGCATTAGGTAGGTTGGCAGAGTTTAAACAGGGGTTAGACGGTTTCCTAAAGGACAAGTCCATAAACCGCTACTAAATGAACTTGGGAAAAATCCACAATTCCAGGAATAACATGTATAGAATGTTTGTACATTTGGGAAGCTTGCCAGGTGCCCTTGGCCTGGATTGGCCGCTGTTGTGGACAGGATGCTGGGCTCGATGGACCCTTGGTCTTTTCCCAGTGTGGCATTACTTATGTACTTATGTCCTCTACTTGGCTCACCTTTATTACATAGAGCAGTGATTTAACCTATTGTGATGTCATAGTGGCTCATTCCACCAATAAGAGCCAACCTCATTAGTGATGTCACAATGGCTTGATTGTATAGAATGTTTGTACGTTTGGGAAGCTCGCCAGGTGCCCTTGGCCTGGATTGGCCGCTGTCGTGGACAGGATGCTGGGCTTGATGGACCCTTGGTCTTTTCCCAGTGTGGCATTACTTATGTACACTTCATACCAGATTGACCAAATGTATCCCTTATTCCTAGCCAATTAGAGCAGCAGAAATGTGTTGAATGTCAAGTATTGTATTCAGATCATGTCCAAATAGGAATTGCTGCTCCTATTCAGCAGTTCCAGTGTCTACTGTTTATTGTGTCAACTGCTGCTTTTTCTAGGACTGTGAAGCTGTGGATGTCTCCTGCTGATTAAGAGGAAACGTCTTAGCTGGGGGCCAGACCATGCCAAAGTTCCCAGTCTCTGGAATGGCCACTGGAAAAGTTTCTAATAGAAGCACTGAAATGAGTTTTTGACAGATTTGTTGCTATTCAATAGTAACAACTGACTTTTTTTTTTTTAATTACAGATTAGATTAAATTCCATTTATTGATAAACGTACTCTACTTGCATTGTTTGATCCAGTGCAATAGTTTGGACCTGCTGGGCTTGATATTCAAATCTACCTATGCAGTCAGCGGGGTTGTGTAAAAAAAATTGGCAAAGAGTTAGATGAACAGGACAGTGGTGCTATAAGAACAATATTTCCCATAATAGCTGGAGGTGCACAAAGGGTTTCCCTTACTAAGACCCTTTACATAAGAACATAAGAGTAGCCATACTGGGTCAGACCAATGGTCCATCTAGCCAAGTATCCTGTTTTCCAAACAGTGGCCAATGTAGGTCACAGTGGAGGAGTGGCCTAGTGGTTAGGGTGGTGGACTTTGGTCCTGAGGAACTGAGTTCAATTCCCGGCACAGGCAGCTCCTTGTGACTCTGGGCAAGTCACTTAACCCTCCATTGTTCCATGTAAGCTGCATTGAGCCTGCCATGAGTGGGAAAGTGCGGGGTACAAATGTAACAACAAAAAAGTACCTGGCAGAAACCCAAATTGTGGCAACATTCCATGTAGAATCCCAAAGAATAGCAACATTCTGGAATCCTAAAGAGTGACAAGATTCTGTGCAGAATCTCAAAGAATAGCAACATTCCATTTAGAACCCCAAAGAATAATAAGATTCTCAAAGAGTGGCAATATTCCATGTAGAACCCCAAAGAATAGCAAGATTCTGGAACCCTAAAGAGTGACAAGATTCTGAGCAGAATCTCAAAGAATAGCAACATTCCATGTAGAACCCCAAAGAATAATAAGATTCTGTGCAGATTCTCAAAGAGTGGCAACATTCCATGTAGAACCCCAAAGAATAGCAAGATTCTGGAATCCTAAAGAGCAGCAACATTCCATACTACAAATCCCAGGGCAAGCATTGCTTCCCATGTCTGTCTCAATATCAGACTATAGACTTTTCCTCCAGGAATTTGTCCAAACTTTTTTAAAAACAAGATACACTAACCGCTGTTACCACATTCTCTAGCAAAGAGTTCCAGAGCTTAACTATTCATTGAGTGAAAAAATATTTTCTCCTATTTGTTTTAAAAGTATTTGCATGTAACTTCCTCAAGTGTCCCCTAGTCTTTGTACTTTTGTAATAAGTAAAAAAAAATCAATTTACTTCTACACCACTCAGGATTTTGTAGACCTCCCCTCATCCGTCTCTTTTCCAAGCTGAAGAGCCCTAACCTTTTTAGCCTTTCCTCATACGAGAGGAGTTCCATCCCCTTTATCATTTTGGTCGCTCTACCTTGAACCTTTTCTAATTCCGCTATATATTTTTTAAGATACGGCAACCAGATCTGAATGCAATACTCAAGGTGCAGACGCACCATGGAGTGATACAGAGGCATTTTAGTATTTTCAGCCTTATTCACCATCCCTTTCCTAAAAATTCCTAGCATCCTGTTTGATTTTTTTAGCCGCCGTCGTACACTTTGAATGGGCTGTGTCAGCATTGCTGTGTGGCAGCTGCTAGCATGGCTTAGTAAGAAGGAGGGTAGTAAACAGGGGAGTAACTTTGAATCCAAGTGCAGGTAGCAGTTCCACAGACACCTCATCCAGTTGGGTTGTTGACACAGTGGTGTTAGAACCGCTGCCGGCCCTCTTATCAGTTTCCGCCTCTCCTGGGAGAGGAACATGGTACAAATTTTGACTCCTCACCTCTTTCTGAAACTCTTTGAGGGTTCAAGGGAACAAGTCGAGGCTATTTCATAAAGACCCATGGTCACCTAAGCTCAAGCACCAGAAATGGTTCCTTCCTTGCTGACATGGACAACTACATCTACTCCTAACCCTCACTTGTGGGGTCACATAGTAACATAGTAGATGATGGCAGAAAAAGACCTGCATGGTCCATGTGTATACCTTACCTTGATTTGTACCTGCCTTTTTCAGGGCACAGACCGTACAAGTCTGCCCAGCAGTATTTCCCGCCTCCCAACCACCAGTCCCGCCTGCCATCACCGGCTCTGGCACGGACCATATAAGTCTGCCCTCCACTATCCTCGCCTCCCAACCACCAACCTCTCTTCCCCCACCTGCTCCGCCACCCAATTTCGGCTAAGCTTCTAAGGATCCATTCCTACTGAAGCTTAGCCGAAATTGGGTGGCGGAGCAGGTGGGGGAAGAGAGGTTGGTGGTCCTCCTAGAAGGACCCCAGAGAGATCAAAGAGCACACCTTTTATCCCCACCTGGATCCCTCAGCCTCTTCTTGCATCCGCAGTCACTTTAGGAAGGTTTAAACTGGTGCCTGACAGTGGTGGCAATAGAGAGAGAAGTTGGCCTGGAGACTCTAAGCCAGAACTCGCTTACTGGCCTGGGGTGACTCTGCCCACTCCTCACACATGGGTCTTCTTTAGGAATTTTTAAAGCATGTACTGATGCCTTCTGCCGTGCCAGCGGGAAATGAAAGCCGGCTGCATCAACATATGGTGAGATATCATTCCTTTCGCTTTAAAGACAACTTTTTTCATAGCCTATGCCAAAATTTTGGCCTGTTCAGAGGCTTAATTGCATTTGATTTAATTCTATGCTTTGGGAGATAATTTAAGCTTCCTTAGGAGTCCAGTACTAGATTAAATACTCATTAACAGTGATGGGATTTAACAGTTCAGTACACACTGATGGCTTTGGGGGTAGTGAGAACTGGTTGGCAACTCTCTCTAATTCCTGCTCCTGATCCCACCTCTGGCCAGCAAGTGACTTATGTCTTAAGGTAGCCCACTGTCCTGCTGTCACAGTGTCCTTGCCACTTGCTTTCTACATAACAATTCCTCAAGAGCAAATTAAGATGAATAATCTAATCCAGTGATTTTCAACCTTCGTCATCTTGTGGCACAATGACAAGGTTTAAAAATTGTCAAGGCATACCATCGCTTTTTTTAAGGATATATTTTATCATTTAACAAATGAATATTAAGATTCTGCTTAAAAGTTCAATAATTAAAATTGTAATCATTGTATTATCTTTATAGCCATAAATAACATCCATTCATAAAGCAACAATTTTAAAGCAAATAATACACCTCCCCCCCCCCCCCCCCCCCACACACATAACCCCATCACCCTCTTATCTTTAAAAAAAAGGCTTAGAAGTTCTTTCTATACATTTTCAACATTGGTGGAGGAGTGTGGTTTGTTTGTTTTGTTACATTTGTACCCCACGCTTTCCCACTCATGGCAGGCTCAATGCGGCTTACATGGGGCAATGGAGGGTTAAGTGACTTGGCCAGAGTCACAAGGAGCTGCCTGTGCCTGCAGTGGGAATTGAACCCAGTTCCCCAGAACCAAAGTCCACCACCCTAACCACTGGGCCACTCCTCCATCCTAGCCGTGTTAGTCCACTCTTAAGGTTATCAATAGAAATCAAACAAAATAAAACATGGAAAAGAAAATAAGATGATACCTTTTTTATTGGACATAACTTAATACATTTCTTGATTAGCTTTCGAAGGTTGCCCTTCTTCCTCAGATCTGGCAACCTTCGAAAGCTAATCAAGAAATGTATTAAGTTATGTCCAATAAAAAAGGTATCAACATTGGTGAAAACTGAAAACAGATGCAACAGGAGAACTGCCCTTGGATCCATCTGCCACGAAAGATATTATCCCCTACGAGACCCTCCGACCCTAACGCTAACCACACCAAAGACCTGAATTTGACACTCTGTGCTACTGTCCCACTCAAAAGATACACTGTACAGAGGCTTGGTGCAACGATAATCCGTGTAATCATGGTTTTTAAAAATGGCAACAGGTTTTATGTGAAGTTAACATAAAGCTTCCCCTGGCCTAATACTAAGTAGAAAAGAGAACACTACAGATTAAATTAATTTGCTCAGACTCTGCCCAAAAAAAGACAGGGTAATCTTTCAGTGAAAAACAGAAAACTATGAGGAAATTCCTAGCTATGTAAACCTGCAAATTCTTAACAAATAAGGCTTACCAGTCAATCTTGTCTTTAATTGACAGACACCAGCACTGTGACCATCCACAGTATTTGCAGTCAGTTCATCTCTACAGAGTTGGCATATCCCTCACCTTTTTCTCTGCAGTGGTTAGTGGCAGCAACAGCAGCGATTCAGACAGTCTGCTCGTGCCAGCCCAAGCCCCTCTCTTTGACACTTCCCACCTAAGTGGGAAGTGGGACAATCTGTCAGAGAGTAGAGTCAGAGGTTGGCCAGTGAGATGCTTTTAGTAGAGGGGCGACATGGATGGGGCATTTTCGAAAAGGACGTCCTCGCAAAACGTCCCCCATCCAGGGGCGGGGAAACCCGTATTTTCAAAACAAGATGGACGTCCATCTTTCATTTCTAAAATACCGTCAAGGAGGTCCAGCTCCTTAAATTTGGTTGTCCCTAGACTTGGTCGCTTCTGATTTTCGGCGATAATGGGAACCAAGGACGACCATCTCAGAAACGACCAAATGCAAGCCATTTGGTCATGGGAGGAGCCAGCATTTGTAGTGCACTGGTCCCCCTGACATGTCAGGACACTAACCAGGCACCTTAGGGGGCACTGCAGAGGACTTCATAAATTGCTCCCAGGTACATAGCTCCCTTACCTTGTTATTGAGCCCCCCAAAACCCACTACCCCCAACTGTACACCACTACCATAGCCCTTATGGGTGAAGGGGGGCACCTAGATGTGAGTACAGTGGGTTTGTGGTGGGTTTTGGAGGGTTTGCTGTTTCATCCATACATGTAAGGTGGGGGGGGGGGTATGGGCCTGAGTCCGCCTGTCTGAAGTGCACTGCAGTACCCATTAAAACTGCTCCAGGGACCTGCATACTGCTGTCATGGACCTGAGTATGACATCTGAGGATGGCATAGATGCTGGCACAAAATATTTGTAAAGAGTTTTTTGAGGGTAAGAGGGGGTTAGTGACCACTGGGGGAGTAACGGAAGGTCATCCCTGATTCTCTCTGGTGGGCATCTGGTCATTTAGGGCACTTTTTTGTGCCTTAGTCGTAAGAAAATCAGGTCCAGGTGAAAACATCCAAGTGCTCGTCAGGTACGTCCTTCTTTTTTTTGATTATGGGTCAAAGACGTCCAAGTGTTAGGCATGCCCAAGTCCCGCCTTCGCTATGCCTCCGATATGCCTCCTTGAACTTTGGCCATCCCTGTGACAGAGTGCAGTTCAGGACGTCCAAAATTGGCTTTTGATTATACCGATTTGGGCATCCACGGGAGAAGGACGTCCATCTTCCGATTTATGTCGAAAGATGGGTGTCCTTCTCTTTTGAAAATGAGCCCGAAGGTCATATTTTCTGGCTTTGTGAATGTTTTTAATTGCAGTTTTTCGGACAACTTGTAAGCAATGTAGATCCTTCACCCTGAGACCTTTGTATAATGAATTGCAGTAGTCCGGCTGACTAATGACTAAGGAGTGTATGAGAATATTCATTGCTGGAGGATGAAGCATAGATTGAATGGAACGGATCATTCACAACTTATAAAAATAACATTGGATAACTTTTGATAATTGGGGTCTGAATGTGAGTTCCCTGTCAAGGATTACTCTGAAGAAGTCTTATAGTTTTTAACTTAATATTAATATCGGCAATTTCTTGTGGGTTGGAGGGGTCGAGAGTAGAGAGAATTTGAAGATCATCAGCATATACAGACGTAGTAAAACCTACGGATTGGGCCAGAGTTAGCAAGGGTGCAATGAATGTATTAAATAGATAGACAGATTCCTGCGGGACTCCAGAGACGGGTGAGAAAGGAGTAGAGAAGGAGTTTTGAGACTGAACTGTGGGCGGTCTGGGGGCAGAGTCGACACTTACACAGTCAAGCACTTAACCACCTAAGTTTAGCAATCAAATCGAGCCGCATAAAAGTCAGTCCTATCTTTATGCAATGTCGCTTATGCGGTTAACTGCTGAATATCGCAGAAACCTGGATATTTATTCAATCTCTGTGCTCGGACAACATGGCCCAGCATTGAATTTCCAGGAATAAAGGCAGTGGCGGCTAAAATCGTTCGCAGCTGCCGTCTGAATAACGAATCCCCGTATTTAATCTGGATCGTTGCTCTAGAGCTGCCCTGGATCCTACCCACTGATCACAGCTGCAATGGACAACTGAAGGGGTCACAGCACAGTCTTTGGTTTTTGGTATAGAATAAAGCTTGCTTCCCTCATGATTCTGCTGTTCGGAAAAAGATTATCACTGCCAGATAATTAGCGTGTTTTATTAGCTACAATATTAGAAACTCCCAAAGAACTCTTTTAAAATAGAAAGAAGTTGGCAGATCTATACTTTCCAGAAATAGCCCCCTCTTTTTCTTATCACTGCGTTCAGCACATAGCGAGGTCACATAAACTCCAAAACTGAGGACTGGAGAGCCTATACTGATGGTCATTATGTGATCCTGAATGAAGGAACATGGAGGGAGCAGAGGGGAATGTGAACTGAATAAACCCTCTGCCTGAACCCAAGTAAAATAGAACTCCTGTGGGTTCCTAACACCAGTGATCACATACCTGACATCAAATTCCCCTTTACAGTTGGGATTTAGCTCACATCTTTTCAGTAGTAGCTCACAGTCACTATTTCCCTGTCCCTTGAGGGATCACAGTCTACTTCTGTACCTGGAGCAATGGAAGGTCCCAAGATCACAAGGAGCAGCAGAAGCAGGATTTGAACTCAGCTTTTCTGGTTTGTTAGGCTGGTGCTCTAACCGCTAGACATAATTGCCGATATGGAATTCGTGCTGGGTGTCTGTTATCCTGGCACCATGTAGAGGATTACCCACTCTGTGTTAGGCATTTTTAGAGGCACAGTTGGGGCATTTACAACGGTATGCACATATTTTACATTTAAACCTGCTTCAGAATCTGAGTGCTATTTGGGCTGGTTCAGGGAGCCCATTTTATAAAGGTATATAGGAGTATAATGTTTTCATATCATAAGTAGAAAATATGCACCTGGATGCTCTCATATAAACTCAAGCTCACAAAGAGCCATTGGCCCATCAGTCTGCTCAGCTTTTCTAATCCACACTGCTAAAGATGTATCTCAGCTACCAGACACAGAAGCTTGTAGGATAATCGCTCCTTCTCTAGATCAGTTTCTTGTCTTCCTATTTCGTTCTCTACCATTCCAGGTAGCTGTGTAGACACCTTGCTGCATTTTGCAAAGGGCAGCACAGAAAGTTTTGGAATAAAGATAAACTTGACCATGGAAGTTGCATACTTAATCCAAAACCACTAAAAAAATCACTAAAAGCCAACCTTTTCAAAAAGGCCTACCCCAACGATCCTACGTAAACCTCTTCACCCAGAAACACAGCTCGCCTAATGATCTTACTGGACAATACACAATCTTCATCCCTTCCGACCCTTCACACATACCTCATTCGATCACTATCCACCTTATAATTGAAAGAGAAAAACGCCTAGATTTCGACCCAAATCGGGAGATAGACGTTTATCTCACAAAAACGAATAAATCGGTATAATGGAAAGCCGATTTTGGACGTTTTCAACTGCACTCCATCGCGGAAGCGTACAAAGTTGACGGGGGCATGTCGGAGGCGTGGTGAAGGCGGGACTGGGGCGTGGTTATCACCCGAACAGAGATGGGCGCCTTTCGCCGATAATGGAAGAAAAGTATGCGTTTGTAGCTAGAATTTAGGGCACTTTTCCTGGACCCTGTTTTTTCACGAATAAGACCCCAAAAAGTGCCCTAAATGACCAGATTACCCCCAGAGGGAATCGGGGATGACCTCCCCTGACTCCCCCAGTGGTCACTAACCCCCTCCCACCACAAAAAAATGATGTTTCACAACTTTTTATTTTCACCCTCAAATGTCATACCCACCTCCCTGGCAGCAGTATGCAGGTCCCTGGAGCAGTTGTTAGGGGGTGCAGTGGACTTCAGGCAGGTGGACCCAGGCCCATCCCCCCCCTACCTGTTACAATTGTGCTGCTTAATGCTTAGTCGTCCAACCCCCCCAAACCCACTGTACCCACATGTAGGTGCCCCCCTTCACCCCTTAGGGCTATAGTAATGGTGTAGACTTGTGGGCAGTGGGTTTTGAGGGGGATTTGGGGGGCTCAACACACAAGGGAAGGGTGCTATGCACCTGGGAGCTCTTTTACCTTTTTTTTGTTTTTGTAAAAGTGCCCCCTAGGGTGCCCGGTTGGTGTCCTGGCATGTGAGGGGGACCAGTGCACTACGAATCCTGGCCCCTCCCACAAGCAAATGCCTTGGATTTGTTCGTTTTTGAGCTGGGCGCTTTCATTTTCCATTATCGCTGAAAAACAAAAACGCCCAGCTCACAAATTGTCGAATAAAACATGGACGTCTATTTTTTTCGAAAATACGGTTTGGTCCGCCCCTTCACGGACCCGTTCTCGGAGATAAACGCCCATGGAGATAGACATTTTCGTTCAATTATGCCCCTCCACATAACCTTGTATTTGTTAACAACCGACTGGGCAAATGCCTTAACGGTACTACGTAAGCCACATTGAGCCTGCAAATAGGTGGGAAAATGAGGGATACAAATGCAACAAATAAAAAAAAATAATAATAAAACTCAGGAGCTCCTGCCTCATGTCTTAACACCAAGCTTCGTAAAAATGTAAATAATTACCAAAACTAACTAGGCAGTTGCTTGAAAATTAGTGAGGCTGTGGTTCTAGGAAGCAGTCAGCTATTTCTCTAGAGCCTTGTATGAGATAATTGTGCATCATGATTCCAGAATTATATTTAAAAGACATTTTTGTAATTACTTTACTGTCTACGAGGCTTTTTGCATCTGTTATGGACATTCTAAATCAGAGAAAACACTAGTCCTAACATCATTCTTTCTCAAAACTATTTCCATCCCAGTGGAGAATTCCAGAAGACCTTGGATAAGAGATGACTTATTTTCGAAGGAGAAGGCCGGCCATCTTCCGACACAAATCAGGAGATGGCCGGCTTTCTCTTAATGTCGGTCAAATCGGTATAATCGAAAGCCGATTTTGGCCGGCTTCAAGTGTTTTCCATCGCAGGGCCAGCCAAAGTTCAAGGGAGCGTGCCAGCAGTGTACCGAAGGCGGGACGGGGGCGTGGTTAACAGAAGGCCGGCCTCGGCTGATAATGGAAAAAAGAAGGGCGTCCCTCACGAGCATTTAGCCGACTTTACTTGGTCCCTTTTTGTTCACGACCAAGCCTCGAAAAGGTGCCCGAACTGACCAGATGTCCACCGGAGGGAATCGGGGATCACCTCTCCTTACTCCCCCAGTGGTCACCAATCCCCTCCCACCCAAAAAAAACTAATTAAAAAAACATTTTTCCAGCCTCTATGCCAGCCTGAAATGTCATACCCAGCTCCATCACAGCAGTATGCAGGTCCCTGGAGCAGTTTTTAGTGGGTACTGCAGTGCACTTCAGGCAGGCGGACCCAGGCCCATCCCCCCCTACCTGTTACACTTGTGATGGTAAATGGGAGCCCCCCCAAAACCCACTGTACCCACATGTAGGTGCCCCCCTTCACCCCTTAGGGCTATGGTAGTGGTGTACAGTTGTGGGGAGTGGGTTTTGGGGGGCTCAGCATTGAAGGTAAGGGAGCTATGCACCTGGGATCATTTTGTGAAGTCCACTGCAGTTCCCCCTAGGGTGCCCGGTTGGTGTCCTGGCATGTGAGGGGACCAGTGCACTACAAATGCTGGCTCCTCCCACGACCAAATGACTTGGATTTGGCCGGATTTGAGATGGCCGCCATTAGTTTCCATTATCGGCGAAAACCAATGGCTATCATCTCTAACGCTGGCGATCTCTAAGGGCGGCCCAAATGTTGAGATATTGGTCCCTGTCCCACTTGCTTCTTTCATTCCCAACCAGAGTTCCTCATGCTGATTTGTAGACCCTGGGTCAAAAGTTAACGGTGCAGGTGAGACTGGGTTTTGTTTACATGGAATAATTTGACCCATTCCTATCCAGCTGATTTTTAATGTGCTTATGCAGTGGTTTAGCCTCTGGATTTACCCTTGCAAAGTTATACCACAAAGTCATTCCAAAGGTAATATTAACATTCCTAGAGATCGCTGCAGTTCATGACTCCAGAGAACTCTGCAAAGTGAGATTTACCAGCTGCTACTGAGTTATTTGACAAAGTAATATCAAAGGTAGTTTTGAACTGTTTTTCATTACTCCTTATCTCTCTTGGAGAGAAGCTAATCTTACTCAAATTATATAAGGCCTCGGCATTCACTGGGGTTTGCAATTACCTGTGTTCCGTAATCAAATGCTTTCACAGCCATTAATACAAATATCAACCACAATTGCTAATTACAGACTCCTTATTAGGGAGCTGAATTTGCTGTGTTCTCTCTCTAGGGATTCATGTGGGATGTATGCAGAATTCCATTTAAAACACCCCCCAATAATTTAAATGTAGCCTTAGAAGCCAACTTCTTCTATATCATCAGTGAGGTCTATGATGAAGTCTGGTTTGGGAAGTGCGGGTGGTTTTATAATCCCAGCCCCAGGTAGGGTAGGGTAGCAGGAACGCTAAGGCATTCAGCATGCACAAACAGCGTAGAGGGTAGTTGTCCAATAGGCTGCTTAACTTGTGTGGAAGGGATGTGTATAAATTATATCCATTTTTATAGATTAATTATGTACGCACCTTCCCCCTCCCTCCCCCCCCCCCCCCCCCACACACAGACGAATGGAAAAATGGCTGCCCACATTTACAGATGCTGTCTGAAGTATGCAAATATTATTGCATGCGGTTATGTCTGCATTTTTTGAAAGACATTGTTTATTTAGAAATTCAGATTAAAAACTAATCCAAAATCAAAGGCAAAACCAGAATACACAAAAAACTCTAGCACAAATGTCATGGATCGCTTGGGTACATAAAAAGAAAAATGAAGAAATGAACGCGTCATACTTATGAATGACAATGAAGGCGGCCTACGGGGCCTGATGGTGGAAGCTAAAACCAAGGACATCTACCAGCTTCCGCATTGTATCATCTATAGAACAGACATGATGAAGCAAAGGAGACCACCTTACCTTGAATTTGACTAGCTTGACAGCTTTCTTAGCTATATAAAGGTCAAACTACACATACCAGGTTCCACCACTTATGATACGAAGCTTGTGCTATACCTTTCCAGCTCTCTAAAGCAATCCAGTGCAAAACACATTAAAATTTCCAACAAAAAATCCATTCTTCTGTGTTAAGTGTCTGCGGGATAGCTCAGGACTTTAAAATAACCCCTTGATATGCAATGCCAGGTTGTACTTGGAAAATGGACCATATAGTGGTCCATATGGATCTCCAAAATACACAAATATATACAAGTTCTGCCCCTCCTCCAGGAATACCGTCAACAAGCTTGGACAAACTTACATGTATACAATCTGTATGCTCATAAGTTAGGATGCCTAACACAGGTAATTTAATAAAGAGAATTCCTTCATATAGAATGAGGTTTTAATCTCTGGCTTCTCTTCCAAAATTACCCCTTTCAGTATTCATTTCATAAGCTACTATATGTAGTACTATGAATCACTTCTATAGGGCAGGGGTCCTCAATCCAGTCCTTGGCACACACCAAGACAGTCAGGTTTTCAGGATATCCACAATGAATATGTATAAGAGAGATTTGAGAACCCCTGCCCTACAGAACTTGAGGACAGTCACTTCAGGTAGCATGTAAGTACCTGAGAGCAGGATTTGTCTGCCTCTAAAACAACAAATACTGTCTGTTGCAATATTTCGCAATAAAAATAATCTGATATAATTAATATTTGACAACATTGACTTGATTTGACCATTTTCTTAGGAATCGACTTGCCAATGAACATATGTACAGGTGTCTCTGTGTGGGCTGCTTAACCCATTGTTCATTTCAAATTGAAATAACATTCAATTCGAGATCAAAATCTCTAGTCATGGGAATTTGCAGTTGGGACATAATTTGATGCCAGTGAGATGACATTAGGCTTTATATGTGTTTCAGTGGGTTTATTAAACATACCGATTGACCTTCTTTCACAAAGAACCTTCTGGATTACACTCCCCCTTCAGTAAAACCAGATCTGGCTAGGCCAGGGCCTGTAGTTCACTAAACAGCTGTTTAAGTAATCGCCTCCTGTTAATTTCCGATGGTAAAGCTAATCACTCTCACTTTCCTGCTCATATTAACCTGCTGCCATTTGTCCACTGTACTGTGCTCCTTACCAATCACAAAGAAAAAACATCACAGAACGTAATTAACTAAAAATACATTGAGCCCCAGTTGGGAGCTATTGCTGGATTACCATGAGAAGACATGGAGGGACTGTAGCAGAATATCTGTCAGGCACTACCCTCCTGAATTTTGTCACTGGTGAAGCAGAGGTTATGAAGTAAAGTAGCAAAGTGGTAAATGCATTTTAACAAGGGAGCATAGCTGTTTTCGCTGCTGTACTTTGCAGATGTAGGGCTAAAGTTCAGATTTTGTTGCTGGAGGGGAAGATTGTAGAAACAGAGCAGAATCTACGGAGAGAGCATCAACTGGAAACATTCTGAGCCCAGGCCTGAAAGAAGCCAGGATCTTAATAAATCCTAATAAATAAATAAATGTTTAGAAATGAATAATGTCCATATTTTTTTATATGTTGGAGTGTATGTTTATTGTGATCCGCCAAGGATAGATTGACGGGATATACATTTTTGAATAAAATAACACTAAAGGTTCTTTTCACTAGTGTGTTTTCCTTTATCTATAATTTTTTTGATAGTGCTTGTTTTTGCAGTGAGGTTACTTTTCTATTTTTATTTACTTGATTTTTATATTTTTCAGCATTCTCTTACTTGTTTCCCATATTTGCTGTAAGACTTCTCATTAATTAATATGTAGCCTTCAGCAGGGTTATACATATGTATTAATGAGTCCATTAATGCTGCAGAAGTTTTATTAATAGAGAAAATTATCATTTCTATTTAAAATGTTGTTCTTTCTACAATTCCTCAGTCACTGTTGTCCTACATGCAAAAGTGATAAATAATTGCTTTGGAGGAAGTGGGGCAATGCACTGTGCCTTACTATGAATTAATCTTGATTATGTTTGATTACATTATTAAATGTATGTGCCTTTAGGTTACATAGATTATTGAAGTAAGCAGCTACATAATTATTTTACGTAACACCAAAACTGACAAGACCAGAGAGAGGCACAACCCACATCAGCCAGAAACATAAAACCTGAATCATGTACAAAAGGCCTCATCAGACCTCTAATATGAACCAACCTGAGGTCAAAAATGTGGTTGACCCAAACCTAGACACCTTCATGGCCACCATCTCTTAACGGACATTAAGTATAGCATCAACTTTCTTTCTATATTTTTTAGATTCCCAAAGTGTTCAGCTGATGTGCATCAACCCATGAGAACGCATTGGAGTCAAACATCTGGAGGCCATGCAGAATATTTATGCAAAAGAAGGCGCTGTCTTCTCATCCAGGAATCTTCAATGTGTGATCAGAGATGTGTTATATGATTAAACAACATGCAACACGCACACATAGGTGTTGGTGGAAAGAACGTTCTAGAGCACACTCCGAGTCTCGTTCAGCATCCTGTCTGACAGCGAAGAGTCCATGTCACAAGTACTCAGCAGGTTCCAAAAAGTAGATCTATTTCCAGAAGGACAGGCAAGATAGGCCTTGTCGTCACCGAGCAGCATAAGAAACTGTGAAATTAACATCACATCAATGCCTTGGAAGCACCTGCAGATAATATTCAAAGCATTTATATATGTGGGAGGTCATTTTCTAATGGTTCACCTATGCATAGAGCAGCTGATAGAGATATGAAGGACAGTTCTAGAACGGGGAACTTAATGTACAGAAAATGGCATTTACTCAAACCACTGAATTCTGGTTAGGGACCTTTGCTCTCACCTAGTGTAGCAATTGTTACATCTTATTGCCATTATCCGAACGACAATGATGGGCCGTATGTTCAGCACCAGTTGCTGGATAGCGGAGTTCAAAGATTGACCGGATAAGTGATCTGGTTTAATTCTCACATGAAAATCCAGGTAAAAGTATTAAGTGCACAATATACTTACATGCAGATCTAAAATTAACCCTATCATCTTCGATTTCTGTGTTTAGATTGAAAGGGAGGAAGGACCGCCTTTCAGGGGAGGGAGAAGGAAACATTTGAATAGCAGATTCCCTTTTGGACTATGGTTCTTTTTACAGGAACAATGTTCAGTGAGTCTTATCCAGGCAGGAACAGACCCCACCCAGATAAGTCCCACCCACCAGGGCTGACTCCGTGGCAGCGTGGCAGTGAAGCCGTGTAGTGTTCGTAGGGTTCGTAATCGCACTCCCGATCACTGCCCCGCCCTCGAGGGAACTCTGTGGTTTCGCTTCTGTTTCTGCAGTTCCTGTGGTCCTGCCCTTCTGCAAACAGGAAATGAGGGCGGGACCAGAGGAACAGCTGAAACAAGCGACATCTGTACTTGCTGCACTTCAGTGTTGCCGGACGAGGAGGTAAAACTTTTTAAACAGCAGCTGCCACGTACGAAGGGCTGGGGCACCCGCACACATCCTCCTTGCTGTCAGAGGCCACAGAGACAGAGGGAGGGAGGCGCTGGCTGGCGGAAATGGGAGGAAGGGGGGGCGTGGACATCGGAGGAGAGGGGAGGCCCGGATAGAGGGGGGTCCTGAGACGAGAGAGAGAGGGGGGAGGGGTGCTGTGATGACAGGGGGAGGGGGGAGAAGAGGGGGGAGAACATTAATGGCAGAAGGGCATTACCTTGCTAGCGCCCATTTCAATGAGAAACGGGCTTTTTTTACTAGTATTCAATAAAGTATGTGTATGTTATTGGTTTCCAAATCTGGGAGCAACTGATGGAATTGCTTTCTGATATAAGCTTTTGCAGTATAATTTATGCTGGTGGTCAGACAACTAGAGATATTACTATTTTGTTCATAATATGTTAAAAAAAATTCTTGTGAATTCAAATAACATATTTTAATTAGGTTTGCATTTCTGAATTAGGCTGTGAAAACCGTAAGGCTGTTTATAGCTGGTCTGCGTGGTGGTTTACATTTTTTAGGGTCTCTTTTATCAAGCCACGTTAGTGGTTCCCACGCAGCAATGCCGACAGAGCCCATCCAAAGTGAGCTGCTAGCGTAGCTTCATAAAAGAGGCCCTTAATTTGTAATTTTTCAATCTGTATTTTGTATTTCTTACTTTTTCATTAGCTTTTATTCTTTAATTAATTAGGGCTGCATTTCGATTAAAATTTGTAATCGTGATTAAATGTATGTTACTTGTTTATTTTTTTCCCACTGCAGTTCCTTCTAACTCTGAGCAATGAAGGGTTAAGGGTCTTTTTACCAAGCCGAGCCCCCCCCCCCCCCCTTTTACTGCAGTGGGTAAAAGAAAGTGCTTCACTTGCCGCACAGCCATTTTAGGAGGTGGCAGTAAGAGTGACGACGATAACCCAGCAGGTACCAGGCAGTGAGCGACACTACCCGATTACTGCTGGGTAAATACTGGCGATACAAAAATAAAAATATTTTTGTAGCGCCAGAAATGGTGCGCACTGGGGGTGGGAAGTACCGCCTGGGGTAGCCCATCGGTAGTTCCAGTTTAGCAAGCGGTAAGCCCGCCACTTAATAAAAGATCCCCTAAGTGACTTGTCCAGAATCCAACGATGCTGAGGTGGGGAAAAAGAAATAAATAACATACCTGTAATCGCGCAATTAAAATTTTAATCAAAAAGCAGCTCTAATAATAATAATAAAGGCATACCATAATGATCCATCCTAAATACTAGACAAGTAGACTGTACATGAACTAGACAAAACCGAAATCTCCACACTAGACTGATAACCTAGGTTGCTACTAATGAAAGTTACGCAATACGCACTTCCACTTTATTTCACATACCGGAAATGAACTTTCTATAGTTGATTGTCTAACTTATTCTATAATTCACTTTATCATTTAGGAACCTCAATGCAATACCACTTGTATTTCTCTATCCGGAAATGGCGATCGCCATTACGGTATAATGTAAGCCATATTGAGCCTGCAAACTGGTGGGAAAATGTGGGATACAAATGCAACAAATAAATAAATAAAATAAAATAAATAATCTGAATATAATATCCTATAGCCAACATGATAAGCTATTCCAAATAGTGTCCTCAGCTTCATATTCCCAGACCTGCCAATGACCGGTATCTCCTGTGCCCAGTTGCAACTTTTAATGGATGTCATTGCATTTTCCCATGGAAAGACCAAAACAGCATTGATGCCCTGTTGTACTGAGCAAACCAGAAAACATACCTTTCTCACATTAGGATAAAACACTTCTTTATTTTTAAATGAAAAACAAGTTAATTGAAAGAGAATCTGACTGTGGGAAAAGTCTGATGTGTCTAAAACGGGACACTTGAAACATTCTTAGCGCCAGATCTGAAGGTCACATGCCCCTAATAAAAACAGTAAAAATTGTTCTGGCACATAAACGACAAGCTTTTGGAATGAAACAGAAAGAGCCACTGTCAGTTTGACCATATTTCTTAAGTCCATATTGGTACCTAGGAAAAAAGATCAACAAACAAGCCGTTGGTGAGGCCACTTGGTTGAACGAGCTTAGTATACTTGTGATGAGCTTCAAACAGGAGTGAGTCCTCCATCAGATCACTTCGGGATGACTTACGAACGGATGGTGTTCTGTATGTTCAAACACCACCATCCACAGCTCATTCTGACCTAATGAAGGATGCAGAGTCCTTGTAAACTAGTCATAAATGTGTTACGTTAGACCAAGGTTGGGCTTAAACCAAGTTGGGTTTTCAAAAACTCCACAATAAATATGCATGAGATTTATTTGCATGCAAAGGAAGCAGTACATGCAAATTTCTTGCATATTCATTATGGAAATCTTGAAAACCTGACTGTTGTGGTCCTCAAGGACACCCCATGGTGGAGAATAAATTTGGTTGTTGACCTTATTTCTAGGTTCATCTTGTCATGACAATATTTCTTCCTCTATTATTTCATTATTAGAGATTTGTATTGTAGATTTGGAGATACATTTCCATTGTAACGCTAAAAGATCATCCCGAACTTTCCTCAACCTCCACTTCCCTAACTGCAAGGGCCTGAAATACAAGACGCTGCACGCATCAACCTTTACTTACATGAGCACGCAGTTCTGGAACAATCTGCCTCGGAACCTGAAAACGATCTACGAACAAACCAACTTCCGTAAATCACTGAAGACACATCTTTTTGATAAAATTTACGGAAAGAACCAAAACACATAAAGCTCACACTCACTGTTCAGTAATACATCAATACATCCACTTATGAATTCTCAACCCCTAATCTCACCACACCCATACCTCTACTCACAGAAAAATGTATACCATACGCTTCATATAGCTCCTCTTAATTTCCCGTTGTCTCCTTCCAATGTCTCAATGTTCTTTTCTATTGATTTATTCCTTAACGATTTTGATTTTGTCTCGTTTAACTCTTCACAATGTAATCCATAACCTGAATTGTAACAAATTGTATTTCCATTACTCATAATGTATTGTAAGCCACACTGAGCCCACAAAAAGGTGGGAAAATGTGGGATACAAATGCAATAAATAAATAATAATAAAATAATTGGTACAATTTCTTTTCCAATTAATTGTCTGCAGTGCCAGAATGTTCTGCAGTTGAATGAAACTGCGCAGAAAGGGGAAAGGGAAAGGGAAATGAGATGCCCTAGCCCCACCCCCACCCTTGTAGGCCTCCCAGCCCTACCGTTTAAATGCCTGGTGGTCCAGTGGGTCCACATTAGTCCAATCAATTTTGAAATATTCCTAATGAATATACATGAAATCAGTTGGCATAAGGTTGATTCCTTTGTATGCAAATCTATCTCATGCATATGTATTAGAGGTATCCTGATAATCCAAGCAGACTGGAGTGAACAGTCAACAGTGCCAGACAAGAAAACCTCAAATAAGTGAATTGTTTTATTCACCAGAAATTTCCTCTTCCTTTTCATTTTTTGTTCTGGGGCTTTTTTTCCAGAGGTTTTCTGTCAAGATCATTTAAAGTGCTCTAAGTGACTAATGCCTTAGAAAACAAGAAATATGTAGGCTTTTAAACCATTACTTATCTGGTCTATTTATATTCATTTTCCAAAACAGAAGTACATGAAGAATTGCATTCTTGAAGTTTAGGAAAACAAACAGCCTGTATTAAAAATTCTTGAGAACTGTAAAACAAAGAATGGGATTCATTTCAACAGGCTTTTGGCAACCAATTCTCAATAACTGAGATCGCACCACTCATAGACTCCAGAAATAAAGAAAGGGTGTTTCTTGATTGATTCAATAAAACAGAATAAATTCAATAAATAAAAACACTTCGCTAGAGGGCAAAACACAGCCAGGAGCGACTAGGCATTGCTCCTGCCCTTAAGGATCCACTGGACTACCAGGAATTTAAACGTTAGGGCTGGGAGGCCTATAAGGGTTGGGGTTGGGCAGGGGGGCTCGATCAACCCTTAGACATGTTGGGTGTGGGTGGGAAGGAGGGGGCTCATGGTTGCAGGAAAGGGAAGGTGTCTATGATCTCAGCTAGGGTAAGAGTGGATAAACATGTCCTGCTGCAGTATGTGCAGCCCGTGTCATTCCTCGTGTCTGTGAGACTAACAAGTTAGTTACTTCTTCCATTAAAGGCTTGGTTGAAGAGCCAAGTTTTCACCTGCTTCCTGAAGCAGAGGTAGAGGCAGAGATTCCATTCAGTGACCCAAACCCCAGCTTTCCAGTGCCAGACGTTTCCCCTATCCCCAGCATCAGCCCCTTGTGCTATGAACTCACCACTTTTATCCTTCAGATCTTAGTACTTGGAAGATTAAGGTCTTTACAGAGAGTTTGTGTTTGATAAATCTTGTTAATGAAAGAAGACAATACAGAATCAGAAAACCAACATATTTATATGGTTTCCCAATCTATTAAAACAGCTGCGGCACTTGGATTGTGTAAAATAATCAGCTTGTTTGTTTCTTGCTTGCTATATATATATTTTTTTTAATTAAATTTGGTCTTATTCCAACTTGTTTTTACCCGAATGGATTATATTTTCGAATTGCTCATTCTGCATGTGTGAGTGCTGCCAACTGATTGCTTCTGGCATAAATTCAAAACCAATATGAAAGCCAGTTTTGACTCTCCCTTTGCTGTTCCCCAGCTGGGTTAAGGATAGATAGTGGACAGGCGGTAGGACCCTGGCAGCTGGGATAGGAAGCAGGAACTGAGCAGCACCCTCTGCAGCTCCCCATCCCATGATCTGCCATGTGCTGTTACATGCAGAGGTCACCGAAGGGGAGGGGCTGCAGACCATCCCTTCAATTTCCTACATGTCAAATTGCGTGTTGTAGATAGAGGAGGGGGAGATAAAGGCTCTTACAGTGGACGGTACCTGGGGGGTGGGGAGGGGGAGGGAACAAGCAGCTCTTATCCCTCTCTCCTATGGACCTCATTCCAGGTTATCCATCTATGTCCTTCATTGCGTTAATGTTCCCACTGAAAGTAAAATTTCTTGGATTAGCAGAAAGTAAATGTTTGCAAGTAGATCCGAACACGTGTACAATAGCGTTGGATGCTGTGTGAAGAAGAGAGGGTGCAGCTTCATTTTCATCAGCCGTGCTGCTTTTGTCTGACCCGCTGTGCTAAAGCTCAGCACAGGTCCTTCTATTGTTTAGAGTATCTATTTGCATTTGTGATGGATTTGTGTTTGCTATGCATTTGATTATTTTGTACTCTGCAAACCGCATTGGGTGATCCCTCTGTTGGACTAAAAGGGTGGTACGTAAAAACTCTGACTGTACTGCATTGCATTTAGGATCCTTTATTCAAATCAGTTTTCATGCTCCTGAACCGAAGCCTCCAGGGCCTTTTTAAGTTCAGACTCTGTGTTCTCTGCTCCCTTAATGGCATTATTTTGCTTCACGGAATTGTTATTAATAATGTATTTCAATGTTGACTGTTGTACTTTGCCTCAAGCCTGTATGGATGGAAGAGTGATAAATTGAATTAAATGTCTTAAAATACTTCCATATTTTTAAAGTGTGCCAAGCAATTTCTTACTGTTTGATAGCATTAAAGAGTCTGTTTACTAAGTTTTGTTAGGTATTAATGCAGCAATTAATACACAGTAATGGTCAACAAGGGTGTTGTACATTAACAGTGAACATGGCATCTTAGTATTTAATGCACAGTAATTTCTTCATTAATACCTAATGAGGACCAGGGCAGAGAATGGTGGCAGACAGTTATAGTTAACTTGCAGGTACTTCCCATGTGTTAGCTGTTAACACAGTAGAGAATGCGGCAATAGATGTAGCTAACTTGAGTGGAAGAGTGGCTGAGAACCAGAGAAGTCAAGATTCAACTCCTACTGTCCTCCTTGTGACTTCTGGCAAGTCACTTAACTCTCTATTGCCTCAGGTACAAATGTAAAGACACTTAACATGCAGTTAACATGTGGAAACAGGCTATCGTGCAACCGCATTAGGGGGTTTTTTTTGCACTTTGCTTGTTGTTGTGTGTTACTGCGTTTTCAGGTTTTTGCCCTCATGGACAAAGATTGGACATTACACTTACCGCACTCTAACTGGCTAACTCAGAGTTAATGTGGGACCATTTACTGCCTCCATACCCCACACTAATAGGAACATTAAGGCATGACCTGCAATAAAAATAGATGGATTGACCCCAAAAGTTGCCATGTAAAATTTGCAGCTACTACACAGTAATATCTCACATTAAGCTGCAGCAACTGCAAATTTTAGTACACTTTAGTAAAAGGACCTCTTAGATACACAACAAAAGAGTCTGGAATGTTCAGGCCATTGTTCTCTAAAACTCAATACACGATGAGAGATTCTGAAATGTTCAGCCCATTGTTCTCTGAGGCCTGATACACAATGGAAGAGTCTGGAATGTTCAGGCCATTGTTCTCTGAAGCTCAATACACGATGGGAGATTCTGGAATGTTCAGGCCATTGTTCTCAGAAGCTTGATACATGATGGGAAATTCTGGAATGTTCAGGCCATTGTCCTCTGAGGCCTGATACACAATAGAAGAGTCTGAAATATTCAGGTCATTGTTCTCAGAAGCTCGATACACGATGGGAAATTCTGGAATGTTCAGGCCATTGTCCTCTGAGGCCTGATACACAATGGAAGAATCTAGAATGTTCAGGTCATTGTCCTCTGAGGCCTGATACACAATAGAAGAGTCTGAAATGTTCAGGTCATTGTTCTCTGAGGCCTGATACACAATAGAAGAATCTAGAATGTTCAGGCCATTGTCCTCTGAGGCCTGATACACAATGGAAGAATCTAGAATGTTCAGGTCATTGTCCTCTGAGGCCTGATACACAATAGAAGAGTCTGGAATGTTCAGGCCATTGTTCTCTGAAGCTCAATACACGATGGGAGATTCTGGAATGTTCAGGCCATTGTTCTCAGAAGCTCGATACATGATGGGAAATTCTGGAATGTTCAGGCCATTGTCCTCTGAGGCCTGATACACAATGGGAGAGTCTAGAATGTTCAAGGCATTGTCCTCTGAGGCCTGATACACAATGGAAGAATCTAGAATGTTCAGGTCATTGTCCTCTGAGGCCTGATACACAATAGAAGAATCTAGAATGTTCAGGTCATTGTTCTCTGAGGCCTGATACACAATGGGAGAGTCTGGAATGTTCAGGCAGTCCACCAGTGTTCTCTCATGCTTGATAATATCCAAGCTCCAGACAGTGCCCTCATAAAAGGAGCTAATACAATGCTGCACTAAGCTGCTGTACCCTTTCCCAGGAACATTTTGCTAAGCAGATCTGAACGTAGCCAACTGCCTTGAGTCAAAGTTTCATAGGCTCTAGAGAGCAGCTACCATTACTTAACTCTCAACCTCCTCTCCAGCCTCTCCCAGTGACTCCGGCAACTCACTCACTCTCTCTTTCTTTCTACTTCCACACCAGTTCATCTACTAGACAGAGCTGGCTTTAATCATTAGATGAAGCAGGTGACAGCCTAGGGAGGCAGTTTCTGGGAAGCAGGAAAGATCAGCTACAGTCAAAGCAAAACAATACATCTTGACAGCCAGACAAACATTAAAAAACCATCAGCATGTACAATCTCCTGGGGGGTAGGTATAGGCACGGGGTGGCCCCCCCAAAAAATACAAATTGCCACCCCAAATCAGCACTTTTCCCCATGAATCCATCATCGCCTCCTTGCTGTCCTCCTCCCTTTCCTCCTGTGGGCCAGCATCACCTCCCCCTCTACAAACTTAAGCTTGTGATGTTCATCAGAACTTCCAGAAGTGATTCCATGAGGTTCTCCGTGGCCAGTCCTGGGGTTCTTCCTTCTGTTTGCAACTTCCTGTTGCCAGGAGGGCTGAACCCGTCAGAGGAAAAAAGAACCTCAGGACAGATGGAGGGAGCCTGATCTTATCACTGCCAACAGTGCTGCCAAACACTGTAAATTTACATTTATAGGGGCTCATGGGAAGGCAGGTGGGGCAGAAGGAGGCAAGAGAGGTGCCAGATCAGCAAGAGGGATCGAGGGAGGCAAATATACATGGATGGAAGAGGGGAAATGCACATGAATGGAAGGTTCTCTCCCACTGAATATCCATGGTTAGGTACTAAGAGCCCGGAGTCGTTCTAGACCAGCTAAATAGTTTTGAATATCAAGCCCAAAGTGTCTGGCAGTGGAAGGAGGTGATAATCACAATTTGAATATTTTTTATTGGTGTCTTGTAAGAGGAATACCTCTATTGTTGGGCAATATGAAGTTTCTGATAGAGGACTGGAGTGTCAGGGTTTATGTAGAGATTATGGAGAATACAGACTTCACTCCCATACAAAAAATTTTGTTCAATGATGCTATTAATTATAATCTTAATTTAAAAGTGGGGGAAAGAGGGATATAATGTGCAGAAATGTGGTTTTGTCTTGACTCCCCCCCCCCCCCATATTTCTTCCTAGAGATGCCACTGTGGGGGGGGGGAGGGGAGTGAGGTGATTTTCAAATAGCCTCTTTACCTGAATAAATTACTTTTGGCATTTGTACTCATTATATAAATACAGTGCATGTCGGATAAGCGCATGCTGTGTTTAACTGCATGCCGTACTTCAATCCCGTTTTGGGCGCCATCAATTTCTATGGGGACAAACTTCGTATAGCGCACCACTGATAAGTGCAAGATTCGCGTATATGCATGGTTTAAGACCGCTCCTCTGCAGGAAAGACTCTGCATAAGCACGTGCATGGAATATGGAAGCCAATTGGCGCGTGACAAAGGGGCGGTAAATTTGAAATCCCGTTGGTTAACTGCCACAGGCAGAAGAAGCGAAAGAATGTTGTTAGAGTGTACACTGGAGTCGTTTTCATCACGCAACTGTAAGACTTTAACACTGGCTGAACGAACAGAAGTTGTCCAGATATGCGCCTACACGCAGGCAATGGCTGATGATGAAACAGATGATGAAATGAGCAGCGAGGCACATGCTGACGAAATTCAACAACCTCCTGTCACTTTTGCAAGAGCGCTGGAGAGTCTTAACACCATGTGGGCCTATCTGGAGGCCACTGGATGTCAGTGCTATGACAGTTTTTACCGTCTGGCAGACGTAGTCTATGGAACTCACAGACACTAGAGTGTACGGAGGACTATGACTGATTACTTCAAGTAAGCCTGTCAGTTAACGGAGACTGTATACTGTACGTATAATAATAAACAGTACTGTACATATGTTTATTAGATGTCAAGCTTCTTTGGGTCACAACGGTTAAGTGCACGCACCGGTTAAGTGCATGTATTTCTTTGGTCCCAGACCCTTGCACTTAAGCGGATTGCACTGTATATCCAAAACAAACTATGATTTCCATTCTGAGTAGGATTGTTCTGGAAAGGCAGATGCTATTGTAATCATAATTGTTGAGATTATTAAAATCTTGGTGGGAGGGTGGGGTTTCCCAAGCTCTGGTTCATAACCCCAAATGGGGCCATGAAACCTGCATTTGGGCTAGTGACCTGGGCAAGCTGTTAATACAAGTGTCATCAGCCTGTGTCTCCAGGGGTCACGTGCTCAGGGGGCTACGATAATGCAGTCACAGCCACAGAAACTTTGATAAGTGCTGGGCTATGTTCGTGCTGGAAAAAGCTGAACCTTTGCCTGAGGTGACCCTAATATTATTGTATCAGCTCTGCTTCCACAAACACAGAAATGCTGCTTAGCAGACAAGCAGGATAGAGCCAAGGCACCAGAAAAGTTAAAGAAGCACACGGTGGGGAGGGGGGGCTTATTTCACGCATAAACAAACCTCTTCAATTTATGATAGCAAGATTGTCACTGTAAGCCACTGAATAGAGAGCCACGAGACAGTGTGTAAAGCATGAATACCGCAGAGATAGCTGAAGAGTGAATTTCTATCACAGCCCCATGCTGATGCTGACACTTGTAAAGTGTGAATTCAGCATTGACAGCTGAGGACTGGATCATCCTTAGATCCTTATGCAGTACACAGTCTTGGGTAAATAAATCCTAATACATAACATAAATATAAAATATATGTGATACATGAATACAGCACAGACAGAGTCAGAGTGCACTGCAGTGGCGTAGCCACAGGTGGGCCTGGGTGGGCAGGGGCCCACCCACTTAGGGCTCAGGCTCACCCAACAGTAGCACACATTTAGCAGTAGCTGGTGTGGATCCCAAGCTCCGCCAGCTGAAGACTTCCCCCTGATGGTAACGAAAACGCTACTCCCCATGTTACCAGCACCTGCACATGCTCAGTTTTCAGCACATGCCTGTTGAAAAAACTGCCAAGGTGGAAAGGAGCGTTTTCCCCTCCAGCTGAGATATTTTTTGGGCAGTGGAGGGGGGTGGGGGGGGAGAACACTTGGTGCCCACCCACTTCTTGCCCTGGCCCACCCAAAATCTGTCATCTGGCTACGCCCCTGGTGCACTGAAAGAGGGAGTTTTAAGAACAGGGCCATGCATCTTATCATAGTAAGGTGGAAAGTAAGACGACCACGGAGCAAGGATTTGGTATAGGCAGAAAATCGAGAAAGAGGTCGTTGGAGATATATATATATATATTTTTTTTCAAATCCAGCTGCTGCTTTTAAAGAGGCCTATAACGGGTATCACCAGCAGATGGCAGACAATAGCCATTTTCTAACTTAGCCTTCTCAAGGAATCCTGCGGGCAAATGCAAGATTGAACTGTTGCTGTGGTTCCCACAGACTGTCTCTGTGCATCTTAATTTTATTTATTACATACCAGCCACAAGTCCAAAAAAAGCTATTGAAGTAGTGAAGATATAACATATCTTATATATCTTGGTCTTTCTAAGACAAAAGTAAAAGACCAATGGGAACCAATGTGTATTTTTAGCCACTCTGAGGAGGATTTCCAGACAGACCAATTTATCTGCTCTTAAAAATTGCCCTTCTCAGAGCGTCTACAAGTAGGTGAAGGCTTCAGTCCCTGTCACTTGAGGGATCCCCTGCAGTCCCATGAGGCAACTCCTCTGCAGCCTGTCACTTGGGCCTCTGCACGTTCTAGAACATTGTCTGCCTTATAAACTCACACACAGAAAGTTTTGATAAGGTGTAAAGTTATGCACATAAGGAACTTTAGCCAAACTGAATAGAAGTATTGCCACGGAGTTGCATTGACCTGCACATGCACAGGTGCCTATAAATTAACCCAGGAAAATTTGTGCATGGTCAAGAACAGGGGTCAGCATCAGTGCCATCAAATTAGCCCATCTGTACCAGCATCTTGTTCCCATCATATATCTGCTCATGGTCCCTCAGCTACTTAAGTAATGCCATACTGGGAAAAGACCAAAGGTCCATCGAGCCCAGTATCCTGTCCCTGACAGTGGCCAATCCAGGTCAAGGGCACCTGGCAAGCTACCCAAACGTACAATCATTTTATACATGTTATTCCCGAAATTGTGGATTTTTCCCAAGTCCATTTAGTAAGCTGTATTGTAGAAAATCTTTCCCATCTTATGTATGTTAGTTGAATGTTCTAATGCTTATTAGGTGTATCATTAGTATTATGTTAACATTGTATTATATCTCTGCTGCTGTTAAATGTGTATATTTTTGATACTGTTTCACGGTAGTTCTATTAATAGGTTTTAATTTACTGTTTTCAAGTTTACTTCATTTATTGTGTTTATGTTTATTCTTGATTATTTTACTATTGTTATGCTGTTAACAAAATTGTAACTTTTATGTTAAATTATACCTGCTGTGTACTGGCTTGGGTGAATCTCTACCCCTCCTCCAATGCTTACCTACCCTTGCTCACACCTCTCCTCCTCCCTTCACCTTTGCCCATCTCTACCTACCTATCTCTTTTATTATTCCGCTATACTTACTTATATCTTCTCTAGCAATACTCTGTAATCCCTATTACTATGTAAGCCGCATTGAACCTGCTTTGAGTGGGAAAGCGCGGGGTACAAATGTAATAATAATAATTATAATAATAATAATAATTATGGCAGAAAAACGCCCAAGTGTTAGGAACACCCAGATCCCACCCTTAACATGCCCCTTGTGACTTCAATGCACTTCTGATGGACTTCATAGAAAAACATTTAAAAATCTGTTTTGAAAATACCAATTTGGATGTTTTTGTTATAGATGTATGCTACTTTTTGGCCATTTTCCTCTTTGGAAAATAAGCCCCAGAGTAACAATGGGCCCTGTTTACAAAGCCACGCTGCAGCCACACTAACTTTTTAGCGCAGACGAATTTTAGCACACGCTAAAAAGTTAGTGCACCTACAGCGCAGCTTAGTAAACAGGGTCCATTTTGAGCAAAGCAGCAAAAGTTGCCTCCATGTTCTCTTCACAAAGTGGAACTTGAAAACCTTTTTTGCCATTCCAGAACTTGTAGCTTTAATTATAATGGAAGCCGCTTTATGCCTGACGTGGATTTCAACATTCAACTGTGTAACACAATGGATACAAGAATGAGCTCTGTTTCAATTCATATTAATTAGTGTTATTTTAAGTGGAGAAAAAGCTTCAGTATCGCCACCCAGCCGGCCCGAAATTCTCGGACTATAAGGCGTGGGCCCGGCGCAACATCATCTAGCCAAAAAAAAAACTCCACAGTAATAAATGTTTTCAAAATCACTAATGAACAGGTTCATGTATCCGTGGATTACAGGATTTCTGTATATACAATCCTTTACAAACCGGTGGTGTGATAATACTGCCGGTTACTTATCTTCGTTCCAAAACTGCTGGCATTACATTCTCAGTCCGTCACATCAATCTTAACCCAACAGAGCTCTTTCTTGTATCCATTGTGTTACACAGTGAGTGTGAAGCTGTGATTTTGAGTTTCAATTTAACAAATTATAAGCTTGAGTGAATTAATAGTCATTAATGGATTTCAACATGCCTGACATATAAAGACCCCCGATTTAAATGAATTTAATTTTCAAACTTTTGACCCACCTTTTCACTTAAAAGGATGTACAAAATGGCTTATATGACACATAAAAATCAAGATAGGAGATAAAAACAGATGATACCTCAAAAGATTTTATGAATAAAACTCATATCAATTATAATCGGTGAATATGTGCTCAGAAATAAATCAGTGCCCCAAAGTAATGTTTAAATCACATCTAGACACCCTTATCTCAATCATCAAACATGAAAAGCAAGTCTATACTTGGTCACAGTTCAAATAGATGGTAATAGAAATCAGTAATTGTCTCATGGCCGGATCAAAGAACAAATTCAAACGTAGTGAGATGAAATTACTGAGATAGGTCAGTATTTAAATTGACTTTAAGATGGTGAAGTAATATCAATTCTAATTAATTTACCTAAATTTGTCAGCCAATTTGATTAAGGAAAGTCAGATGAAGATCAATGATCAGAGAGAAAAGAGGTATTGATGACTGGTCGATAACAGAACTGTAAGACTTGCTAGATAGAATGAGATCTTTAATTCCAAACTGGAAGAACCAAGGGAGAAAGGAAGTGGATTTCTATTGCTTTCGTCTGACAGGATAAGTCGAGAAAAAGTTGGATATATGCCTGGGGTCCAATGACTTTTCTCCAATCCAGTAAATGGGAGGATGAGGACATAGTTAAATAGGCTCTAGACTAGAGAGTTGCACGGGGACAGAAATCCTACCCATCCCCGCCCGTCCCTGCTGGAATCTTACCCATCCCCACCCATCCCCGCTGGAATCTTACCCGTCCCCACCCATCCCCGCAAAAATTAAAACCATCCCAACCCGTCCCCACCCGTCCCCGCAAGAATTTAACCCATCCCCATCCATCCCCGTAAGAATTTAATAGTACATAAAAGAAAGTTCCAGTCAGCTCCCTTTCTGGATTTGAGCCACAGCACTGTAGGCAAGGAAGGAATGGAAGTTGGAACTTGGAACACTCTGGTGCGCACATGTAAGATTTGTCTCTGATTCACTGGCAGTGTGTGCTGAGAGGCCGCCACATGCACGCGCCAGTAGGTCAGGTGACATCTGATTCTCGTGCCTGTGTCAGAGCTGAGGTCTGTGCACCAGCCTGGGAGCAAAGAGGATTAACAGTAACATAGTAAGTGACAGCAAATAGACCTGAACGGTCCATCCACTCTGCCCAATAGTCACACTCATGATCAATTCATCATTAAATCAACGAGTGTGATATTATATACTTGATTATGGTCTTTCTTTCGTGTTTCTGGAACAAAGACCACAGGAGTCTATCTGGCCCCATCCTTATGTTCCAACTGCTGGAGTTGCCATCGAAGCCCACTCCAGCCTATTCATGTTCTCATTTGTGGGACACAGACCGTAAAAGTCTGTCCAGCACTGTCCTTATGTTCCAGCCACTGAAGTTGCTGTCTAAGCCCTTTCCAGCCCATCCTACACCAGATTGCCATGTATGAGACACAGAACATACAAGTCTGCCAGGTATCAGCTCTAGTTCATCACAGCCAGAGTAGCCATCTAAGTGTCACTTGACATATCCACACACATGCAGCCATTTAAGGTTAGCTTTTATATAACTTCCATTTTCTAATTAGAGATCCTCTGTGTTCATCCCATGCCTTTTTGAATTCCGTCATCATTTGTGACTCTACCACCTCCTTAATGGAAGACTTTCCACATTTATGCTGTTAAAGCAAGGAAGAGGAGGAGGAGGAGACAGCACTCAAATAAATTGGCATTTGGTAGATGAGAGGCTGGTGCAGGTGCAGCTTACACTTCCACGGGAACCCCACAGAACTGGTTCCATCCCCGCGGGAACCCCACAGAACTGGTTCCATCCCCGCGGGAACCCCGCAGGAACTGCCTCCGTCCCCGCGGGAACCCCGCAGAACTGCTTCCATCCCCGCGGGAACCCCGCAGGAACTACCTCCGTCCCCGCGGGAATCCCGCGGGTTCCGCGGGATTCCCGCGGGGACGGAAGCCGTGCAGCTCTCTACTCTAGACGGAAAACTTGAAGGATCACTTACATAGTAGATGATGGCAGAAAAAGACCTGCACGGTCCATCCAGTCCTCTCAACAAGACAACTCATATTTGCTGCTTTCTGTGTATACCCTACTTTGACCTGTACCTATGCTCTTCAGGGCACAGACCGTATAAGTCTGCCCAGCACTATCCCCGCCTCCCAACCACCAGCCCCTCCTCCCAACCACCGGCTCTGGCTTAGACCGTATAAGTCTGCCCAGCACTATCCCCGCCTCCCAACCACCAGCCCTGCCTCCCAACCACCGGCTCTGGCACAGACCGTACAAGTCTGCCCAGCACTATCCTCACCTCCCAACCACCAGCCCTGCCTCCCAACCACCGGCTCTGGTATATTGAAGGAGGTCATCTTATCATTTGGAAATGATCCATGGACAGAGAAAAAAAAACTGTGAAAGACGTCATCTGCACTACAGCAAGAGTCTGTGTGAATGAACTGCTGGAACTGGACTTGCATTTATTAATCACCTTTTCCAAATCTGAGTTCAAGTGCAAGTTATTTCCCTGCATGAAGGGGTTTATCATGCAGTTGTTACCTGTAGGGTTAAGGGATTTGCAACATTCCTCTCCACCCACTGAGACACTTCTCTGCTCCTGTAGACATTGTAAAGGAAACTGTATATCTATATATCTTTATACACTTGAGGAAGTCTTAGAGCCCTATGCAAACAAATGGGATCATTGGGCTTACTGGCTCTGGCTGTAACATTTTGGCTTCTTGTATACAGACTTCACGCAAGGCAAGAACAAACTTCACCATTGTACTCCCTTTGCTTACACACAGAAAGGGAAGATAAGATCTACTCCAGTTTCCTCATTGTAGCTATCTTCTGCTTTCTGGAAGGGGTCTTCGGATCTTCTCTGAAATATAACCATAGTAAATGATGGCAGATAAAGACCTGAACGGTCCATCTAGTCTGCCCAACAAGATAAACTCATTTTACATGGTATGTGATACTTTATACCCGAGTTTGATTTGTCCTTGCCATTCTCGGCACAGACCGTAGAAGTCTACCCAGCACTCTTCTTGTGCTAAGTTCTGAAGCTAACGTCGAAGGCCCTTAAATTTACACTCCAGCCCATCCCTATCTATTGAGTCACGATCAGGGCGTAGACCGTAGAAGTCTGCCCAGCACTGTTCTTGTACTAAAAGTTCTGGAGATTCTGGAATCCTAAAGAGTTACAAGATTCCGGAATCCCAATTAGTAGCAACATTCCATGTAGAACCCCAAAGAGTAACATAGTAACATAGTAAATGACGGCAGATAAAGACCTGAACGGTCCATCCAGTCTGCCCAACAAGATAAACTCATTTTACATGGTATGTGATACTTTATATGTATACCCAAGTTTGATTTGTCCTTGCCTGCCTTTTCCAAACTCACCAATCTATGGACTGGTTTCTAGTACCAAAATACATAGTCATACCAGGTGCCCCCTGAGCAGCCCACAATATTCTGCTCACAATCTCATACTCAGGGAATCTGTGCCCATTGATTCAGCGCCTTCATGCTCTTACTTAGAGTAAAGCGTCTCAAAGATGTCTTTCAGGAACTAGTAAGGATGACCTGACTGACCTACCCAAACATTTTGGCTACCTGGAGGACTCTGGCAGTGGTCCAAGAGAGGAAATCAAAACACAGCATCACTGCCAGACTTTTGTGCCAAAGCATGCAAACACAGCAGACTTTGGCAGGGTACTAAGCACCTAACAGGACACCTGCCCTTTGCTGTAGGCAAAAATCTGCAAAGATTTTAACAAGCTGATTAAAGTGTCTGCTTGGAGACTTCTCTCTATGCCAAAGAGATAAACGAAATTTGTAGCACCACATGCCCCCTGCTCGATTCACAGTAAGCTCTTTAGAGAAAGGACCTATATTTTGTGAGGTTGACTCTGCTGCTTGGAGCTTCAATGTTGATGTCCTGCATCAGCTCTGCATTCATGTATAACATGTATTTATTTAATTATTTATTTATTGCATTTGTATCCCACATTTTCCCACCTCTTTGCAGGCTCAATGTGGCTTACAATACATCTGTGTGACACCCAGATGGGGTCTCTGATACAGTGTAGCAACTCTCAGATATCCGTGACTTCAGAATGGTTGGGAGTAACACAAATAAGTACTGGTACATTTCATAGAGAAGAGCTTCCAATCTGTTCTCATCGAGATACAGTTGCAGCCACAGGACACATCAGCTACACTGAGAATTCATCATGTAGGGAAGAAGCTGCAAGGCTGTCCCTGTATTACTACTATCACTCTTCTCTGGACTGCATGGTTTCCCATTGCTTTATTCTGTTGTTTCTACCATCCTGCCTCTTCACACACCGGGATTTCATCTTGCCTCACCTGCCCTGGGAGCAGAATACATAAGTATTGCCACACTGGGACAGACCAAAGGTCCATCACGCCCAGCGTCCTGTTTCCAACAGTGGCCAATCCAGGTCACAAATACCCTGGCTAGATCCCCAAAACGTTTGATACATTTTATGCTGCTTACCCCAGAAATAAGCAGTGGATTTTCCCCAAGTCATTTTAATAATGGTCTATGGACTTTTCCTTTAGGAAGCCATCCAATCCTTTTTTAAACCCTGCTAAGCTAACCACCTTTACCACAATCTCTGGCAACTAATTCCAGAGTTTAATTAATCACTTCTCAATGCTACTTTCCCAATTGTCATTGTCGGTTTCCTGGACTCTAAGGGTAGTAACGCAATGTTGTGCATTCTCTTTGTTGAAGTCTGTTACACTTTTACTTCACCCTGATTGTCCACCATTGGCCATCTGACTTTCCTAGTTTTGTACTACCTCTGGTGGGCTCATTCTCTCTAGACTTTCTTCTGATGGCTACTTTTCCTATTCCTGCATTCTGTTCCCAGGCTTCACAGGCAGGATTTCCCACCGGCCTCTTCTAATTTTCTTGACCCCTGAAGTCTCTTTTTGTCTTTTACTATGTGCATTTCTCACAAAGGACTCTTTAGGCACAATATTCAGCCCATGGTGCTCGGTGGTTTTTAAGCCGACAGCTGTGGGCTGAATTCAGCCTGGGTATTCAATTGATGGGCCATTTCTGGACTCCAGCATTGAATGTTCGGACAGCTGTGATCACCTGGAAGTTAACTGTGCACAGAGCTGATATTCAGACTGGTGCCCAGTTAGCTCAGCGGATAAAAATAAGGTGGCCATTTTGCTGTTCTAACCTTATGAACTCATTTAACCAGTTAGTGGACTGAATATTATCACTCAGTGCTTAAGAGCTGGTTGTGCCCCTGGGCTGCCTCAGCATTATCTGAACAGTGCTTCAGTGCTAATGAGTATTGGCAGGTGGCCACCTCAACAGGGTTAAACCCAGCAGGATCCTCTCCTGCCTGGTTAACCCTTTTTGAATATTGGGTCACGAAAATGATAAAGGGGATGGGACAACTTCCCTATGAGGAAAGGTTAAAGGAGCTAGTGCTCTTCACTTTATAAAAAAGATGGCTGAGGGGAGATATGATAGAGGTCTATAAAATAATGAGTAGAGTGGAACGGGTAGAAGTGAATCACTTGTTTACGCTTTCCAAAAATACTAGGACTAGGGGGCACACAATGAAGTTACTAAGTAGTAAATTTAAAACAAATAAGAGAAAATATTTCTTCACTCAGCATGTAATTAAACTCTGGAAATCTTTGCCAGAGAATGTGGTAAAAGCAGTTAGCTTAGCAGGGTTTAAAAAAAAGGTTTGGATAACTTCCTAAAAGAAAAGTCCATAAGCCATTATTAAAATGGACTTGGGGAAAATCCACTGCTTATTTCTAAGATAAACAGCATAAAATGTGTTGTACTGTTTTGGGATCTTGCCAGGTGCTTGTGACCTGGTTTGGCCACTGTTGGCCACTGTTGGAAACAGGATGCTGGGCTTGATGGACCTTTGATCTGTCCCAGTATAGCAACGTTTATGTCCTTATAAGTTTATCACAGCTGCCTGTAGTGAAGCAGAGGGGTGGGAGGTCAGGTACAGGGTGAATACAGAAGTTGTGGTTGTTACTTTTGGTGTTTGAAGTTTCATAACACTGATCTGAGCAATTAGGGGAAAGATAAAATTAAAGAGTGAATATTTAAAAGTATAAACAAATAAATTAGACCTACTAGAGCAGGAGCAAGTGTAAACCACAGAATAATAGTGTAACCCAGGGGATGTAATGACCCCCTGAACAGGCAAAATAAAAATATTCTGCACGAGAAATCACAAACAGTGGCAAAGAGGGAAAAAAAGAAGCTGGTGTGGAAGGATGGACACCAGTGGTCTCCAACCTTTTTTGTGTAAAGGGCTACAAAGTGGACACGTGGAAGCTCCAGGGGCCACCACAAGATTTTAGTTTTACACATGTAATTTTAAATACTAATTTTGATTCTACAAGGATAGATTTAAAAAAAAAACCCTCTTTTTCTTATTTATGATCCTTACACAATATTGATTTCTCTTTGCTGCTGGTGGAGACAAGGATGGGATTTGAACCCAGGGAAGCAGAGGACATGCGCAGAGGATGTCCAAGAGACAGGAAGGAGTTGAAGAAATGAGCAGTTGGTTTAGTTTTGCAGACCTGAAAGGCCACAGTAGATATCTCCTTTCCTGCCCAGTTGTTTCTAATTCTAACTGATAATGATTATCTGTGGTAGAAAAATTGAATTGGATCACCTGAAGGATGCTGCACTGTCGGGAGGCAGGTAGAGAAAAAGGCCCCACAAAGCTCTGGAGTAACATGTGCCTCATATTGACACCAATGTGACTAAGCATGGCATGTGCGACCCAGCGGAGCTTCAAGATTACAAAAAGAGCCATTTAAAAATCATTCATGAAATGAACAAGGTGAGCAGTGACTGAGAAGTCAGAAATAGCCCCTCTGCACTCCACCACTGGGGTTTTTTTTTTCTGTGTTCATGTTGGTGGCTTGCAATAGCAGGTACCAAACCTGGAGAGAGAAACTAGTGCTTAGAATAAAGCAGAAGCGCTAGAAAAGGACTAGACTGAGTTCAGAAGACACGATTGCCATGTCCAGAAGATTATCTTAAACAGAAGTTAAGCAAGTGAAAGACAAGGCTGAATTTAGAGCTAAACCTTAGCATTAACTCTAGGACTCAGCTGCATGGCTGGTGCAGAGGATCTTGGCTTTGATTCTCCTCATACTTGGGATCTACTTGGTTGGGGAAAAGAAGACATGGTCATAATGCAGAAGAGGCACCTGGTAGCCAGACTGAGGTACATGATTGCCATATTCCAGTAGGGGCCCCGGTGTTTGGCCCCCTGACTGAGGGCTGGTGCAGCCAAGTCCTTTGGAAAGGGATATCAATGGGGAAAGCAAAGCTGTGTGTACTTCTGATTGGAAGCTCCTGACCCTGTATAGACTGGGTCCAAATGAGTTGGAAGCCAAAAGGAATAGGAGAAAACTGCCAAGTTGAAAAAAAAAAAAAAGAACCACAATGCCGGTATGCAACATATCTGATTGATCAGATCATTTATGTGAGTACAATCCACATGCGCAGCTTAGTATTAGCAGGGTTTTAAACTGTAACTTTCTGATCTCTATCCCCCCCCCCCGCCCCCCACCACTGAAAATGTGTCCTTCTACTGCTGGTACAGCACAGAGAACTTTTGCAAAATTCGTTTTGACTTTATTGTGTGCAGGACCATGAAACAACACAGATGTGTTATCAATGGAATTAATCCAAATCTGTTTTCCAAACGCTGCATCTGTTTGCAGTTCCACCACCGTCTCCTTGTTCAGGTAAAAAAAAAACCTGGTGTGATTCTCTGCTTCTAAACACACCGGATACTCCTCCTGGTCTCCCTGAAGTTTATTTGGAATTAGCTCAAACTTTTTTCAGCAGCTCAACGTGACTAGTTACATTCAGATGTACTAGGTATTTCCTTGCCCCCGGAGGGTTTGCACTAGTCACTTTAACCTTCCATTGCCTCAGGCACAAAAACCACTTTCCACTGCGAGCCCACTAGGGACAGAGAAGTAGCAGCTCAGGCAACAGAGGGTTAAGTGACTCGCCCGAGATCAGGAGGAGCTGCAGCAGGATTTTGAACCGGTTCTCAGCCCTCCTGCTGCATGGTGAGGAGGGGATACCATGCTGGAAGTGTACCTTGTGCCCTCCCCGCCTGGGATGGGGGGAAAGAGGGGGGGGGGGGGCAGCAGCTGCTACTGCATCAGTTTGACATCACCGGCACAGGCAATATAAATATAGAACGATGTGGGAAAAGCAGGAGCCACAGTGACAATTCCTCTGGACTTTTGTGACAAGGCAGGAGAGGGAAAAACTCTCCTGTCACTAATATAGACCAGGCTGCTTTTGTTTCTCAGTCGAGGGATGATCCCCTGAGGAGGAGCAGAAGAGTGAACCATGAACGAGCTGAAGCTGGCTGTGCTGGGCAGCAAAGGGACTGGGAAGTCTGGTGAGTGTGTAGGGAAGCAGAGATTTCTGGCCACTGTACGCTCTGGGTTCTCTTGCGTTGTTTGTGCTTTGCTGTGCTAATGCCAACCCTCCTGTAGCTTAGCATGTGCACATCTGCCCTGTGCTGCTCGATTTCCTTGTGCTTCTTCTGATCACTCCAGCGCGACTTAACCTCACAGCCCGGTGCTGCACCCCAGCTCAACTGAGACCCCCCCCCCCCCCTTCCTCCCGTTTGCTTGCATTTGCTTTTCCGCCTAGAATGGGAGCTGATTTTTCAAAGTGTTGACCTGTTTCTTCTCTCAGCTCTGACGGTGCGTTTCCTCACCAGGCGCTTCATAGGAGAATACGCCTCTAACTCGGGTAGGTTTCCACAAGTTCCTTCTTGAAATCCTAAACTTTTAAATCAATATTTGCACTAAAGATTTCCAGCAGCTTGGACGGGAAATGTCTGGGCAGAAGCTAAACGCACAGGTCAGAAAACACTTCTGTTAACAGAAAAGGTTGGAAAAGGCAGAAAAGCCCTTCCTGGAAGTAACAGACGCCCACCCTGTACCCCAGGGGCACCGACTAGAACCAGTTTCCATCCTATGGTGTAGGGACAGTATTTATAGCATAATCGGTACCGACCTACTGTCCCCCCAGCATCACCAGGGGACTTGTGACACAAGAAGACCTAATAAGGAACGTTCATGTATTACCATAATTTATTCTTCCTTAACATATATATGCACATGATATATATCTATACCATGATCTGTTCACGTATGTTATGTTACATGTATGTTACCATGTATGTATGCAACTTAACACATTACCATTAGTAATTCTGTTACCCGGAAATGGCAACCCCCATTACAGCAAATGTAACCCCCATTGAGCCTGCAAATTGTTGGGAAAATGTGGGATACAAATGCTACAAATAAATAAATAAAATGACACCCCAATGTTTCAATCACATTGTACAAAAATATGGGCTCTGTTAACAACACTGTAAGGGAAGGTATTTCTCAGCTCAGTACTTTCACCCATCCTGCAGGTCAAATGCTAACAAAAGTACTTTGCTTCTTTCCAGAAAGCATCTACACGAAAAGACTGTGTCTGGACGGGAGGCAGATGAATTTGGAAATGTACGACCCCTGCTCACAGGTACAGGGTACCAACAGAATGAACCTGTTTCCCACCCTTCTCTTGTGGGCTGCTTAAAAGGGGTTTCTTCCAGGGCTCTGACCTGCTATTGACAGATTCCATAGTGAAAACTTCCGCCTCTAGTCTGGAATTAATGGGGGTCTCAAGAATTTTGTTAAAGTGTTTAATCTGTATTGGACAGAAGGGTTCTTCCTTGTTTCGGAGTTCCACTTCAACCTCAATTTTTTTGTATTTTGTATTTTATTTATTAGGATTTTTTCACCACCTTTTTGAAAGAATTCACTCAAGACAGTGTACAGTAAGAATACATCAAACATAAGCAATTACAGCAGTAAAAATATTCAAATAACAATACAAGGTATGGCATAATGTTAAGTGACTGATGCTGCGCACTGAGAGGAGAAACCAGAGAACAGGGTTACTGGGTTCTGGAAAATTCACCAGCCCACCTCACTGTCTTTCTGTGCTTTTAGTTCACCTGAGCATTTACCAAAAATGTAAACAATCCAGAAATTACTTAAATTTGAGTGTTAAGTGAAGCTAATACTTGAACGCAGTTCTCTGAGATGCCACATCTTGCAAATCCCCAAGCAATGATCTGACCTGGCAGGAATAGGTTAGCAAAGAAGTAATTTCTATGTTTTCTTGTTGTTCACTGTATGTCTTAGAGGATTAACTAAAAGAAGTCTGGAGCCCACCTCTTCAATGTCGCCTTCGGCACCTAACCACCATACCCCTATTCAGGAAACCTAGACTGCCCCAACTTGACATTTCGCCCATTAGATTGTAAGCTCCTTTGAGCAGGGACTGTCCTTTTTTGTTAATTTGTACAGCGCTGCGTAACCCTAGTAGCGCTCTAGAAATGTTAAGTAGTAGTAGTAGTAGCTCCTGATTCATCATCCTCTCTCTGAACTCTGACAAACCATGTGCCGTGCCAAATTAGACTAAATTAAGTGATGCACTCCTAGTGGTTAATGCAGCAGCATAAAAACCAGGGTAACTGGGTTTGGTTCCTGCTGCACCTCCTTGGGACCATGAGCAAGCAAGTCACTTAACCCTCCTTTGCCCCCAGGTACAAAAGAAGTACCTGTATATAATAGGAAAACTGCTTTGACTGTAACCACAGAAAGGCAGTGTATCAAACTCCCACCCCTATCCCCTTTCCAACTTTCCAGGAATCACACTGAAATCTGGACTTCAGGGGCTAAACTTGCACTTCCTGTGTTTTTGGGGGGGAATTAAAAGGTTCAATCTCCCCTCCTCCGCCCCCAGTCTTTAAGTGTCTTAGTAGCAATTTGATGTAGAGAAAATTCCAGATCACAGATCTTCCTTTGCCAGAGTCTACAGTCAGTTTATAAAAGGGAAGCGGAATTTAGCAACCCAGCTCAAGCTTCAGCCTGAAGTACACTGGGGGCCCTCTAACCCTCTCCCTAGTGGTCACTTTCCTATCCCAAATTCAACCTAAGTTCATAAATCCTTGGATAACAGGAGCCTTGTGCTTCAATTAGGACAGGCAGGAAGTTCAGCCATATTTGAGCTCAGGCCAAGGGTCAAAGGTCACCAAATAGACTTCACTTCCATTTTCTCCCCCTTATGGTAAAACCAACCTCAGATTTCAAACTATTTTAGATACACCGAATGCTACTTTCACAGGAGTTTGAGTATCTTTTTCCGATGGACCTGAGGGGGTTAAGAGATGGCCCAGCAGCCCAACTTAAACCTGGTGTAAATTCTCGGGTCTAAATTAGGCGCGGATCTCCCATTTTCTATAACACTGCAGTCAAATTCCGGAAACACCCAAGCCCCTCTCATGGCCACACCTCCTTTTCAGATCCACATGTAAAATTTATGCCCACATCTTTATAGAATACTGACTGCAGGGGCATAGCCAGACTTCAGCGGGAGGGGGGTCCAGAGCCCAAGGTGAGGGAGCACATTTTAGCCCCCCCTCCCGGCACCGCCGACCCCCCTCCTGGTGGCGGCGCCGCCCCAGCACTTCCCCGTCCCTTCCGACCCCCCTCCCACTGCTGCCAATCTGCCACCGCCAGGTACCTTTGCTGGCTCGGGTCCCCAACCCCTGCCAGCCGAAGTCCCCTTCAGCACCGTTCTGTGAGTCCGGCGCGTTCAATGATCTAGATTCTGTTTCTGTGAGTCCTGATGTCCTGCACATTCCTACATGCAGGACGTCAGGACTCACAGAAACAAAATCCAGATCAGCAGCAATGCGCCGGGGACCGGCGCTGAAGAGGACTTCGGCTGGCAGGGGGGGGGGGGTAAAAGCAGGGGGGCCAGGGCTAAATCTGCGGTGGCCTATGCCCCGGTGGCCCCACCTAGCTACGCCCCTGCTTCTGAGATGTGCATGTAAACTCAAATTGTTGCCATTAACTGATTGCTAGCGCCCAGTTGTCAAGTAACTGCTCGTTAGTCAATTTATTTGTGTGCACAATTATGGAATACACCTGATGTGTGCCAAATTTTGGTGCACAATTTTAAGTTACATGCACTGTGTAGACTAGCAGATAGGCGACCAGCTGGCACTAATCAGGTAATTTACACTTACACATATAAGTGTTAGTAACCTCTACATTTACGTGTGAAAATGCGAGTGTCTCACTTCTAGAACTGCCTTTCACATGCTTTTGTGTACTTGCATTATCAATGTCCAACAGTACTGGACTGGCCCTTATAATCTTCCTTTCCCTTTCAGCCCCTTAAAGGAAAGCCACCATTCAGGGACGAACTGCAGTGGGCCGACGGGTTGGTGGTCGTCTATGACATCAGTGACCGGTCATCATTCATCTATGCAAAGGCTCTTATATACAGAATACGGGACCCACACTTAGGAGCCTGCAAAAGGTATATGGCAAATGTCTTTATATCATGTAATACGGCAAACTAACACTTGGAGGCCATATTGGTAACTGTTTGTGGAGCTGAATCTAAGTAATGCCGAAGTTTGAGTTGGTGTCAAGAGAACATTACTAGTGAGAACTGGCCAGTAGAGAGACACATTGGAACAGTAGGGTTCTGATTTGTGTACACATCTCCAAGAATAAAAATAGGAAAGCACACTCCTTTTATTTATTAATTGGAAAATGTTGATGCAATTGTACAAACACAAAAGTCAGAAAATCGTAGAATTAGGTCAACAGGCACATAAAAATCTCTCTCTTTTTAGTCTGTAAAATATGAAACCGATTTCCTCAGTGCCTTGAAACCTTTTCTACATTGCACCACAGATAAAATTAATAAAACACATGTTTATGAAAAGTCTGACATCATGGGATAAGATCACCTCCTAATGTGAATGAGAATAGTAGAGTTATGGCCATGGAGAAGAGCCATGGTTGCTTCTTCTTCGTGTTGACTGCAGCTGTCACCATTGCAGAGCAACTAGTTGCGTGCATTGTAAAGTCAATAAAACTACATCCACCCACACACTTTTGGGGGTAAGTTTATAAAATCAGAATTTTTAATGGAAATATATAACACAATGGCAGATAAAGAGCAGATGGTCTATCAAGTCTACCCATCTATGCTGACTACTAAGCTCTACAGTCCCCCCTGTCCCTTAGAGATCCTCTGTGCTTGTCCCATGCTTTCTTCAATTCAGATACAGTTCTAATGTTCAGCACTTCTGCTGGGAGGTTGTTCCGTGCACCCATAACCCTTTTGGTAAAGAAATATCCTCTTAGATTATTCCTGAGTCTATACGCTTTCACTTTCATTCTATCATTCCATGCCCTATTGCTTCAGCGCTTCCTTCCTGCAGTGTATTTATACCACGGAGAATGCCCCTATCATACTCCGTCCACCTTTATTCCAAAGTATGCATACTGAGATCTTTAAGTTGGTTCCCCCCATGCTATATCATGAAGACCACATTAGCTGCTCTCTAAACCAACTCCGTCCTGTTTATATTCAAAATACTTCATAAGTACATACATAAGTGCATAAGTGTTGCCATAATGGGATAGGCCATAGGTCCATCAAGCCCAGCATCCTGTTTGCAGCAGTGGTCAATCCACGTTACAAGTACCTGTTAAAATCCCAAAACAGTAGAATACATTTTATGCTGCTTATCCTAGAAATAAACAGTGGATTTTCCCCAAGTCCATCTTAATAATGGCTTGTGGACTTTTAGGAAGATATCCAAACCTATTAAAAACCCTGCTAAGCTAAATGCTTTTACTATATTATCTGGCAGCGAATTGCAGAGTTTAATTACACATTGAATGAAGAAATATTTTCTCTGATTTGTTTGAAATTTACTACTTAGTGGCTTCTTTGTGGGCCCCCCTAGTCCTAGTATTTTTGGAAACAGTATACAAGCGATTCACATCTACCTGTTCCACTCCACTCAGCGTTTTATAAACCTCTATCATATCTCCCCTCAGCCATCTGTTCTCCAAGCTGAAGATCCCTGGCCACTTTAGCCTTTCCTGATAGGGAAGTTGTCCCATCCCCTTTATCATTTTCATGTCCCTTCTCTGTACCTTTTTTAATTCCACTATATATTTTTTGAGATGCGGTGACCAGAATTGCACACAGTATTCGAGGTGCAGTCGCACCATGGAGGGAGACACAGGCATTATAACATTCTCAGTTTTGTTTTCCATTCCTTTCTTAATATTTCAACTAGGTCAAAAGCTGCAGATAGGTCAAGAGAAATTTCCAGGACTATGGAGCGTTTATCATGATGAGAGCGGATTTCACTTAGTAATGCTGCCACTACTGTCTCTGTACTGAAATGTAATACCAAGACTTTTTTCTGGAAAGGAAGCTAGATAGTTGAGTGAAAACCACTTTTTCATGAATTTTTGACATGTAGCATAACTTTGATACTGGGCGTTAGTGCATAGGGATTAAAGGGTCAAGGCTTGGCTTCTTTAAGATGGAGCAGACCAGGGGTGTAGCCAGACAGCAGATTTTGAGTGGGCACCAAATGTTCTCTCCCCCACCCCCACACCAAAAAAATATCTCAGCTGGTGGGAAAATGCTTCTCTCCAGTCTCCACCTTGGTAGTTTGCAGCAGGCGTGTGCTAAAAACTGAGCATGCAAAGATGCCAATATTGTGGGGAGCAGCATTTTCGTTACCATGTGCTACTGTTGGATGGGCCTGAGCCCTAAGTGGGTGGGCCCCGGCCCACCCAGGCCCACCTGTGGCTACGCCACTGGAGCAGACGACAGCCATTTTCCAAATTACAGGGAATTGCCCTGTTGAAAAACTAGAGTTAATTATTGATAAGGTCGTAGGAAGCACTCCCAATTCAGGAAGCTTGAAAGAACTGGATAGGAAAGGATCACATGACCCATACGTAGGTCTAATGGTAGAGAGTGTTCAATGTTGGTCCTCGAGATCCACAACCCAGTTGGATTTTCATGATTTCCACAATGAATATGCATGAGATATATTTACATACAATGGAGGCAGTGTATGCAGATCAGTCATATGTGTATTCATTGGTGAATCCTGAAAAGACAACTAGGTGGCAGATCTCAAAGACTGACATTGAGCACCCCTGAAATAGGGTATCCATCACTCTTACACCAGCTCCGAATATGAGATGGAAGCATCCAGTAATGGAGGCATCTAGTGAAATATTAATGTATTATAAATAACCAAATGCTTCAAAGCAGCTTTAAGACATGATACAGGCCCTACTGTGTTTCCTGCTGGAGACAGGGTATGGTCTGAGGGTCAGTGCTAGACTTATAACAAAGACATAATAAACACATTAAAAACAATTTATACGTTCAATACATCCAGAACCTTCCCATGGACCCGTGAGGAGATCGATACAATAGCAATAGCTTTTTATATTTCTCTAAGACATCAGCAAACAAAAATCAAACATTGAACAGCTTCCTGAAGTGCAATAAAATCCCATCTGCACATGGTTGATCACATAACCCACGCCATGAAGGAAGCGCGATCATGGAAAAGACACAACAGAAAGCTTTCCATGTCGAAGTGGAGGCGTTCATAAGCATTGCTTCTCCACAGATTCATCCCTACGAGAAGAACATTAATGCACTTGCCGTGGTGATGTAGGTCATTCCACTGTATTAAGGTAATTACCATAGTTACGACAGTGCTTTCCAATTTACATCAGAGTTTTCATTAATTTAGTACTTGTGATTTTCTTGTTGCCATGGAAATGACAGCCTATCCGAATTCAAAAGAAAAGTCAAATATAATTGTATGAATAGAACAGCAGGGTCTGCTACAAACTGCCCAGCTGGGTCTCTGAGTGAGACCCGGGAGGGATTGTGTTTGCTTTATACCAGGCACTAACTTTCCTTTCTGTTAACGAGGGCAAATGTCTTGCGTAGAACACGGTGTTAAAACTGTGCTTTCAACATGCTAGTGATGTCGAACGTTCAGAAAAGATGCCTCGGGTCACACGTGGTGCATGCGTTCATCTACGCATTCACCAGCTGTAATGCAATTTTGGAAATGGTATATCTTTATTTTTCTTTGTCTTGCTTTTTATTTAACATTTATATTCCAGGGCTGTCAATATTTCTGTTTGTTCACAGTAGTTTAGAAATTAAACGTTCATAAATAATGACATATAGACCCACATTAGATAATAAAAACAACTTACACAGCTACATAAAATCAAAGATTACAGTCAGTAAAATGCACAGTTGAAACATAATCATTAACAACATAATATTGAAATCTAATTTCCTATTATCTGCTTTCATTGTTTAAGAATAAGCAGAAGGTTTCATTTTCCATGCTGGCACAGGCTGATACTTTGTAGGCTAGACTTAGTACGAATCCCATTCTCATGGGGTTCCCCGGTGTTCTCTTCACCAACCACAGCTTATCCTGAAAGACGCATGAAGACTTATCACTGATACTAAGAGATTTCCCTGTTCTAAAGGAGCTTCGTTGGCTTCCCATATCCTTCTGGTTTCAGTATAAAATTCTTCTGGTTAAATGGTCTGTCCTACTTGTACCTCTCCGGTATGCTCACCCGTGCTGCCCCTTCACATTTGGTACTGGCCCCCTATGTGAATCAACTTTTTCTTCCCTCAGTTTCCGCTCATCATCTGGACAGTACCTGACAGACTTGTTTCTCTTACCTTGGGCTCTGTTATTATCTTTCCTGGACTTAAGGGGCCATTTTTAAAGCAAGTACACCCTGGCTTATGGCGAACAATAGAACTAAATCCAGCTGGGAACAGCTTGAGGTGATGCTAACAATTCCCCCCCCCCCCCCCCCCCTTAATCCTCCTGAAGTCATTCCTTCTATGGCTTCCTCTTGATATCTTGTATTTCTTTTCTTGATTTTGTAAATGCTTTCTTGGACTGATTAGTTTGAATGCCGGTTTATCAAACTAAACCTAAGGAGGCTCACTAAACCCAATATGCAGATTTATTTCTCAAGTAAAATGTATGACGAAACTGTAAGGGCCCTGTTTTTAAGGTGCGCTAGTGTTTTTAGCTAGAAACCCATATATTCCTATGGCTATCTCTAGCATTAGCGTGCGCTAAAAACACTAACACGCCTTTCAGTCTAGACTATGGGATACTTGACAGAGACTTACTTTGGTGATGACTTACGTCTACCAACATGGCGGCCCTTTTACTAAACTTAACATTCACTAACAGAATTAGCACATGCTAAATGCTAAGAAGTCCATTTCATACCTATGGGCCTCTTAGAATATACAAAAAATAGGAGTGGGAATGTGCTAATTAAGGGGCCCTTTTACTAAGCCACGTAGGCACCTACGCACACCCAACGTGCGTCAATTTGGAGTTACCGCCCAGCTACCACGTGACCCTTGTGGTAATTTCATTTTTGATGCGCGTCTGGTACACGTGCCGGAAAATAAGTGTTCTTTTCTGGCACACGGCAGAAACCGGGTGGTAATTGTCATTCTACACTTGTAGACAATTACCGCACAGTTAACGCGTAAGACCTTACCACTAAGTCAATGGCAGGTGGGAAGGTCTCAGACCCAAAATGGACATGTGCCAATTTTTATTTTGTCACACGTCCTTTTTTACAGATGCACTGAAAAATGGATCTGCGCACGCCCAAAACACGCACCTACACTAGCGCAGCCCATTTTTCAGCGCATCTTTGTAAAAGGAACTCCTAAGTTAGCACACACTAACCTTTAGTAAAAGGCTCCATAGTTATATTGAAGTGCCTATGATATATTTCATTGGTTTTTTCTTAGCTAATCAATTATATGGTCATTTAGCTACTGTGTAGTATTCTGATCATTTTCTGTTATACTGAGAGACTCTGATGGCCAAGATTTTTCCTTGCTCTCATCTGTCTAGAAAACCCCTGAAGCTTAAGCATTTTAGCTCGGTAACTACCTCTGAATAACACTAGGTCAATTCCTACAGCTCCTCGTTCCTTAATGTAACCAACCACAGTAGCAAGAATAACAACACATTTCTCTCTAACTTTTCCTTATGCAATGTGAAGTTTAACATAGATCACTAGCTACCTTGAGGAAAGATAGTTAGTTAGTTAGTTAGTTAGTTAGTTAGTTAGTTAGTTAGTTAGTTATTGGGCTATTAATGTAAAAATCAATAAAAGTTCAGCTTATCATTTAGCACAACATGCTAATCCTCAGTATAACACACAGGAAGAAGACTTAGCTGAACCCTAATGCAAACCTACCTTCTTGTTCCGCTTCAGAGATACGGAGTCAGTGGTGGTTTTGGTTGGCAACAAACAAGATTTGTGCCACATGAGAGAAGTGGGCTGGGAAGAAGGACAACAGATGGCATCAGACCACAAATGCCAGTTTTATGAATTGTCTGCCGCAGAACAATACCAGGAAGTGATGGCCATGTTCACAGCGGTTATCAGAAGCATCGTCACAACGAATATCAAACTGAAGGAAAAAAGAAGGCCCAGCGGGTCAAAGTCAATGGCCAAACTGATCAATAATATGTTTGGAAAGAGACGAAAGTCTGTGTAGTCTGAACACGGAATCGTGCCGCCGACGTAGAGCGAAGTGATAATATCCAGGCTTTGGAACTTGGAACTGCTGAAAGTTGCAAACCTAACGCCATCATATCATGATATAACGATGACTGTTACTTTCTAAATCTACTTGGTACGTTGCAGACCCTATTCTTTGGACTATGAGAGCAATAACGAATTGGGATTGCTGTGAAAAGGAAATCAGAGTGGATGAGAATCTACCAACGGACCAGGACTATGAGGCCTTTACAGAGACTCTAGTAGAACCAACTTTAACTCTTACCATTCCTCTAGATAGGGAAGTGCTGGAGAATCTGTTGTGAAAATGGTAACCTAAAAAGGTTTTATAATAGGTCATTAGAGGCAAAATTCTCTTGACACTTGTGAGCAGGATGGGTTTTTTTTCACATGTTGTACATTAACATTATGTTTTTTAGGTCATACAGTATGTATATGATTTGCTACTAAAATTATTTAAAATCACATTCCACAGTGACAACATTTTATGAAATTCAACTTTGCAAGTTGTTGATATCTGGAAAGTACCGTATTTTTCGGACTATAAGATGCACCGGACCATAAGACGCACCTAGGTTTTAGAGGAGGGAAATAGGAAATTTTTTTTTTCCCTTTTTCCCTCCTCTAAACCTAGGTGCTCTGGTGCGTCTTGTCCGAGTTCGGGATCGCCCTCCCCCCGGCCCTGTCACCATTTCTCCCTACTCACGTCACGCGATCTTCCCTGGTGGTCTAGTGACGTCGAGGCAGGAAAGAGCCCCCTCTTTCCTGCCCAGCACGCTGCTCTCCGTCCTCCTGTATGCTGCCTGACGGTCTCAACGAGATTCAAAATGGCCGCCGAGAATTGAAGTCTCGGCGGCCATTTTGAATCTCGCCGAGACCGTCAGGCTGCATATAGGAGGACGGAGAGCAGCGCGCTGGGCAGGAAAGAGGGGGCTCTTTCCTGCCCCGACGTCACTAGACCACTAGGGAAGATCGCATGACGTGAGTAGGGAGAAGTGGTGACAGGGCCGGGGGGAGGGCGATCCCGAACTCGGGGGGAGGGAGGGCGATCCCGAACTCGGGGGGAGGGCGGGAGGGAGGGAAATCGCTACCTTCGGACTATAAGACGCACCCCCCCATTTTCCTCCCAAATTTGGGGGGAAAAAAGTGCGTCTTATAGTCCGAAAAATACGGTAGCTTCTTTAGGACAAGTAGAACAAATACGCTACCCCACAAGTCGACCTTTCTAGCTGACCAAACGCTATAATTTTAAGAAACATCAGTAGAGAAGTGCATAGGCAAAAAAGTTTGGTTTGGTTTCAGAATATTTTCGGGGGGGGGGGGTGTTCACAAGTTGTGTTTGAATAAATTTTTTTTTACACGCACTAGAACATTTTAACGTGCAAATTGTATGCACGTTAATTCTTAGGTTAACAAGTGAAATTGATCTTGTGTGCACTATTATTTTTAAGAGGTGCTAATGCAGTGGCGTAGCCAAAGGTGGGCCTGGGTGGGCAAAGGCCCACCCACTTAGGGCTCAGGCCCACCCAACAATAGCACACGTTTAGTGGTAGCTGGTGGGATCCCAAGCTCGGCCAGCTGAAGACTTCCCCCCTGATGGTAACGAAAACGCTACTCTCCATGATACCGGCGCCTGCACATGCTCAGATTTCAGCGCATGCTTGCTGCAGACTGCCGGTGTTTTCCTGCCAGCTGAGATATTTTTGGGGGGTGTTGGGGGAAAACACTTGGTGCCCACCCACTTCTTGCCTAGGCCCACCCAAAATCTGTTTTCTGGCTACGCCCCTAATGAACAATTGTGTGCTATTGAATGAACATCCCTAGAATCAGGGTAACTTCACGATTTTGCTTCTTATGTATAAGTTATAATCCCATGTCTTTCACTTAACTGATCGCACAATAGCTGCACATTTTGATGACAAATTGATCTTGAACTCAGAAGAGTTTCTTTCCACTGAGCTCTCTGGCTTTCACGTATTTCAAGGCTGATGTATTAATCTGCAATGATAGGGGCTATTATCATGTGTTAATTAGCTTTGCAATAATGGTCCATGAATTTCAGGAATAAAAGAAATGTTAATGAAAGGGATCATTTCCTCCTATATGAAGACGTTCATTGGAACCAGATAACGCACACAATTAATGCTAAGCAGATATTCATCCGATTTATGTGGTTAAAGTTGAATCACTCAATATGTGATCTTAAACTAAACTTATTGGCATAAGTTAGGACAGTTATTTCTGTGTTTTTAATTATCCACTGGCACTATCTGGTTTATTTAAGGAGCCTTCCCAGATCAACCCTCATTTCCCCCCAGACTCTTCTGGATGTGTTTTATGGAGACAAGTGAGTTTTCTAATTAAACTGTAACATCTGACTGGGCCTAGATTTTTTGTCCCTAATGGTTTATTTTATTTATAAGAATTTATTTAATGCCCTCCCGCGGGAGGTGGTGGAAATGAAAACGGTAACGGAATTCAAACATGCATGGGATAAGCATAAAGGAATCCTGTGCCGAAGGAATGGATCCTCAGGAGCTTAGTCAAGATCGGGAGGCGGGGCTGGTGGTTGAGAGGCGGGGATAGGGCTGGGCAGACTTATACGGTCTGTGCCAGAGCCGGTGGTTGGGAGGCAGGGCTGGTGGTGGGGAGGTGAGGATAGTGCTGGGCAGACTTATACGGTCTGTGCCTGTGCCAGAGCCGGTGGTTGGGAGGTGGGGCTGGTGGTTGGGAGGCGGGGATAGTGCGGGGCAGACTTATACGGTCTGTGCCCTGAAGAGCACAGGTACAAATCAAAGCAGGGTATACACAAAAAGCAGCAAATATGAGTTATCTTGTTGGGCAGACTGGATGGACCGTGCAGGTCTTTTTTCTGCCGTCATCTACTATGTTACTATGTTATAAGAATTTATTTACCAGCTTTTCTGAAGAAATTCACCTGATAATAGACAATTACAGCAGAAAAAATATTCAAATAACAATATACGTTATGGTACAATATGCTACTTCCAATGGTCACACAATACACATTGAAACATTTTAATGTGGACATGGAGGTGGGGAACGTGGACAGATAAGACAGAGTAACAGGAATCAGATGGAGAATAAGGGTGAGGTTTGGGGGGGGGGGGGTTAGATTTTGCTAATCTTTACAAAGAAAGAAAAGAAACCAACAATACCATACAAAGAACAGTAATAAAACAAAAGGAAGACATTATAAGTACTTAGAGCCCACATATTTTGGGAAGGAAATGGAATAAAACAAAAAAGAATGAGGTCAAAGCCTCGCGTCAAGACGCCTTAATTACTTCAATTCATTGCTTATTATTCTCACCAAGGGTGACTAACTTAGGGATCCTTTTACAAAGCTGCAGGAAAAAGGGCCCTGCCCTAGCGGCAGAAGCCATTTTTCCCTCATGCCACGGCCTTTTTCTACCGCAGTGGGTAAAAAAAGGCCTCCAGCACACATAGCCGAAGTCTTACCGCATGCCCATGTGGCACAGAGCAGTTACCACCACCCTTTCAGTTGGCGATAAGGGCTCCCGCACTAACCCAGCAGTAACCAGGCATTGCGTGGCGATGCTCGATTACCGCTGGGTTATCGTCACAAGCCATTTCCAGAGGTTTTTTTTCCCCCCAGAAATGGAGCATGCTCGGGGTGGGACTTCCGGCAGCCACGTTGGGCTGGTGGAAGTCCCAGAAGAGTGAGATGTAAGCCTGTATTGGACTTACCACCGATCTGTAAACGGGCCCCTCAAGGAACAATTGCATGTGGAGCCAGAAAGGTGCAGGAAAATGATTTCAGCTGGAGAAGAAGCAGTTTATGCCAGGGGTGTAGCCAGACTTCGGCAGGAGGGGGGTCCAGAGCCCGAGGTGAGGGGGCACATTTTAGCCCCCCCCCCCCCCCCCGGCGCTGCCGACCCCCTGCCCGCCCGCCATTGCCGACACCCCCCATCGCCGCCAGCACCACCACGAACAACTTTGACCCCCGCCCGTCCCCGCCGTCGCCTACCTTTGCTGGCGGGGGACCCCAACCCCCACCAGCCAAAGTCTTCTTTGTTTGGTTTCCGAGTCTGACGTCCTGCATGTACAACATGCAGGACGTCAGACTCAGAAACCAAACAAAGGAAGAAGACTTCGGCAAGCGGGGGTTGGGGTCCCTCACCAGCAAAGGAAGCAGACGGCGACGGTGGGAGGGGGGTTGAGAGGGTCATCAGCAGGGGGGTCCAGGGCCAAATCTACAAGGGCCCAGGCCCCTGTGGCCCCATAGTAGCTACGTCACTGGTTTATGCAATTAACTATAAAGTTAGCTCATAAATCATAGAAGGACACTGTATCTATTGCTGAGTCCAGCACAGAGGTGGATGGCTGATATATCAAACATGGCCTCCGCGTTGTTGAGCTCACGTAGACACACAGAGGGTGCGTAATAAACAATTAGGTCTGCTATCAGTCTTGTCAAGAAAATACTTAGACAATGGTAAAAGTTGTGAAAGTAGTAACGTACAGGAACAATATAAAGAAAACCTGGAACCCCTCTTTCTAGGATAGTAAAGCTGGTTCCAAGGAACTCTCGATGCTCTATCATTGAGTGTACTTTGAGCTCATTACAGAATGTATCTTGAGTTGACTGAATTGTATGAATTTCATCCACTATAATAATTTCTTTCACAAATTTATAAAAGAGTTCTATGTTCTTTATTTCAACGCCTGAATTATGGTTTCTCATTTTCTTTAATAATGAAATACGATGATTAGAGTTTGCATTAAGGCAAAAGTCATTCAACCACCCATATAACTGTCTCTGCATAATAGAGCTTATTGAATAATAATTGCAAGGTAGCCTTAGAAAATGATAAAACTGTTGTCATTCGTATAATAAAATTCAGTGAAGAAAGGCAAAATTAATGACCAGGATGATTGTCTCAAAGAAGACGTTAATGGATTGATGGATACTACACTGACATGTGATAATAGGAACATAAGAATGATCCTGTCTCAGAGAGTGCCCAGTCCAGGTCACAAGTATTCCAGCTGATCTCCAAACGTTTAGTTGTTACTAGTAAAAAAGGCCCGTTTCTGACACAAATGAAACGGGCGCTAGCAAGGTTTTCCTCGGAGTATGTTTGAGTGTATGTGAGAGTGACTGTGTGTGTGAGAGAGAGTGAATGTGCGAGTGTGTGTGTGAGAGACAGAGAGAGTGAGTCTGGGTGCGAGTGTGTCTGAGAGAGAGAGAGAGAGTGTGTGTGAGAATGAAAGTGTGTGCAACTGCATATGTGAGACACAGTGTGAGAGAGTGCTTCACACAGATACAGTGACTGTGTGACACATAGAAAGTGAATGTGATACAGTGTGAGACATAAGAGTGTGTGAGAGACAGTGTGTAAGAGTAAGAGAAAGACATTGACTGTGTGGGAGAGAGTGTGTGTGTGTGTGTGTGTGACAGAGATACCTCCCCCCCTCTCTGGTGTCAGCCCCCCCCCCTCTCTCTTCTGGTATCAGCCCCCCCCCCCCCTCTCTCTGGTGTCTGAGCATTACTGTGCAGGACGCTGAGCTCTGGCTGTGCTTCAAGGAACTGACCAATCCTATTTAATAGAATGCACCTCCAACATTCTGAAGCTGAGAAACTTCGTGTGGTTGGTCACTTCTGCTTGTGACGAACCCGGAAGTATGTGATGTCAATTCAGGAGATGGATAGAGAGAGCAGGAATGCCTCAGCCATGCAGTCAGCTTCAGAATGTTGGAGGTGCCTTTTATTATATAGGAAAGGAACTGACCAATCCTATTTAATAGAATGCACCTCCAACATTCTGAAGCCGAGAAACCTCGTGTGGTTGGTCACTTCTGCTTGTGACGAACCCGGAAGTACGTGATGTCAATTCAGGAGATGGATAGAGAGAGCAGGAATGCCTCAGCCATGCAGTCAGCTTCAGAATGTTGGAGGTGCCTTTTATTATATAGGATAGTTCATTTCCAGGATGAGAAATGGCTCTCCCAAGTCTACCTAATACTTTTTTTTTATGGGCTTTTCCTTCATAAATGTATCCACATTTCTTTTGAACCCTATGCTAGTTCTCTTGACTGCCTCCCCCAGCAACAGATTCCATAGTTTAATTACACACTAGGATTTGTTTTCAGTCTGCTGGTCATTAGTTTCTTGGACTGCCCTCTTGTTTTGTTGTTCTTTGAAAGCTTGAACAACTGTTCCCTAAGTCAACCTTTCACCCCACTCAAGATTTTGTAAACTTTTATCATATCCAAGGCTTAATGTCTGGAGGAACAGCCTGGAAAACAGCCCCATACCTTCTTGTCAGACTCCAGAGCAGCAGGGGTGTTTGCTTCAGCCCCTCCCAAATGCCTGTGAGAAAGAAGAGTAAGGGAGGGGGTGAGCTGGGCACCCAGAAGACATCCAGCCCCTCTTCTCCTGTTGCTCTTGTCTTGCCCATAAACTGTCTTCCCCCTCCTCCAGCTTCACTGTCATTTATCTTAACAAATTTAATCATGGGATCATCTTCCCTCTCAAGGGCCTTAACCTCTTTAACCTTTCTTCATAAAGGAGGCGTTCTGCCTCTTTATTATTTTTATCACCCTCACCTGAATCTTTTTTTTATCCCAATTTAATATTTATTGGAAGTTCAAATGAATCAACACAGATCCCTACAATAAATGGAAAAATAAACACAAGATGAAGGAGTTATACATCCCATATAATGTACAAGTTATTACAACTAAAATATATGTAGCCCCATCAACCCACAACTGAGAGAAGACACTCACCAATAAAAATAAAACATCAAGGAAAGAGACACCCACTTTTCTTAACCCCTGTATTACTACTACTATTTAGCATTTCTATAGCGCTACAAAGCGTACGCAGCGCTGCACAAACATAGAAGAAAGACAGTCCCTGCTCAAAGAGCTTACAATCTAATAGACAAAAAATAAAGCAAACAAAATCAATTAATGTGGAGAGGAAAGAGGAGAGGAGGGTAGGTGGAGGCGAGTGGATACAAGTGGTTACGAGTCAAAAGCAATGTTAAAGAGGTGGGCTTTCAATTTAGATTTAAAGATGGTCAAGGATGGGGCAATACGTAGGGGCTCAGGAAGTCTGTTCCAGGTGTAGGGCACAGCAAGACAGAAGGAGCGAAGTCTGGAGTTGGCAGTAGTGGAGAAGGGTACAGATAAGAAGGATTTATCCATGGAGCGGAGTGCAAGGGAAGGGGTGTAGGGAAGGATGAGTGTGGAGAGATACTGGGGAGCAGCAGAGTGAGTACATTTATAGGTTAGTAGAAGAAGTTTGAACAGGATGCGAAAACGGATAGGGAGCCAGTGAAGGGTCTTGAGGAGAGGGGTAGTATGAGTAAAGCGACCCTGGCGGAAGATGAGACGGGCAGCAGAGTTCCGGCAGCAGAGTTCCAACAGAAGAGAGGTTATCCTCTAACTCACTTGAGAACTAGCCTCTGGTCTCTGAATCAAGGTTGATAATTGTGAGGGCTCCACAGACGGATAGGTTTCCCCTTTCCAGTGGGTCAAAAATAAGATTTTGCTTTGCTGCCTTAGATGGACTTTCACTGCCAAGCTGACTTTACACAGTTTAGAATTTGTAAAGAAAACAAAAATCATATGTATGCGTCAGTGGTACATGGAAAAGTTTAGAATTCTAGCATACATGCATGAATGCATGTACATACATGTGCATGTGCTGGATATCTGCCTAAGCCCCATTCTATAACCACATATATATCTCCAATAGTGCATAAACATGGGTGGAATACTATGATACACGTGCATCCCTGGAAGATACCCTATCGCTGCTGTTGGTGCACATGAGTGAATCTATCCGGTCCACTGCTATTCTATACTGGCCTTTATAGAACATGAGCTAATGATATGCCCTGTAGACACCTACCTGTAGTTTTGCTGTTATAGAATTACCCCCATATAGGACAGTTCTATAACAGGGTATCTAAAATGAGATGCCCATGAGGTGCCTATTACAAGCCTATTCTGTAAAGAAATGTAATGCCTACTTTCCTTTGCAGGATACAACCTAATTGTGCTTAACATTTACACATGAGCACTTAAACTAGGCACAGACCTAAGGAGGGAAGTTATCAGCATGTCTGGTATAGCGACAGATATCCCTAGGAACACTCCCTCACTGAGACTGCAGTTTGGTCAACTTACAGCAGGTGGCACTAAACCTGCCATGTCAGAGGCTATCAGAGGGATGGGGCTCAGGCTGAGAGGTGATTACATGCCCTGGAACAGAGTGGATCAGAGAGGCCCCAAGGCAAGAGGTCTCAAGGGCAAGGATTCTCACAAGGTGATCTGGTTGTAGTACCTGATGGAGTTCCAGGGAAGAAGGGTGGCCCTAGCTCAGACCTTGAGTGAGTGACCTTGTTCAATTCTGGTCGCCGCATCTCAAAAAAGATATAGTGGAATTAGAAAAGGTGCAGAGAAGGGCGACGAAAATGATAAACGGGATGGGACGACTTCCCTAAGGAAAGGCTAAAGCGGCTAGGGCTCTTCAGCTTGGAGAAAAGGCGGCTGAGGGGAGATATGATAAAGGCCTATAAAATAATGAGTGGAGTTGAACGGGTAGATGTGAAGTGTCTGTTTACGCTTTCCAAAAATACTAGGACTAGGGGGCATGCGATGAAGCTACAATGTAGTAAATTTAAAACGAATCGAAGAAAGGTTTTCTTCACTCAACGTGTAATTAAACTCTGGAATTCGTTGCCGGAGAATGTGGTAAAGGCAGTTAACTTAGCAGAGTTTAAAAAAGGTTTGGATGGCTTCCTAAAGGAAAAGTCCAGAGACCATTATTAAATGGACTTGGGAAAAATCCACTATTTCTGGGATAAGCAGTGTTTTGTACATTTTGGGGATCTTGCGGGTATTTGTGACCTGGATTGGCCACTGTTGGAAACAGGATGCTGGGCTCGATGGACCTTTGGTCTTTCCCAGTATGGCAATACTTATGTACTTAAAGGAATTCCAGGGTTGAGTGCTTGTAAGGGAGAAGATGGCCAAGGTAGGAGAGAAGACGGCCATGATAGTCTCAGAACCCCTTGGCTGCTGAACTATGGTTATGAGTAATGAAGACATTGAATATAGAAGAGAGTAGACATGCCAGAGGTGGACTATTGAAAGTGAGATTGTGTTTGACAGACTTCCATGAAGAGAATTGAACCTGTGAGGAAACAGGCTTATTTCCCATGCAAGTTTTCCTTTTTTTACCTTACACTGACCTCTGGTGTGTTTTCCGAGGGTTTCATGGCGCCTTGCCAAGTCACGCTACCACAACGGGTTACCGTTAAGATGCATTATTTTACTGTTAACCCCACTTATGAGCAACTAAGTCTCATTGCATAAAATGGGACCTGTGTTAAAACAGAATGAGTTAGTGGTAAAATAACACATTTTAACGGTATCCCACCTTGATATCTTTCCTCCTTAGTGTGAAGAGTTTCTAGTAACCAGAGCATGGCTACAAAACTGGTCAGTGGTCTCTGTTGTAAAGATTATGGGGACAGACTTATAAACCTCAATATGTATACTCTGGAAGAAAGGCAGGGGATATGATAGAGACATTTAAGTATCTCCATGGCATGAATGTGCAGCCTTTTCAAATGAAGGAAAACAATAGAATGAGAGGGCATAAAATGAAGTTAAGAGATTATAAATTCAGGAGTAATCTAAACAAATACTTTTTTTATGGAAACGGTGGTGGTGGTAGATTCAAGGACTGTATCTGAATTCAAGAAAGCTTGGGACAAGTACATGAGATCTCTTAGGGAGAGGAGCAGTTAGTGGATGCTGTGGGTGGGCCGTTTGGCCCTTCTCTGCTGTCATGTTTTATGTTTCTAAAAGTTCGTAAGCACATAAGTATATAAGTATTGTCGTACTGGGACAGACCAAAGGCCCATCAAGCCCAGCATCCTTTTCCAACAGTGGCCAATCCAGGTCACAAGTTCCTGGCAAGATCCCAAAAAAGTTCAATACATTTTCTGCTGCTTATCCCACAAATAAACAGTGGATTTTCCCAAAGTCATTTAAAAATGATCTATGAACTTTTCCTTTAGGAAGCCGGCCAAACATTTTTTAAACCCCGCTAAGCCAAACACCTTTACCACATTCTCTGGCAATGAATTCCAGAGTTTAATTTCACGTTGAGTGAAGAAAGATTTTCTCCGATTCATTTTAAAATTTACTACATTGTTGCTTCATCGCATGCCCCCTAGTCCTAGTATTTTTGGAAAGCGTAAACAGACGCTTCACTTCTACCCGTTCAACGCCACTCATTATTTTATAGGCCTCTATCATATCTGCTCTCAGCTGTCTTTTCTCCAAGCTGACTTATGGCGTCAGACACTTTTGGGCTGGCCCTGCTTGTTCCCAGTGCAACCACGAAGGACTCACACCCCTAAATTTGACCTTAGAAGCACTATTCAAAATTATGTGTGTGAACTTATCTTTAAGGGTTTTATGTTCTTTCTCCTAATAGTGGCCACATTTTAAATCTGACCCAGTGTCTGTTATTTTCAGACGTCACTGTGTATTCAAGGGGCCCAGGGCTCACTTATGCATTAGGGTGTAGATTTATTGCAATGAAGAAAATGCAAATGAAAAGCATGCCAACGTTCAGAAACAAGCTACTCTATTTTGCCCATTAATGGGAAGAAACTATAAATACTGACGATATTTAGAAACGAAAACATTTGTCCAGGTTACTGGGCCAGTAATCAAACTACTTTGTGTTACTTTCCCAAAACTGTATCCAATGTTTTGCATTCGGAACCAGATTAAAATATTAAAGTCTCAGGGTCCTGGTTATATCAGGGTGAAGCTATTCCTGGAATCTACCACCTTCAAGAAGACAGAGGCACTCTTCATAGATTTCGATACAATGACATGATGAATGCAAGCAGAGGTCTGGGATTCTGGAGTTCAAAAAAACATGGGTGTTGCTAGGAAACTCAAATAAGAGTGATTTCTTAATTTGCTGTTCATTTACACTGTACATAGGAACCTCGTATCCTGTCCCAGCATCTCCCCATCTTACTAAGTGTCCCCCATTTGCTGGCTCCATTAGCACTTTCTTATTGAAACATCTGGAACTCACTGCTCATATTCTGAAAGCAAAAGAGGGAAAAGACAACTTGACAAAAGATCGGTCATATTAAAATCTGCAATAGGGCAGACACCCCAGACGGTATGGATAAAATTAGGAGAGATCAAGCAACCCCTGAAGAACGGTGCAGAAATTTGTCAGCTAAGATTCAACGCTTAAAAATGTGGGTCATGCATTTGGGCTGCAAAAACTCGAGGACATGGTACAGTTGCACAGAGAGGGTAAAGTACTTCTGTATACAAAGAAAAGCGGGACTTGAGGGTGATCATATCTGATGATCACAGGGTGGCCAAACAGGTAGAAAAGGGCATAGCAAAAGCCACAAGGATGCTTGGGTGCATAATGAGAGAAACGGCCATCAGGAAAAAAAGAGCCAGTGGGACCTCTGTGTACAGTTCTGGAGACCAAATAAACAGGAAATAAACAGGATGGAGTCAGTCCAAAGGACGGCTACTAAAATGGTCAGTGGTCTTCGTGATAATGTGTATGGGGACAGACTAAGATCTCAATGTGTAGACTTTGTAAGAAAGGCAGCAGAGGGGAGATATAATAGAGACATTTAAATACCTCAGTGGCATAAAAGCACAGGAAGTGAGTATCTTTCAACTGAAAGGAAGCTCGGGAATGAGGGTTAAGTAATCTAATAAGATATTTCTTTATGGAAAGGGTGGTGGATGCATGGAATGGCCTCCTGGTGTAGACGTAGACTGTTGAAATTCAAGAAAGCATGGGACAATCACAAAGGATCTTTGAGGATGAGAATAGTTTGTATGGCTGGGAAGACTGGATGTTTATAGGGCTGTGAAAGCTGCCTCTACCCCCAGCTGACCAGGGGATTGAACCCAGTTCTACTGGCCAGCAGTATGTAGCATTATCACTAGGTCATTGGTGAGTCCTATAATATGCTTTTACAAGGTACACTATGGTAATACATCCTTCACAGGTTTGCCCTCATGGTTTGCTTACTCTAATAGTTTCTCGAAAATATTGTAGGGTTAAAACTACTACTACTTAACATTTATAAAGCGCTACCAGGGTTACGCAGCGCTGTACAATTTAACACAGAGGACAGTCCCTGCTCGAAGGAGCTTACAATCTAAAGGACAAAAAAGTGCAGTCAATGAAATTGGGACAGTCTAGATTTCCTGAATAGATGTATAATGGTTAGGTGCCGTACCATGTCTCCCTTTCATTTTCCTGCTCCTTCGCATTCAGATTTTGTGGATTTGGTCATTTTTAACAGATTATTGGCTTCAGCATTAGACTGATTCTGATGACCCAGGTGGCAGTTTGAATCCCAGATTTTGATCACAGTTTGGAAAGTTGCATCCAGCTTTGCAATACCCGTACTATGTCGTTTTCCCTGGTTTAATTTTGTTTTGCAATTCCTAATGAGCAGGAGAGTACATGAGGTGGCCCTCGGTAGTGTCCTGAGAAGAATCAGCCGTGTAATTTGACGCTGTGTAAGAGTGACAGAAGTCACAGTGTTATGCTTTTTTTGGACATTGCAAATACCAACATGGCAGCAAAAATTATTTACCAATGTTAATACCAGCAGAACATGAGGCTTGAACTGCAAAACGGGCAAAGGAATGTCGCAATATTTGGCAGGCTCAGGTTTTCCGTTACTCACTGACCCTTTGAGTCACATCAGGTCTCTGGGTCCCTCCAAATATTAAACCCTAAGCCAGGGGCGTAGCCAGACAGCAGATTTTGGGTGGGCCAAGGCAAGAAGTGGGTGGACACCAAGTGTTCTCTCCCCCCCCCCCCCCCCCCACACACACACACCAAAAAAATATCTCAGCTGGCGGGACAATGCTTCTCTCCACCTTGTCAGCCTGCAGCAGGCATGCGCTGAAAAATGAGAATGCGCAGGTGCCAGTATCATGGAGGGCAGCGTTTTTGTTACCATCAGGATGAAGTCTCCAACAGCTACCGCTAAATGTGTGCTACTGTTGGGTGGGTCTGAGCCCTAACTGGATGGGCCTTGGCCCACCCAGGCCCACCTGTGACAACGCCACTGCCTTAAGCCCTCTCTTCTCACCCCCCTCCATCAACAAGAGCAAACATGGCCCCTTAGTACTTCCCTTCCCAAAACCCTGGACCTCCTACTGAGGTCCCTTCTCCAGGGGGACCTTTTGAGTTTATTTGTGGTGATCTGGGCATGAAAGGTCCTGGGCTTGTGGATTGGAGGGGGCGGGGGCAGGAAGAGTGCTTGGAACCAGAGTACTAGATTTTCTCTTTAGGGTAGAGGTGCTGAGCCTTAAGGCTTGTATTAACTCAGGCCACTGGCAGGAAAGTTAATTCCACCTCTGGAAATATAATTCATTTCAATGCCCTATGCAGCCTTCAGTAGCTGTTTTAGATATTAATGGTGTGTAGTGCATCCAGTGTTAATTGCTGCTAAGCTCATTAGCTTCTGAATTAGAATTACCGCTATGGAACCGGCAGTAACACTAATGCACTTGAAATCAGCACATACTAATATCACGTATTAATGAAGGAAGGAATTAACAGTAACAGCCCATAGTGCACGAGCTTCCCAGTGCTGTAATCAATGCACAGTGATGAAAAAGGCATCTTCCTAATAAGAAAATAGATGAAACCTTTGTCGACATGCATTTCTATATGCCTTCCTTAAACAACCTTGAGCCTCATCCCTATAATCTCAGGGCCAGTGAAGCAGTCTGAACTCCGTGATGCGTAGTACAGCAGACGAGGCTTTAAAAAATGCAAGGCGCATCAATAGAACTTGTTTCTATCCGACGGTCTTCAGCATACATAGAATTATTGGAGTCTGGGGTCTATCAAGCAAGGTTGTAGATGTGATTCACAACAATCCTAATGATCTCATTGGCTTTCCACTAATGCAACTGAAATAGATTACTAGTAGTCTAATAATATCACAAAAGCTACAAAATGATGAATTTTATTTTACTATGAGAACAGTGGAACCTATAAAGTCCAGAGTCAGAGAAATGCAGAGTGAAAATGAGAGAAAGAAGCAGGAAAAATGAATGAGTGCTTGAGAAAATGATTGGGAGGAGAGAAATGCAATCCTTATGGCTAGAAATTCCACTTGTGAAGGGAAAGATTTCAGTTAACCCAGATTCAGTGTGTTTTTTTTCTAGCAAAAAAGGTGTCGGTACTCAAATGCCAGGCCACCCTTCAGGGGTGGGGTGATCACTGAGGGACCCACCCCACAATAGCCAGGCCCCCCCCCTGCAACCAGTCACAGAATCTATGACAAGGCAGAATTGATGGGTAGAGCCTGAGCTCTTTCATTAAAACTTGGGGTCCATGGGTCAATTTTAGCAGACAATGGAAAAGGTGCAGGAACTCAGTACCCCCAAGTACCCCTTCAAAAAAAGCCCTGCCTAGATTTTCCTGGATAAATGTCACACCAGGAAACAGTAGGGAGGTAAAGTTCCTAAATGAAATAACTGAGCGTTATGTGGAACCAACTGCTTCAGGAACTGATTAGAGGGGGAGATAGTTTAGATCTAGTCCTTAGCAGAATACAGGTCTTGGTGGGTCCACTTGGAAGCAGCATAATCAAATGTGTGTTAAAACCTAGAGTGAAGACTAAGGAAATGAAAAGGACACAACTATGATAAAGTAGGGAAAATGGTAAAAATAAAGCAACTGAAAAGATTATTACAGGGCAGTTCACTAACTGAGCTCATGTAAGAAGTCCCAAAGCAGTGTTGACTGTTAGCAGTGCTTTCAGGTCCCATAATGCATCAGGATGAGGTTGATAGAAATCCAGGACCGACCTAAAATCTCCCTCCTGGAACTGGATATCTTCAAAGCTCTGTATCAGAGATGTTTACCAAGCTTAAACAGCATCCTGATGGTCCAATTAGTGATCCATTTCAGAAATTCTGTGAAACCACCTCTAAGAGAGTAAAGGTTGCAAGCAATTAGGTGCTTTGCTTTTCCCTGAAAAGTTCGATGGCACCCAAAAAGCAGAGCTGCCAAGTTATCTAGTTTTAGGAAGGATAGTTCAGACCAGTCCTGGCTTTCCGGTAAGCCTCTCACAGTGCATTATGGGACCTGCAGAATGAATTTTAAAGGCTAGAATTAGGGACTATAAATCCCACAATGCATTAGGATAGAAATTCCACACCAGGATTGGCCACAATGCCTTCCTTCTGAAAGTGGGTAATTTGGCAGCTCTGTATTAAAGAGGTTCCTTGCTTAGGAGGTGTTCCAGTCTCTTCTGGCATTCCCATAGAAGAGGGTTGTTGTTTTTTTTCCAGAAAAGCCCCAGATGGATTTCATTTGTTGCTTCTCAAAGGAAAATCTTATGTTGAGTTACTTCCTTATTGGATAAGAAAAATTCACTTCTGTGCAATCTGAAACCCTTTGCAACTGGGGTGCCCTCACCTGATCCAAAGATTCCTAAAACTGTGACCTTAAGGTCTGTTTCAAAGCCACCTGCTTCCAAGATTCCAACTCCTGGTGATCCACTCCAGGTTACACCTATCTTAGTGTTTCCAAGACTCCAGCTCCCAGTATTCCCATCCAGAGGCTACAGTGACCTTTGCTTCAGTGCAGTGGGGATGGGAGTGAAGGGAGAATGCTCCTTCCCTATCCTTGGTAAAATGACAGGGGCTGCCTTAACTTTGGTCTCAGGAAGTGGCCACTGCTACCTCTTAATTAAGAAAATTGTCTTGAATCACAAATGTATAAAAGCAAAATAAAAAAACAGGAAACTAAACAAAACAAAATGTTTTTTTGTCTGCAAACCTCTGGTGTGCATCTCTAGAACAAAGGACCAGGGAGAGAGGTCCTGTTGGCTTGAGCGTGTAAACATAATAAACCTGCAAAATTTAGACAAGTACATTTGTTTTATTTCCAAAAATTATATTTAACTGGATTCATTTAACTAGTATGACATTTGCAGACACTTTAATTTTTTTAAGAATTCACAAGCATTCAAAGGTGGCAGCCACTGCCCAGCTTCCTCTTCAATCATTTCCAGGTCAAGGTATCAACTTACCCATACAGGAAGTGTAATCAAACTCCCTGGACACAAAGCCTTAGCATTGGTTAGGATCACTCTAGGAAGTGCTACCCTTGATAACATTTCAGTGCACACATTCCCCAGTGAACACTCTACAGGTTGTTCACTTTAGTAGTGAAGAAACTTCATGGTTTAAGCAGTGGCTTCAGAGCCACAGAAGCCAGAGTTGAAATCACACTGATGCTCCTTGTGACCTTGGTCAAGTCACTTAATCCTCTTTTGTTTCAGGTAGAAATTTAGACTGTAAATCCTCTGAGGACAGCAAAGTATTTGCTGTCCCTGAATGTATCTTAAGCAGTTACTGAAGAAGAGACCCTGGGGTGCTTTGTTTTCATGGGGTTTATTCTGCTCATTCTGTTTGAGCTGTGAATAATTTCTCTAGTCCCTGCAAGCAGCAAGTTAGGAATAGCCTATGAGGCCACTGCAATGGGAGGCCCTAAACATAGGTTGCCAGCACACCCCTACTCATTCCAAGAAGATGGGGGTTGGTGGCTTCCCCAAGGCCACAGGGAGTTACTGTGGGATTTGAACTGCAGTTCCCAGCCTGCTCCTCTAACCATTAAGCTACTCCTTCACCAATAAATGGCTTCACTCTAGTAAAAATAATAGCTATGAAATGAACCTATAGTCTTTTATTTTGATAGAAGCAAAATGACAAATGCTCTGAGAGAATGAAATTCTGCTGCATTGGAGATAATTGATAATAAGTCAGCATGAAGGAGCAAGTGTGGATTATCAAACATATAAACGGCAAGTGACTGACTCACCTGCAAATGCGCAGTAGAGACTTCCCTCTCTGTCCCGCCCTCACGTCAAGACGTGATGACGTCAGAGGGCGGAACAGAGAGGAAAATGGAGTCAGAGTCACTGTCGGACGCTGCAGCCTGGAAACGAACATCGCGCGCACCAACCTCCACATCCCCCCCATCCCCGCCGCCGCTCCCACCCTCCTCCGCATCGGGCCCCCTGCACTGACCTGACAGCACCTCTCACCTCCGTGTGGAAGCGCTGCAGGCAGCAGCAGAGCGCTCTGCTGCTGCCTGAAGCGCTTCCACACGGAGATGAGAGGCACTGTCAGGTCAGTGCAGGGGGCCCGGCACGGAGGGGCGAGGGAGCAGCGGCAAGGAGGGTAGCTGGAAATCTCGCCCCTTTTTACGGGCTTAACGGCTAGTATCTTTATAAATAGGTTGTTGTCTGAAAAGAGTCTGATAGCATCTCTGACACTGAGGTGTGTGGGGGGGGGGGGGGGGGGGGGAGGAGGGAATGCCCATTACGCAATCAGCAGTTCTTGGAGGAATATCCTAGTGGTTAGTGCAGCAAATTTGACCCTAGGGAACTGGGTTCAATTCCCACTGCAGCTCCTTGCGATTCTGGGCAAGTCACTTAACCCTCCATTGCCCCTGGTACAAAATAAGTACCTGTATATAATATGTAAATCACCTTGAATGTAGATGCAAAAACCTCAGAAAGGCAATATATCAAGTCCCATTAACAAGATTCCAGGCACAATCTCAAAGAGTAGCAACATTCCATGTAGAACCTCAAAGGATAGCAAGATTCCAGAATCCCAAGGAGTGGAGGAGTAGCCTAGTGGTTACTGCAGCAGACTCTGATCCTGGGGAACTGGGTTCAATTCCCACTGCAGCTCCTTGTGACTCTGGGCAAGTCATTTAACCCTCCATTGCCCCAGGTACAAATAAGTACCTGTGTATACTATGTAAACCACTTTGAATGTAGTTGCAAAAACCACAGAAAGGCAGTGTATCCCTTAGGAGATTAGAAAGAACAGCCAGTCAAAAACAAAGCATTTCTAGCAATTGCTATTATTTTATCATTCCCCATGCCTTAGCTGCAAATTGATGCATAAGTACAGTGAAACAGGGTCTTTCAAATTATTCTGCTGATACTAAACTTCTATTGTTAGAACTTGCCAGTGTCGATTCAAACAGAATGTTGCAATCAGTCAATCAAAAACCAGGAAATTAAAACTGTTACAAGGGGTCTTTAGGGGTGAAATCTCATTTTCTGATGTGAAGCCCTCTAAGGTTCGCGTACATTTCCAATCTGCACTATGGTCTGTACGTGGAAGGTGAACACAACAGCTGAGCCTGGCCCTTTAAGGGCTGCTGACTAGAGCAGTATAACCAGGGCTGCTGCAAGGATTTTAGTAACTTGAAGCATTTAGCTTTAGGCTTCTTTACCTCTGAGGTTTTGATCATGACCCTAAACAATCATAACCACTTCTACCTCATCCCTTCACAGTAATCCCCCATTCTCTATTTCTGTGGATAACACTCTCATCCTTCCTGTCTGATCAGCTCGTAACCTTGGGGTCATCTTTGACTCCTCCCTCTCCTTCGCTGCACATATTCAACAGACTGCTAAAACCTGTCGTTTCTTTCTCTATAATATCAGCAAAATTCGCCCTTTCCTTTCTGAGCACACTACCAGAACCCTCATCCACGCTTAGACTATTGCAACTTGCTTCTCACAGGTCTCCCACTTAGCCATCTCTCTCCTCTTCAATCTGTTCAAAATTCTGCTGCACGACTAATATTCCGCCAGTGTCGCTATGCTCATATTAGCCCTCTCCTCAAGTCACTTCACTGGCTTCCTATCTGTTTCCGCATACAGTTCAAACTCCTCTTATTGACCTATAAGTGCATTCACTCTGCAGCTCCTCGGTACCTCTCCACTCTCATCTCTCCCTACATTCCTCCCCGGGAACTCCATTCACTGGGCAAATCACTCTTATCTGCACCCTTCTCCTCCACCACTAACTCCAGACTCCGTTCCTTTAATCTTGCTGCACCATATGCCTGCAATAGACTTCCTGAGCTGGTACGTCAAGCGCCATCTCTGGCCGTCTTCAAATCTAAACTAAAAGCCCACCTTTTTGATGCTGCTTTTAACTCCTAACCCTTATTCATGTTCAGAACCCTTATTTTATCATCCTCACTTTAATATTCCCTTATCTCTTGTTTGTCCTGTTTGTCTGTCCTAATTAGATTGTAAGCTCTGTTCAAGTGTACAGCGCTGCGTACGTCTAGTAGTGCTATAGAAATGATAAGTAGTAGTAGTAAGTAGTAATCCAGATACATGGGCCAACCTTCCCTGAATATGAAAATGCACACTGATGGTTCTTTGAGTTTGCATGGCTGAGAACCTGTGTTGCTGTGAGCGTCTAATAGTCAAACCAGCCCTGAATCTGCTCAACCAACATGAGATTCACTGCCCACAAGTCCCCCACTATCAGGGAAGTGGGGAGAGAGATTTAGGTATTTCCCTGTGTCCAGGCAATGGAGAGTTAAATAACTTACCCCAAATCATAAGGAGTTGCAGTGGGATTTGAACCCTGACATCCCTGCTTCTCAGCCTGCTGCTCCGTTAAGCTACTGCTCTGCTGATTTACTTGGATTTCCTCCCACCTTTTTCAGTAGTAGGGCTCAAGATGAGTTACATTCAGGTACACTGAGTACTAATGCATCCTGCAGCGTATCCAGAACTAACACATACAGCAAGCAGACATTGATTATATAAACTTCTCAGTGAGTTCCAAGCTCAAAAGAAGACTTGAAATAAAGCTGAGTTAAATTAGGAACATGTTTGCATGATTTACTAGATTCTAATGCTGTAAACTTCCTTTGTTATCGTACACTGTGTTTGTATAGTTTTTGTAGTTTTTTTGGCCACTAGCAACTGAACTCTTTCCATGAGCTTTGAAGCCACTATGCTATGTTACTATCCTGCTTATAATTGAAAGAGAAAAACGCCTAGATTTCGACCCAAATCGGGAGATAGACGTTTATCTCACAAAAACGAATAAATCGGTATAATGGAAAGCCGATTTTGGACGTTTTCAACTGCACTCCATCGCGGAAGCGTACAAATTTGACGGGGGCGTGTCAGAGGCGTAGCGAAGGCGGAACTGGGGCGTGATTATCGGCCGAGGAGAGATGGGCGCCTTTCGCCGATAATGGAAAAAAAAGTATGTATTTGTAGCTAGAATTTAGGGCACTTTTCCTGGACCCTGTTTTTTCACGAATAAGGCCCCCAAAAGTGCCCTAAATGACCAGATTACCACCAGAGGGAATAGGGGATGACCTCCCCTGACTCCCCCAGTGGTCACTAACCCCTTCCCACCACAAAAAATGATTTCACAACTTTTTATTTTCACCCTCAAATGTCATACCCACCTCCCTGGCAGCACTATGCAGGTCCCTGGAGCAGTTGTTAGGGGGTGCAGTGGACTTCAGGCAGGTGAACCCAGGCCCATCCCCCCCTACCTGTTACAATTGTGCTGCTTAATGCTTATTAGTCGTCCAACCCCCCCAAACCCACTGTACCCACATGTAGGTGCCCCCCTTCACCTCTTAGGGCTATAGTAATGGTGTAGACTTGTGGGCAGTGGGTTTTGAGGGGGATTTGGGGGGCTCAACACACAAGGGAAGGGTGCTATGCACCTGGGAGCTCTTTTACCTTTTTTTTGGTTTTTGTAAAAGTGCCCCCTAGGGTGCCCGGTTGGTGTCCTGGCATGTGAGGGGGACCAGTGCACTACGAATCCTGGCCCCTCCCATGAACAAATGCCTTGGATTTATTCGTTTTTGAGCTGGGCGCTTTCATTTTCCATTATCGCTGAAAAACAAAAACGCCCAGCTCACAAATTGTCGAATAAAACATGGACGTCTATTTTTTTCGAAAATACGGTTCGGTCCGCCCCTTCACGGACCCGTTCTCGGAGATAAACGCCCATGGAGATAGACGTTTTCGTTCAATTATGCCCCTCCACGTAACATCATAGTATGTACTATGTAACTTATATCACATATTGTGTAATTTATTATATTAGAATCCTAAACCAGTAATATTGCAACAAGACCTGTTCAGCACATTTAAGGCCAGACCAGTGTTTTTCTACCCTCTCCTGTGAGTTTTCAGAATTGCTACAATGAGTATGCATGAGAAAGATTTGCATACACTGGAAGTCATACATAAGTACATAAGTATTGACATACTGGGAAAGACCAAAGGCCCATCGAGCCCAGCATCCTGTTTCCAACAGTGGCCAATCCAGATCACAAATACCTGGCAAGATCCCCAAAAAGTACAGAACATTTTATACTGCTTATCCCAGAAACAGTGGATTTTCCCCAAGTCCATTTAATAACGGTCTATGGACTTTTCCTTTAGGAAGCTGTCCAAACCTTTTTAAAACTCTGCTAAGCTAACCACCTTTACCACATTCTCTGGCAACGAATCCCAGAGTTTAATTACACGTTGAGTGAAGAAAAATTGTCTCTGATTCATTTTAAATTTACTACATTTTAGCTTCATCACATGCCCCCTAGTCCTAGTATTTTTGGAAAGCGTGAACAGATGCTTTGCATCTACCCGTTCAACTCCACTCATTATTTTATAGACCTCTATCATATCTTCCCTCAGCCGCCTTTTCTCCAAGCTGAAGAGCCCTAGCCGCTTCATGACTGATCTCCTGAAAATCAGGCCATTTAGGCACGGCACCTCACTCACACACACACACGCACACACACGGCAAGACCAAGGCCACTGGAGCCAGTTTCCTTTGCAACTCAACGAATGTGGCCCTTTTCTCTGGCCATGTAGATGTCGCTCCCACCCAGAACCCCTACATTTCGGAGATCCACACATAATTAATCACATTCTACAAGCTAACTGCATAAGAGGCCCGACCCCTGGTCTATCAGACTCTACCCATGAGAGTGCAGGTACATGTTATTGAAGCTATGTACTTTTCCAGATTAGCACATAGCTGCATATGTGGCATTAACATATGACCATGCATGGTGTGTTTCCATATTCAGGTCATTTGCATGCATATTTGCCTTATAAATGTTAGTGCATTCTTTATAAAACTTATGTAGTTCTATTCTGTAAAGGTGCTGCCTAATTTAGGGGGTCAGGAATGTATGTAATTGAGAGTATTAGTTATTTACACATGTATGTGGCAACTTACATGTAAATGACTTCTTGTAGAACACCAACTAGTCACAGAGTACACTCCAGGATTTGATGGCACAGGCTTTGCCATTGGGTATGCACATGGGTGGAGTTTGGGCAGAATACACAGGCGCGAGACGTAGGTCTATTGTAAATGATTGCGCCTTAAATGTAAGGGCCCTTTCTGCCACTTCAATAAAGTCTCTTCCTCTGTTTCTCTTTCTGGAATCAGCTGTTGAAGGTCTTGAGCAGACCCTGGTCACCTCCCCTTCTCTCTGTCTTTGGCAGTCAGTAAGTCCCTCTTCTCCAAATTACCCATGACCACTCTTTGCTCAAAGTTAGCAGGATGCATCCAGGACTGGGGTCCTGCTCCCTCTCTCAAACTGGGTCATCCATATGTTGGCAGATTTCTTTCAAGAAAAGATTAATAACCTCCATAAATAAAGTTTTTCTGATCTTGTATTTTATTTTACTCTACCTCTTTCTTGCGATACTTTGTCAACACCAGCTGATCGTTATTGGCAAGATTTCACTGCTCCTACTATTGTTGAGGTTCTAGTTTTATCAAATCATTATTCTAGATCTCGGTGTCATATGGACATGTGTCCCTCCTATTTATACAATTCAACGCCTTTGGATTTTGTATCTTGCCTGTATAACACCTTGGTAGAGTCTTTTATTCAAGGTTCATACCCCAGATCTCATGGTGACATTATTTTGAATCCCATTCCCAAAAAGTCAACACAAAATCTTTCTGAACCATCAAATTACAGACTTATTGCTGGGATCCTATTGTGTGGGAAAAAACGCTGAAAGGATTGTTGCTTCTCAATTAGAAATCAGCTGGCAGTAAATGCCGAGACATCCATTATATTACTATGATCGTCTTGCCATTTACCACCAGCTGATTTCTACCGTGAGCTAAAAACGCTACCAGGGCTCAGCAAAACACTCCCTTGGAGACTCATGCTTTCCTGTCTCCTATACAATGTGTTTTCCAAAAGGGTTACAGCACAGAGACCACGTTTGCACCCTGATTGCCGAATTACATACCCAACTGGCTCAGGGACATCAAGTGATATTACTGCAATTTGATCTCTCTGTGGCATTCAGTCTGACTGGCCAGACTTTGATGCTTTATCTTATAGATCTTACTGGAGTCTTGGGGAGATTCCTTACTTGGTTTGAAGGTTTTCTCTGTTGCAGAATGTATTCTGTCAAGTGCAGTTAGGCGCAGTCATTCACTTGACCAAAGTCGCTTTGTGCTTGTGCTCTGGGACGGTGAGACGTGCCTCAATGCTGGTACAGAATTGGTACTAAATGCATCTCATTGCGTTGCCTTAATTTTGGAGTTGCTCCGTTAATCAGGGCCTGGCATTTGCTGCAGTACCTGGATATTCAGTGGCAGCCACTGTCTGGGTTCTGGCGCTGAATACCCAGGGGCTTTTTTTGCTCACGGTTTGTGCTTTAAGCAACAGAGGGTTAAGTGACTTGTCGGAGGTCACAAGGAGCTTCAGTGGGATTTGAACCCTGGCTTTTCTGGCTGTAACGTTTAACTCACTCCTCCTTCTACACAAGCCCTACGTGTTCCCAGTCTCAGTCCAACACCAGGGTGCCCGTGGCCTGGTACTGGCTAAATAAGGGGGGGGGGGGGGGAATGCTCTGTCAGTCACCTTTCATAGCACTGAGCATGTCATTTTGAACATTTGCTGTGTGGGAGCAGTAAATGTTCTCAATATTTTATAATTATGCAGATCTGGTATTGTGTAGCTGCTAATTACAACAATCAGAGTGGAGCATCAGTCTAATTATCTGTTCACTCTGACTCACTGTGGTGCCCTTTTAATTGCACAGCAGCCTATGAAATCCAGCTGATAGCAGTGGGTTCTGTTCCCTGCCTGGAGCAGAGGCTGCTCTCTTCAAACACATCCTACCTGAATTATCACCTCAGTCAATTGCACTTCAGCTTCGTTTCTTCTTCAGATGAATTTGCAGCTCCTACTTGTGTCCATGGCTTATTCAAATATGATATTTCAGACCCACTTCACATGTTCTGGAAGGTTTTCTTTCTTTTCTCTGTGACTTGAAAGGAATCAGATTGACGCATAGCATGGTTGCTGTACGATGGATCTGTTCGTAGCTGTGCAGTGTATCAGCTGCCTGACATAATGTTTAGCAGGCCAAAGATTTTCAGTTATCCTGAATAAATAACGTGCAGCTAAATTCCCTTTGTAACATGTACCAAAAGAAAAAAAGCAACACTGGGCCTTCAAGAATGAGACAACAGGAGTACTTTATTAGCCAAAGACTCGACACGGGCCGTGTTTCGGCGCCAAACAGGCGCCTGCCTCAGGGGTCTATTAATAAAAACATATAAATACATCAATAAAATAGAACATACAAAATAAATAATGACAGCATCGTGTTAACTTCAAGCATAAATAATATATGAAAAATTAAAAATTAAAAAATAATAATAAGATGTTGATATTACAAACAATTATATTGATTCAATAAACTGTGTAAAATTATAATGTTCCAGCAACCGTATAATAGTCATAGAGACAGCTCCAATAAATTTAAAAATTAAAATTTTTTTTATATAATAATAAATATAAGCCGACATAATGCCAACCGATTTTAAAATATAAGCAGACATGTAATGAGAGATACAAATTATATGAAAATATATTGTGAAGAATTTTTGAGAAAAAATGTTTTTAAAGTAGTAATGGACATATATGTCCACGTATATACACATATATATACAGATATACATCCAAAACTGTAAGAACTGATCATATTTATATGTTTTTTGAAGGCTTGCATCATTGTGGTGGTTCTGATAGATAGAATAATGTGGTTTATCTGATCTCAATATGTGTAATGGCTGCAACGTCATCGGTGTAATTAGCAATATGTATATATATAAAAAAAACATCATTGGAACAGGCTTACCAAATTGTAGATATAGCGATCGTACAGAGTTCAAGTTGTAAGTGCCTACAAAGTTTCTCTGATTGTATACTGTATTACCCTCTCTGTCTGTACTATACTTACTTTGTAACATGTACCCAGGGGTGTGCTAGTAAATTTTTAACAACAGGCTCTTTCTCCGGACGTAGCCAGCTCTGCAGTTGGAAGGGCCAGGGGTGGCTGGGGGGTGGGGGGGTAGAGAGCAAAACTTGCCTCTCTCTCCTCCCTCCCTTCGTGCGGGCATACTAGGCATACCTTTGCTGGCAGCCACCACTCCCAACGTCTTGCTCTGAGCAGCATGCTGGAACTTCTTTCACATGCTCGAGAAGTCCCAGCCTGCTGCTCAGAGCTGGAAACAAAGAGTGGGGAGCAGCAGTAGTCTATTTACTTGGCTGGCAGGGCTCAGCATCCCCACCAGCAAAGTAAAAGAGAATTCAGCAGGGGGCCCAAGCCCACATTTTGGGAGCCAGTTGTTAAAGTAGCCATGGAGGGCCCTATTTTAACAACCAGCTCCCAAAATTCTTAAAAACTTAACAACCGGATCTTGCGAGCCTGTGAGAGCCTGCTCCAGCACACCACTGCATGTACCTGAAAAGAGTTCCAGCTTATTTTGTGAATAGTCTTGAGATCCTGACCTATTCTGTCTGTCCTCTCAAACCTTCCAGTTTTGGAGACCCCAAAAGCAAAGTTACCTGGGTGAAGGGTAACTACGTCCAAGAAAGAGGCTCAGCTCTCAGGTGGTCTTTACTGACTAATCTATTATATCTTCAGCTGCTCTTTCCCCCTGCTGCTCCTTTTGCTTTCCAGCTCATATGGAGCCAAGGCTGGGATCTTGTGTCAGGAACCTACATTTGCAACCAGCCGGGGATCAATCTTTTTCTCCATTTGTCTCCTTCCACCTCCGAACTCAGTCAGCCTAGTTAGTCATTGTGGTGATGGTCCCAGGTCATGCACCAAGGCCAGATAGTCCATTAAGAATGTGGCAATTGACCAAGCAGCTGAACTTTTAGGGGCACACACATTTTCTTCCTCCCTCCCCCCCCCCCATAGGGTTGTCAACTGGATTCAGATTCTCTCAACAGGATTGATGCAGTCCTGGGCTTACCCCAATGCATGCAGGGACTTGTATCCTTGCTTCTCCTAGGGAATCCAATGCGGAAATTAGAGCCATTCATTATACTGTGATAAGAGTGTCAGTATTTTCAACTGCAGGCAGGGGCGTAGCCAGTGGCAGGAAGGGGGTCCAGAGCCCGAGGTGAGGGGGCACATTTTAGCCCCCCCACCGGCGCCGCCACCCCCCACCACTTTTGACCCCCCCCTTGCGCTGCCGCCCCTCCCCCATCCCTTTCGAACCCCCCTCCTGCTGCCGCCAACCCTCCCCCACCACCGCCAGGTACCTTTGCTGGCGGGGGTCCCCTTCAGCGTCAGTCTCCGAGTCTGGCACGTTCGCTGATCTGGATTCTGTTTCTGTGAGTCCTGATGTTCTGCACATTCCTACGTGCACAACGTCAGGACTCAAAGAAACAGAATCCAGATCAGCAACGCGCCGGAGACCGGCACTGAAGAGGACTTCGGCTGGCGGGGGTTGGGGATGCCTGACGGTGGCAGCAGGAGAGGGTTAACGGCAGTGGGAGTGGGGGGGTCGAATGTGGCGGGTTAGGGTCGGCAGCGGGGGGGGGGGGGGTGAAAGCAGGGGGGCCAGGGCTAAATCTGTCGGGGCCCATGCCCCCACCTAGCTATGCCCCTGACTGCAGGACCACTAATGTTTCATGCATTACCTAGAGGCATATTTTCAAAGCATGTGGACTTATAAAGTTGAATAGCAACCAATGGAACTTTGTAAGTCTAAGTGCTTTGAAAATGAGCCCTGTAGTCTGCTTCACTTTAGTGCTACTATCTTACAATTTAATTTTTTCTTTTTTATGTAGTCCTTTTTTGCTTGAGAGGGACTGAATTAATGGAGAGAATATGGCAGCTCTGTGATGAAAAATGTCTATGGCAGTACTTTTTTGTCTGATGTTTGTGTATTGGTTTTTAATATGTATGTTTTTATGGTAGCGGGTTAGAAGGTCTATAAATACATAAATAATATGTATAGTATTGGCCTGGTCCAACCTGAAGCAAAGTCGCAGGAAGATGAATTGGCATGGGTCAGTTAGGTTTTCACGGTTCTAGGTCACTTCCCACCTACCAATTCCCATCTGGACAATTCCACTGAACCAATTCCCACCACACCAGGGAGGACAATTCCCACCTATAACCCAACAAATACAAAACACACTACGACAAATAATCTCCCTCCCTTTTCTCATCCACATCATTTGGGGAGCCAGTTACCCCTCCCCCACAACATTATATTTTACAGATCCCTTTCCCCTTCCAGACATGCCCACACACACCCCTAAACTAGGTTTCAACCTAATTCAGCCCCTCAAAATGACCCACTGATTATGATTTATAACAAATTACTTCTCTACATGTGAAAGGTAATTCCGTTATTATACGTCCTCTGAGTACATTCGTTTGCTGCTCTAACCTCGTTTCAGACGTCATTAAAAAAAAGAAGCACCGCCAAGACTTGTGGAACCTGATACCAGGGGCGTAGCCAGACAGCAGATTTTGGGTGGGCCTAGGCAAGAAGTGGGTGGGCACCAAGTGTTCTCCCCCCAACACCAAAAAAATATCTCAGCTGGTGGAAAAACGTTTCTCTGCACCTTGGCAGTCTGCAGCAAGCATACGCTGAAAACTATCGTTACCATCAAGGAGAAGCCTGGCCAAGCTAAATGTGTGCTACTGTTGGCTGGGCCTGAGCCCTAACTGGGTGGGCCGAGGCCCACCCAGGCCCACCTGTGGCTACGCCACTGCCTGATACAGAAAGAAGCTACAGACTAGGAAGGGGGGGAAATGTCCGGGTGGGGGAGTCCTTAGTGGGAATTATCCAAGGGAGGAATTGTCTTGGGTGGAATTGGTGGGTGGGAACTGTCTGAGTGGGAAGTCGCCTGATACCGTTTTCACCACTCCACAGATAACGCGAGGTAATTTAGGACATATCCACAGGTTCCAGCTGTAGAAAGCTGATGAGAAGGTGAAAAAGCTTTCAGGGGGGTACAGTTGGAATATTTATTTCAGACTCTGCCATGCAAACTGTTCTATGGGTCCCATAGTTACTGAGATGAATTCCGTGAGCAAAAGCTGCCAGGGAGATTGTTTTATGGAAAGAAACAGAAAATCCGAGGTAGTAACACAGCCCAATGAGTTAGAAACCAGCTCTCTGTTACTATAAAACCCAGCTATTAAATCTCTCACAACTAGACGTGAGGCAACAACAGTTTACTTTACAACCATCTGTTTCCAGACATCTTCAGCCATAAACTTTCTGAAACACAAGCTAATTCTGCTTTCTGTTTTGTTTTGTGTTTTAAGTTTGTTAAATTGCTTCTACGATTATGTCAGCCGAAGACAGCAGAATCCGTTAAGAGATGACCTGGACCCTTTTCTTTCTCCTGCTATGATGGAAGAAGCAGGGTCTTGCTGTTTCAATGGAAAGTCTTGAAAAGGACATCACTTTTCACCGTGGTAGAGATGGAGAGAAAAAGATGACAAGTGTCACAGCACATCCGAGTACATTTTCAATAGGACACCTCCCTGTGCACATGTTATGTTATGTGACTTACCTCCGTGACTTCTACGCATGTACATTTCAAAAAAAAAAAAAGTGAATGCATATAGTTTTCAAATACTCCTTCCCCCACCTCTACAACACTTACCGTCCAGCTGAAAGTACACATGTGATTTCAGGTGACTACAATCCCCTAAATATGGCTGATGTAGGAATATTACTGGAGGGTCCTATGCTGAGTCTGTATGCCTTTCTAAGATTGCTTCACTGAAAGCTGCCACGCAGAGTTTGCATGCGCTTGGAGGCAGGAACAATCTTATATATACACATGGCAGTGAGAATCTGCTCCTACAACTGTATTCTATACAATACACACATTTGAGAAGATCTGAATCCATCTATTTTCTGCTGCTAAGGAAACCTCCATATACTGTAGCGTGTTTCCCCAGCACCTACTTCAATGCATCTAGACACTGGGGAAGTTTAAAAGAGCCTAATTGAGCAGAGCCGACTTAATGATCAGACCAGGTGCGCTCTGAAAGAATTGAATCAAGGACTGATCCCTGTGGCACACCACTGGTAACTCTTTCCTTAAAGTGAATTCTATTTTCCTGCCTCCTATTCATCAGTTCCTTTAGGGACCATCCCAACAGTGCTCAGTTTACTTACATTTTGACACCCAGGACTTAACAAGGATCTGGGTTTTCTAGCCCATTATAAACCATAAAGCTGTATGTCTCTGTTGATCACCCCTCCCCTCACCAATCCACACCCATCCTGTTAGAATATCAATGATAAGCTTTGATGTCCCCATGCATACCTCCGACCCACCCCCATCCTCCCACCCTGTCAGACTGTCATAGTAATGCTTGAATGTTTTCACTTATATACACTGTCAGCTAGCACATTTGCTTATTTCCGATCTGAGGAAGAAGGGCAACCTTCGAAAGCTAATCAAGAAATGTATTAAGTTATGTCCAATAAAAAAGGTATCATCTTATTTTCTTTTCCATGTTTTATTTTGTTTGATTTCTATTGATAACCTTACATGGAGGGAAATTTTATAACACGTTGCCTTGGGTAAGAGGGTAAGAAGGTGCCTATCAAGCTTATTTTAGAAAGAGAAGGCCAGCCATCTTCCGACACAAATCGGGAGATGGTCGGCCATCTCTCAAGTCCGGCGAAATCGGCATAATCGAAAGCCGATTTTGGCCGGCCTCAACTGCAGTCCATCGCATAGCCGGCCAAACTTCAAGGGGGCGTGTCGACAGGGTACAGAAGGTGGGACGGGGGCGTGCTTAAGAGATGGCTGGCTTCACCCGATAATGGAAAAAAGAAAGCCGGCCCTGACGAGCATTTGGCCGACTTTACTTGGTCCCTTTTTTTCACGACCGAGCCTTGAAAAGGTGCCCCAACTGATCAGGTGACCACCGGAGGGAATGGGGAATGACCTTCCCTTACTCCCCCAGTGGTCACCAACCCCCTCCCACCCAAAAAATAAAAAACATTTTTTTGCCAGCCTCTATGCCAGCCTCAAATGTCATACCCAGCTCCATGACAGCAGTATGCAGGTCCCTGGAGCAGTTTTAGTGGGTGCAGTGCACTTCAGCCAGGCGGACACAGGTCCATCCCCCCCTCTACGTGTTACACTTGTGGTGGTGAGCCCTCCAACCCCCCCCCCCAAAACCCACTGTACCCACATGTAGGTGTCCCCATTCACCCCTAAGGGCAATGGTAGTGGTGTACGATTGTGGGTAGTGGGTTTTGGGTGGATTTGGGGGGCTCAGCACCCAAAGTAAGGGAGGTATGCATCTGGGAGCAATTTTTGAAGTCCACTGCAGTGCCCCCTAGGGTGCCCGGTTGGTGTCCTGGCATGTGAGGGGGGCCAGTGCACTACAAATGCTGGCCCATCCCACGACCAAATGCCTTGGGTTTTGGCCGGGTTTGAGATGGCCGGCCTCGGTTTCCATTATCGGCGAAAACCGATGCCGGCCATCTCAAACCCGGCCATCTCTGACATTTGGCCGGCCCCAGCTGTATTATGGAAACAAAAGATGGCCGGCCATCTTTTTCAATAATAGGGTTCGGGACCGCTGTTTGCGGCACCGGCCATATAGATGGCCACCCATGCAGATGGCCGGCGCCGTTCAATTATACCCCTCCACGTGACTCTATTAAAATACCAGGGGTAACCTGATAGAAATCACCGAAGCTTTGGACATTTACAGCAGTTTGGGAACCAGTGTAAACGTACATACGTAGCACAACCATGCTTATTTTATGAAGAACACATATGCTTTGTGATTCCACCAGCGTTCGACACAAAACTTGCCTCAGAACACAGTTACACGTGTGTTGTGCAAACAAGCACACTGTTTTATCACCATGTTTATGTTTACATGTAACCCCTGGGATATTTTTGTAAAGTCCTTTCCTGTACATAAAACAACTGTCACCAATTAATCACAACCCCACCAAGTCAGCTCAGTCATTGTTGAAGGGCTTATAACATTTTGTCTAGTAGATCACAAGAATTGCAGTACTAGCAACAGACACAAGGTGTCAGTATATTTTATCCAGTACCAGCATTAGCCATAAGGTGTCAGTGTTTCTTGGACAGGCACCAAGTGAGTGTTTTTATAATAGATTAGTTTCATCAAATATTAAATTCATTTTCTCCCTGAGGTGCTGTCTATTCAGTCATACACACCGTGTGCTTGTTTGTCATATTTTTCCGTAAACTTAATTATGAGTTATGGAAGGCAGGGAGAGGTGCTTGCAGGACTTGTGGAATCTCTTAGGAGCTCATCTGCTGGATGAGTAAGGTGAATCCATTAGCTATTTGAATTTCTAAGATATTATGTAGCAATTCTTTATTTTCCTTCAGCTAAAGGATACTGTAAGTTAGTAAATAAAGTAAGTGAGACCCCAGAGTGCTCTGTGATGGTGGAGGATGATTGCTTTCAAGGCACAGGTTGTCTGTGTTGAGTTTTCTAATATTTTTCTTTTCTGGGGCTTTTAGCCTCAGAGCAGAATCTGTAGGGAGTGCTGGAGCTTCCCTTCCCTTTGCGATAAGCTCAGGATCTTGATATACACATCAACGGAGTGACACTTACAGGAGGATTCGATAAGAGCATGAATACCAAAGGATGCAAATCTGACGGGGGAACTCAAGGGGGCTATCTTTTGCAGCTCTTCTGAATTTCCTGTAATTGGCTCCTTGTGCCCCCCTCTGATTGGCCCAGAGAGTCACATCGAGAATGTGCAACCAACTAAGACTAAAGGACTGGAAGGCTGAAAAAGTGAATAAAAGATGATTATGTCCCCTGAGCTCCCGTTAGAAGCCTCTTGGAAATATTGTCAAATAAAAAGCCCTGCAGCTCCGGCGTCCTGAGAACGGCCTCTGAAACCAAGAGACTGGTCAGTACAGTCAATCCATTAAAAAAACACAGTGGCCACTGGTTACTGAGGGTGTGCAAGGAGCAGTTTGCATATGTAATTATGTTTATTTTTTATTTATTATTACATTTGTACCCCGCGCTTTCCCACTCAAAGCAGGTTCAATGCGGCTTACATAGTAATAGGGATTACAGATTATTGATAGTGAAACTTGATAGGGAAAATAGAAGTTGAGTATAGCAGAATACTAAAAGATATAGGTGGGTAGAGATGTGTGAGTGTTGGGTAATTGGGTTTAGAGTACATTACTGTGATATCTCATCTATTTTGATCAGGTTAAAATAAGGGGCAAAACTGCAAAAAAAAAACCCAGTTTGCTTCCATGATTCTCAATAGAAATCAAACAAAATAAAACATGGAAAAGAAAATAAGATGATACCTTTTTTATTGGACATAACTTAATACATTTCTTGATTAGCTTTCGAAGGTTGCCCTTCTTCCTCAGATTCTGAAACTGCTAACTTGCTGGTCCATGATTTTAAATTTCTGCAGCTTCAAGTAGAGTAAAATAGGGGATTATCGTTCAGAGTGAGCATGATAACAACTTGTGATTTTCATTACATAGTAACATAGTAGATGACGGCAGAAAAAGACCTGCACGGTCCATCCAGTCTGCCCAACAAGATAAATTCATATGTGCTGCTTTATGTGTATACCTTACCTTGATTTGTATCTGTCATTTTCAGGGCACAGACCGTAGAAGTCTGCCCATCTGGCCGAGAACTGTGAACTTACATCACCACGCAGCAGCAGGCACATTAGCAAAGCTGCCATCGGGCTTCCTTCTCTACCTTTGTCCCGCCCTCGCCGACGTTACGTCACACGAGGGCGGGACACAGGCAGAGAAGGAAGCCCGCCCTGACGGCAGCTTTGCTGATGTGCCTGCTGCTGCGTGCTGATGTAAGTTTACAGTGCTGCTCGGGCCGGGTGGAGGGGCGGCGGCGGCAACTCCGGGGGAGGCGGGGCGGGGCGGCGCCGACCTCGGGGGGGGGGGCTCAGAAACCCCCCCATTCCAAAAGTAGCACGTTTTCACGGGGTCAACGGCTAGTAAGTACATAAGTAATGCCACATTGGGAAAAGACCAATGGTCCACCGAGCCCAGCATCCTGTCCACGACAGTGGCCAATCCAGGCCAAGGGCACCTGGCAAGTTTCCCAAACGTACAAACATTCTATACATGTTATTCCCGGAATTGTGGATTTTTCTCAAGTCCATGTAGTAGTGGTTTGTGGACTTGTCCTTTAGGAAACCGTCTAACCCCTTTTTAAACTCTGCTAAGCTGACCCTCTCTTCTGCTGCTTCATTTAGGACAGCCATAATGTGAAAAATGCTGCTCCCAGTATGATAAAGTTTCGATCCCCCCACCCCTCCAATTTTCTATAACTTGATCTATCACTCTCCATTTCAAATCCTCAAAAGAACGTCGATTTGCAAATAATGCTGGGCAATAGAAACAGACAATGATTTATTAGGATCAATGTTTAGTCAACCATAGCTTTAATGCTCTTTGCATTGGCAAATCAAAACATAAAGTCAAAAGCAAATATCTCAATTTCAGAAGAAGAAGCTGTACAACTACAAGGACAAAAGTTTGATGATGCACTGGATATTCCCAATCTGGGCACACAAACTGCAATGGCTACAAGCAAAATGTCAATACCAGGATGAAGGACCAAGTGGGCACCTGGGGCTGGTGGGAGGTTGGGTGTGTTAATTACTGTCATTGGAAATAAAGACTAGATTTGAAAGGACTCAGGAGGTGGATCCACAGAGGGTGGATTGGGGTGAGAAAGGGAGAGATGCTGAGGGAAGCCAGGGAGACAGGCATCTCAAAAAAGATATAGTGGAATTAGAAAAGGTGCAGAGAAGGGCGACGAAAATGAGAAAGGGGATGGGACAACTTCCCTATGAGGAAAGGCTAAAACGGCTAGGGCTCACCAGCTTGGAGAAAAGGCAGCGGAGGGGAGATATGATAGAGGCCTATAAAATAATGAGTGGAGTTGAACGGGTAGATGTGAAGCGTCTGTTTACGCTTTCCAAAAATACTAGGACTAGGGGGCATGTGATGAAGCTACAATGTAGTAAATTTAAAATGAATCAGAGAAAATATTTCTTCACTCAACATGTAATTAAACTCTGGAATTCATTGCCAGAGAATGTGGTAAAGGCGGTTAGCTTAGCAGAGTTTAAAAAAGGTTTGGACGGCTTCCTAAAGGAAAAGTTAATAGACTGTTATTAAATGGAGTTGGGGAAAATCCACTATTTCTGGGATAAGCAGTATAAAATGTTCTGTACTTTTTGGGGATCTTGCCAGGTATTTGTGACCTGGATTGGCCACTGTTTGAAACAGGATGCTGGGCTCGATGGACCCTTGGTCTTTCCCAGTATGATAATACTTTTGTACTTATGTAAGTTGCAACAGTGGCAAGGGTTGGAAGCAGTTCAGCCTGGGGATCACAGATAAAGCCAAAGGGGAAACTGGTCCATGAATCACTTTGGCCATAGTCTGGAGACCCCCTACCAATAGAGAAGGATTTTATAATAGATGCCTAGGTTAATAGGGAAAAAGGTGTCTAATTTTGGGCTATTTTATAAAGGCACATAGGTGCCTATGTCTCTATAGCAAAGTGGCACAAATTCTGTAGCAATCATGCCTAGAATGAAGGTATGGACATTACACCTACTTATTAAATGTACATGCATACAAAACGTGCATAAATTGTGACTGCCCACGGTCCACTCGAATTCTGAAATACGCTCCAGCTTGCACTGTGCATGTATTTAGATGCGACCTCATTTAACAAGAACCCATTTACATGCTGAAGTCATGTGCACAACTTGCTTAGCATGTTAAATGTAAGGGGGCATTTGCAGAGGAGGAGCGTGGTCAGGGCCTGGGTGGGAGGGACCAGAGTACTGTATGTTGCATGCTAAATTGTTGCATTTAGACGCTAGCTAGTGACATGATGTAAGTGGGCAGAGCTCGATGTAGACGTGTTGATGTCAATCTTCGTATGTTCTTCTTCTATCACGTAGTCATGGCACCCAGAATTAGTGCTGATCTCACAGCGACTAGGCACCAGTTAAAGAATAGCCCCCTTTATGCACAGGAAAGGGTTTCAAAATTGCTGTTGTTCTCCCTTCCCAGGACATCAGCATTGTGTTACTGGAAGAGACGACTTTGGTTGAAGTCATGGACGTTCTCAGTGAAATCACTTTATTGGACTCCCCGGAGTGGAGGAGTGGCCTAGTGGTTAAGGTGGTGGATTTTGGTCCTGAGGAACTGAGTTCAATTCCCACTTCAGGCACAGGCAGCTCCTTGTGACTCTGGGCAAGTCACTTAACCCTCCATTGCCCCATGTAAGCCGCATTGAGCCTGCCATGAGTGGGAAAGCGCAGGGTACAAATGTAACCAAAATAAAATAGATACTATTGGAGATTCTACATGGAATGTTGCTACTATTGGAGATTCTACATGGAATGTTGCTATTCCACTAGCAACATTCCATGTAGAAGGCTGCGCAGGCTTCTGTTTCTGTGAGTCTGACGTCCTGCACGTACGTGCAGGACGTCAGACTCACAGAAGCAGAAGCCTGCGCGGCCACATTGGTGATCTGCAAGGGCCGACTTCTACATGGAATGTTGCTAGTGGGACTCTGGGCAAGTCACTTAACCCTCCATTGCCCCATGTAAGCCACATTGAGCCTGCCATGAGTGGGAAAGTGCAGGGTACAAATGTAACAAAAATAAAATAGATACTATTGGAGATTCTACATGGAATGTTGCTACTATTGGAGATTCTACATGGAATGTTGCTATTCCACTAGCAACCTTCCATGTAGAAGGCTGCGCAGGCTTCTGTTTCTGTGAGTCTGACGTCCTGCACGTACGTGCAGGACGTCAGACTCACAGAAGCAGAAGCCTGCGCGGCCAAATTGGTGATCTGCAAGGGCCGACTTCTACATGGAATGTTGCTAGTGGAATAGCAACATTCCATGTAGAATCTCAAATAGTAGCAACAGTGGAGGAGTGGCCTAGTGGTTAGGGTGGTGGACTTTGGTCCTGGGGAACTGAGGAACTGAATTGGATTCCCACTTCAGGCACAGGCAGCTCCTTGTGACTCTGGGCAAGTCACTTAACCCTCCATTGCCCCATGTAAGCCGCATTGAGCCTGCCATGAGTGGGAAAGCGCGGGGTACAAATGTAACAAAAATAAAATAGATACTATTGGAGATTCTACATGGAATGTTGCTAGTACTGGAGATTCTACATGGAATGTTGCTATTCCACTAGCAACGTTCCATGTAGAAGGCTGCGCAGGCTTCTGTTTCTGTGAGTCTGACATCCTGCACGTACGTGCAGGATGTCAGACTCACAGAAGCAGAAGCCTGCGCGGCCACATTGGTGATCTGCAAGGGCCGACTTCTACATGGAATGTTGCTAGTGGAATAGCAACATTCCATGTAGAATCTCAAATAGCACCAACAGTGGAGGAAGTGGTTAGGGTGGTGGACTTTGGTCCTGAGGAACTGAGTTCGATTCCCACTTCAGGCACAGGCAGCTCCTTGTGACTCTGGGCAAGTCACTTAACCCTCCATTGCCCCATGTAAGCCGCATTGAGCCTGCCATGAGTGGGAAAGCGCGGGGTACAAATGTAACTAAATAAAAGGTTCACGGATGATACAAAATCAGAAATTGCTGAGCTCTTCTGCCAAAGAAAGCCAGCGAAATAGGTAATGATAAGAGCAAGCATCCCCTTGTTTTTCAAAACACCATCTTGATTATTTTGACTGATATCTGGGTGGAACGGTGCGTTGTTCCTGCATTCTAAATCCCGTGACAGAAAGAGTACTTTGCGATGCTGCCCGTGTAAGCGGAGGAGTTAAGGGAACATTTTAATATGATGAGACACAGATAGCATCAGATCGAGCCAAACATTTTATTGGTTTTGGATTAAAGTTTTCATCATTTTTCCCCTTTTCAAGCTAATAAAACCCATGTTTTTGTCAGATTGGCTCTAATCCCAGTTTTTTTTTTCTTTTGAGTCAGTAGTGTAATTTAAGCCAGACTAAATGAATTTTTTTTCCTGTTAAATTCAAGTCAGATAAAAGCAATGAATTACTTATATCCTGGAGCAGTGATTTTATCAAATGATCAGAGACAGGGGCTTTTGTTCTTTGTTACAGGCTACAAAACCTTATTTTAACTTCTCATTCCTTGACAGAAAAATGTGCATTCTGTATGGTTTTTATTTGTTGTACATACAGTACATTGGTGGCTACAGTGCAGGAACAACAACAAGATGATCCAAAGTCCAAATAGCAAAAAAAGAAGTTCCAGGGGATTTCACAAGCGGGACAAAAACCTTTTATTCTATATATCCAAACATACCATAGACATAAGTATTGCCATACTGGGAAAGACCAAAGGTCCATCGAGCCCAGGATCCTGTTTCCAACAGTGGCCAATCCAGGTCGCAAATAACCGGCAAGATCCCAAAAATGTACAAAACATTTTATACTGCTTATCCCAGAAATAGTGGATTTTCCCCAAGTCCGTTTAATAACGGTCTATGAGCTTTTCCTTTAGGAAGCCGTCCAAACCTTTTTTAAACTCCGCTAAGCTAACCGCCTTTACCACATTCTCTGGCAACGAATTCCAGAGTTTAATTACACGTTGAGTGAAGAAACATTTTCTCCGATTCATTTAAAATTTACTACATTGTAGCTTCATCGCATGCCCCCTAGTCCTAGTATTTTTGGAAAGCGTGAACAGACGCTTCACATCTACCTGTTCAACTCCACTCATTATTTTATAGACCTTTATCATATCTCCCCTCAGCCACCTTTTCTCCAAGCTGAAGAGCCCTAGCCGCGGGCTACGGGCCGCGTTTCAGCACGAAGCACTTGCCTCAGGCCAGGGGTCATTCAATATTGATCATCTTAACTTGTGACACCCAAAGATAGCTGAAAAGCAAGTCCGTGCAAAATAGCATGTATGATCTGCCTGCTTGCTATGCACAGGATCGCAGCATCTAAGACATTCTAAGTGTAAGTAAACCACGTCGGGTCTATGGTATAAGTTTGGATATATAGAATAAAAGGAATTTTATCCCTCTTGTGAAAGGCTCTGCCACTTCTTTCTTTGCTATTTGGCTGCACTGCAGGGTTATGAACCTAGAACACTACTACTACTATTTAGCATTTCTATAGCGCTACAAGGCGTACGCAGCACTGCACAAACATAGAAGAAAGACAGTCCCTGCTCAAAGAGCTTACAACCTAATAGACAAAAAATAAATAAAGTAAGCAAAACAAATCAATTAATGTATACAGGAAGGAGGAGAGGAGGGTAGGAGGAGGCGAGTGGTTACGAGTCAAAAGCAATGTTAAAGAGGTGGGCTTTCAGTCTAGATTTAAAGGTGGCCAAGTGTCTGAAAGGTTAGCCATCACTGATCTACACAATGCAGAACTGGCCCCTTCTGCTACTCAGATTTTATCCATACAATATTGACTAGAGTAAAGCAAATCAGAAGGAATTTCTTTGTGAAGAATTAAACTGTATTTGTTCCCCCCCCCCCACCCCCACCCGATGTCAACAGGGAACTGAATATGCATGCAGTGAATATGGTTAATGGAATTTTTTCCCCCGGTTGAGTTTCATGGCACAGTCTGTTCCCTGATAACATTGTACCGGGTATCACAAATAACAGACTTTTCAGCAAGAAAACTCTCCCAACAGGGCATGGTCCAAAAAAAAAACCAAAAAAAAACCTGATTCCTTACAAACGTAACCAGACTCAAAGAAATCTGAGAAATAAAATGAAGCATTCCAGAGCTAAAACACAAAGCTTCAACTCTAACGATGTTTTTCTACATAACTGAGTTGGTCTGGCCACATCTGGGAACATATTGATTTTCTGGCCACAAAAAAAGAGAACATGTTTCTTAGCAAAATATTATTTTAGTACAGATTCCTTCTGCGTCTCAGACTGTGAAGAGACCAATGAACAGGGCCAGTGCTAGGAAGGGCAACTGCCCTGGACCCCCTCAGACGGGGGGGGGGGGGGGCACACCTGAAAGAGGAGGCGGCACACCTGCTGGTGAACTTTGGGGGCCTTTACCAACATTTCTGCCCTGAGCCCCCTAATGTCTAATACCAGCCCTGCTAACAACATAGCTCACGTTGGAATATAATCCTGAAAATTCAGACAAATTCAAGCTACTCTCAGATGTAATAGTGCGTATTTTAGAAGCACTTTTAGGTGCACAACATCGAAATCCCGCACTTACAAAGCTGGTATATGAAAATCTAAAACTGTTCATACAAGAGGACGTGGTCTGGGCATGTTGTCAGCTGGTCTAGGGTTGGCCCAAGACATAGATATTTATATCCCATCTCAGAAGGTGGAATGAACTCTTATGGCCATCAGGATTTACACCTGCTACTCAGGATGTCCAGGTGTTAGAAATGTGCTCTTATTAAGCAGCAGCCCACTGGAGGGTCTAGGAGAGGCCACCTCCTGAACCCCCAAGTGGTTGATGTCCCCCCAAAAGTGAAACTGGAAAGGGGGGTCTCGGGCTCTGTGACAGATTCTAGAAACATAGTGGTCAAAATTCGAAGCGATTTAACTAGCCAGGAGAAGCCTATGTAGGGCTATCCGGGAATATTCAATGGCCTTTAAAGGGATAGCGCCCGCTGGCTATCAGCACTGACCACCTAAGCTATTCAGTGGATGGTGCAGGAGTAGAGTCGGTACTTAACCGGTTAAGTTAGCCAGCCAAAATTGACCGCATAAATGGCAGCCCTATCTTTGGCTGGTTTAGCTCAACCAGTTAAGCTGAATATCACCATTTAACTGATTAAGTGCTGGATATTTAATGCCTGTACCCGGACCCGGCCTGGCATGTGGAGATGAGGGTAATGGACTAGGAAAAGACAAATAGGTCTGAATCCCTTGTAGCAACGAATTTATCTCTCAAAACCCATATTTTTCACGTTTTTAGATGCTGTGAAATGTTTTGCACATACCTACATCCGGCAATATAAACTCTTGCAGAAACAGCTGTTTATGTAAATGTTTACTTAGATTGCCAGTCTGAAATGAACACATCAATCATTAGGAAACATGATAAACATTTGCAGACATTAAATGAAGGCATGCAAGCCTCGGAGATGTTACCTCCTTCAGTTTAGGGGGCTGAATTGTTCTCCTTTTGTCTCAAAGTCTTCTCATGAAAACGGTGCATAGGCAGCTCCAAGCATCACGTTCAAGATGTATTCATTCACAAACATCATCCTTAGGCTAGGTCCTTGAAACATGGGTTTCATATCTTTCCACAAAGTTCAAGTTCGCCAACGGAACTGACACTGAAGCTCGCTTTACTGATATCCGACAAACGGGGGGAAAAAATTCATTTGTGGCCTATCATCCTGGTGATATAACAATTAACTCATCACTTTTCTGTTGACACTTTGCAACATCTCTACATTGGGTAACATTTTATGGGGGTCACAAACCAGAGGAGCTGGGGGAGGTGCAGTGAGGAAAGCGCTTGATTTGTGAGAAAATACAGTGAAAAGAAGCATTGCAATGAAAGGTTTGCATTTCACTCTGATTTCTTACAAGTAATGCAAGCTGTATTATTTTATTTAATTATTTACTTCATCACACTCGATATACCGCTGGTGCCTGCACATAGGCATAAAGTGATTCACAACTATAAATTTTAAAGGGAAAGAGAAGGAGAGAAGTTATGCAGTTGTTGGAAAAGTATTGCAGAAAAGATGTGTCTTTAAATGCTTGGGTAGAGGAAGAGAAGGTTGGTTTCTGACGTGAAGAGAAAGATTGTTCCAGAGTTTGGGGCCCAGATAGCTGAAGGCGGTGTCACAAGTGGTGGAGACTCATATAACTGAGGGTGGAGCAATGGAAAGAAGGTTTTGGTCTGCAGAACCCTTCGATCCAGAGGGGGGTATATGGAATGAGGAGATTGGAAAGGTAGCAAGGAGCAGAGGGAAATCTGGATTTGTAAACCAGGAGAAGAATTTTGTAGTTGATACGTGAAGAGATGGGTAACCAGTTTTCTGAACGTAGAAGGGGTGTGACATGAACAGTGTGAAGAAGCCTAACTACGGTTGATTGGCCTAACTGAAGACGTTTGAGGGAGTGAAGTGGAAGGCCGGCATAGAGTGAATTACAGTAGTCCAGATGGGAGATGACCAAAGCCAGAATAATGTAGAGAGCTTGGGGCAAAGGAACCATTGAGGACAACTCAACAGCCTTCTAGGATACACATGTGTAAAGTCCACTGAATCGTTATCTAGGAGTAAATGTTCCACACTGTGAGCGCATATTTCTGTTCATAGTGTTGCCACTGCCCAAAAGCATCTGTTGGAGGCCTTACAGTAGTTCAGTCCATCTTTTGATATAATAATCTATACAAGATTCTTAACAGAGGAGGAAGAGGATGGTATTTGATATACCGTCTTTCTGTGGTGACAATCAAAGCAGTTTTACATATTATATACAGGTATTTATTTTATACCTGGTGTATGACGGGTTAGGTGACTTACCCAGAGTCACAAGGAGCTACAGTCGGAATCAAACCCAGATCCCTTCATTCTTAGGCCAATGCCCTAACAATTAGGCTCTTCCTCCACTCCAGAAACAGAAAGCATGAGTCGATTTAAGAGGAGAAAAGAGGCAGCACAGGACTTGTGTGTTACAGAAGAAGCTGCAAGACCCTAAAGGACGTTGCTTGCAGTTTCTTTCTTAATTTTTGTAGAGAGGAAGGGCAGGAAAGTGAGACTAGAGCTTTCCATTTAAATTTCCCTTTTTTGCTTGCTTTTGGGATCTGAAAATCTCACAGTGGCCTACTTGAGATCTTTTGAAAGAGATGGAATCATTTTCAAAACAGAAAAACACCCAAAAAGTGGCACAAAGTGGCCGATTAATGTTTTGTTTGGCAAAACGTCCAAATCATTAAAGATGGTTTTCTAAGCAGTTGGTATGCAGTGCATCCAAATCACAAGGGGGCATGTTGGGAGTGTGTTAGAGTAGGATTTGTGCATTCCCTAAACTTAGACATTTTTCTGCCATAACGGAACAAAACAAAAACATCCGAGGCTAAAAGTTAGATGGTTTGGTCTAGACCTGTTTCAAGCACGACTAAGTCACTAAAAAAAAGGTGCCCTAAATGACCAGAAGACCACTGGAGGGATTAAAGCATGTCCCCCACTTAATCCTCCAATGGTCACTGACCTTCTCCCACTCCACAAAGCTGTGAAAGAAACAGTACATACCAGCTTCTATGACAGCTTCAGATATTATGGCCAGTTCTATGAGAGCAGCAAGCAGGTGCCTGGAGTAGCCTAGTGGTCAATGCAGTAAACTGTAGAGAAGGAACATAAGTACATAAGCACCGCCATACTGGGAAAAGACCAAGGGTCCATCAAGCCCAGCATCCTGTCTCCGACGGTGGCCAATCCAGGCCTCAAGAACCCAGCAAAAACCCGGGCTTGTAATCCACTCTGTTACACTTGTGGTGGAAAGTGTGAGCCTTCCAAAATCCACCAAAAACCTACTGTACTCTCAGGCTGTCTCGTTGTGAAATTCGTAACGATCTGGATTGAGTAGAGATCGCCAGAGGAATTGAAAGCGAAATGGGTCCGTCGGGACTTCACTGTCACAAACAGATTTCAACTCAGCATGGAGCGTTGGAGCAGGAACTTTCCCACTCTATAAGTTAAATGGGGTTTTGTTTTCATTCCATATTCACAAGATAGAGTCATAACATTGACATTCACACTTCAGGCAGCCCTTAACACATACTTAAAATTTTTTAAATAATTCAAACAACAATTTCTTTTTTGGAATAAAATTTGGCTGCAGCTTTATTTCCAAATATTAATAAATTCATTTACTTAACATCAACTTAGTAACATATAATTTTCCACCAGGTTAACTTCAGAATGCGGTTAATAATGTTAAGCCCTTCGGTAACGAACTGGCTCACTTTCTCCCCACTTCACAGTGTGATTAATAATAATGTTAATCCATTCGGTAACGAACTGGCTCACTTTCTTCCCCCCTTACCCCCCTCCCCCCAGGTGACTTACGGTACCGTCAAGCCACCTCTTACTCATGGCGGTTCCGCCCACGAGTTCATTTCCATTTCATATATTTCATACAATTCCTTTAACCGCTTCTGGTGCCTCTTAAACCCCTCATCCAGGCACCCCTTTCCATTTAAAAGCTGCTACCCTTTACCCCCAAATCCTCCACTTTCCTTAACCATCTCAAAATTTTGTCCCCACCCACACCCCCCCCCACCAAGGGCGGGCTGGGATGGGTCTTTCACTCCCTCCTATTCACCCTAACCCTCTCCTACCTAACTAAAAACTAATTCTGAGCGCCCAAATCTTCCCTATCCTAGCACTTCCCTTCCAGCCAATCCTATCCCTTAATTCCTACCCAATCCCCTTTCTCCCTTTCCTGTTGCTAACCTAAACACTAACTACTTCCAAACTAACTCCCTCCTGCAACTCCCCCCCCCCCCTTTCCTTTCTTCTTCTGGCTGCCTGGCTTCAGTCAATGTTAACACCCTCACAGCTTAACTGTGAGGGCTTCCTTATTTTTGAATGAAGATTGTTTTTCAATTTATAAATTGTGGGAGGTTTTTTAAAACCTATGATTACTTTTTCACTGTGAGCCCTGGCTTGTTGAATTTTGCGGTCCGGTCTAAAAATCATGGGGGCTGCAGTAGTTTGCGGGGTTTTTTCCTCCCCTTTTTTTTTAAACCAGTACATTAATGTGCTAGCTATAGCGATCACTGCCTAGTTTTTGCGCAAAATCGGATTTAGACATCATATTGAAAATGCCCCTTACAATTGCTATATTAACTTGCCCAATTTCAGCCCTTGGTGCAAGTTTGCTGGGAGCAGAGGATCAGGTACAAATTCAGTGGAGAAAAGGACAAAGGACACATCCGGTGACACAGAAGAGGAACCAAGAGAACTTCTACCAATGGAGGATGAAAGAGGAGTCCCAAGGAGATTATTGGAGCCAATGCTTTAATTGTCTATTGCTTATGTTTGACTTATTCTTTCTGTACCTCTCCTTGAGTGAATTCCTTCAAAAAGGCAATAAATAAATAATGTATTATGGAATTTTCCTAAACACATTTTAGGCCCAGCTACACTAACTGTTTGGACAGTATCTTCGGGTAAGGAACTCCACGTGACCCAGGTGTCAACAAGAGTCTGTAGATATTGTTGTTATCCCTTTTTTACACCATTCATGAGTTGACTTGCCCTATAAACAGCATGAAGAGACAATCCCTACAGTTGTCTAACTTGGTCCCTAAGTGGTACAAGCCCAAGGGAAGAGCTAGGTGGTTTTCCTCAGTTTATTAAAGGCCCTGTTTAGAAAGGGAAGTGTCTATTCTGGGTCTCTTTTCTGCCAGCCATTAGTAAGAGTAGTCCAGAGTTCTGAGCACCAAGAAGGGCAAAAGAAAAGGAGGTACCAGAGGAGAGTGCCGGGACCAAGAGGTCCAGGAAATGAACTGAAAGAAAGGAAGGAGGTGTTTCTGTAGGATAAGTTGCCAAATCTGGTGAGAAGCTTGGTGATGTGAGACTGGAACCCATCTGGATGGTAAGACCCATATGGACCTAACTCAGCTGTGAGTAGGGAGAAAGGAGGCGTTCTCTCCAAGGGTAACGGAGAGCAGGAATGAATGTGTGGGAGAACAAGGCAGATGATCCTGCTGTTTGATGGACTCTGTAAGTAATTTGCAAATGCAGAGAACATGCAGAAGGGTGCAGCAAGTGTGTGGGGACCGGGGTTAACACCACCAGCAAGGAAGAGGATGATGAGAATGAGAACATGCAGAAGAACAGGAAATGTGTGACAACACTGGGGACTGGGATTAACACCACCAGGTTACTTCTGAGTCTTTCTCCTTCACCTTCATCCTATTCCTCCTCTTTCCAGAGCTTCCTTTCGATTGAAAGAGACTCACCCCCTATGCATTTATACCACATAGGTATTTAAATATCTGTATCATATCTCCCCTCTCATGCCTTTCTTCCAAAGTATACATATTGAGGTCTTTAAGTCTGTCCCCATATGCTTTATGATGAAGTAGCTGCCCTCTGGACTGACTCCATCCTGTTTATATCTTTTTGAAGGTTTGGTCTCCAGAATTAATATTCTAAATGAGGTCGTATACAGGAGCATCACCTCCTCCTTTTTCCAACTGGCCATTTCTCTCACTGTGCACCCAAATATCCTTCTAGCTTTTGCTGTCATTTTTCCTACCTGATTGGTGAGAAGATCATCACATTTAATCACATCCAAGTCCTGCTCCGCTTTCGTGCACTTCACCCCCTAAACCGTACCATTCCCTCGGGTTTCTGCAGCCCAAATGCATGACTCTGGATTTTTTAGCATTAAATCTAAGTTGCCGAACTCCAGACCATTCCTCTAGCTTTGCTAAGTTCTTCCTCATGTTATCCACACCATCAGGGGTGTCTACCCTATTGCAGATTTTGGTATCATCCACTAAGAGGCAAACCTTACCAGACAGCCTTTCAGCGATATCGCTTACAAGAAAAATATTTAAAAGAACGAGCCCAAGAGCCAAACCTTGCGGCCCACCACTGGTAACATCCTTTTTCTCAGAATGAGCTCCATTTTCCACTACCCTCTGTCGCCTTCCACTCAACTAGTTCATAACCCAGTCAACTGTGACAACAGTGGGGACCGGGGTTAATATCACCATTCAAGAGCAGGATGAAGAGGATGAGAACATGCAGAAGGATGGGACGTGTGACGACATTTCTCAGGATAAGATGTTCTGGAAGAAAGAGGTGGAATACTACACGAGTAGAGAAGAACAGGATAGAGAGTGAAAATAATGGAGCAGAAGTTTCAGCAGTTTGAAGCAGGGACTGAGCTGCTACAGAAAAGTCACAGGAAAATGTGGTGATGAAGAAATGATACTGAAGAAGAGTGGCCTAGTGGTTAGGGTGGTGGACTTTGGTCCTGGGGAACTGAGGAACTGAGTTGGATTCCCACTTCAGGCACAGGCAGCTCCTTGTGACTCTGGGCAAGTCACTTAACCCTCCATTGCCCCATGTAAGCCGCAATGAGCCTGCCATGAGTGGGAAAGCGCGGGGTACAAATGTAACAAAAAAATATATATATATAATAATAATTTATCAGTGCTGTGAGTTGGGGACCCTGAGTGAGAAGAGGGATTCTCCAGCATTAACTTATAAATGAAAATCAACTAATGAAGGGGAGGGGAGAAGGGAGGCATGAAACTTACAGTAAGGAGGTTAACACCCGCAGTTAAACGCATCATTCCCTTGCTGATTATTAAATGCAACAGAAAAACATATAACAGCTGTGTGAAGGAACTGAAAATATCTTAGCTCTGGTTCCCTGTGTGGTTTAATCCCTAGGGATCATCAGTGTTTCTGAGAACTCGCTTGCACGGTACACTTTCCCTACACATCCTCTTCTCTATGCATACAGCCCCCACCCCACTGTCACTGTTTATACTGAAGCCAACTGCAGCAATGTTTGCATTAGTTAATGATGAGAGCGCCCTCCAGAGGAGATCAGGAAGATTACTATTCACAGAAATCCCAAATCCTAACCGTGCTAAAAGCACAGCCCTGGTCAAAACTGACCTTCAGAAGAGCATAATATAGAATCTAGGAAAGAAATAACAAGAGCTGAAATAAAATAACTACTATTAAAAGCCAAGATATTCACGGAATGATAATGAACATTTTATTAAAATACCACCATTCAAGATCTGCACGATTGTACACAAAATCATTCACGCAGACGGCCCAATCTACATGCTAAACCTCGTGGACCTGCCTCCCAGGAACACCATAAGATCATCTCGCAAATTTCTCAATCTGCACTTCCCCAGCTGTAAAGGACTAAAATACAAGCTGATACACGCCATTACCTTCTCTTACATGAGCACGCAGTTGTGGAATGCATTACCTACAACCCTGAAAGCCATTGATGAAACAACCAACTTCCGCACATCCTTGAAGACACATCTCTTCAACAAGGCCTACAAAGAGAACCCATAACCTCACAAAACTACCTCACCAATCCTTCCAATTATTAAAGTCCACCTTCCACACTATCCTGCCTAACACCTTCCTACTCTCTTCCCTTATTTAATCTCTATTCAATACTGTGTAAATCTCATATCATGTAATGACTATGTAATAACAAACTCTGTAAGCCACATTGAGCCTGCAAATAGGTGGGAAAATGTGGGATACAAATGCAATAAATAAATAAAAGAATAATGAATGATTAGATCAGACGTCACAGAGAGATGTTTTTCTGTGGAAAAGCCATCCGGGAGGCCTGGGAACAGATATGCCCTCGGCTGCCAGCTCTCTGCGATGAACCCACATGTTCTAGACTGCATTTACAATGTTGGGCACACATCAACACTAAAGTTAGAAATGCCCTGGATTAAACTGAAAGATTGATTGTGTGGAGGTGCAGGACGGGACGTTAACAGACATAATGGATAAGTTACATTATAGAAAGTTGTTCCTGCTTCTATCCATATAAATGATGAACCTGCCTGAATTCTCACCCCACTTTTCTACAAATAAATTTTGGCTGTGTAGAGACTTCTAAAGCCAAAACGTATCCATTCTCTGGACCAATAAATTTGAACACGTATGCTGTCTGCATCAGTCTTTTCAAATTTTGACTCCAGAACTTTCTTTATTCTAGTATAGGAACATGAAAAATGATAGGGAGGATCCAGTGGTAGCTGGGGGGGGGGGGGGGGGGGGTCAGCATAGAACAGCCTTAGTCAAAGCAAACCTGTACATCTGGCAACCACACAAACTCAAAGAACCATATTTAAAAGTATGATATCTAATTATTTCAAATGGGGGAAGCTAGAGGGACACCTGAAAGTTATTTGAGGAGGAAGTTGGCTAGAGGTTTAACTAGGGTGTCTACGGGATGTGCCACACTGTTTTGCTATATGGAGAACATTGAAACTGATTCCAGCCTTGACTGGATGAACTGGTGTCATTCTGAAATACACTCTAAGGGGTGGAAGGGGGGCAAGACTGTCATGGGATTGCTTTGTCCCCTTTTTACACTATGGATGAAGTAAAAGGGCTTGGGGGAAGGGGGCAATTATTATTATTAGCATTTGTATAGCGCTACCAGACGCACGCAGCGCTGAACACCTGATACAAAGAGTCAGTCCCTGCCCAAAAGAGCTTACAATCTAAATAATACAGACAGACAAGACAGTTATGGGTGAGGGAAGTAATGGGTGAGAAGGGAGGAAGGGACAAGGGGAGGGCAATTGTGGCTAGGAGCTAAAAGCGCAGTGAAAAGGTGGGTTTTCAGCATAGATTTGAAAACAGGTAGAGACGGAGCTAGACGTACAGGCTCAGGAAGTCTATTCCAGGCATAAGGTGCTGTGAGAGAAAAGGAGCAAAGCCTGGAGTTAGCAGTGGAGGAGAAGGAGGACGACAAGAGAGACTTGTTCACGGGGAGGAATGTAGGGAGAGATGAGAGCGGAGAGGTAATGGGGGGCTGCAGAGTGGATGCATTTAAAGGTCAGTACGAGAAGGAAAAGGCTTGAGGGAATGTTTTTTTTATTGTTTTTTGGTGGTAGGGCTGAAATCTGAAACTGTTTTATTTATGTTTTTAACCTCATTTTTTGTTTGTTTATTTTTATTTATAAAATGAATAATCCTCTATAATAAAACTCACCCTTCACGTTCTGAGGACACTGACGTCACTGTCAGGTCCTCTGGGCACTTCCTTCCGGTTCGAAGGGTTCGTGGTGGTGAAGCCACCGAAATCACTGTGTTGGGGCCTCGCCCTCACGTCAAATGTGATGACGTCGAGGGCGGAGCAACCAACGACTCAGCAGATTGAAGGTGGCGTGCCGAGGTCCGCAACAATGGCGGTCAGTGCCTTCATAACGCCGAAGGGGTGAGTAGGGAGGGGGGGTTCAGGAGCAAAACCGTGCTAGCGTCCGTTTCATTTGCGCCAGAAACGGGCATGTTTTACTAGTAATAATAATAATAATATAATAATATCCAGTAACAGCCTTAACCTTTCTTATTCCTAACCTACCCCATTCTCTTTTCCCCTTCATCCTGCCCTCTCATCCTGACTTCTCTCCCCACCCATCCTAACCCATTCTCTTCCTCCCTTCCTTTCCTGACTTGCGCATTCTCTCTCCTTCCCCATCCTGACCTCCTTCTGCATCCTGAGTTCCCCATTCTCTTTCTCTCTTTCATTTTGATCTCCCTCCCTCCCTCCTCATCCTGACCTATTCTCTTTCCCCTTCATCCTAACCTCTTTCCTCCCCCACCTGATTCACCATTGTCTCCCCCCTTCGTCCTGACCTTTCCAGTCTCTCATTCTCCTCTCCCCACTTTCTCTCTCTCCTTCTCCCTGTTAACTTTCCCACTATTTTTCTCTCCAATCTTCCCACCTTCCCTTTCCCCAATCTCTTTACTGGTGCCCCGGGTTCACATCTACACAGGCTGACAAGCTTTAGCCAGCCTAGAGCAAGAAACATTTCTATATATTTATGCCAATAAAACACATTAGTTCCATATAACATAATATCACAGCCAAAAGCTGATAGAAAAAAATTACAATGTTAGGTCACTGCATATTTAGGGGTCCTTTTATTAAGCTGAGGGGAAAAGGGCCCTGCGGTGGTGGTGGGGGGCATTTTTCCCCATGCGCAAAGGCCCTTTTTCTGCAGCCAGTAAAAGCCTAAAATAAAATGGCCACATGATGAGAGAACTTTTACTGCATGGCCATTTGGTGGAGAGTATTTACTGCCACCCACTGAGGTGACGATAAGGGCTCCCATGCTTACCCAGCTCTAACCTGGCAGCACGCCGCAATGCCCGATTACTGCTGGGTTATTGCTACACAAGCCATCTCCGGGGGTGGGGGTGGGGTTCTTTTTCTCCCAGAAATGGCGTGCGCTCAGGGCCGGAATACCACTGGTGGGTGCATTGGGCTAGTGGTAGTCCCAGAAGAGCAAGCGGTAAGCCCGCATTGAGCTTACTGCTGCTCTATAAAAGGGCCCAAAAATTCACTGGGCACCATAGGACAGGAGCTGACTGCTTTACTGCACACTGCAGATGCGTCTGTGCACTCTCACAATCTTACTACTGCCACATTATTAAATCCTTGATATACCGCATTTCTGTGGTATAAGCAAGGCTTTTTTGAGGGGGCAGGGAAGGGAAATGGGACTTGATATACCGCCTTTCTTTGGTATTTTGCAACTACATTCAAAGCGGTTTACATATATTCAGGTACTTATTTTGTACCCGGGGCAATGGAGGGTTAAGTGACTTGCCCAGAGTCACAAGGAGCTGCAGTGGGAATTGAACTCAGTTCCCCCGGATCAAAGTCCACTGCACTAATCACTAGGCTACTCCTCCACTAGCAACATTCCATGTAGAATCTCAAATAGTAGCAACCACTAGGCTACTCTTCCACTCCTTGGGGTTCCAGAATCTTGCTATTCTTTGGGGTTCTACATGGAATGTTGCTGCTCTTTTAGACTGTGCCTCCATTGCCCCTGGTACAAAATAAGTACCTGAATATATGTAAACCACCTTGAATGTGGTTACAATCAAAAGCAGTTTACATAGTATATACAGGAACTTATTTGTACCTGGGACAATGGAGGGTTAAGTGACTTGCCCAGAGTCACAAGGAGCTGCATTGGGAATTGAACTCAGTCCCCCAGGATCAAAGTCCACTGCACTAACCACTAGGCTACTCCTCCACTCATTCCACCAATAAGAGCCAACCTCATCAGTGATGTCAGAATGGCTTGATTGCCCAATACAGTTCCCCAGGATCAAAGTCCACTGCACTAACCACTAGGCTACTCCTCCACTCATTCCACCAATAAGAGCCAACCTCATCAGTGATGTCACAATGGCTTAAAGTCCATTGCACTAACCACTAGGCTACTCCTCCACTCCTCCATTTCCACTACTGAGTACCGGCACCTTTCCCATGGTCTGCTAAAATTGACCCATGGACCCCAAATTTTAATGAAAGATCTCAGGCTCTACACATCAATTCTGCCTTGTCATAGATTCTGTGACTGGTTGCAGGGGGCCTGGCTATTATGGGGTGGGAGTCCCTCAGTGTTCCCCCCACCCCTGAAGGGTGGCCTAGTATTTGAGTACCGGCACCTTTTTTGCTAGAAAAAATGCACTGGGTATAACCAAAGTGCTTTACATATATTATATGTCCCTAGTGGGCTACAGTCTTAAGTTTTTGTACCTGGGGCAATTGAGAGTTGAGTGGCTTGCCCAGAGTCACAAGGAGCCATGGTGGGAATTGAGCCCCGGCCCCCTAGGTTCTCAGCTCCTGTAGTACTAACCATCAGGCTACTCCTCCACACATTTAAGGGCAAAGCTATTTTGGGTGTCCAGTTTTTCCTGCGCTTGCATTGGGCCACCGGCTGCTGAGAACAGAGCAAACGTTACTGGTGTTCTGCAGGGCAGGTGTCAGCAGCCTGGTGGAGCTGGTGTACGGCCCCATCCAAACGTGGCATTGGAAGCGACTGCGTGGTACCTTTGGGCATAGACGCACACAGTTACATTATAGTGGACCTACACAGGAATTATCATAAATCCCAGAGCCCTAGAGATTCCAAGGCACAGTTTGAAAATTCCAAGCACAGAACCTCCCCATCTGCGGCTGCTCCTCTTACAAAACAAAGGCAGTAATCCAACGCTCTTAATGAGTCTCTGCAAAGAGCACCTCTCTCCCAGTGAGAAGCGTGAGCATCCTCTGCAGAGACTAATTAGTACCAGGAAAACATGCTACGGTACTGGAGGGTGTTGGAAAGCTTGTTGAAGTCTTCCTATGTTGCTCTGAGTGCCCTTGACTTATCAGACACTCAGGGGCATTCTTTCAAGTAATGCCTGGAAGCTAAAATGCAAATAATTGTGCATTTGGCAGACAGAAGACAAAATCACCACAGCAAGAAACGTGTCAAGCAAGAAACCGTGTAAACGTACTGAGGATTACAGCGTAGAGAGGCATTGGCATTAGCATGTGGCTCGTTAACACCCCTTATCCAGTGGGTAAGAGCAGCCCACCAGATCCAAAGCCAGATTTTCAGTGCCAATAACCTCCTAATTCTATAAACTTGCACACCTAGAAATTAACGTGCATTAAAAAGTTCTAATACACATTAAATACATAAGCTTTGTTCGCTATAACATAGATAAGGGGATATCTCAGTTTTGGGGTGATGAGTCAATGGATTCACAATCTTGGGCCCCCTCCCACAGAACATTAATTTCTTCTGGTCCTCTCCCCTCTCCACTCAGTGCATTCCCACACTTATCCAAGGAACCTGCTCAGGAATGCAAACCTTACCAATTAAAGGCGTGGTGACATGCCAAAATGTAGGCGTGCCCATTTACGGCAATTCAATGCGTGGTGCAAGGATATTCAGAGACACTATCCGGATAGTAGAGAGGGGGGTCTGTAAGGATATTCAGAGAAACTATCCGGATAGTACAGAAGGGGAGCGGGGGTCTGTAAGGATATTCAGAGACACTATCCGGATAGTACAGAGGGGGTCTGTAAGGATATTCAGAGAAACTATCCGGATAGTACAGAAGGGAAGCGGGGGTCTGTAAGGATATTCAGAGACACTATCCGGATAGTACAGAGGGAGGTCTGTAAGGATATTCAGAGACACTACCCGGATAGTAGAGAGGGGGGGGGGGTCTGTAAGGATATTCAGAGAAACTATCCGGATAGTACAGAAGGGGAACGGGGGTCTGTAAGGATATTCAGAGACACTATCCGGATAGTACAGAGGGAGGTCTGTAAGGATATTCAGAGACACTACCCGGATAGTAGAGAGGGGGGGGGTCTGTAAGGATATTCAGAGAAACTACCTGGATAGTAGAGAGGGGGGTCTGTAAGGATATTCAGAGACACTATCCGGATAGTAGAGAGGGGGGTCTGTAAGGATATTCAGAGAAACTATCCGGATAGTACAGAAGGGGAGCGGGGGTCTGTAAGGATATTCAGAGACACTATCCGGATAGTACAGAGGGAGGTCTGTAAGGATATTCAGAGACACTACCCGGATAGTAGAGAGGGGGGTCTGTAAGGATATTCAGAGACACTATTCGGATAGTAGAGAGGGGGGTCTGTAAGGATATTCAGAGAAACTATCCGGATAGTACAGAAGGGGAGCGGGGGTCTGTAAGGATATTCAGAGACACTATCCAGATAGTACAGAGGGGGGTCTGTAAGGATATTCAGAGACACTACCTGGATAGTAGAGAGGGCGGTCTGTAAGGATATTCAGAGAAACTATCCGGATAGTACAGAAGGGGAGCGGGGGTCTGTAAGGATATTCAGAGACACTATCCGGATAGTACAGAGGGAGGTCTGTAAGGATATTCAGAGACACTACCCGGATAGTAGAGAGGGGGGGGTCTGTAAGGATATTCAGAGAAACTATCCGGATAGTACAGAAGGGGAGCGGGGGTCTGTAAGGATATTCAGAGACACTACCCGGATAGTAGAGAGGGGGGTCTGTAAGGATATTCAGAGACACTATCCGGATAGTAGAGAGGGGGGTCTGTAAGGATATTCAGAGAAACTATCCGGATAGTACAGAAGGGAAGCGGGGGTCTGTAAGGATATTCAGAGACACTATCCGGATAGTACAGAGGGGGTATCACTGGCACTTTTCTGAATGCTCCGGTGCCGCTAACCAAATAAATGCTGCCCTTTATTGACCTATATATATATTTTATAAAATGTGTTTTCATAAATAAACCTTCACCAAAAGCTGACCTTTTCCAATTACCTTCATGTTTTGGAGCTCAGAATCTCCTCAGACTTTAGATTGTAAGCCCACTAGGGCAGGGACCCAACAACTGTACCTGAATATGTAATTCACCTTGAGCCCAGATTTGGAAAAGGTAAGTTCTACCCTTCGAAAGTTGAGAAGCAATCATAGTTGTGCAGTCTGAGGGACCTGGTCATGATCTTCCAACCAGGGCTGATCTTCAGGAATTTACTCTTACCAGAAGGGATGTAGGAAGACATGACTGAGGCTTTCAGTTCTTCCTTTTTAACCAGCACACTCTTATTCCGGGGAAACTGTCTCAGGAATGCACCAAGAAGGAGGAAGTGTGCAGCTGAAATCTGGGAGCTTAAAATGTAGCTTTTAAAAAAGATAAGAACATAAGAGTTGCCCTAAGGGGTCAGATCAAGGGTCCATCTAGCTCAATATTCTGTTTCCAAGTGCCTGGCAGAATCCCAAAAAGCAGAAGATTCCATGTTATTTAACCTCAGAGACAAACAATGGCTTTTTCCAGGTCTGCCTTAATAGCGGTTTACGGACCTTACATCCATGAATTTGTCCAAACCCTTTTACCACTTGCTCCAGCAAAGAGTTCCAAAGCTTAACCCAGTGGCGTTCCTAGGGGGGCTGACCGCCGATGTTCCCCGCCCCCGGGTGCAGTGGACTCCCCACCCCGGGTGCAGGAAGTAACCTGTTCCGGGGCACAGGGAGCACAGAACGAATGTAGTGGACAGGCGCGCGGCACCCCCCCCCCCCCAGCGGCGTGCACCCGGGGTGAACCGCACCCATTGCCCCCCCTTGGTACGCCACTGGCTTAACCATACTTTGAAAGGAAAAATATTTTCATAAGAACATAAGGACATAAGCATTGCCATGCTGGGAAAGACCAAAGGTCCATCAAGCCCAGCATCCTGTTTCCAACAGTGGCCAATCCAGGTCACAAATACCCGGCAGAAACCCAAATAGTAGCAACGTTCCATGTAGAACCCCAAAGAGCAGCAAGATTCTAGAATTCTAAAGAATAACAAGATTCCATGCAGAATTTCAAAGTGTAGCGACATTCCATGAAGAACCCCAAAGAGTAGCAAGATTCCATTCAGAATCCTAAGTACATAAGTGTTGCCATACTGGGACAGACCAAAGGTCCATCAAGCCCAGCATCCTGTTTCCAACAGTGGCCAATCCAGGTCACAAATACCCGGCAGAAACCCAAATAGTAGCAACGTTCCATGTAGAACCCCAAAGAGCAGCAAGATTCTAGAATTCTAAAGAATAACAAGATTCCATGCAGAATTTCAAAGTGTAGCAACATTCCATGTAGAACCCCAAAGAGTAGGAAGATTCCATTCAGAATCCTAAGTACATAAGTGTTGCCATACTGGGACAGAGCAAAGGTCCATCAAGCCCAGCATCCTGTTTCCAACAGTGGCCAATCCAGGTCACAAATACCCGGCAGAAACCCAAATAGTAGCAACGTTCCATGTAGAACCCCAAAGAGCAGCAAGATTCTAGAATTCTAAAGAATAACAAGATTCCATGCAGAATTTCAAAGTGTAGCGACATTCCATGAAGAACCCCAAAGAGTAGGAAGATTCCATTCAGAATCCTAAGTACATAAGTGTTGCCATACTGGGACAGAGCAAAGGTCCATCAAGCCCAGCATCCTGTTTCCAACAGTGGCCAATCCAGGTCACAAATACCCGGCAGAAACCCAAATAGTAGCAACGTTCCATGTAGAACCCCAAAGAGCAGCAAGATTCTAGAATTCTAAAGAATAACAAGATTCCATGCAGAATTTCAAAGTGTAGCGACATTCCATGAAGAACCCCAAAGAGTAGCAAGATTCCATTCAGAATCCTAAGTGCATAAGTGTTGCCATACTGGGACAGAGCAAAGGTCCATCAAGCCCAGCATCCTGTTTCCAACAGTGGCCAATCCAGGTCACAAATACCCGGCAAGATCCCAGAACAATAAAACAGATTTTATGCTGCTATTTCTTAAATGTGCTACTAGGTAACTTCATGAAGTGTCCCCTAGTCTTTGTACTTCTTAAAAGAGTAAACAATCAATTCACATTTGCCGGTTCCACTCCATTCAGGGTTTTATAGACCATTAAGCTTCCCCTTTGCATTCTACTATAAATTTAATTCCCAAGGTACTATTAGTGCATAATAGTTTGGAAAAGCTTCTACTGTTAACCACTTCCCACTGTGATGAATCTAAGAAAATTAACACATTATTTAATCAGAGGCCCTCACAGGCATCACGCTGATACACATACGAAGCATTAATACATCACGGAGAGATGCAGAGCGGATTCCATGCAGGCATCATCACTCAATACAGCACGGAAAACCAAAGAGCAGATCTGGATCAGACCCTCATGCAGGTGTCACACTGATAAATGCAAGGCATGAATACAGCAAGGATAGCTGCCCACAGGTTGCCATCATCCATGCCTCTGTGTAGGGTTGTAACTGCCAGGCTGTGTAGGTTCCTCCCACCCCCCCAAATCTGCTCTAGACTTTGATTTGATCACTTAAATTGACAGATATAGAGACCCTGGTCTAAAATGTGTTAAAATCCTTTCCCCGGTGGCCCTTCTGAAGAATATCCTTTTTTTTAAAAATGTGGATGGACCATGCAGGTCTTTTTCTGCCGTCATCTACTATGTAAGCAGCCTCTTTAAAATATTTCCTAAGTGAATTTTAGAGCTCGGTAAGGGGCACTTTTACTAAGCTGCAAACACAGGATGCGCTAAAGGATTCCGCATTAATTGTCATTTATTTATTTATTTATTACATTTGTACACATTTTCCCACCTATTTGTAGGCTCAATGTAGCTTACATAGTACTGGACAGGCCTTTGCAGGCTCCGGTGTGAACAAATACAGGGTGATGTTGTGGTAGGATCAAGTTCATGTGGCACAGCCACATTAGGGAATCGTACAACGGAAGAGTTGTGTTACGTCCATTACGTACTTTAGTTTTGTTCTGTTGTAGAGATCAGGCATTTAAGTTGGATCGGTAGGGTATGCCTTTTTAAACAGGTTGGTTTTGAGTGATTTCCATAAGTTTAGGTGGCCGTTCGTCGTTTTCAAGGCTTTTGGTAATGCGTTCCACAGTTGTGTGCTTATGTAGGAAAAACTGGATGCGTAAGTTGATTTGTATTTAAGTCCTTTGCAGTTCGGGTAGTGCAGATTTAGATAAGTTCGTGTTGATTCGAATGTGTTTCTAATTGGTTAGTTGATCAAGTTTGCTGCACAAACCGCATAGTAATTTTTTTTTAACATTTTTGAGATGGGGCGTGTCAGGGACAGAGAATGGGCATGGATGCGCTAATCAATTAATCTGCTGATATAAGCATGAGCTAGCCGAATGACGCAGCTTAACGTGGAAGCCCTTACCGCATGGTAAGAGCGTCCACATTAATTGGTTTTAATGGCCACGAACTAATCTTAGTGCACAACCCAAAAAGATTTAATAGAAAAAGGCCTCACTAGAAAAGGGCTTCATGCAGGTGAAAAGGTCCCTGGAAGGTGTACCGAGTCCATTTCATGGCGCAGCTTAGTAAAAAGGGCCCCAAGCAGATAAAAGGAAAATTCAGAAATGTCAGGTTTCTACCTCTGTTGTTCTCAGTCGCCTCAGTCTTAAAGTGAATATTAATGGATTCTTTTATTGCAGACACTGACGTTGCCCTGCAGAGATGAAACCTGTGATTCACCAGAAGACAAATGTTTATTCACCAAAGATAGATTTGCATCCACATTTGTAAATTTATCAGGTTTCTTGGACAAAAAAACAGCCATTTGAGAAATCACAGTTTTAATCATATCCTCCATTCTAGCAATGCCTTACCATAAATCAGCGATTCCCAAATTGTACGCCACAACGAACTCCCACCTCCCAACCGCTGTTGCTGCTGCTTCTCCAGATAAGCAGCAGCAGTGGCAAAACAAGCTGCAGCCACCACGGGGCTGATGGTCCCGCCCCTTGGGTGTCACTTCCTGTTCCGGGACACCACCGGCAGCCATGCAAATGAAGAGTCCTTCTTCATGGTGGTTGTAATTTGCTTTGCCCCTACTGCTGGTCTAGAGAAGCTGTAGCAGCAGTTGTGTGTATTTGGGTGCGTGGGAGAATAGAGGAAGCAGACGCTGTATTGGTGGGGGGGGGGGGGGCAACAGGGGGCTTAGACTGGATGGAAGAGGGAAGAGAAATAGGGCAGAAGCTTGGTGGAAGGGAGAGAGAGAGCAGAGGCTGAGAAAGGACAGAGGCTCTATGGAGGGGGAAAGAAGGTGGGCAGAAGCTGGATGGAAGGGGGGAGAGAAAGTGGGTAGAAGCTTGATAGAAGGGGGAAAAGAAGATGGGCAAAGGCTGGGTGGAAGGGGAGAGAAGGTAGGCAGAGGCTGGATGGAGGGGGAAGTGAAGGAGGGCAGATGTTGGATGGAAAGGGGGAAGACAGAGAAGGAGGAGGGCATGTTTGTGAATGCTGGCATCAGAGGCTGAAACATGCCACCGATTTGCTCTGGAGCTCCAGCCTCAGGCAGTGGACCTCTTCGTCTGGCAGGGATTGGGATCCCCAGCAGCAAAGGTAGGAATCAATAATGACAGCCATGGGAGACCTGAGAAGAAATGTGTAGCCTAGAGGCGCCATGTCCCAAGAAGGTTTGGGAACCACTGCTATAAATCTTTCAAGATGATATTCTGTCCCCACCCCCGACACTGGGAGTTGGGTTGCCTTTAAACATAATAAAAATTCAGGAAAAATAGAATAAGTTAATACAGAAGGAGAAGACACAGTTCCCAGATTGCCAGCACCTAAGGCTTAAAAGGTGACCACCAGTGTCGCCAAAAAATTGTCATTAAAATAATGAAGGGGAAGGAGAGCTGAAAGACACCCTGACTAGAGAAAGCCCCTGTGCTCCTGAAGTGCTTGTCCTTTAGGACCAGATACAATTGGAAGAGCAGCTTTGACTCCAACTTTGCTTCCCCGTCTCTCTTCTCTTCCATCATACATAAGCTCTGAAACCATCTTCTTAGGTGCTCCGAGGGGCTTGCTAGGGTCAGGGCATGCCCCAATGACCACACCACAGAAGCATTGCATTCTTGTAGGTCTTGCAAGGCCCCCTGCTGATGTCAGAGCCAGGGAAATACCAGGCAGTTTGGACAGCACCAGCCTGCCACAGATATCTCCTGATACTTTGTGGTTATCCCATCAATGGTTTGCTCTCCACCACCTCCCGGAGGAGGATATTCCAAGCATCCACCAGCCTTTCCATGAAAAAATAATTTCCTGTTGTTGCTTTTAAGCTTTCCTCCTTGCAACCCTCATTTCATGTGCTCTAGTTCCTCTTAATTTGCAACTCACAGAGCCCCTTTCCCCTGAACAAGCACACCAAGACGCTCACTCGTAATTCTTTTGTTCTTATAGGAAGATGTGATTGATTTCTCGGCATATTTGTTTTCTGTGCAACTAAGAGAGGAGAAGAGATGGGTTTGTGATAGAGACATTATCTGGTGCTACTCAAATAAGTTGTTGGGTTCTTTGGGCGGGGGGGGGGGGGGGGAAGAATTCTCTTCAAGGGTCTCCTTCTTACTGATCCGTTAAAGTATTTGGATATGACCCTAAACATATGAAGGGGAGGGGGAAAGCTTCCAGAAATAAGTCCAATCCACACATGATCAATTTATAGTAACCTGGTGTGGTCAACCTTCTGGAACGATCATTAATCAGGGCGTATATTAGCAAAAGAACCACTTGAGGTAGTTACAGATTCTTCTCCCGATGTAGAGTAGTATATACAACAGCTTCACTGTCCTTCTCTCCTTCCAAATGACTTGAGCCCCTCTCTGGGCTCTACTGGCAGGTTCTCGGGACTCCAGGTCTGTTTATCTTTATATTTATTAATACTCAGACCATAGCAGCTTACAATAACTTTTTTAAAACAGGGAAAGCAAGAAAGGGTATATATAGTCTCACCATCTACCCTCCCAGACCCTCTTATGGGGTTGAGCTGTTGTGTGGAAAATTGCTAGATGTGAGCTTGTGGTGATTCCAGAACACAACTCCCCCAGAACTCCCAGCATGTCCAGGCTTTAGTGACACCTGGATTACAGGCATTTCATGGAAGCCATAGCAGAATTCAGGAAACTTGGGATAAACACAGCAGAGCCCTAGTGGTGAAGAAGTGAGGGAAAAGTCGGAGATTACCAGGGATCTCTGCTAGTGCACCACGAAGAAAACTGAGCAGATTGATGGGCCCAGCGCTCTTTAGAAATTGCCCTTTTCTCCAGAGTGGCCTAGTGATTAGGGTGGTAGACTCTGGTCCTGGGGAACTGAGGAACTGAGTTCGATTCCCACTTCAGGCACAGGCAGCTCCTTGTGACTCTGGGCAAGTCACTTAACCCTCCATTGCCCCATGTAAGCTGCATTGAGCCTGCCATGAGTGGGAAAGCGCGGGGTACAAATGTAACAAAAATAAAATAAAAATTTCTGGGGCAATTGCTCGCAAGTGGTAAACTTGTGTAAATTCAATCCCGTTGTGTGATCAGTAGGTGCCCTTATTTCTCAGTCCAGTGCGACTGGTGTGTGTGGGGGGGGGGGGGGGGGGGTGAACTGGGACTGTCCTACTGAGTATATTAGGACATGAGTTAGAAAACCAGAATTGGATCATATTAATTTCACTATGACCTGGAGTTCAGTTAGTAACCTCACAGCCTGGTTTCTTTTTGAACCAGGCACTCTTCACTTCCCCTTTCTTGGCACCTTCCTGAACCGCAGCCAAGAAAAACAGGGAAAAAATACACTTGAGTGTTAACAGAAGAATCAGCAGTACAAAAGAAAATCAGCCACTGGTTGTATCTTTAACATATGTAAATACACATTGAATGCAGACTTTCTAGATAAAGTATAATTGCCACCAATGAGAAATAAAAGGAACCACTTTCCCTTTCCTGGCCGGTGGTTTCTATGGTGCGTCCTTTCAATATTTCTGCCTCTAGTAACGTCACTTTCTATTTACATCTGATAAAGATTTTCCAGCAGGTCTGGGTGTGCAAGGCTGGGAGACACTCAGGCAGCAGCAAACAGCTGCTCAGACAGACCTGTTGGATTTACTTTACAAACCTCAGTAGTGTCATCCAAAATGGATTATGTGCAAGGGGAGAAAGAAGATGAAATGCAAGGTAAGAACACAAAACGTGGAAGGGGTGGGAGAGAGAGAGAGAGAGAGAGAGAGAGAGAGAGAGAGAGAGAGAGAGAGAGAGAGAGAGCAGTTACAGGCAAGTGAAAAGTTGTCTCTGTGTCTCATGCCAGAGAAATGCAGACCATTAAGCAAGGCGTTCCCTGGGAGCTGCACTGTAACTTCAATTAAAATGGAGGCTTTCGTGTAGTTACAGTATGTAAAAAAAAAAAAAAAAATGAGTTCACCAGGTAAGACACAGGTCTTTTCTTATCCCTACTGAGACCTAAAGTTTCCTGAACTCCCCCACCCCAATCTCCCAGATATGTTTCTTTAGCTAGAGAACCTCACAGAAATGCCTGCAGTTGTGAATCTGCTGAAGCATGGAGAGGGTGTAATGTTACCCTTTGGAAGGCTTTTACCAGCTCTACGCCCACCATGTATCTAAAGAAAAGACAAGCAGTGGACACAAACACACATACATGTACACACACAAACTCACATAAACATACATGAACACACACATACATGTACACACAAACACACATTCATGCACACACACAGGAACACACATACATGTACACACACAAACTCACATAAACATACATGCACACACATATACATATACACACAGACACACATTCATGCACACACATGAACACACATGCATGTACACACAAACTCACATAAACATACATGCACACACATGCATACATGCACACACACACATACATATACACACAAACACATTCATGCACACACACAGGAACACACATACACGTACACACACAAACTCACATAAACATACATGCACACATATAAACTCACATGCACACACATGCAAACATGCACACACATACATGTACACATAAACTCACATGCACACATACATGAACACACATGCATGTACACACACAAACACATAAACATAATGCACACACATGCAGACATGCACACACACATAAACACATGCATTTACATTCACAAACTCACATGCACACAAACATACATGCACAGACACACATACACACACATACATGTACACACACACACACACACACATATGCACATTCACACAGGCAGGCACATGCCTTCTGTATGGTGCACTTTCTGTGCTGTTCATTCACACACATGTGCTCTTTGCCCTCTCCGTGCTGACATTGTCTCTTGCAGTTCTTTTACTTTCACCATGTATGGTTTCTTATTTTTACAACTTCTTTCTTTCAAAATAAATACACCAAGGGGTCCGTCTATTAAGGCCTGCTAAAGTTTTCCACTTGGGATGATGAAACGTGAGGCAATAAGGCAAAGAGTTAACAAAAGACAACCCAGAACATCAGTAGATCTTTAATTCACAATTCATCAACAGACTCGATACGGCCACGTTACAGCAAGCATGTACCAGTGTCAGGAGTCACACATTTCTATAAAAACATACGTACGATTCATTAGGAAATGCTTGACATAAACAATGCATACAGGGATGATACTTCAATACATAAATAAACAAATTAGAAAGACAATAAAGCTTTTTTGGAAACTATAAACAATGTAAAATACTTCATTGCTTAGATAAATAAACTTAAATTTGAAAGACTTTAAGGAAACAACTCTAAGTGTTGTCATACTAGGACAGACTGAAGGTCCACCCAACAGTGACCAGTCCAGGTCACAAGTACCTGGCAAGATCCCAAAACAGTAAACAGATTTTATGCTGTTTATCCTAGAAATAAGCCATCTTTATAATGGCTTATGGACTTTTCGGAACTTATCCAATCCTTTTTTAAACCCCACTAAGCTAACTGCTTTTACCGCTTTCTCTGGCAACAAATTCAAGGGTTTAATTACATGTTGAGCGAAGAAATATTTTTTCTGATTTGTTTTAAATATACTACTTAGTAACTTCACTGCGTGCTCCCTATTCCTACCCATTCCACTCCACTCAGTATTTCATAGACCTCTATCATATCTCTCCTCAGCCATCTCTTCTCCAAGCTGAATAGCCGCTTTAGCCTTTCTTCATAGAGAAGTCATCCCATCCCCTTTATCATTTTTCTCACCCTTCTCTGTACCTTTTCTAATTCCACTATATCTTTTTTGAGATGCAGTAACCAGAATTGCACACAGTACTCTGGACTATACAGCTCCTGATTTCATTCTACCAGGGTTCAAAGATATTTTTTTTTCTACACTGCATTATTTGCCTCGGTCCTCACCTTCGTCTATAGGTCTGCATGATTTTGTGGCGTGTCATCCTGATCAATAATTTACAGTTATCCATTGATCTTACATGTGCAGCACCATTTTAGATAAGTAATAAAAGTGGGAATAAAGCTTTTTTCTGAAAATGCACAAGGCCTAAGCATGCAATTTCCTGTGCATCTTTTGAGAGCTGCATTTCTTATCTAGGCTGAGAAAATGCTCAAAAGAAAACCATTTGGCTTTGGTGGGTATAGATGAAACCAAAGAAATCTGCGGAGAGTTAAGTGTAAGGTACCAGGACCCGGTTGAAGGTCCAGTTTAGAAGACTATAAAGAGAATGTGAAGCAGGGGCGTAGCCAGACAACAGATTTTGGGTGGGCATAGGCAAGAAATGGGTGGGCACCAAGTGTTCTTCCCAACCGCCACCAGAAAAATATCTGAGCTGGCAGGAAAACGCTTCTTTCCACCTTGGCAGTCTGCAGCAGGCATGCGCTGAAAACTGAGCATGCACAGGTGCCGGTATCATGGAGAATAGCGTTTTCATTAGCATCAGGGGGAAATCTTCAGCTGGCGGAGAATGGGATCCCCACCAGCTACCACTAAACATATGCTACTGTTGGGTGGGCCTGAGCACTAAGTGGGTGGGCCCTGGCCCACCTGTGGCTACACCACTAATGTGAAGATGTTTGTGAGTTAGATATAGATGTTTGTGAGTTAGATATTATGGGGCCCTTTTTCTAAGCCGCGTAAGCGTCTACTTAGTGCCCAACATCTGCCAGAATGGAGTTACCATACAGCTATCGTGTGGCCCTTGCGGTAATTTCATTTTTGGCGTGCGTTTGTATGCACGCCCAAAAAATATTTTGTATTTTCTGGCGTGCGTCAGCTACGCGTACCAAGTGGCATTTGGCGTGCATAGGTCATTACCGTCCGGTTACTGCAAGAGACTTTACCGCTAGGTCAATGGCTGGCGGTAAGGTCTCAGACCCAAAATGGATGTGCGGCAATTTTGATTTTGCCGCACGCCTATTTTCGGCAAAAATTTTCAAAAAAGGGCTTTTTTTACAGACGTGCTGAAAAATGGATTGGCGTGCACCCAAAACCCGCACCTACACTACCGCAAGCCATTTTTCAGCTCACCTTAGTAAAAGGACCCCTGTGTTAGCCAAATCTGTATAAGGTAAGAGATTTGTAAATAGGAATCAGAGTAAAAGAGGCTTCGAACAGATAAACCTTTTTCTGATCTGAAGAAGAAGGGTTACCTTCGAAAGCTAATGAGAAAATTAATTTAGTCCAATAAAAAAAGGGATCATCTTATTTTCTTTTCTATGTTTTGATTTATTTTCTATCTATTACCTTTAAAGATAAATTAAAACTTCAGTTACCAAGCCCAAAAAATGTAGAGATTACAGAGAGAAACTGTTACAAAGCTGAAACAGGTGTTTTGTTAGGAAAACAAAATCTAATGTGTTCAGAGTGTGGTGTGAAATCATTCTCCAGTGAAGCGGAATTGCTGTAGACAGTCTGTAAGAAAAAGCGCTACTGCACTGTGTTTGGCTGTCTGATCGCTGGGAATTTAAGATTTTGATTCTACAAGGAGCATCAGATTTACCTAATGAACTGTGAGCTTAGTATGTATATTTTACTGAGAAGGAGAGAGTGAAGTGCAACAGTGAAATCTGCTGCTGAGATACTAAGACTGGGGACACAGTACTTTCATTTTCTCTTATTAAAATGATATCACTTTCATATTAGGTATTCTGAGCAAACCGTACGCCAGAATGTAGAAGATTAATTGGTGAAACGGAGACAGGTTCCTTTTTTTAAAAAAATTCTTTCATCATGGAGACTCACTATCTTTCTACCCTCATCTCCCCTTACGTTCCCGCCCGTAACCTCCGTTCACAGGATAAATCCCTCCTCTCAGTACCCTTCTCCACCACCGCCAACTCCAAGCTCCGCTCATTCTGCCTCGCCTCACCCTATGCTTGGAACAACCTTCCTGAGCCCTTACGCCAAGCCCCCTCCCTGCCCGTCTTCAAGTCTTTGCTTAAAGCCCACCTCTTCAATGCTGCGTTCGGCACCTAACCCTTACCGTTCAGTGAATCCAGACTGCCCCAATTTGACTGCCCCTATCGGACCGACCATTCACTTGTCTATTAGATTGTAAGCTCTTTGAGCAGGGACTGTCTCTCTTTGTTAAATTGTACAGCGCTGCGTAACCCTAGTAGCGCTCTAGAAATGTTAAGTAGTAGTAGTAGAGGAATGATGTGATTAAGATGGGTTGAAATGTGAAAGACCAGCCTAAAGGAGACTGGGAGAAAACTTGCGAGGGTCCCGAAGTGTAGTAATAATGAGTTCATGTGTCACATGCACAATGTACACAAAGAGAGGGGGGGCTCTTTTACTATGCCGCGTGGGTACGTACTGTAGCTATAGGACATGAACCCAAACGACAGGACTACTATGGTAGCCTGCAGGGCCACCGAGAGACTAGGCCGGGCCCAGGGCAAGGCTGCCCCGTCTCCGCCCCCCTGCTGCTGCCGCTCCCCGTCACTCCCCTTGCTGCTGCCGCCCCCGTCACTCCCCCTGCCGCTGCTGCTCCCCGTCACTCCCCTTGCTGCTGCCGCCCCCGTCACTCCCCCTGCCGCTGCCGCCCCCCGTCGCTCCCCCCGCCACTGCAGTCCCTGGTCTCACCTGCCTACCTCCATGGCTCCGGGCCCCCTACATTCAAAGCGGCAGTAGCAGATCGCCTCTCTTCTGGCCTTCCTTCCCTGTGTCCCGCCCTCGTCTGATGTAACTTCCGTTTTTTCCGTGAGGGCGGGATACAGTGAGGGAAGGCCCGAAGGGAGGCGATCTGTGACTGCCGCTTCGAATGCAGGGGGCCCGGGGCTGAGGAGGCAGGCAGGTGAGACCGGGACTGCAGCGCCGGCGGCCTGACCCTGGGCCCGGGGAATTTTGCCCCCCCCCCCCCCCCTCTTGGCGGCCCTGGTAGCAAGACAGTTATGAGTAAAGCTAGGCCTCACACTACAGGTCCAGATGGCAGGTCACTGAGAAGCTAGTTAATAAGGGTTAACACAGAATCTCATGTCCTTTTCTGCTTATGAAAAAGCAAAATGAGCTGACATGGAGAAAAAATAGAAATATGCTTTGCAGGAGAATATGGTTTATTATTCTCATATATCCGTAGCCTTCTGAATCTTTTTGTCTCCTCACTTAGTGGGTGATAAGTACATTATTGCCTGGAGTGGTGGATACTCTAGCCGATGGGTAATTAGTAGTTTATTACTTGGGGAGGGCAAAAAGATATTACAGTACACGTGTCCTACGCTCATAAGTTTTGATCTACCGCCTGGCTACCACGTGGCCTGGGCGGTAATTTCATTTTTTACACAGGTCCACTAGGTGCACCGGAACATTTCCGGCGTGCGTCACTAACCGGGCAGTAATGGGCATTGTACGCGTGTAGACCATTATCGCCTGGTTAACGCATGAGACCTTACCACCAGGTCAATGGGTGGCGCCAATTTTTATTTTGCTGCACGTCCATTTTTATCCCCCTCCCCCCCAAAAAGGCCTTTTTTTCAGGCACACTGAAAAACGGACCTGTGCGCGTCCAACACACGTGTCTACACCAGCACAGGCTATTTTTTGGCGCAGCTTAGTAAAAGGACCCCAGCGTTAATTATTTTCATTAGAATTCCAGCAGAAACAAGGCTTTGGTAAATATAGTTGGGGCACATTGAAACCCTCTTGTCTTTTAGGGGAAGGAGAAATCCGTGAAGGAGGCATAACTGTCATTAAAAAGAAGTCGTAACTGATTTGAGTGATATATTTGCGTTAATCTGTAAGACGTGGTTCACTATACGAATGAAAACCTATGAAGCTGCAACATTTAAAGACACATAAAATTGTACTAAGAAAATACTAGGACTAGGGGGGCATGCAATGAAGCTACAAATTTAAAACGAATCAGAGAAAATATTTCTTCACTCAACGTGTAATTAAACTCTGGAATTCGTTGCCAGAGAATGTGGTAAAGGTGGTTAGCTTAGCGGAGTTTAAAAAAAGGTTTGGACAGCATCCTAAAGGAAAAGTACATAGACCGTTATTAAATGGACTTGGGGAAAATCCACTATTTCTGGGATAAGCAGTATAAAATGTTTTGTACATTTTTGGGATCTTGCCGGGTATCTGTGACCTGGATTGGCCACTGTTGGAAACAGGATGCTGGGCTCGATGGACCTTTGGTCTTTCCCAGTATGGCAATACTTACTGTATATACTAAATGGTTTTTGCAGGGTGAAGAAGGTCAGCCTGTAAAACTCCACTGCCACTTTTGAATGTCTTTCAGCAACTGAAAGGAGAGAAAGAAATATTCTTGATTCAACATTGTTCTTTTAGACAGATAACAGCTCTCCGCACATATCTTCCAACCTACTTGGAGTACAAAACCTTGTTTTTGTTTTCTAGCGTTTCTCCTTGACTTCCATGATCATCCTATGCCCTGTTGGCTTACCCCCTCCTTTAATGCACATCGTAAGGAATTGGGATTGCAAAAGGCAAAAAGTGGCCTGTGCTGGTGTAGGCATGCGTTATGCATGTGCACAGGTCCATTTTTCCGTGCGCCTGGAAAGTTTTGTGGCCGAAAACGGACGTGCGGCAAAATTAAAACCACCACCCATTCAGTTAGCGGTAAGGTCTCACGCGCTAACCAGGTGGTAAGCGTCAGCACATGTAAACTGCCAATTACCACCAGGCAAGCCCCATGCGGTAGAGAATCCCAAATATTTTCTACCGTGTATTTTCGATGCGCATCAAAAATGAAATTACCACCCGGGGCACGCAGTTGCTGAGTGCTATTTCCAATTTGATGCACGTTGGATGTGCGTAGGCACCTACACGGCCCCCTTTTACCAAGCTGCAGCAAAAGGGGGCCTGCATTGGTGTCGGTGCATGTTTTACACACACACGCCGAGGCCCCCTTTTACCGCAGCTGGTAAAATGGTCGATCTCACTTTCCTTCAGGAAACGGCTGGGTGGCAAGTAAAGCACTTGCCACGTGGCCATTTCTGGGGGGGAGCCCTTGAGGTGGCGGTAAGGGCTCCTGAACTAACTCGGCAGTAACCGGGCAGCGAGTAGTACTGTCCAATTACCGCCGAGTAATATTAGGTGTTACAATTTGCATAGCGCCAATATGGAAATTCTTTTTTTTATATATAACTAAAAATGAACTTTTTTCAATCGGATATTTTTAACATATTATACCTGAAATGTTACATTCACAGCAAACACTGTAACTTTCACTCTTTAACATTCATTTATTTCTTATTTCAGTGAAGCTACATATCAAGTAGCAATATTGATGACCATGAATAAGAGATTGGATTGAAACATTATAGTAATGGCTTCTTTCTGGAATATACCTTTGCCAGATGATGGTACAAGACAATCTAACTTGGTGCCCTCCAGTCTTTCCACACGTCTTTGGCAAACCCCTTTTGCTGTGGATGAAGTATCTAGTGGAGCAGCTGGAGACATTCTATTTAACTCCAGTGGTTTTACATCTGATGGACATGTTCCATTGGGTTTTGATCAGCTGGCACAGGAAGAGGACAGGTGGATCCCTTTTTATAGCCCATTGTGTCCTTACCAACCTGAACAAGACTCATACCATGAGTTGCACAATTTTAACTGGAATATGAAAGAATATTCAGGCGAGTTAAGACAACCTCAAGACTTTCAAGAACCTCCATGGTCCTGGCAGCAAAATACCGAGGGACCGTCAATTGGTTTTGAGTCGTTTGTGCTACCAGACTGCAGGAATAATAATGTCGCACATCCCCTTTCAATGTACAGCGAAGCAACAGACAACTACGGTGCAAACAGGAGGTACAGTTATCCAACCTCATATACGAACACTACAGATAGAAACTGGAGAAATGAATCAGAAAATCGGACTCTTGACATAGGATTCGAAGGCAGTGCACATCTCTATCAACCAGCCAACGTGGAGACTTGGCAAGATGCAAAGCAAAGGGAGGACTTAGCTTTCCATGGAAATTCTGGAGAATCATATTTAAACATCCTCCGAAGTGTAACGGACGGACCATCCAGGCCAGGTTCATATGCAATGACTAGTACAAGATGCGAGGTATGTTGTACATAGGGATTTCTGAAAGTAGTGAAGAGACATTAGTGGAACCATAGTTAAAGAAAATTAATGCATGGCCAAAGATTTGAGCAGAAGCAGAGTTAATGAAATGCCCACCAAAGCGATATTACATTGTCATAGATTTATAAATATTCAAAAACTAAAGACACTTCTGGATCAGGGGCACAGAAGTCAAGTATAAAAAGAATAATAGATTGAGCAGACCTAAGTACAAATTATGGTAAATGCACTAATAGTGACGTTTACATCAGGACAGTGCACAAAAAAAAAAAGATTATTTTTTGTTTCTTCTTTGCTTTGTTACATATAACTAAAACAAAACCAAAAAACAAATCAAGGGAGTAACATCAGGGTTTTGTTAAAAGCTGCTGTGCCCAGATATTCTGGGTCGTCAGAACTAAGGGGTTATTTTACTAAACAGCAGTAAAAAGTGGCCTGTGGTAGTGAGAGGCGCATTTTTATGCGTGCGCTGGGCTATATTTTTTTTTACCATGGCTGGGAAATGGGCCTGCACTTAAATTAAAACTGAGCCTTTACTTAGTGGAAAGGGCTCATGCGCTATCCGTGTGGTAACCATGCAGCGAGCGCCAACTGCTGATTACCACCGGGAACGCCCCCCACAGTAGAAAATAGAAAATTATTTTCTACTGCGGGATTCGGCACGCACTGTCCCCCCACTCAGGACACACACAGCTGCCGCTGCCACCTCTCACTCACTCGCTCACTCAGGCCTCCACCGCCCCCCTGCCACCTACCTTTCTGCGTCAGTGCATCTGCTCCTTCCCAGCCTCCAAGGGGGGCCCGGTGTCGGGGTCTATCTCTCTCCTTCTACTGTGTACCTGGCACACAGGAACAGGAAAGAGACAGACCCTGGCACTGGGCCCTGGGAATTGCCCCCCCCCCCCCACCCTTCTTGGCAGCCCTACACGGTGTTTACCACAGCTTTATAAAAGGTCCCCTTAGATAAGTGGAGTGGAGGAGTAGCCTAGTGGTTAGTGCAGCAAACTCTGATTCTGGAGAACTGGGTTCAATTCCCACTACAGCTCCTTGTGACTCTGGGCAAGTCACTTAACCCTCCATTGCCCTTGGTACAAAATAAGTACCTGAATATATGTAAACCGCTTTGAATGTAGTTGCAAAAACCTCAGGAAGGCAGTATATCAAGTCCCATTTCCCATCATATACATTCAGTATTACCTGATCTTCATTGGTTACATATTGACCAGAGATTTGAGAGCCTATTCTTCAACATTCAGGATGGATTGGTTGGAGAGGATCTGATAGTGAACTGTATGAAGGAACATAAACCAGGAAGATGTCTATATTCCTCTGTCCAGGAAACCCTGGAAAGGGTGGGATGTATATTGTTAATTGAGACTCAGAAGCGGGCCTTCTCAAGTGTGAGATCAGACCTATGGAACCAGTGACTGGGAGAAGTCTAGGATTGTAAAGATTGTATGGTCTTTTGTAAAAAGTGCAAGGACTGATTAATTTACACCAGCCTTTGGAGAAACTTAAAGGTTTGAAGATAAGGTTTTAGAGGGGTCTCTGAACAGATATGTTCCCTTTGCATGGTTTCTTGACTGATTTTATTATTTGCTTTGTGAATTTTTTTCAGACACAGGAAGGGGAAGTTATTAACATAGGCTACTGTTAAGACGTGTTATTTTACTTGTAACTGTAGCCTACGTTAATAACTTCCCCCCTTATTGACTTAACGATAGAAAAAATATTCAAATAACTAACTAAATAAGTCTTCAAAGCTTTTCCTTAGATAACAAAACTTGCAGATTGATCTCTGTAAAGACTGCAGTGTCTATATGATAAGCAATCTGAACCACTGCTCTTGGGAAGGGGGCAATTGATACTTCATGTATACATTGCTTTTGCATTTACCGAAATGGAGGGGGGGGGGGGGTGACTGTCAATAGTGATATATCCCTCTCGCTTTCTGATGAAAGGGATAATATTTCACTCTCATTTATCTCTACATATTCTCCACTAATTCTGGAAGATAGATGAGTGTTTCCAGGAGATTTGCCTTCAATCAGGTCGGATGTTGTGTTTTGTCTGGCCCTGCTCATCTCCATCTCGTACCGACTGTAGAGAGTGCCGACCCAGCTGATAATACATCTTTGGGGACTTACAGGGGCCCGGTTTCAACTTTTTCAGACTCCCCATAGCTGTCTCGGATCATCTCCAGCCGTTCCATGTGTTGTCTTGTTTTTTCAGACTCCGGATTGGTGCCTTGGCGTGATAGAAATCAAACCAAACAGTGATGAAAGGCCGACTTCCTTTTGTGACAGCGTGAATAAGTATGTACTGCCCTGCATTTCATTTGTGTTTTATTAACATGCATGCAGCAAAATCCTGGTATATGGAGTAGTAGGTATGAACCGTACGGTTTTATCATGTGGAAAAAACCCATGTGATGTTTGTACTGCAGGGTTCACCTCTGGGAAGCTGAAATCATAATGCCAGAGAGATAGTGTAAATATTCTGGGAGCACGCTCTCAGTCAAGTTTAAACATTAATCACCACTTAGCACATCAGATTTCTTTAATATAGCTTTAACAGAATGATGAGAAGGGGTAGAAGGCGCAGTGGTGGTGTGACCAGCTCTCCTAGTCCTTCCTCTCTCATGGATTTGTCACTACCAGGTGAATGGAAGATCAAAGGTCAAGAATAGGCCAAGATGTGGCAAGAAAAGAAAAAGAGGCATTGACTAGAACAGGGAGGTGGTAATCCTCAAATTCTGGGCGTAGCATTACTTTAGGCTGCCACCTATGGAATGAAATGGTGGCAAGTGCTTAGAAATGTTGTCCCTGATAACATTTTATTTATTTATTTATTTTATTGAAAAGATTTATAACTTCTCTGTCTACAATGTTTACAGCCAGTGCATTTTGTCTAGCAAAAAAGGTGCCGGCACTCAAATGCCAGGCAACCCTTCAGAGACTATCCAGCTTATAATCGAACGAGAATAACGCCCAAGTTCCGACCTAAATCGGGAGATGGGCGTTCTTCTCACAAAAACAAATAAAGCGGTATAATCGAAAGCCGAACTTTGGACGCTTTCAACTGCACTCCGTCGCGGATGCGGACAAAGTTGACGGGGGCGTATCGAAGGCGTGTCGAAGGCGGAACTGGGGCGTGGTTATCGGGCGAACAGAGATGGGCGCCCTTCGCCGATAATGGAACAGTTTTGAGCTAGAATTTAGGACACTTTTCCTGGACCCTGTTTTTTGACGAATAAGGCCCCCAAAAGTGCACTAAATGACCAGATGACCCCCAGAGGGAGTCGGGGATGACCTCCCCTGACTCCCCCAGTGGTCACTAACCCCCTCCCACCACAACAAATGATGTTTCACAACTTTTTACTTTCACCCTCAAATGTCATACCCTCCTCCCAAGCAGCAGTATGCAGGTCCCTGGAGCAGTTGTTAGGGGGTGCAGTGGACGTCAGGCAGGTGGACCCAGGCCCATCCCCCCCCCTACCTGTTACAATTGTGCTGCTTAATGCTACTAGTCGTCCAACCCCCCCAAACCCACTGTACCCACATGTAGGTGCCCCCCTTCACCTCTTAGGGCTATAGTAATGATGTAGACTTGTGGGCAGTGGGTTTTGAGGGGGATTTGGGGGGCTCAACACCCAAGGGAAGGGTGCTATGCACCTGGGAGCTCTTTTACCTTTTATTTGGTTTTTGTAAAAGTGCCCCCTAGGGTGCCCGGTTGGTGTCCTGCCATGTGAGGGGGACCAGTGCACTATGAATCCTGGCCCCTCCCACGAACAAATGCCTTGGATTTATTCGTTTTTGAGCTGGGCGATTTCATTTTCCATTATCGCTGAAAAGCAAAAACGCCCAGCTCACACCTTGACGAATAAAACATGGGCGTCTTTTTCTTTTAAAAAATACGATCCGCCCCGCCCCTTCACGGACCCGTTCTCGGAGATAAACGCCCATGGAGATAGGCGTTTCTGTTCCATTATGCCCCTCTATATATACTATTCCCTCACGAATATGTCATAATAACACTCTGTAAGCCACATTGAGCCTGCAAATAGGTGGGATAATGTGGGGTACAAATGTAATAAATAAATAAAATTGAGGGACCCACCCCACAATAGCCAGGCCCCCTGCAACCAGTCGTAGAATCTGTGACGAGGCAGAATTTGTATGTAGGGCCTGAGCTCTTTCATTAAAACTTGAGGACCATGGGTCAATTTTAGCAGACAGTGGAAAAGGCGCCCGGTACTCAGTACCCCCAAGTACCCCCTCAAAAAAAGCCCTGTTTACAGCTTGTACAAAACACAGCTATCAAGCTAATCACCAGCCATAATAAATTTGATCATGTTACCCCAGTACTAAAAGCAGTGTATTATTTCCCATTGACCCATCATATAAACTAAAAATGTCTGCGTCTAGTGTACAAAATTTCTGCCTCCGGAGAACCAGCCTACTTATCTCATCTTCTGACTCGTCATAGGAGCCAGCTCTGGGGGTGCTTGAGAGAACTCCTTGTATGTGTCCAGGGAGGGGTTATTTCCATTGGGCTTGGCACCCCCAATAATTCTGGAAAGTTGGCTCCTGTGCCGCTCATACACTTAGATTCTCCCACCAGAACCAACTTATAGTCTCTGCTTTCTGTGAAATCGGATATGACAGTATAAAATGTTTTGTACATTTCTGGGATCTTGCCGGGTATTTGTGACCTGGATTGGCCACTGTTGGAAACAGGATGCTGGGCTCGATGGACCTTTGGTCTTTCCTAGTATGGCAACACTTATGTACTTATGCTACTATTTGAGATTCTGAACGGAATGTTGCTACTCTTTGGGGTTCTACATGGAATGTTGCTACTATTTGAGATTCTGAACGGAATGTTGCTACTCTTTGGGGTTCTACATGGAATGTTGCTACTATTTGAGAATCTGAATGGAATGTTGCTGCTCTTTGGGGTTCTACATGGAATGTTGCTATTGTTTAGGTTTCTGCCAGGTATTTGTGACCTGGATTGGCCACTGTTGGAAACAGGATGCTGGGCTCGATGGACCTTTGGTCTTTCCTAGTATGGCAATACTTATGTACTTATGACACTACGCAACAGTCCATCTTTCCAGTTGAAAGTCCTGAGCTCATTCATCTCCAATTCTCATCGTCCCTACAAAAATTCAAGACTGACTTAAAAATCTTCTTCTTTGCAGATGCCTATGGCTAGGGCTGTTAATATTATGTCCTGAGGGCACAGTTGCCAACCCGGACGTCACAACCCCTCTCCTCTTGTGCTTTCCGCCTAACTTTCCTATCAAATATTGTACTTCATTCCCTTCCTCCCTCACAGTCTGTTGTTCAGTTCTCTAAACCTTTTCCAAATTACCTCTATATTGTAAGCCGTTCAGATATCGCTTGATGGGCGAGATATAAGCTTTTGATAAACTTGGAAAGCATTTCGTCTCCTTCTCTATGCTCTCTGTAGGTGGAGGAAAAGATATCCTGCCTCGGACACCAAGTCAAACTCTGGCATGGTCTGGAACGTTGCAACCACATTCCCGAAGCAGCTCCTCAGTAATTCAGTCTTCAAGGGTCACGTTCTGACTCATGCAACATCACAGCCAATAAGTTTCACAACAGCTGGTAAGTGAATTCTGCTCTTTCCCCCCTCACATAAGAGAGAAAGCCCATGATAAAATGAGACTCCCAAGTTTTGTAAAGTACCGTGAACGTGGCTCGTTCCTGCTCCTTCTGGTTACCCAAGGCTCTTAGTAATAACTTGTGTAAGGTGGGTCCCTTGCTTATGCTCAGAGACTGTACGAAGGGACTAATCACATAACTTATTTCTTGCTATCGGACCACAGCCGGGACCAGTAAAGACTGGGAGGCCGTAGGCAAGTACTCCACAATCAGTCAATAACTTAGACCACTCTGGTATTGTTATTGTTAACCCTTCTTGTTGTCTCGTTACAGCTACCTGTCTTGTTCAAGATTTTATTATGGATATCCTACGTCGTACCAATGAGTATCCGCCCCAGGAGGAGCATTTCCTCAGCATCTGTGGTAGCGATGAGTTTTTACAAAAGTATGTACTCTGATATCATTGACTCACATGCCAGGGCCTGCATAGCTAAGTGGGTGAATTTAGGACAGCAGGTCACCTGCGTAGCTATGTGGGTCCCGGCCGGTACTGAATATTGTTGGCACCCGCATAACTGCTGACACCTCCCCAATGCCGTCCCTTCCCCCCCCCCCCCCCCCCCCCTTGACTTGCCTGGTTTAGTGCCGCTGAATATCGGCGGTTGGATATCATTTTTCTATTGGGATATTGGGATGGTGTTCTTTTTTTTTTCACTGAATATCAGCTGGGACCTTCATAACTAGTTTTATAATTTTGAAATCCTCTCAATCCCCTTCCCAGCCACCCAAAAAAGCTCCCTTCCTTCCTACTCCATCTCCCAGCCCATGAGACTGAACACACTCCCCACCCCAGGAATGGCTCCCCCTTCCATCATCAACACCCCGGTCCAGTTAAGCCACCCCCCAGGCCTACCTAATAGCCCTGGTGGTCCTAGTGGGGGCAATGAGGGCAGGAGTGAAGCTTCCTTATGGCTGCCTGTGGAAAATGGCTGCCATGACCTGTGTTCTGTCATTACCACCATATGTAATTCCCTCATCCTTTATTTATCCTGTTTGTCTGTCCTGATTAGATGGTAAGCTCTGTTGAGCAGGGACTGTCTCATATGTGTTTAGTGTACAGCACTGCATACGTCTAGTAGGGCAATAAGCATGATAAATAGTAGTAGTAGTCATGTAGACAGAGACGTTGGGGTAACTAAAGTCCATTGGGTGGAATAAGGGAGGACGGTGGCGTTAGGTATGGAAGGAGAAAAGCCAAAAGCCCACCTCTACATGCCAACATCCCCCACTTTTAATTAACGACATTACAAAAAAAGAATATCCTAGAGCCATCTGTGCATAAACATACATAGTAACATAGTAACATAGTAGATGACGGCAGAAAAAGACCTGCACAGTCCATCCAGTCTGCCCAACAAGATAACTCATATGTGCTAATTTTTGTGTATACCCTACTTTGATTTGTACCTGTGCTCTTCAGGGCACAGACCGTATAAGTCTGCCCAGCACTATCCCCGCCTCCCAACCACCAGCCCCACCTCCCAACCACCGGCTCTGGCACATACCTTATAAGTCTGCCCAGCACTATCCCCGCCTCCCACCACCGGCTCTGGCACAGACCATATAAGTCTGCCCAGCACTATCCCCGCCTCCCAACCACCAGCCCCACCTCCCAACCACCGGCTCTGGCACAGACCGTATAAGTCTGCCCAGCACTATCCCTGCCTCCCAACCACCAGCCCCGCCTCCCAACTACCGGCTCTGGCACATACCTTATAAGTCTGCCCCCAGCACTATCCCCGCCTCCCACCACTGGCTCTGGCACAGACCATATAAGTCTGCCCAGCACTATCCCCGCCTCCCAACCACCAGCCCCGGCACAGACCGTATATGTCTGCCCAGCATTATCCCTGCCTCCCAACCACCAGCCCCGCCTCCCAACTACCGGCTCTGGCACATACCTTATAAGTCTGCCCCCAGCACTATCCCCGCCTCCCACCACCGGCTCTGGCACAGACCATATAAGTCTGCCCAGCACTATCCCCGCCTCCCAACCACCAGCCCCGGCACAGACCGTATAAGTCTGCCCAGCACTATCCCCACCTCCCAACCACCAGCCCCGCCTCTCGATCTTGACTAAGCTCCTGAGGATCCATTCCTTCTGCACAGGATTCCTTTATGCTTATCCCACGCATAACCTCCCAGTTATTTTTATCTCACCCAGTAAAACCACCAGTATCATTTATAGCATCATTGAACTGATTCTGCTACGAGTGAGTGAAATCTGGATTCACAAAACTGGACAGAATCTCAATATAAAACCTGCAGTTCTATAACACAGACTCCACATTGTTTCCCCTGACAACTCTTTGCCAAACTGAGCGTATTCAAATGTAAGTTTATTATAAGCAAAGTAGTTAAAAAAAAACTTCTAGACAATCTAAAATACAACAGGAGCTCTGACATTTTAATTTGTGAGAATCTATATAAATACCTCACCCCTCTGGGCACACATATGCATTTAAGAACTAGCCGGCACCTCCAACTCTTATATAACAGGATATAATCTGTGAAATATGATAACTGCATTATAACACCAGCCAGTGTTCATTAACACATTCTGAATAAAAGCGGTGATAAAGCGAATCCGTGTGGAAGCCAGAGGTACCTCTCCCTAAATAACTGCAACCACATATCATGTCTACAGTGTTACCAGACATCGCAGGACTGTGTACATACACAACCAGGGTAAGTGACTGCAAAGAAAGACGTAAATCGGCTCCCAGCCGTCCGCGCACCCCAGTGACCTCCCACCACTTCAATAATAGGTCAAGAGCAATTGTAAAAAAACAAGGAGTCCAGCTCATTATCTGCACTTACATCTTTAGCAGAGTTTCAATCATAGCTTTAAGGAATTATTTCCTCCAATGCTGAATACACTGCCTGAACTGTGAACCATGATTATGGAGCAATTTCTGTAGTGGTTTCTGGTTCAAATATCCTACTGTACGTTTAGACAAAGGTACAGCAGAGGGAGCTGTTGAGTTGGGGAAAAAGGAGCACAAGAATGTAGGGAATGAAAAAAGGATGGTCCCTCGTGTCGCCTATTTGAAGACTGGATGTCATCACTACATTTCATGAAGGACCAGCTGAACTAGACGTGGTTTTAGCTTTTCACGTGTAGGGACTTGTAAGAAAAGCAACCCAATGTTCTGTTTCCTGCCTTCAGTGAGACAGAGCCAGAACTGGTTCAGCTGGTCCCAGCGAGGCTGTAACATCTCCTCTTGCTTCCTTTTATTTATTTATTTAGACTTACTATACCGCCTTTGCTAAAGTATAGTTCAAAGTGTTGTACACGTCAAAAAATGAAACATATAACACACAGGAATAGAGCTACAAGTTTAAATAGGAAAGGAAAGAAGAAAAGAGAGCAGGCTGAATAGCAAAACCAAACGAAAAAAAAAAAGACCATTACACACAGTGAAACACCGAAAAACACTTAATTCAAATTATGGAAAAGGCTTGATGGAAAAAGCCAGGACTTAAGTAGGGATTTGACTATCTTTCCAGAAGATGCTGTACGGATATTTGGGGGGGGGGGGGGGGGCAAAGAGTTCCAAAGGGCTGGTGCAACAAAGTACAATACACGATGTTGTTTACATTCTAGAACAGCTGGTTTTGGGTTAGGGAGGACGAGACGATGGTCATTAAGTGAACGAAGGGAGCGGGAAGGACAGTAGGGGATAGTGAGTGATGAGAGGTACAGGGGGATGCCAATGCGGAGGGCTTGAAAGGTAAGCGTAAGAACCTTGAAAATAATCTGTTGTTCTATGGGTAGCCAATGGTGAAATTTGAAAAGTAGGGGAAATATAGTCTAACCGATGTGCTTTGCAGAGAAACCCTCTGCACTGCTATGAATTTACAGCTTGTCTCACTAACACACTCAATAATTACCGTGGATTCTTTTGGATTCGTATTATATAAATGAAACCTTTATTAGAGGTGCTAAATTCTACAATGATTAAGGTATATACAATGATTAGCTATATAAACAATCATTACATCACTGGTCTCTACATCTAAGCAATGCTAAGAGTTCTTAGACCAGGAAAGGAAATAATAATACACTATACATACAATCATCACTGGTCCTTACATCATCCAGGCTCTTATCATCAGCTGGGGGGCCCTTTACAGCAAAAGCCAGGACCTTTTTAGACCAGGAACAAGTCCTCTGCGCAGTACGTACGTTACTCACAGATGAGCTCCCGATTTCACTGAAAGAAACTCCCATTTTTATTAGGCTCAAAACTCATGTTCAGAGCTAAGGGAAAATTACAGAATGCTTCTCTGTTTAGGTAAACAAGCCATACTGTGGGAACATGGTCACATGCTCTCCAAGTCCAGGTGGCCAAGCTGGGCCTGGAAAACAAGTGCCATCCTCCCCTTCACATACCAAATTAATTAGAGCTGTGTCTTATCTTCTGCATTCCAACTTATTTTCACACAATCAAAGTTAAACAATCATTTTTTTTAAACAGAATTACTTCTAATCAACAATACAGACCCCGAGTGCACTGCTCGGTCAAGACAGAGATGAAAAACAATCTTTAAAATTCACTTCCATTACAGCCTCATAGCACTGTTTTGCATTTTCTTTACTAATGAACAGTTGCAGCCCGAGTAGATAACATTACAGTAGTCAAGTCTGCTAGTAAATAATGCAGGATCGAAGCATACAATGTGCCGTGGTCTAGATAGCGCCATTACTGCAAGGAACAAGGATGTGACCTTCCATCTGAGTGAACAGGTTCTGCTTTCCATTCTGGCAGAGATGCAAAGAGGGAGATTTACCATCGCAAAGAAAACCACCCAGAGAACGAGAGTGGATGACCTGCATTTAAATGCCTCCGTTTAGAAGACCCCTCTCTCTGCTTCAGCTGAAATGGAGTGGTAGCTCAGTGTCCAGATCACGGGGCATGAGTTAATTTCTCATCAGAGCCTGGTCTTGTCTGTCTTGGAGTGGAGGAGTAGCCTAATAGTTAGTGTAGTGAGCTGAAATCCTGGCGTCCTGGGTTCGATTCCCACTGCAGCTCCTTGTGTCCTTGGGCAAGTCACTTAACCCTCCACTTCCCCAGGTACAAAAAAACACCTTCGATTGTGAGTCCGCCTAGTATCAGAGAAAGTACCTACATATAACATGTACGGTGCTGTGTATGTCTAGAAATGAGAAGCAATAGTATTACTAAATCGGTCGCCAACCTTGTGAGCCATACAACGCTGACCAATCTGTGCTCATCATATGCTTCACTGTCCTGGAACAACATGCCCATGAAGGAGTGCAAAATGTCCCACCAGGGCAAAAATTCAGAGGGTGAAGGAAAGTAAATTCTTAATTACAAAGTCAGTGGTAGTACATGATTTCTCAGTCTACCAAGGCTCTAAGGGGCAGGTTTTCAGGCATTGTGTTAAATCCAATAAAAGAAGCATAAGCACCCAGAAAAGCTATCCAGATCCCAGTTCATTTCTGGTTTTCCCTCCACTTTTTTGCAATTCCTAAGATCATCAAATTTTCAAAACATAAGCATTTAGAAGTCTTCTGATTTCAGCGCTGTCCAAAACTGTACATTTGTAGCCTGAACTATCTATTTGGGTGGACTCTGGTCTCTCCGACACCTGACAGAATATGCAGGACCGAGGCTTGCTTTTCTCTGAAATAAACACACGGTGAAATCAGGTTCTGCAAGGGCAGCATCTGATCATAGATTTGCTTGGCAGTTATGATGGACGTGGGATTCTGTTCTGTCTAACTCACGTATGTAACACCCCGCTAGAATATGCCAATGAATTCTCAGCAGGGTGATAAGAAGGGATTATATTACATGTCTGCTCATGTATTCCTTATGAGAAACTGTGTCTATGAGAGATTACTGAGGTGATCAAGCAGAAAAATTGATCTGACAACAGATGGAAACTGAAACTTTGATAGGGATTTTAGTCACGGTGAAGGGGAGGGAGATGAAAACAGCTCTGACCTTCATATAAAATCATGAAAAATGTTAAGTTCTCTGTTGTTCTTTTAATAAGGCTCGTAGGCGCCTAACTGCGTCCAACCAGCACCGTAGCCAGACCTTACGTTGGGAGGGGGCCAGAGCCCAAGGTTGGGGCACATTTTGAGTGCCGCCCCACCGCCACAGCTCACCTCCTCACCTCGCCTCACCGCTTCCCCTCGCAAACAAATACCTTTGCTGGTGGGTGTCCCCAACCCCCAGCAGCCGAAGCCGCCTTCTGTGCCGGTCTCCGGCGCAGCCATGTTCACTGCCCTGTTCTTCTTCCTTTTTGCTCCTCTTCTCAGTTTCACGTAAAGGAGCATCAGCGTGCACAGAAGGAGCAAGAAGAAAGAAGAGCAGGGCAGCGAACACGGCTGCGCCGGAGACCGGCGCTGAAGAAGGCTTCGTCTGGCAGGGGTTGGGGATCCCCACCAGCCAAACCAGGGGCCCGGATGAAATTTGCGGGGGCTCAGGCCCCTTTGGTCCCCCGTAGCTACGCCCCTGCGTCCAACTCCCATCAAATCGGCACTACAGCCTGGCTACCGCATGCCCCATTTTTCGCACACGCCCAAAACATGTGGAAGAAAATATTTTCTATTCTCTACCGTGGAGCCCTTACCTGGCGGTAATTAGCAGTAGGTGCATGCTGCATGCATACCACCCGGTTAGCGCGGGAGACCTTACCACTAAGTCAACGGGTGGCATTAAGGTCTCAGGCCGAAAATGGGCACGCGCTGGTTTTCATTTTTGCCGCACGTCCATTTTCTGGTACGTTAAAAACATCCTCTTTTTTTTTCCAGGCACGGTCAGGAAATGGACCAGCGTGCATCCAAAACACGCACATACACCAGCGCAGGCCACTTTTGGGCACGCCTTAGTAAAAGCGCCACTGTGTGATTTGTCGGGAAGCTTCATGTGGATTATTCTGAGTTTTGTGAGGTATTCTCAAGACTCCTACATTTTATTTGGGTTAATAGCTTTTCAGATAACATGTGTATCTGGATAACGCATACAAGATGTAATAACGGGGCCAGTAGGACAGTGTCATATTTTTTTCTTATATTGCTGGAGTTTCATCAAGGTTAGTCAATAGCCAAGAATGCCTTTGCAAGTTACAGGACTCTTCCTTAAATGGAGTTGGACATGATGCACAGGAATTAAAACAGGAGATTGCATTTTGAAGAGAATTTGGAGGGAAACATTGGTCTTTTGGGGTAGAAGAAGCCCTTCCTCTTCATTAGTTAGAAAGTCGCAGGAAAGCACATGACCTGCTGAAGAGTGAAGAGCACAGAGATAGTGGTAAAATGAGGCCTGAAATTCTTGAGACAGAAGCCCTCATCTGTGAATAAGAATTGCAAAATCATATCTTCTCTTCACGAGACTCATGGTGGGTGCTTATTTATCTACTGCAGTTAACACTTATTTACAGTCACAGAACTTTCCTGCCCAAAATTATTATCCCGTGCCCTCTGTGACCAGAGATTCTATGCACATAAAGCTGTCATAAGACCTTGTTAGAGGGCTTGTTAATAGAGTGGACAGGAATCAGATTTTATATATGAAGTTACGAGGCGGATCTGCCCCTGTTGTCTTCCTCCACAACTCTCTACCATTTTGGGTGCATGAGCGTTAAAATTATCGTTCTTAAACCAACACTGTCTCTTTGCCCACACTCTTGCCAGTGTTCCAACCCAGCTTCTCCAACCCTCTGAGATTAGATTTTGTTCAAGCTTTCAAAGGTCCAGGCTTTCTCTGCAAGTCAGATATGAGCAAAAGCTGACAAATATCAAAATATATATTGTGAAACATGAAACCGCCTTCCAGTGAGACTCTTGAGGGAAGGAGAGAGGTGGGGGTGGGGTAAAGTAGTGACAGAGAGAAACAGGAAGAAGTAGCTGTCATGGGGGCAGAAGTGGTAATACTGAAAGAAATCCCCATTTTTCATAAAGCAAGAGTTTGCAATGGTGGCAGTGAAGCGCATTTGGGAATCTCTTTGTAAAAAGAGAACGCAATATTACACAGCTCAAACGAGATCCCTATCCTATCCTTATGGGCAGACTTGAACCAATCAGGCGGTCCAGCAGCTGCGTCTCTTAATCCTTAGCCAGACTTCTGATTCTCATTCTGCCTGGTTCTGGTGATTCTGTGGACTCTCATTTAAAGCAGTCACCCATCTCGGTGCTGTTTCGAAAACCCTGCTTTCAAAAGCGGAAAATACTGGGCCTGTTAATGCTCTGATTGACAGGGGATATATATCTGCCCTTTTTCTAATGTCAACTGTTGTAGCAACTTGTCAGCTCAACCCCACGATAAAGGGACTTTTGTTTAACAAACGGTCATCTGTTGTTGTACAGTAATCGTAATGTTCCTGAGGTTATTGCAAATGAACTGCCTGGAAAGGAAAGCCTGCTTTCTAATCAGGGCTTCTACTTTTAAACCTTTCCAGATGCTCCATGCGGGGACAGAGCATGGGCCTCATTTACCCCATGAGTGAACTGAAGGGCACTCCACTCGTGCTTCAGAAAGCTTATCCAGCAGATTTTAGATTCATTTCTGTGAGTCTCTGCTCTGTTGGTTATTATTTCCAGTGGAGATGGAAGTGGGCAGCCTGCTCAGTATTTGCTGAACAAGTCGATCCAAGCCCAACGTTCTGATTTCCTTATGAAAAACTGCACAAGCCCCCCCCGCAAGCAAAGGGGTAAACTGGAATGCAGCCAGTTGGTGACCCCTAATTCAAATCCTTTTTGTTTCCATCTTAATTATACCTGCCTCAATGCCATTCCTTCAGCGGAATCTTACCTTTGCGTATCAGGCTGTCAAGTTGTGGAATTTTTTGCCATTTAAATTTACATTTCTTCCAGGTTTTTAACACATTTGAGAAAGTTTTAAAGATATTGTTGTTTCGAAAATATATAATTAAGAAGTAATCTTTGCAGTTAAGTGTATTGGATGTGTTTTTTGTGTTAATGATTGTCAGAGCAATATCTATGGTAATTTAGAATTTTCATTGATCTAGTATCTTGGTTGTGATCTGCTATAAACTATTTTCTATGATATTAGCTGGGTATAAACGATCTCACTGTTACTGTAAAATCTGGTCCTACTGTAATTACTCCAAGTGAATGGCACCACCAGGCTATAAAAGACTGATCATTTAGGGCGAGCGACAGATGTCATACAAGTTATGAAATCCCAGGCACATAAAAGGCTATTAAGCCAAATACTCCCTTCCCTCTTCTATTAACAAAAGGTTTTGTGCTGCATGATTTCCACTTAACTCAGTGTCAGAATTGCTTCAGAATCTTTTCATGCAATTCTAAATATTAATTTATCCAAAATAGCAAATACATTTTTTTAACTAAATATTTCAGTGATCACCTGCTGGGCAGCCATGAGTCTCTTCAAAAGACCACCTCTGACATCTTCCTTCGGTTGCATAAGAAGACCACGCTGTGGACCTGCCTGGCTCGCACGGTAAGCCCAACCTAAGAGTCCAAAGACACTAGCTTTTCATGAGTGGGCTGCTTCCATCTTGAATGAGGTTATTGTGGGACACTTTTACCTTCATGAATCTGCCTGATCTACACGGCCAGTCTTTCCCTTTCTGTTCCAGAGCCCCACAGACCTGACTTGGAGCACTGAAGCTGACCATGAGCAGGGAGTGAAAGGTTTCTCTCACCTGAGATTTGTATTTAGATTATTGAATTGTCCATTTTCATTTTTCCTGTTGGCATGTTCTTTATATGAAGGAAGAAATCTCAAGAGTTGAAGCTGCCTCGCGAGACTTCAACTCCCGACGGCCATTTTGAAACGCCGAGAGCCAGACTCCCACACGATGCAGCAAGGCAGCTAGCAGCACCGCTACGGGCAGGAAAGAGGGGGCTCTTTCTTTCCTGCACTGACCGAACAGGTACCTCTAGACCACCAGGGAGACTAGCGTAAGGGGAGGGGAAGGGACTCCCGTGCCCGCTAGCGCCCGTTTCATCAGAGGCAGAAACGGGCCTTTTTTACTAGTCATTTATAAATATGTTAAATGGCACCATTCCCAGTACAAATCCCTGCGGCACTCCACTATTCACCCTCCTTCACTGAGAAAAATGGCCATTTAACCCTACCCTCTGTTTTCTGTCCAATAACTACAGAAGGTCATTGCCTCATACCCCATGGCTCCTTAATTTTCTCAGGAGTCTCTCATGAGGTAATTTGTCAAAAGCTTTCTGAAAATCTAGATACACTACATCAAGCAGCTCACCTTTATCAACATATTTATTCACGCCTTCAAAGAAATGAAGCAAATTGATGAGGCAAGACCTCCCTTGGCTGAATCCATGCTGTCTCTGTCCCATTTTATGTTTGTCTACGTGTTCTGTAATTTTATTCTTTATAATAGTTTCCACTATTTTGCCCGGCTCTGAATTCAGGCTTACTGGTCTGTAATTTCCCAGATCACCCTTGGAACCCTTTTTAAAAATTGGCATCACATTGGCCACCCTCTAGTCTTCAAGTACTATGGACGATTTTAATGACAGGTTACAGATCACTAGAAACAGATCAGCAATTTTATATTTGAGTTCTTTCAGTACTCTGAGGTATATACCATCCAGTCCAGGTGATTTATCACTCTTTAACTTGTCGATTTGGCTCAGTTCATCTTCCGAGTTCACCAAGATTTCTTTTAGTTCCTCCGCATCATCACCCCTGAAAACCATTTCCGGTATAGGTAAATCTCTTGCATCTTCTTCCGTAAAGACCAAAGCAAAGAATTCATTCAATCTCTCCGCTATGGCCTTGTCCTGTCTGGATGCTCCTTTTGCTCCTTCCTCATCTGATGGTCCCACAGATTCCCTCGCAGGCTTCCTGCTTCTGATATACCTGAAAAAAGTGTTACTATGAGTTTTTGTTTCTGCAGCAACTTTTTCTTCATGTTCTCTTTTAGACTTCTTTATCAATGCTTTGCACTGGCTTAACAGTGCTTATGTTGCTTCTTATTTTCTTCAGTTGGATCCTTTTTCCATTTTTTGGAGGATGTTCTTTTGGTTCTAATAGCCTCTTTCACTTCACCTTTTAACCATGCTGGCTGTCATTTGCTCTTTTTTCCATCTTTGTTTTTACGTGGAATGCATCTAATCTGGGCTTCCATGATGGTATTTTTAAATGTCCACATCTGATTTAAGGTCCTAACCTTCACGCCTGATCCTTTCAACTTCATTTTAACCAATTTTCTCATTTTGTCATAGTCGCTCTTCGAAAATGAAAAGCTGCTACAGTAGATTTCCTTAGTAACTTCATTCCAGATATCAGCTCAAATTTGATCATGCTATGATCACTGTTTCCCAACGGATCCAACACCATTACTTCTCATACTATGCCCTGCATTCCACTAAGGATTAGATCCAAAATATCTCCCCCTCTCATTGGTTCGTGCACCAGTTGCTCCAAGAAGCAACTGGTACATCTTGAAATTTTACCTCCCTGCCACTCCCTGATGTAATATTTATTCAGTCAATATTAGGATAATTGAAACCACTCATTATTATAATGTTGTCCAATTTGCCAGTTTTCCTTATTTCTGTAAACATATTTTTATCTATCTGTTTGTTCTGTCCTGGTGGATGGTAGTACAGCCCTACCAGTATACTCTTCCCTTCACACCTGGAATTTCTATCCATAATGATTCCACGCTGCTATCTGTTTTATGTAGAATGTTTATTTTGTTTGACTCAATTCTTTCTTTAACATATAGTAACCCCCTCCCAATTTGATCCACTCTATAATTGGAATATAATTTGTACCCTGCTAACACAGTGTCTCATTGATTGTCCTCCTTCCACCAGGTCTCTGAGATGCCTATTATATCTACCTCATCATTTAGTGCTATATACCGTATTTTTCGGACTATAAGACGCACTTTTTTCCCCCCAAATTTGGGAGGAAAATGGGGGGTGCGTCTTATAGTCCGAAGGTAGAGATTTCCCTCCCTCCCTCCGAGTTCGGGATCGCGCTCCCTCCCTCCGAGTTCGGGATCGCCCTCCCCCCCGGCCCTGTCACCACTTCTCCCTACTCACGCGATCTTCCCTGGTGGTCTAGTGATGTCGGGGCAGGAAAGAGCCCCCTCTTTCCTGCCCAGCTCGCTGCTCTCCATCCTCCTGTATGGAGCCTGACGGTCTCGGCGAGATTCAAAATGGCCGCCGAGACTTCAATTCGCGTGAGTAGGGAGAAGTGGTGACAGGGCCGGGGGGAGGGCGATCCCGAACTCGGAGGAAGGGATTCGGACAAGACGCACCGGAGCACCTAGGTTTTAGAGGAGGGAAAAAGCAAATTTTTTTTTCCTATTTCCCTCCTCTAAAACCTAGGTGCGTCTTATGGTCTGGTGCGTCTCATAGTCCGAAAAATACGATACTCCCTTATTTTCAATGCTTCTAGCATTTGTATATAAACACTTCAAATTGTCTTTTTTTTTTTTCTTGCATGTACAGGCTGCTTTGGAGTTAATTGGGATAATTTGCATTCATCCTTTACACTGTTCTCCCTTTGAACACTCCTGGCTTTTTTTCGCCATTATTTAAACTTCTCTATGGGGGAATCCCTAAAGATCCTGTTTCAATAGTATCTTTCAAGGATGCTCCACACCAAACCATGAGCTCAGATTTACTGCCATGGGCTATCTCCTCTCACTCTGACAGTCAGGCGGGGAAGCACAGCCCCTGTTTTGGAAATTGTAGGTTCGTGAAACATCAAAACTGCTTTATTCCGGTAGATTGGAGAAGGTTCTGGTACAGCTGCACAGGCAGAATCTTAGCTACCTCTACGCTATTACTGTTTTGCATTTCTATAACCATACTAGATGTATGTAGCACTGTATAATACATGTAAGATCCAGTCCCTGCTCAGTAGAGCTTACGATCTCGGTAAAACATACAGAACAAGAAGATGTTGGTAATTTCTATTATACAGAAAATAATTAAAATCAGCAGGATATGTCATTTAAAATATTAATATCCTATGCGTGAGAGATCTCCAGATCAAGGATACAAGCTTCTCACCTAGAGGTTTGACTCTTGAATCGAATGAGCAGCTAAGGTGGATCCTGTGAACAGCATATTTAAGAATGCCCGAGGGAAGGGGTGTACTGTCTTTGGGACCAAATTAGAGTTTACAGAAGGGTGTCCTTTTTTCAGAAGACATATCTAGCAACTGCTTGAGAGGAAACGCAGAAGAGACTGCGATTTCCTTCTCTCAATGTGATTTTGCTATTCTGAAAACAATTGATAAATAATAAAGACCGCATTTTCAGCGCAGGCATGCTGGTCGTTTTAATAGAATTTCCTAAATAAAATTATTGCCCAGTGGGTCTGATTTAATTTGCAAGATTGTGCAGTATAGAATCCTGGAACAGCAGAGGGTTTTTAGAGGGTAGGACAGGTGAGTTTGGCTCATCCAATGGAAAGGTTACGGTGGACCCCTGAGGGCAAACAGTCTTGTATTTATATGCCGCAGTTGTTTTTATCTCTGCTCTAAATAACAATCAATACACTGGCTTGAGCTCATAAATCCAGGAGAAAAAAATATATAATAATTGATAATAATGGTACAATACTATTGATTATGATTTTCTACCCCCACGATTGAGGATCAGGTTTTGAATTACTCTTAATAGTAAAACATAAAAGTCAGCTAAGAAAATCCCATCACTTTCCTTCAAAAGCTATTTGTATTGATTAGAGACATCATGTGGGAACAAATCTGAGCTCCAGAATCAAGTCTTAACTGGGGCTTTCTGTGCAATTAACCCCCGGGAGCTTAATTGGAGTTTGTGTTATATCAAATTGCTACATGTCTACATGCTGAGCATGTAAGGAGAGAGTACGTGGGATATTCTGTTAGTGGAAAGGCCAAATTGGACTTTGGATCTATAATCTCACTCCTCCCTCTCAGTTATACAAATCTAAGCGCTTATAAAACTCTGCAGTGTATATCACTACTGTACCTTGTACTGGCAGCAGGGCTCTTGTTGCACTGTTTTGCATGTTCCTAAATGCAGCCCCAGCACTGGTGAGCATTCTGCATGTTTTACTGGCACAGGGTCCCTCCCAGTAGTGCAAAAACCAGCCCTGACCATTGCTGGCTGTGGAGAAGGACACGGGTATTCCTGTTGCTTGGCTACCACAGAGAGGGTTTAATTTGAAATGCAAATGAATGTAAATCATGCATGCACAGTTACCATTAATTTTAAGGATAACATTTTCATGTCTTTGATGGAATGGTACCACCAAGGCCTCAATCCAACATGTTTAGAACAATGACTTGACATTGTTCCATATGGTCATAAAGAGACACTTCTGATTTATTCATGCTTCTTGTATCAGTAGTAGAATTATTAGTGTTACTATTAATCGTATTTTATTGTGTGTATTGCCATGCAGAGACACAAGGGATACTACTACATTTTGTCTAGGAGACATGTACCATGCCGAGCACACAGGCCCAAGAGACGGTCCCTGCACCCTGAGCTTACAATGCATTCTAGGCAGACACACGGGACAAATGAGAGAATTGGGAGTTTTGTTTATTATCAGAAATGGTTAAAAATAACATGGGTAAGAATAGGAGAATAAGGGGCTAAAATTTAGGAGCACCTTTAATCAGACGGATCTTTGTAAAGCGTGATGCAGTGGCTCAGGAAGTCTGTTCTAGACATGCATCACAGCAGAGTAGAAGGAACTGGGTCTACTCTGCACTTGGCAAGAGAGGAGAAGAGAACAGAGAAGAGGGACTTTATCTGATGAACTGAGTTCCTGGGAGGGGTGTGGGGAGAGAGGAAAGATACTGAGGAGGTGCAGAATGAATGCACTTTTATGTCTTATGTCATTTCATGGCCTTCCTATCTGTTTCCATAGACATGTCAAACAGCTCTTAATGACTTATGAGCAGTAGCGATCCTAGCCGGCATGACACCCGGGGCGGAGCGCCGATGTGCCCCCCCCCCCCCGGGTGCAGCGCAGCCCCCCCCCCGGGGGCGAAATGACCCCCCCCCCCCCCCCCGGGTGCACGCCGGTGGGGGGGGGAGCCGCGGCACGCGCCTGTCAGCTGAGTTTGCTGACTTCGCTAACTTCGCTGCAGCTCCCTCTGCCCCGGAACAGGTTACTTCCTGTTCCGACCGGGGCAGAGGGAGCTGCAGCGAAGTTAGCGAACTCAGCTGACAGGCGCGCACCGCGGCACCCCCCCAGCGGCGTGCACCCGGGGCGGACCGCCCACCCCCTTGGTACGCCACTGCTTACGAGTAGTCACAGTGGGTCAGACCAGTGGTCCATCTAGGCCAGTATCCTGTTTTCCAAACAGTGGCCAAGCCAGGTCACAAGTACCTGGCAGAAACCCAAATCAACATTCCATGTACAACCTCAAAGAATAGCAAGATTCTGGAATTGTGACCTGGCTTGGCCACTGTTTGGAAAACAGGATACTGGGCTAGATGGACAATTGGTCTGATCCTGTATGGCTACTCTTATGTTCTTATATTCTTATCCTCTAAATCATGCAAATTCCATGCAGAATCTGAAGCGTAGCAACAGTCCAGGCAGAACCCCAAAGAATAGCAAGATTCTGGAATCCTAAAGAGTGATAAGATTCCATGCAGAATCTCAGAGTAGCAACATTCCATACTACAAATCCCAGGGCAAGCAATTGCTTCCCATGTCTGTCTCAATAGCAGACTATGGACTTTTCCTCCAGGAATTTGTCCAAACCTTTTTTAAACCCTGATGGATGGGAAAAGAGGTCTGGCTCCAGGCTAAACTGGCATCTGAGAGAATACTGAACTTGCCACCCTCCCTTCCAAAATAATCAGGAGCAACAGAACACCTTATAGTTAGGGGGGAGGGAGCAAAAAACACGCTGCAACCTCGTTGCCCCAGTTGCTTATTTGCTAATACTGTGTAGGGAAAAATGGGGCCCTTTTACTAGAGTGCATTAGGTTTAACAGTCACTGCACCTTAACACAAGAAATTAACATGGATTAAGTGCAAAGTTAACACAGCACCTACTAGGGGGCAGGCCCAGCATGCAGTTTGTTTTTTGAAACCTTTAATCACAAAGCAAAAACAAACATAAGGCAAACAGAAACACACAAACACCACCAAGGCAAAATACACACAACAGGGAAACTCGCCAACAAATTACAGGTCGGCGGGCCCAGCATGTCCTCTTCAGGTTACGTGTTAACATGCTCCTTAGCGGATAGTACTCTGGTTACAATTACAATGACTCCCGTTTAGGAGATATTTAATTGCACCTGTACAATTGTCAGTCAGTGTCTGGTATATGCTGCGAGTTAATTGCGGTCTGCTCTCCACACTCGTTCTCCACACATGCCCCGCCTAGCTACCACCCCAACACAAAATGCCCTTAACGTGTGAATCAACACGCACTAAATGTAAAAAATAATGCAAAGGTTGGTAGCAATTAACGCATTAAGTGCCTATGCTCTTTTGTTAAAGTCAGTCATGGCCCTGATGGATCACCCTGTTCCACTGCCTAAGAGGATCACGGTAGGGGGCAGGTGGTGGGAGGAAAACATGCATGTATGCTTGGCGATCCTAGTTAGTAATACCTAATTAAGACTCAATTTCATCTCTGAAAATCTAAACATTGTCTTATGGTTCACACAGCAGGAAGATGATCAAAAGCTGTTCTGCCCGAATGCGCTTATGCAGTACACGCACATCTGGAAAGTACCCAGGTGAGAAGATAAATTTCCTTGCTACAATCACAGGACATTCCCAGTTGATTTTTTGAGCTCAAGGGATTATGGAACTTCCTAATTATTGGATATAGGAACATGACACATACAGGTCCTGGACATGCTGTGGGGCACAAGGGCAGATGGTTGAAAGCCATCAGTGCCAGGGGATGGGCTGTTATTTGAAAGACTTGGGAAACATCAGCCGGATATCTCATGTCTGCATGTCATTATCCACTGACCTTCCTTAGACCAATCATGTCACCCTCCACTGAGCAAAAAGCAGATAACACCTTCCCCTGGACTCTATAAAGGTCATCCAAAATAGGGCATAGATCCCAGGTCGGTGCCCAAAATAACCAGTTAAGGGCCCCAATGATTCAATTATTAGAGCTAACAAGCACTTAATTGGAACTAATTAGTATTTGGGCACCGATCTGACTGTGCACTATTCTGTAGCATTGGCCGCCTACATTGGATCACGTGCAAGTCCAAAGGGGGCGTGGCCATGGGAGGGGCATTCACAAAAGATGTTCACATTGTTACAGAATAGCAGTGATCTGCACACAATTTGCACACCAGGATTTACACCAGGTTTCAGCTGGCATAAATCCTGACACCCAAAGCTGAGCAACAAATTTGGCATTTGATGCTATTCGACAGAGTGAACATCCTTTTATTGGCTTTTAGAATGAGGCCCTTTGTGTTTTTTCAGTTACCAATAATAAAAACATAGAGAAATGTAGGCAGATAAAGACCATATGGCCTATCCAGTCTGCCCATCCAGGCCATCTACTCTCCTTGTCACTCCCTTAGAGATCCTATGAACTTGTCCCAAGCTCTCTTGAAACTGTCTTCGTCTCCACCACTTCCACCCAGAGGCCATTCCACGAATTCACCACCTTTTCCATAAAGAAGTATTTCCTCAGGTTACTTCTGAGTGTGTCTCATTTCACATTCATCCTATGCCCCCTCATTCCAGAGCTTCCTTTCAATTGAAAGAGACTCCTGTGCACATAATGCTCACAATTTGCAAAGAGTCGACCAGTGGCGTAGCCAGAAGTCAATTTTTGGGTGGGCCAACAGGTTGGATGGGTGGGCACTAGACAGTGGTGTGCTGGTAAATGTTTAACAACAGGCTCTCTCCCCGGTCCACCTCTGCGCCCCCCCCCCCCCCCCCCCCCGTCCACCTGTGCACCTCCCCTCAAAATTGCAGAGCTGGCTATAGCAGAGGAGACGCTTCCGGGTTAGAAGCAGGAGGCAGCGTGTTTGAATCGCGACGCTACCACTGCTGTTGAGTGAGACAGAGGGAGGAGGTAGATCGTGGCGGCGGAGGCAGCGTCTGGGAAGCGTTGCCGTCAGAGAGAAGGAGGCAGATGCAGGATCAGCGCTGCCTTCTCCATCCACTCCGCTGCTGGGTGGGCCTGAACCCAAACTGGGTGGGCCTAGGCCCATCCAGGCCCACCCGTGGCTACGCCCCTGGAGTCGACACTCTAAAACAACATCAATCCAAAAATAACCAAGAAAACCTGAATAAAATGAGAATTTCCATAAACAGTACAGAAAATTTCCCCTAATCAGTATCTGTAAGTCTTTACGAACTGCCAGACCAGGAGTATCTCAGATGATTCTTTTTATGGAAAATGTCTTAAGTATTTTCTCTATATCATCAAATCACTTAATAACAATTCCAGCGGTTCTGGAGCCCATTGTGATGATATTGGGCACTATTAAATGTGTTTCCATCATTACTTTAAAGTTTCATGATGTCTCTATGTGCTGCATTACTGTACGACAAATCATGCTGTCTGAGGCAGTTAAGTTTAATGAAACATATGTAGAGGGGCATTTGATATGTCTAAATGTGATTTTGGACTTTTTGTGGAAAATGTTCAAAACTCCAGTAGTGAACATGGCCATTGACAAACCAGAAAAACGCCCAACATTTTGTTTCGAAAATGGTCAATTTGCTAGATGTTTTTGCGCTCAGTGTGTCTATCTATTAGGACCATTTTCGGAAAACAAATTCACAAAAACAAGCCATTGGGATGTATGGGGAGCCCTCATTTTTAGTAGACTGGCCACTCAAGACATCCCAGCAGAGCACTGGGGCACTGCAGTGGACTTCACATAGAAGGTTCCAGGTACACATAGAAGGTTCCAGATACACATTTCACTGTTACCCCCTTATACTGTATGGTGAACCCTCCAAAATCCACCAAAAACCTACTGTACCCAACTGTTCATCACTACAATAGCTCTTTTGTCTGTGGGTGTCACCTATATGTGGGTACAGAAGGTTTATGGTGGGTTTTGGATGGCTCACACTTTCCACCACAAGTGTACCAGTTAGAGTGAGATATGGGCCTGGGTCCCCTTCTCTACAGTCTACTGCATCGTCCACTAGGCTACTCCAGGGACCTTCCTGCTGCTCTAATAGGACTGGCCATAACATCTGAAGCTGTCTTAGAGGCTGCTATGTACTGTTTCTTTTACATCTCTGGGGGTTAGGAGGGGTCCAGTGGTTATCTAGGGAAGCTTTTTGTGACTTAGTTGTGATTGAAGCAGGTCTCGACCAAACTGTCCAACTTTTAGCCCTGGACATTTTTGCTCTGTTCTATTATGGGAGAAAAATATCCAAGTCTGAATATTGACAGCGAATTCATTATATGTAGTGTTTAGGGCAGCGGATTTAAGTTTAGTTAAAATAATGGGCTTTTTTCTTATTTTAGAGAAAAGTTATCTGCAGCCATTTCAAAATACAATTGTCAAGCAGGACATTTACTGCAAAGTATGGTAAGACTTTTTTTTTTTTTTTTAAACAAGTCCGTTGACAGAACACATGTGCAAGAATAGTGATCCAAAGTATCAGAGACAAAGATCCAGTTGCTGGTGACATAATCTGCTCTGCACGGAAATTTCTGGTTGTGTTATACCACGAAACCTCAGGAGTGAATCTTGAGCAACTCCAAACGATGCCAAACACTGCTACTAAGCTGAATGTCAGAGCCAAAAACTTTGATTCCATTACAGCAATATTATTTCAGTGGAACTGGCTTCATTTGGAATCATGAATCCTTTCTAAAGTCTTTCGGTTGGTTTAAAGGGTTTGTGTTGGTATCTGGTTTATTTACAAACTGAAGGGCTGATGTTCAGACCATGAAGGCAGCCCGGATAACTCTCAGATATTCAATACCAGGCTGTTTCCAGTGACCAGCATTGAATATCCAGTTTAATTTTGGCCGCCAATATCCAGCGCTGGCCGGTTAAGTTTATACCGGTCAAAGATAGGCCTGATCCTTCGGCTGCCCAATTTGGCCACTAACCTTAGCCAGGGATGTGCTGAATATTTGCAGATAGTCAGTTAAGAGCTATTTAACCAGCCAGGAGCCGTTCCCAGCCAGTTAAATAGCTCTGAACATCGGGGGGGGGGGGGGGGAGTATTCCCGACTCTTTTGGCGTTACCTGTTTTCGTATCTCCCACAGCAGGAACTATAAAGCACTTTGGCATCCAGTTTGTATGAAAAGTTCTGTATCATTCCAAATTACTAATACAACAAAGTTCCTGTTCTCGGAAGACTGTTATCTGAACAGGGCCTAGATTTTCGGGCCTAGTCTTAAGCTCCTAACTTCTCTTCCCTGCCCTAAGTTCACACCTATTGCCACCCACATTTCATGGTCCTAAATTTACTGTAGGAGTTTAGTGAAATTTTCAGTATAAAGTTAGACCCTTCAGCCCTAATAGATTTTCAGAGGCACCAATTTAGGAGCCTATCAGGCTTATTTTCGAAAGAGAAGGGCGCCCATCTTTAGACACAAATCAGGAGATGGGCGTCCTTCTCTCAGGGTCGCCCAAATCGGCATAATCGAAAGCCGATTTTGGGTGTCCCCAACTGCTTCCCGTCGCAGGGACAACCAAAGTTCCCGGGGGCGTGTCGGAGGCGTAGCGAAGGCGGGACTGAGGCATGCCTTACAGATGGGCGTCCTCGAGCGATAATGGAAAAAAGAAGGGCGTCCCTGACGAGCACTTGGCCAACTTTACTTGGTCCATTTTTTCTTATGACCAAGCCTCAAAAAGATGCCCGAACTGACCAGATGACCACCGAAAGGAATCGGGGATGACCTCCCCTTACTCCCCAAGTGGTGACTAACCCCCTCCCACCCTCAAAAAAACAACTTTAAAAACTTTTTTTGCCCAGCCTGAAATGAAATGCTCAGGTCCATCGCAGCAGTATGCAGGTCCCTGGGAGGAGAGGTGTGTGTGTGTCAGCGGAGGCATAGTGAAGGTGTGGACATCCTTCTTTCAAACATTTTGGATGTCCTGAACTGCCCCCCCCCCCCCCTACAGGGACAGCCAAATTTCAAGGGAGTGGAGGAGTGGTGGCCTAGTGGTTAGAGCACTGGTCTTGCAATCCAGAGGTGGCCGGTTCAAATCCCAATGCTGCTACCTGTGATCCAAAATCCAAATAAATAAAGGGGGTATCAGAGGCATAGCAAAGGTATGGACATCCTTCTCACAGAAACATCCACATTTTGGACATCCTCAACTGCCCGTGGCAGGGACGGAGGCATAGCGAAGGATGTCCTTCACCCATACTCTGAGATGGGCATCCTCGCTTTCCATTATCGCTGAAAATCAGAAACGACCAAGTCCTGGGGACGACCATCTATCAGGTCGACCTAAATTTGCTGATTTGGGCGTCCCCGACTGTATTATCGAAACGAAAGATGGACGCCCATCTTGTTTCGATAATACGGATTTCCCCACCCCCTTGCCTTGCCGTTCCTTGTGCCTGTTTGTTTACTTTGCTGTCATTCAATGGATCTGAGAGGACCTGTTTCTAATCCTATGTATACTCTGGATCTGACCCACTTGGCTTAGAATCCAATCTCATAAAATGTTTTCACTTAGAATTAAAGGTTTCAGTAATGTATTCACAGCGTTATACCTTGTTTTATCTTGACATTAACAGCATGGAATGAATGATCTTCTAGAAAGCATCAGGGCAATCTGCTACCTGCTTTGTTCTGTTGAAACGAAAGCAATTACTGAGGCTCTGGGGAAGCTCCGCATGGCGTTGATGATGAATGAGCAGGTATGGTATTGCGTAGCAATGTGCACTTTTCTACCTATAGCAGAAAATTCCCTCTGATCCATTGACATTTCTTTCACGGGGTGATCAGATGGTTCCTTGAACACCTGTGACCCACTGTGGCATTGACCAATACATCTATGTCACATCATGGCACAAGTAAACTCAAGATAGCAGAAACTCCACTGGCCATTCTAACTCCTATTCCTCTCCCTTATCTGTCTATTCATTCCATCTCCTCTTTCACCCTATGATGTCTACTAAAATGTTTTATTTCGTATTGTGTTGACATTGCAAGTAGTATACTATGCTGTACTTTGTATTGCTATTTGAATATTTTTACTGCTGAAATTGTCTGATGCCTATGTTTGACTTATTGTTGGTGTACACTGCCTTGGGTGAATTTCTTCAAAAAGGTGGTAAATATATCCTCATAAATAAATGTATGTTGGCAGCTTTTGATTCCCATTCAGATAATAAGATGTACCCAGTCTGCTTTGAGAATAGACTTGAATGAGAAGGTCTAGAGCACCACTTTCCAAACTGTGGGTCGCGACCCCAAATGGTGGTCACAAAATAGACAGTTTGGCATCTTGACCTAGGTAGTTCATATAAATGTCATCAGCCCACACCTCTGAGGGGGTTGTGTACTTTCTGTGGCTGTGATAGTGGGATTATTATGGCCACAGAAAGATTGATAATCACAGGTCTAGAGGAATCGGTTCTGGTGACTGTTGCATCCTCTCATCTCCCTACCACAGAAAAATGCATTTTCAAGGAACAACTGCTGAATCTTTCCCCATAAGTGATAAATTTAGGGCTGGGGCACATGTTTTTTGTAGACTTTTTTTTTTTCCCATCCAGAGTTATAGGAGATTGCATGTTTTGGTCATTGCGAAAGACACATGGACAGACTTTGTGCCCTCCCTTAATGGTAAACTGAAATTTGGAAATTTTTGAAAAATCCACATATCACCAGAAAAGCACTTGTATTTGGTGCCACCCACAGCAAGGGAAACCATTTTATGAACGGGAAGGCGGTAGAACGAGAAGACATGAAATGAGATTGAAGGGGGGCAGACTCAGGAAAAATGTCAGGAAGTATTTTTTCACGGAGAGAGTGGTGGATACTTGGAATGCCCTCCCGCGTGAGGTGGTGGAGATGAAAACGGTAACGGAATTCAAAAATGCGTGGGATAAACATAAATGAATCCTGTTCAGAAGGAATGGATCCTCAGAAACTTAGCGGAGATTGGGTGGCAACACCGGTAATTAGGAAGCAAAGCTAATGCTGGGCAGACTTCTACAGTCTGTGCCCTGAAAATGGCAAGGACAAATCAAGTTACAAAAAATCTGGAAGAACAAATCCAACAAACCAAGTTAAACCATAAACTCACTATAATAAACTTGGGTTCAAAATAATTTATCTTTTTTTATATATGCACTTTAAAAAAATGCTATAAAGTGTTTTAAATTATTTTAAATGTGCTCAGACCATACCGTTTACACCCATTATATCCCCAAGAGGAATATGTGGTGGTGTCACAATGGAACCATCATTGCACATATGATGTTCCACCTCCTAATATTTGTGTATGTACATACAGCTGAGCCCAAGTAGATCTTAATCACCGGTGTATGCGTATATCTATAATACATATGTATAGGTCATAAACTACTCACATTAAATACTGTTAGACTTGAGCTCAAACCCCCACCCATAAATTATGGTGCATTCCATATTACCATCTGATACATGGATAATAAAACATACAATTCAACATTTGTTTGAACATAAAGGAGGTATATGTTAATTCATGACACCCTGATCTCACTTCCCCTACGTATCTTACATAAACCAACCCACAATGCGATATACACACATATTCACATAATTATTTCACTTCCCTTGGGGTATATTGTGCTCGTGCTTGTGCTTCATTAAAATCACATATCATTCATCCATTCCAATCTTGCCATCATAATAACTGCTCCCTTTAAGGGCAAATCAAGGTCAGGTATACATTTAAAGTAGCACAGACGAGTTTATCTTGTTGGGCAGACTGGATGGACCATACAGGTCTCTTTATCTGCTGTCATCTACTTGAACATGTTGAAAAAGAACTGTGGCATGACTAGGGAATGTTTACATGTAATGAGTGCTTCACACACGTGGAAGACACAGTTTTGCTACTTCTGCCTGCAAGAGGTGGATTTTGTAAACATGCACAACTGGAGGGGGGGATCCAGTTTGTCCCCTTAGTGTGGATAGAACTACATTTGGGAAACATAACAAGAGGTGAAGTTGGGACACATGAAGTCAGAAGAGATTTTAAAAAAATGCATGTTTGATTTTGTAGTGTTGAACCCCTGCTTTTCATTCCACTGAAAGAGCATTTGCAGAGGATGTGCAGATGTTGTACCTGCCTATGTAGGCGATTTTACAGGGAAACTGCCTACGATTCTTGTAGCCAGGGCCAGGTCAAGGGATCATGGCACCCTAAGCCAACTTCCTTCAGTGCCTCACCTCCTTCAACCTGCATTGGCACTCCTCCTTTCCTTGTAATTTGGTATCATCCCCTCTCCCCCCTCCCCCCACCACTAATGGTCCTGCAAACAGCCAGGAAGCCTCTGACCAGCCCCTGGGTTTTCCTTCTGTCCGTCCTTCCTCCTCTGATGCAATTTCCCGTGAGCTGGACACTGGTTGAGGGAACACTCAGGGGCTGTCCAGAGGCTGCCTCTTTTCATGTTGATGCTGCCAGTAGGTTTGTAGGACCATAGGCAAACAGGTAAGCGGGCAAGTGGGGTGGTAGGAGAAGAGGGGGAAGGAGACTAGAGATACCAAAGCTGCTGGGAGAGGAAGGGCAGAAATGCTTAACCATGGCAGTGACATTGTGGCTGGGGATTTTGGCACCTTTTATGGCCAGGGTCCTGAGTCAGTGCCTCATCTGGTCAAATGGTTAAGCCAGTCCAGATTGTAGCAATATGGCTGGTTCAGAATTTCCCCCTAAAGAAATCATTGTATCAGTTGCAAAGGATTTGGGGGGGGCGATACCAGTACCTGAACAGTTCTTGTCATGGATTGTTCAGAGGAGCTGAAAGCCAAGGCCATCTGCTTTATGCTCCTGCTCTGTGTTGACCCAAACATGAAAGAAGATGCAGAGAAGGAAAGCAAAGGAAGGGCTTTGAGTAAACCTGGCAGGAGAGACTTTCTTTGTTTTTTAATGGATTCAGTGGGGAAAAAATGGAAAGAAACAAACAAAGAAAACCATGTATATTTTTATGATAAAGAACCCTGTAAGGATGTGCTAAGTATTTTTAGCTGATCTAAACTGGCCACATAGGTAGACAGGGTGGGCCACTGGTGTGACCCACAATGCACCTCTCTATCTGTGAAAGGCCACAGAAGTAAAACACATTCTGCAAGATTAGTACACATTTTTTTCCCCTGTTTATATTGATTTATTAGTTTTAACATTTTTATTGATGACACTCTGAAAAATACATCATTGTACGCACATAACTGATGTGACAGAACACACTCTCAAAGAAGAGGATATTGAAACAATACAATCAACAAACATTTTTCTGAGTGTGTATATGAACCTCATACGAAAATATCACGCATTTGAGCATTATGAAATGAGTCCTTTGTCCTCTCATTTTTTAAGTTTCCTTTAATATGACTTTTTGCAGACTGTGCCTTATTCATTTCCAGTGTAACGACTGGTCCCTCTCTCATGCTGTTTTCTATCATGCACACAGTAGGTCTCCGGATGTGAAAGACCTTTTCCTCCCTGTACTATATCTGTAATAGCTTTGTTTCAGCACAAGACTCAGACACCTGATGATTTCTATCCCAGGGGATAATAAAGTGTTGCTCAGTACCTCAGGAGGAGTAATCCAATGACCTTGGCTTCAGGCTTCATCTGCCCCTATCTTTTGTTTTCACCTCTGGATCATCACCTGACTTATTCTGGTCCCCCCCCCCCCCCCCCCCCCCCCCACACACACACACACACACAACCTATCCACTCTCACACGTGTCTGCACTAGTGTTCACCTTTCACCTACGTAATGGACAAAACGCAACTCTTCCGATGTACATTTCCCCAATGTGGTTATGCCACATGAACTTGATCTTACCACAATATCACCCTGTATTTGTTCACACCGGAGCCTGCAAAGGCCTCTCTGGTACTATGTAAGCCACATTGAGCCTACAAATAGGTGGGGAAATGTGGGATACAAATGTAACAAATAAATAAATAAATAATATTTCTATCTTGTGCTGCACGCGAAGCTTAGGCAGGCAGGAATGCACGAGAATCGATGGGTCAAGGAAATGATCTGCAGATCTTAAACTTGTGGTTTGAGAATTAATGGGTGGGTGCAAAGCTCAGAAAGGATAAACACAAATCCCCCTTGCATTGCTTTAGTTATTGTGACCCCATCATTCATCCGGTTTTGGACTGATTCAGCCAGCATTAGTAACTTCTGGAGGGGGGGGGGGGGGAGAAGTGGGATATTGAAACAGAAGGTTCACCGGCAGACTCCCAGACCTGTCTCTTTCTGCCCCTTCCATATACAAGTGATCAGACTGCAGATATCGGAGTTGAGCAATCCTCAGAAAGTTCATTTCTAGTTCTCATGAAAAAAGCTGCTGAAACCTGACTTTTGAGTTTCCAGCTAGCGTGATTAGGTCTTGTTTGGCTTAGCTGTTCCAAACCAAAGAACTCTGGGAGTCTGGAGATTTTGTTTTTGAAAGTAGGTATTTATTTTACACAGTTTTCTTGGTAGGTTCAGCAGTCGTGGAGAGCTGTCAGTGGAATTCTACTGCTGATTCAATGATCTGAATGAATTCTTTATCATTACAAGTCTGTTACAACTGAGAGATTTAACATATAGTAATATAGGACAAGGCGTTTTATTTTTCCATTATTTGAATTTACAGCCTGTGGAAGTGGGGATCTCTCTTTAACCCCCTCAGGGTTACTGATCACTCTTCAAGATCCTGGTTCATTGGACATTCACATACCACTTCCACTTTCTCTCACCCTTTCTTCCCAGGCTCTCGGCCCACCCAAACAAGTCCAATGTCCAGTAAAATATATGAAATGTATGTAGCTGCCCCCCCTCCTCCTTCTGAATAATCACATCTTCATTTGATTTTCCTCTGATTGATTCATGTAATATTAAAGGAAAGAAATGGAGGAATAAAGGCAAACGAGAAAAGGGTAAGGCGTCCTTCCAGAACTGACTTGATGCATTAGTGCTGGTTGGCCAGTTTTCTTATTTAGTTACATTTGTACCCCCCACTTTCCCACTCATGGCAGGCTCAATGTGGCTTACATGGGGCAATGGAGGGTTAAGTGACTTGGCCAGAGTCACAAGGAGCTGCCTGTGCCTGAAGTGGGAATTGAACTCAGTCCACCACCCTAACCACTAGGCCACTCCTCCGCTACTGCAAGTTAAGGAGTTGGCTTCCTGTTGAAGCAAGGGGAATCTTTTACCTCTTTATAACATGGTAATGTTAGTTAGTTAGTTAGTTATTGAGTTTCTGCATCATTTCTGCTGTTCAATTGACAGAAGAAGCATTAACTCTGCAATAATATTCTGTCTTTGTTTCATTGTAGAGGATGTACCAGTACAGCGGAAGTCCAATGAAAGGTTTTATTTTTGACTTTATTTCTATTTATTTATGTATTTTGTGATATGACTTGAAATTATGTGCTGTCTGCAGCTCAGATTTTATTTATTTTTGTTACATTTGTACCCCGCGCTTTCCCACTCATGGCAGGCTCTATGCGGTAGGCAATGGAGGGTTAAGTGACTTGCCCAGAGTCACAAGGAGCTGCCTGTGCCAGGAATCGAACTCAGTTCCTCAGTTTCCCAGGACCAAAGTCCACCACCCTAACCACTAGGCCACTCCTCCACTGTTGCTACTATTTGAGATTCTACATGGAATGTTTTCTATTCCACTAGCAACATTCAATGTAGAAGTCGGCCCTTGCAGATCACCAATGTGGCCGCGCAGGCTTCTGCTTCTGTGAGTCTGACGTCCTGCACATACGTGCAGGACGTCAGACTCACAGAAACAGAAGCCTGCGCAGCCTTCTACATGGAAGGTTGCTAGTGGAATAGCAACATTCCATGTAGAATCTCAAAGAGTAGCAACATTCCATGTAGAATCTCCAATAGTATCTATTTTATTTTTGTTACATTTGTACCCCGCGCTTTCCCACTCATGGCAGGCTCAATGTGGCTTACATGGGGCAATGGAGGGTTAAGTGACTTGCCCAGAGTCACAAGGAGCTGCCTGTGCCAGGAATCGAACTCAGTTCCTCAGTTCCCCAGGACCAAAGTCCACCACCCTAACCACTAGGCCACTCCTCCACTCCAAGCAAATGGGTCTTCATTATGCCACGGGGCAAATTGGGCAGACACATCGGTAGTCATTTGAACAGCGCTTCTAAAATGATATGGGCTCAGGCATTACTGGGGGCAGAGGCTGTGCAGGACTAGGGGGGAATTGCAAGACGCACAAGTATGTTATGAAAGAGGCGTCTCTGTGCCTCAGGACAGGCATAAATGTGTGTGGGGTATTTTAAGTAGTGCATTTTAAAACAGGCACAATACAGGCACCACTGTGACTTCATAGGCTACACCCCTGTCATAAAACTATTAGGGAGGGGGGTAGCCAGAAAATGTGTCTTTCATTTTTTACATTTCAAAACAAGTATCTTCAAGAGTGCACACTATCCCCTGGATTCTATGAAGATAGCCCCAATTTGGGTGTAATCCTAAGTTGCACGCATCTAAGGACCCTTTTTACTAAGGTGCACTAGCGCTTTTATCATGCGCCAATGCTAGAGACACCCATAGGAAGAAAGAATATGAGTGTCTCTAGTGTTAGTACACGCTAGCGTGCCTTCAGCGCTTTATTTTTAAGCTAATTACTCTATATCTATATTGCTGGCCTCCCACTTAGTCACCTCTCCCCTCTCCAATCGGTTCAAAACTCTGCTGCCTGTCTCGTCTAATCTATAAATGTACTCACTCTGCTGCTCCCCAGTATCTCTCCACACTCGTCCTTCCCTACACCCCTTCCCGTGCACTCCGCTCCATGGTTAAATCCTTCTTATCCGTTCCCTTCTCCACTACTGCCAACTCCAGACTTCGCGCCTTCTGTCTCGCTGCACCCTACGCCTGGAATAAACTTCCTGAGCCCCTACGTCTTGCCCCATCCTTGGCCACCTTTAAATCTAGACTGAAAGCCCACCTCTTTGACATTGCTTTTGACTCGTAACCACTCGCCTCCACCTACCCTCCTCTCTTCCTTCCTGTTCACATTAATTGATTTGATTACTTTATTTTTTGTCTATTAGATTGTAAGCTCTTTGAGCAGGGACTGTCTTTCTTCTATGTTTGTGCAGCGCTGCGTACGCCTTGTAGCGCTATAGAAATGCTAAATAGTAGTAGTAGTAGTATATCAGATATTTGGGATGTGCATTCATTTTGGCAAAAGGTGAGAAATGAGCATATTTTTGGTTTATATATCTTTAAATGAATCAAGTGGATGAGAGGCCATTTTGAACCAAATCCTCATTCATTTCCAGTGGCAAACCATGCCTGCAGGGGGGGGGGGGGGGGGGGGGGTGACAGACAAACCAGAGCTCCTGAGAGAAACAGAGAAGGCAGAAGCATGAGACACTACACCACCATGTTGAAACTTTTCCACAAACAGCCGATCAAGTCTATCCTTGCCTCCCTTCCCCCAAATCCTTTGGTTAATATCTTTATATTTTGAGTAGCAAAGTGAAACAAAGCTGTAGCAGAGCACCATTTTCTCTCCTGCATTCAGAGTGGACTGCGAGAAAGGTGCTAGCTATGAAAAAGAAAGCCTCTCAACACCACAGGCATGGCCTTGAGATGGGGAGGGGCTGGTTTTCTCTCATTATTTAGCAGAGTAACTCTTTTTGTATTGATCTTTCAAGCAGTCTGGGTATGGGTCCTGAGCAACTTACTAAGCAAAGTGAAAGTAGGTGAAAAAAACCCACAGATGGCAAGCTTTGGGATCTTCCTGCTAATGTAGGTGTTGTATCACCCCATCCCCATACTGTGGGGTCTTTTTGCCAGTGCTGGTGCTGCAGCACCCCTGTCCCCATGCTGTGGGGTCTTCTTGCCACTGTTGGTGTTGTATCGCCCCTGTCCCCATACTGTGGGGTCTTTGTTCCACTCTTTATGCCATGTTGTAGCTTTGATCTTGGCTTGGAGCCTTCATGTCACTGTCCTTTGCCTCTCTTTCATTTCTGTGGGGTATTCTTGACTCTGTGGCAAATGCCTGCCAACAAGACTTAAGCAAGTTTGATTAAAAGTGGATGGAAAATCCCACTGCTAATATGCAAAAGTGCTTTTTTTATTGCCTTTAATAGACCTGAATGATCCCAATAATTTGGAGTCCAAAGATGAATAAAATGGAAAATTGACCCAAAGTTGAACCAGTTTGAAAACTTTTACCATGTACATCCCTATTGGATATTTTACGTGTAATAATATGGAAATTATACATGAAAACTATTTTTTTAAATGTGCTGTGACCTTGTTTAAGTATTGTTTAGTATGAATGGGAACAGTTAGCATTTAGCTCAAGGATATTCGGTATTCACTGTGTCCTATATTACATTGTTCAATGTGCTGTAATTTATCTGCTACTTACTTAAAGTCCTGAATCACTACAACTGGGGCTGAGTGTTATTCAATAGCGATGAATGTACCTACCTCCCAGCAAGACTCCAAATGCACAGACCATAGGGAAGAACAGGCTTTTATGTAAATATCACAGCTTCTCTTCATAACAAACTCTTGTTAAGCAAATTTTGTTTACTACAAATGAAAACCTCTTTTAAGCCAGACAATTTTGTCTGGTAATCACGCAACTCACAAGTAATGCTGAAATACCACCTCCCTGCACGAGGGGTAAAAGGACACTCAGGGAAGACAAAGCCATAGCGGAGAGATTAAATGAATTCTTTGCTTCAGCCTTCACTGAGGAAGATTTAGGAGAGATGCCGGTGCCAGAAATGATATTCAAAACCGATGAGTTAGAGAAACTGAATTAAATCTCTAAAAACATGGAAGAAGTAATGACAAATCGAAGAGTAGCAAATTGCCTGAACCGGATGGTACTCATCCCAGAGTACTGATAGAACTGAAAAATTAACTTGCAGAACTATTGCTAGTAATATGTAATTTATCTTTAAAATCAAGCATGGTACTGGAACATTGAAGGGTGGCCAATGTAATGCCAATTTTTTAAAAAGTTTCCAGAGGTGATTCAGGAAATTGTAGACTGGTGAGACTGACATCGATGCTGGGCAAAATGGTAGAGACTATTATAAAGAACAAAATTAAAGAGCATATTCAAAAGCATGTATTAATGTGATAAAGCCATGAGACAATGCCAACATAGATTTAGTGAAGGGAATTCTTGCCTCACCAATCTACTACATAGTAACATAGTATTGGTGTGAACAAACGTGGATAAAGGTGAGCCAGTTGATATTGCGTATCTGGATTTTCAAAAGGCATTTGACAAAGTACCTCATGAAAGGATCCAGAGGAACTTGGAGAGTCATAGAATAGGAGGTAGTGTTCTATTATGGATTAAAAACTGGTTAAAAGATAGAAATGGAAATGGGACTTGATATACCACATTTCTGAGGTTTTTGCAACTACATTCAAAGCGGTTTACATATATTCAGGTACTTATTTTGTACCAGGGGCAATGGAGGGTTAAGTGACTTGCCCAGAGTCACAAGCAGCTGCAGTGGGAATTGAACTCAGTTCCCCAGGATCAAAGTCCACTGCACTAACCACTAGGCTACTCCTCCACTCATTCCACCAATAAGAGCCAACCTCATCAGTGATGTCACAATGACTTGATTGCCCAATACTTGGCTCACTTCTGATATTGTGATGTCATAAGGGAAAGGGGGAAAGGGAAATGGGACTTGATATACCACCTTTCTGAGGTTTCTGCAACTACATTCAAAGCGGTTTACATATATTCAGGTACTTATTTTGTACCAGGGGCAATGGAGGGTTAAGTGACTTGCCCAGAGTCACAAGGAGCTGCAGTGGGAATTGAACTCAGTTCCCCAGGATCAAAGTCCACTGCACTAACCACTAAGCCACTCCTCCACTCAGTAAATAGAGAGTAGGGTTACATGGTCAGTATTCTCAAAGGAGAAGGGTAATGGGGTTCCTGAGGGGTTTGTGCTGGGACTGCTGGTTTTTAGCTTATTTATAAATGATCTAGAGATGGGAATAACTAGTGAGGTAATTAAATTTGCTGATGACAGAAATTTGTTCAAAGTTGTTAAATCGCAAGATGATTGTGAAACATTACGAGAAGACCTTACTGGAAGACTGGACGTCCAAATGGCAAATGAATTTTAATGTGAGCAAGTGCAAAGTGATGCATGTGGGAAAGAGGAACCTGAACTATAGGAAAGGGATCTAGGTGTCATCACTGATGATATGTTGAAACCTTCTGCTCAGTGTGTGGCAGAGGCTAAGAAATCAAGTAGAATGTTAGGTGTTATTAGGAAAGGAATGGGAAACAACAATGATGATGTTATAATTCCTTTGTATCGCTTCATGGTGCGACTGCTGGTCACCGCATCTCAAAAGGCCCAGTGGCCTTCTCCCTTCCCCTACTCCCCAAATACAAGGGCACAAGGGGGCTGGAGGTGGAATTAGAAAAGATACAAAGTAGAATTAGAAAAGATACAGGGAAGGGTGATAAAAATAATAAAGAGGATGGGATGACTTCCCTATGAGGAAAGGCTTTGAGGAAGGGGGCAGGGCACCACCATTTTGAAGGCGATGCCCCAGGAGGAAGGAATGCTACTCCCTCCTCCCTTCTCATAATACAGGAGGAGGGAATTTGGAGGGCACTAGGCCACCAGGGCAAGTGGAGGGGTGGGGGTAGGGGTAGGGTTGTCCACTAGGCCACCAAGGACTGTTGCTCTCAGGGGGGTTAGGGGGGCTACAGTTCCACCGAACCTCCAGCCCCCCCCCCCCCCCCCCCCGTGCCCTTGTGTCATTGGGGGAGGTAGGAGGGAGAAGGCCACTGGGCTACCAGAGAAACTTTTTTTTGGGGGGGGGGGGTTGGAGGTCCACGAGACCTCCAGTTCCTTGTGTGCAGGAGGGAAAGTGTTCTGCCTGTCCATCAGACCCCCCAGGACTGACAGTAGCAGCCTGGTCTGCCTGGCTTGGATGGGGGGGGGGGGGAGGAAGAGAGGAGAGGAAGCTGGCATAGGGTTAAGGTGGTATTCCTCCCATGCGATTAGAGTGTTGTGCTCTGTTCATATGGATGGACTACTAGAGACTGCTAATTTAGAAGTCTTTTTCTGATTGTCTAGATATATAGACACACCCTGGATTAGCTTTCTGTTAACAGGGACTTTAGTGATGTACAGTTTATTGTCTGTACCTTGCTGACTACCAGGAGCCCTGCCTTAACTTGTCTGCTGTAATGTTACGTCTAAGCATCCTGTGGTTAACCTCTTGCCTGAGTCAGGTACCTGCTGGCTTATTCTCATTGCAGTGTTTCAGAGCAGTGCAACATCTCACAGGGAATAGCAGCAGAATTGTCTTTAAAGACCACTTGTTTTCTTTCTGAATTTAATTTTTTTTATTATAGAAAAGGGTTGACAGTCATTTGGTAGCTTCTAAATAAACAGCGCAAAGAATTTCCTCTAAGAAACTCAGTTGTCGCCAGTCCCTGGATGGACAGTGCGTGCCAGATCCTCGGACCACAGCTTACGGAAGGGAAGACCTCTCTATACCCCCTTTGGGGTGCTGATCACTTTTCAAGAGACTAGTTCTCCCGATGTTCACGCACCACTTCCAGTGTCTGTCACCATTTCTTCCAAGGTTCTTAGTTCATCCAAAGAAATCCAATGTCCACTCCAGAACTATTAACAAAAAAAAAAAAAATGTATTTTACTAGGGAGGGATCTCTTATTCGTACACAATATCTGTTTCCTCCAAAATCTTAAGTAACAGCACAGAGAGGGGTCCAAAGTACAGAACAAAAGTCCAAGATACAGCAAAAAGCACCAAGAGCCTTGAAAAATGGGACACAGTTCCTTTAATCATAAAAATCGATTTTCCAATATAGACCCCACACGGGCCGTGTTTCGATTTACATTGCCTGCGTCAGATGTCTGCATTGAGCATAAATAGCAATGTAAATCAAAAACAGATGAAAACTCTGATTACAGCATAGATAATTAAGCTTATTAATAAAGCGAGAATAAAAAAGTATGATGTGTAAAACAGACATACATGTAGAATCTTTAGACTAAAAAATTCTTGCCGTTGCTATGAGTTTCCAAGTTTATTCAATAGTTGATATACTGATTATTATTATTATTATTATTTATTGCATTTGTACCCCACATTTTCCCACCAATTTGCAGGCTCAATGTGGCTTACAGAGTGTTGTTATGAGAAGGTCATGACACGATCTTGGATACAATCAAGAGTAAGCAGAAGATGGATGAGGAATTAGAAAAGATGGTGTTAGATAGGATAGTTTAGGAGATGTATTTTATTTAGCTGTTTAGGGTGGGTTGAATGGTGACTTGTGACTTTAAGGGTTCTTTTTGTAGGCTCTATTGAAGAGATGCGTCTTTAAAGATTTGCAAAAGTGTGGCGTATGCTTGCTTATATTTAAGTCCTTTACAATTGGGAAAGTTCAGATTGAGGAATTTGCGGGCTGATCTCTTGGCGTTTTGGGGCGGTAGGTCCACAAGGTTAAGCATGTACAACGGGGCGTCTGCGTGAATGATCTTGTGTACGATCATGCAGATCTTGAATTCGATCCGTTCCTTGAGTGGTAGCCAGTGAAGTTTCTCTCTTAAGGGTTTTGCACGTTCGTATTTGGTCTTTCCAAATATGAGTCTAGCTGCGGTATTTTGGGCTGTTTGGAGTTTCTTAATAGTCTGTTCTTTGCAGCCAGCGTACAGAGTGTTACAGTAGTCCAGGTGACTAATTACCATAGATTGTACCAAGGTGCAAGATGATTGCTAAATACCATCTCAATGGTCTACGTATAAGCAAGAAAGGAAATTGCATCAGAAAATATCATTTCTTCTTTTATTAAGGTTATCAATAGAAATCAAACAAAATCAAACATGGAAAAGAAAATAAGATGATACCTTTTTTATTGGACATAACTTAATACATTTCTTGATTAGCTTTCGAAGGTTGCCCTTCTTCGTCGGATCGGAAATAAGCAATGTGCTAGCTGACAGTGTATATAAGTGATAACCTTAAGAGTGGACTAACACGGCTACCACACTCCTCTTCTTTTATTAATAACTCCTCCCCGCATAGATTATCATACTTCAGATATTTCAGGAGGTGTGAATGAAGATGAATTTTGGTGAATGTGATCAAATAGGTGCTTTAAAGGATGAAAGGAAGCAGTGAGGAGCAAGTCTCCGAGTCTCCGTTTACCCTGATAGTTGGCTGCAGTATTTAAACTCGGGTTTAGATGACTTAAATTTAACTGACTGGTTTCAGCTTTCACTCACTGGACTGTGTCATTTGATTTATTTTAATGGATGGAAATTAATTGACTGCACTTTCCAGATGACCTTACTTCCTTTTTAACTCTGACTTTTTTTTTCTTTCTGAAGTTTCAGCTGAGACAGCGATGATGGATCTCTCCAGTGCCATCTCCCATCTTATCTTCATCTACTGCACCAGCTTTCATGAGGACCTGCGACCTGTCAAACTCCTCCCAAACCTTTCATATACTGAGGCCGGTCTGGAGTCCCACTTCAGTTTCACGCTCTGTGCAGTCCATAATACTCCTTCTGACTGGATGAAAAGGTCAGGAAAAAAAACACCCCAACATTAGAACATAATTACACCACTAAGGACTGTAGGTTTGGGCTCCTAGGCAGAACCAGTGGTAGAATTAGTTCCTCATCAATATGCCATATTCCGTGACTCTCGCTGAAAAATAAATCATTTTACAGCTGACTCTTATGACACTGATTTGCTGTCTCCAATCAGACCTAGCCTGTGTATATCACTGTTTAGGGCAGTGGTTCCCAAACCTGATCCTGGAGGCACCTCAGCCAGTCAGGTTTTCAGGATACCCATTATGAATATTCAGCAGAGAGATTTGCATGCACAGCCTCCATTGCATGCAAATCTATCTCATGAATATTCATTGTGGATATACAGAAAACCTGACCGGCTGGGGTGCCTCCAGGATCAGGATTGGAAACCGCTGGTTTAGGGGATGATGCCAGAAGTGTGGAACAATTCCCCCCACCTCCCTCCGCCCAGTATTTGAAGGGTGATAAGGATTATTTAAGTTTCCATACATTAACTGTCAAGCGCAATCCATGCCTGCTTCTTGCTCCAGGCCACACTGTGCAGTTAACGTGGAAATTATTGCCCACCACTCTCTCCTTTAAGCTGGGCGCATGTGCACACGCATGCACACAGGTCAGAAAGGGAGCGCGCATGCCTGGCAACTGCACTCAAAAACTTTTTTTCTGGCTTTCTTTGTCATGAAGGAGTGGAGGAGTAGCCTAGCGGTTAGTGCAGTGGACTTTGGTCATGGGAAACTGAGATCGATTCCCACTGCAGCTCCTTGTGACAATGGGTAAAGTCACTTAACCCTCCCTTGCCCCAGATAGATTGCTTTGGATGTGGTTGCAAAAATTGTAGAAAAAAAGCGGTGAGCATAGGGCTACATACCAGTACGTTGAGCTGAGGCTGAAAACTTGCACACACGGACAGAAAAATTTAGAGAGAGAACATTGTTGCACCTTGTCAAGCTGACACATTAACTGTTGGCATGGGCCCCTGCGCTAAACCGCAACCAAATTCTCAGATCAGCTGCTCGTAATGATTTAGTTTAAAACTTGAAAAAAAGGTTAGAGAATTTGTGTATTTATTTATTAGGATGTATTTACCTTCTTTTTGAAGGAATTCACTCAAGGCGGTGTAGAGTAAGAATAGATAGAACATGAGCATTAGGCAATTATAGCAGTAAAAATATTTATTTATTTGTTACATTTGTATCCCACATTTTCCCACCTATTTGCAGGCTCAATGTGGCTTACATAGCGCCGGAGAGGTGTTTACAAGATCCGGGTGAAACAAATACAAAGTGATGTCGTGGTAGAATAAAGATAAAGTTCATGTGGCACAGCCACATTAGGGAATCGTTCAACGGAAGAATTGTGTTATGTCCATTACGTTCTTTATTGATGCTGTGTCGCGGGGAATCTGTTGGTTGTGTTGGGTCGGTAGGATATGCTTTTTTAAACAAGTGAGTTTTTAGCGCTCAAATAACAATACAAAGTATGGCATATGACTCAACATAAACGCCTGATATCAGCGACACAACAACACCAAAGTTCGTAACGGCCTTCACACAACTCTTCAGCTGTATGATCCCTTTACAACCTGAACCTTATCCTTCCACAACATCACCTTGTATTTGTTTACTCCGGAGTCTCCAAACAGCTCTCCGGCACTATGTAAGCCACATTCAGCCAACAAATAGGTGGGAAAATGTGGGATTCAAACGTAACAAATAATAATAATACTTACAATGTCAACACAATACGTAATAGAACATTTTAATTGACAGTGAAAGGTATAAGCAAACATGGAATGGATAGATACGAAAGTAAGGTGACTAATTTAAAGAAAGGTGCACATGAGGTCAGAGAGATGGTTAAAAGCTGTCACTTTCACTTTTGCTTCATCTGATTTGCCTGGTCAATAATGTATATATTTTTTTTGTTACATTTGTATCCCGCAGTGGCTTAGGAAGGGGGGGGGGGCGGTGGGGCAGTCCGCCCCGGGTGCATGCCGCTGGGGGGTGTTGGCGCCTCGCTGTTTCCTTGCTCTCTCTGAGGGGGGGTTGCACTCCAGAGGGGGGAGGGTGCGTCACACTGCACCTGGGGGGGGGGTGCGCAGCGGCGACCCGCCCCGGGTGTCAGCTGCCCTTGCGACGCCACTGGTATCCCGCGTTCGTCATAAACCACTACTAAATGGACTTGGGAAAAATCCACAATTCCAGGAATAACATGTCTAGAATGTTTGTACGTTTGGGAAGCTCGCCAGGGGCCCTTGGCCTGGATTGGCCGCTGTCGTGGACAGGATGCTGGGCTCGATGGACCCTTGGTCTTTTCCCAGTGTGGCATTACTTATGTACTTATCATCTTCAATGTATTCTCTTGTATCACATGTATTCTTTTACAGTTCTGCGTCTGTTTGTATACATAGAAAACAGCTTACCTATATACACACACGATAACAAGACCAAGTTTTTTCTCCTTAGTTTAAGTCTCATACCAAGGTCTTCTCATTTTGTTGCTGTGCTCTTAGGTGACCTTGGTAGGCCAGGTCTGCATTAGGCAAAGTCTAGTGTGTCTTCAGCTATGAGCAGGGTAGAACTGCAATCTAACTCAAAGTAACTTCACGTTTTCATTGGATTGATTATTCTTCAAACCGCTGCCTGCTCACATTCCTTCCTCAACCCCTGTACAAACTTCAGTTTGCAGAAAAACCAGGACGCCGTCATCCGAGCAGTCACCGCGCTGTGGAAGCTGCACTTTCAGAAGCTTCTTTTTAATATTCTTCACATCCTACTCGCTGTTCTCGGCATTTCAAGAAGCTTTTGAAAGTATTCTTAGAACTCCCTCCCTTTAACACTTGAGTTACCACCACCCACAAATGCACAGTACCTGCAATTAGCAGTAAGCTCACAAATAAATCAGCAAATTAATTTAGGCTTCTCTGGTTTTGTATATCTGTACTGAGAGAAACAAGATTGACAAAGATATTGGGAAGCAATAAAGATTGCATTTTTTATTCACAACTTAGAAATCCAGTCATGTCTTCATGTTCCGCTATTACAAAACCATGAAATTGCATGTAAATACAAATTATTGACTTGACTTTGAGAGCAGAGAAAGATGCGCTGGTGGCAGGTTAAGGCAAGATAGAATCCCTCCGTTAGTTTCTCTAAAGCAGACGATGCTTTTTTTGAATTCTTATCTCCTCAATATTTATCATGCCATACTGTCTGTATGCAACAGTAACACAAACTCCCTCAGGGGCCCTCTTACGAAGCGGTAGTAAGCCCAACGCAGGCTTACCGCTTGCTAAAAGGCAAGTACCGCTGGGCTACCGCAGCAGCCTGGCGGTAGATCCCTCCCCCAGCGTGGCCATTTCCAGCGCTGCAAAAGTATTTCAATGTTTGTAGCACCGGTGTGTGGCTGATTTCTAAAGAGTGTTCTGGGATCTTGCCAAGTACTTGTGACCTGGATTGGCCACTGTTGGAAACAGGATTCTGGGCTTGAAGGACATTCGGTCTGTTCCAGTATAGCAACACTTATGTATTGGGGTTCTGCATGGAATGTTGCTACTCATTGGGGTTCTACATGGAATCTTGTTACTCTTTAGGATTCCAGAATCTTGCTGCTCTTTGGGGTTCTACATGGAATGTTGCTACTCTTTGGGGTTCTACATGGAATCTTGTTACTCTTTAGGATTCCAGAATCTTGCTGCTCTTTGGGGTTCTACACGGAATGTTGCTTCTCTTTGGGTTTCTGCCAGGTACTTTTGACCTGGATTGGCCACTGTTGGAAACAGGAAACTGGGCTTGATGGACCTTCGGTCTGTCCCAGTATGGCAATACTTATGTACTTATGTTCTTATATTCTCTCTCTGGAAACTGGGAAAACACCATTAATATCTGGAGTTCCAAAAACTCCAAAATTCACTACTCTTTTGATTTTAATTCTGGCTGACCTCCCTGGATATATTTTATTTTAAATTACAATTTATTTAAGAAAAGGAAGGAATTTGAGAAAAAATCTGAAAAGCAAAGCACTTAGATAGTAGCTGTACTTGGCAGAGCTGCTCAAACTTAATGCCTTAGGGTGCTCTGGTGATGACACTTCTACATCCACTTGCTTTACTAAATATTGATGCTCCTCCTTATTTCCTTGTAGGTTCACCATCATTTCTGTTTCTTGTTCATTAATCTACGCCGGAAAGAAAATATGTCAAACCGAGAACAAGAAGAATGAACCAGTCAAGAAATCCTTCTTTTACTTCATACACTGGAATGAGAAGTAAGCTTGGTCTTCGTTGGCTGCCTGCTCTCTGCTTCCGTGTTTGATATGGAGTGACATGTCTTGCCCTGTTAGAACCTACAGCATTGTGCAAGAACCTTGTCCCCTAGAGCTTAGAGTTGGGTTGAGCAGTGGGTGAACAGCATGTCATTTCAGTCCTTTAGCTAGTTTAATGGCAAAGTGTAGCTCCACATAGAGGGGCATTTTCGATATGACATCTAAGTCAAACTTTGGACATTTTGCCCAAAACGTTCAAAATTCAAGTGGGGAATGTAGTCATTTTCAAAGCAAAAAAAAAAAAAGGGTCTATCTTTTTTTTGAAAATGGTTATGTGCTAGATGTTTTTGAGTTCTGTGTTTTTATTTTTTCGGTCCATTAAAAAAAAAAATGTCCAAATGAAAAACACACAAAATCAAGCCATTGGAACATAGGAGGAGCCAGAATTCTTAGTAGACTGGCCCCACAGACATCCCAGGAGAGCAATGGGGCACCCTAGGGGGCACTGCAGTGGACTTCAAATAAATGCTCCCAGGTACACAACTCACCGTTGCTCCCTTATCTTGTCTGCTGAGCCCCCCCCCCCAAAAAAAAAAAAAAAAACTTACTACCCCAACTGTACACTACTATAATAGCTTATAGGTGAAGGGGGCACCTATGTGTGGATACAGTGGGTTAATGGTGAGTTTTGGAGGACTCACAGTTTCCACCACAAGTGTAATAGGTAGGGGGAGGTAGGAGCCTGGGTCCACCTGTCTGCAGTGCACTGCACCCAACACTAGACGACTCCAGGGACCTCCATTGCTACTCTAATGGACCTGAGTATAACATCAAGGCTGGTAAGTAATGTTTTTAATCACATTTTTTGGGGGGGTGGGAGGGGGTTAGTAACACTGGAGGAGTAAGGAGTGATCATCCCTGATTCCCTCCAGTGGACATTTAGGGCACTTTTTGTGACTTATTCGTTAATAAACAGATCCAGACCAAAACATCCAACTTATAGCCCTGGATGTTTTCTTTTGTTTCATTATGGCAGAAAAAAGCGTTAGGAACACCCAAATCCCACCCTTAACATGCCCCTGACATGCCCCCTTGTGATTTGAACGCACTTCTGACGGACTTCATAGGATAATGTCTCAAAATTGGTTTTGAAAATACCAATTTGGACCTTTTTATGAGAAAAGCATCCAAATGCAGATTTATGCCACTTTTTGAATGTTTTTCTCTTTTGAAAATGAGCCCCCTAGAGGCATATTTGCAAAGCACTTATACTTACAAAGTTCCATGGGTTACTATGGAACTTCGTAAGTCTCAGTGCTTTGAAAATGAGCCCCATAGTGTAATAGGGAAGCATTATCTGCTACATACTTTGACGAGAACATTATTCTCCTCTCTAGAGGACAGTAAACTCTACTGGGCTGTGGCAAAGATCTGAGGAACTTCTAGAGGTCTCAAGCTCACACACTGAACGTGAAGAGAATTGAGCCGGTTCTCTTCTCTGGATATTCACCATCCTCTCCAGTCCTCTGAACTTCAGCACGGAACTTGGGGCTGCAGATCAGTTGTCATGGCACCCATGTGTTAAATATCCTTGTTATAGAATATTAATAGCCAGGAAAGTCATATAAGACTATTCAGAAATCCAAGGTCAGAATGATAAATCAACATCATTCATGCAGGACAGCAGCATCAAAAAAAAAACAAAAAAAACCTATAAGAATTCAGAACTACAGGAACACAAAACAGGCCAAGGTGAAGCAAAATAATATGCAAAATTCAATAATACACTAGAGCCCAATAGAGAGATATAGAGGAATGAAAAGCACAGATGTGTCTCAGAATGGTTTCTCCAAAGCACAGGACCTCATGCCCTGACACAGTCAGAGAGAAAAACACTGACAAACTTGTCTTGCTTTTGCTATTATGCTGGAAATTAAGGTCAATGGGAGACTTACAAAAGGTTCATAATGCAACAGTTAGGCTTTTGCTGGGTCTAGGGATGGAATGACTTCCCTATGAGGAAAGGTAAAAGCGGCTAAGGCTCTTCAGCCTGGAGAAAAGATGGCTGAGGGAGGATATGATAGAGGCCTATGAAATAATGAGCTGAGTGGAGCAAGTAGATGTGAATCGCTTGGTTACTCTTTCCAAAAATACTAGAACTAGGGGGCACGCAAAGAAGCTACTAAGTAGTAAATTTAAAACAAACTGGAGAAAATGTTTCTTCACTCAAAATGTAATTAAACTCTGGAATTTGTTACCAGAGAATGTGATAAAAACCAGTTAGCCTTAGCAGGGTTTAAAAAAGGTTTGGATAATTTCCGAAAAGAAAAGTCCATAAGCCATTAAGATGGACTTGAGAAAATCTACTGCTTATTTCTAGGATAAAGCAGCATAAAATCCGTTTTACTGTTCTGGGATCGTACCGGGTACTTGTGACCTGGATTGGCCACTGTTGGAAACAGGATACTGGGCTTGATGGACCTTCAGTCTGTCCCAGTATGGCAACGCTTATGTTCTTATGTGTTGAAGAGAACATTCTCACCAATCCAGAGCAATCTTCATTGCTTGAGAATTAAATCTAGAATTTGGTTTCAAGCAAGCATTGAATATGACATATGCATCAACTTGGAAGTTACAGTCAAAAGAAAGAAATTAGTAGAACCTGCCTGCAGCAAGGAAATTGAAATTAACATCCTGAACAAGAAAAGGTGTTCAGGTATTTAGTCCCCTTCAAATTCCAAAGATACAGCTATATTATTAGTTTATAATATATTGGAAGATATTAAAGAAAGGTGAGGTATTAAAATGTGAACTGAACTACATAAGTACATAAGTACATAAGTAGTGCCATACTGGGAAAGACCAAAGGTCCATCTAGCCCAGCATCCTGTCACCGACAGTGGCCAATCCAGGTCAAGGGCACCTGGCACGCTCCCCAAACGTAAAAACATTCCAGACAAGTTATACCTAAAAATGCGGAATTTTTCCAAGTCCATTTAATAGCGGTCTATGGACTTGTCCTTTAGGAATCTATCTAACCCCTTTTTAAACTCCGTCAAGCTAACCGCCCGTACCACGTTCTCCGGCAACGAATTCCAGAGTCTAATTACACGTTGGGTGAAGAAAAATTTTCTCCGATTCGTTTTAAATTTACCACACTGTAGCTTCAACTCATGCCCTCTAGTCCTAGTATTTTTGGATAGCGTGAACAGTCGCTTCACATCCACCTGATCCATTCCACTCATTATTTTATACACTTCTATCATATCTCCCCTCAGCCGTCTCTTCTCCAAGCTGAAAAGCCCTAGCCTTCTCAGCCTCTCTTCATGTCTTCTCGGGTTATTTTCGAGAAGTTGTACATTTTTATACTGAGTTATGGTATTGTATGTTTTATGATGATGAGGTTTGAGGTTTTAAGAATTTTTATGATGTTTTTATTTAGTTATATGGTTAGGAATGAGGCAAATATCAAATCCACAAAAAAAACAACTAGGTAATTCATAAAAAAAAACAAATTTATCTTAACTGATATTTATTTGGTTTATATATTTATTACATATTTTGTTAACTTGTTGGTATTTACTTCATTCATCTGGTACTGGAACGTGAAGCTTTTCACCTCTGTTTGCCTTTTTGACAGATTCCTTGAGATCCTGATTTTTGTTAGAAGGATGATATATAAAAGTTTTTAAACAAATATGTACATTGTCAAGTTACTAAGGAGCTTATTTTCGAAAGTGAAAATCATTTTAAAAAGCAGCATTTGGAAAAAATCTTCTCAAAACGTCCAAATCGATATTTTTGAAACCTGTCTTACAAACGTCTATTTATGCAATTTGTCTGCAGTGATGCAAATCACAAGGGATGGTGTCAGGGGTGTTTCAAAGGCGGGATTGGGGCGGGTCTAGGATGTGCCTATCACTTGGATGTTTTACAGCCATAATGGAACAAAATGAAAACATCTAGGGTGAAAATCTGAATGCTTTGGTCTAGACCTGTTTTTAGAACCAATAAGGCACAAAAATGACCAGATGACCACTGGAGGGAATCAGGGATGACCCCCCCCCCTTACTCACCCAGTGGTCACTGATCCCCTCCCACCCCCCAAAATATAAATAAAAATACTATTTACCAGCCTCTATGACAGACTCAGATGTTAAAGCCAGGTCTATAAAACTATTACTACTACTTAACATTTCTAAAGCGCTACTAGGGTTACGCAGCGCTGTACAATTTAACAAAGAGGGACGGTCCCTGCTCAAAGAGCTTACAATCTAAGAGACAAGTGAATGGTCAGTCCGATAGGGGCGGTCAAATTGGGGCAGTCTGGATTTACTGAAAGGTAAGGGTTAGGTGCCGAACGCAGCATTGAAGAGGTGGGTTTTAAGCAAAGACTTGAAGATGGGCAGGGAGGGGGCTTGGCGTAAGGGCTCAGGAAGGTTGTTCCAAGCATAGGGTGAGGCGAGGCAGAATGAGCGGAGCCTAGAGTTGGCGGTGGTGGAGAAGGGTACAGAGAGGAGGGATTTGTCCTGTGAACGGAGGTTACGGGCGGGAACGTAAGGGGAGATGAGGGTAGAAAGGTAGTGAGGGGCAGCAGACTGAGTGCATTTGTAGGTAAGAAGGAGAAGCTTGAATTGAATGCGGTATCTGATTGGAAGCCAGTGAAGTGACCTGAGGAGAGGGGTGATATGAGTATATCGGTTCTGGCGGAATATGAGACGTGCAGCAGAGTTCTGAATAGATTGAAGGGGGGATAGATGGCTAAGTGAGAGGCTGGTGAGGAGTAAGTTGCAATAGTCAAGGCGAGAGGTAATGAGAGCGTGGACGAGAGTTTGGGTGGTGTGTTCAGAGAGGAAAGGGCGAATTTTGCTGATGTTAAAGAGGAAGAAGCGGCAGGTCTTGGCTATCTGCTGGATATGCGCAGAGAAGGAGAGGGAGGAGTCAAAGATGACTCCGAGGTTGCGGGCAGATGAGACGGGGAGGATGAGGGTGTTATCAACTGAGATAGAAAGTGGAGGAAGAGGAGACGTGGGCAAGCAAGTCCCTGTAGTAGTCTAGTGGTCACTGCGATGCACTGTAGACAGATGGACTCAAGCCTATACCTCCCCCTACCTGTTACACTTGCGGAAGAAACTGTGAACCCTCCAAAACTCACCAGAAACCCATTGTACCCACATTTAGGTGCCCCCCTCACCCATAAGGGCTATTGTAGTGGTGCACAGTTGGGGGTAGTGGGTTTCGGGGGGCTCAGCAGACAAGATAAGGGAGCAATGGTAAGATGTGCATCTGGGAGCATTTATTTGAAGTCCACAGCCATGCCCTCTAGGGTAACCCATTGCTCTCTTGGGATGTCTGGGGGACCAGTCTACTAATGATGCTGGCCCCTTCTTCATCCCAATGGCTTGATCTTATGTTTTTTCACTTGTAGTTTCTTTTAATGGCCTGGAAAGATAAATGCACAGAGCACAAAAACTTCTTATAAACGGTATTTTAAAGAAAGAAAATAGACATTTTGCAGTTTTGGAAATGGTCATGTTTTCTATTCGGATTTGGGACATTTAGTGCAAAACTTCCAAGGTCGACTTGGATGTCATATTAAAAATGCCCCTCCACATTGATGTAGGACAAAAACTTCTCATGCACAGCACAGGATATCATGGAAAAGCAAGGGGAAAATAAAGGTACCGATAGTCTTCTACTAAGCCGAGATAGCTTGAGAGAGGAGAAAAGTGTAGGGGAGATCTGGAGATCAGAGATTCTGCAAAAACCATGTAAGAGGAAGATCTCTCTTGCAATACATATGCAGTATTGACTTGTTTTCTACATGAGTTCCAGCTGAACCCAGAAAATGAAAATGTGATTGTCCATGTGTCGTAAGTGCTGATTTTGTTGTGCAGTGTTTGTAGGAAATAGCTGTCTCTCTAATCAACCATGAATCTAGCATTAAGGATGAGTAAGTGATGCAAGAAAGAGACCAAGAGGAACTAAACTGTTTTAACCCTCATGGGAGCTGCTGAAGCCTGAGAATGAGAGACTGCCCAGCATTTCATGCAACTTCACATGACCTTGGGGCTTTCTTCAATACTCCCAGGCATCCAGTGCTTAGCAAGTCGAACTTCTTCTCTGTAACTCCAGAAAGGCCCATTAAAATGGTCCTGTGGCCAGAAACATACAAGGTAGATAGTCTGGTTGACACAGGTACCAGCAAAGAATTTCCAAGGGTCAGATTAATTGGTTGATTAAACATTGTAAGACATTGTGAATGATCGTGCTCTAGAATTTTGTAATGGTTTCATTCTCTTTCAGGATCAGCTTTCCACTGCCGTCCAAAAGTCTTCCTTATGAGACCATGTTGCTAATAAAATTCAGGAGCACAGACAATACTTCGGGTGGTGCACAGACTCTGGGCTGGACATGCCTACCTCTCTATTCAAAACAGTGCGTTCATTGTTTTATTCTGCATCTATGTTGGTAGAGAGATGTACAGAATATTATAATACTGTAAGGATGTGTCTAATGAACTTTGTAAATCCTATGTTTACTTATTGTAATCTGATTTGAACTTGATGGTTATAGCAAACTATAATTTTTCCTGTTATATTACAATACACTTTTTGAACTTTAGTACATGAAGAATACAGGGGTCCCTTTTACTAAGCGGTGTAAGCGTCTACGCATGCCCAACGTGCGCCAAAATGAAGTTACCGCCTGGCTACCACATATGTCTTGCAGCAATTTCATTTTTGGCACGTGTCCTATATGCCAGTCCAAAAAATCATTTTTATTTTCAAACGCACGTAATGGACGTGCGCCAAGTGGCATTTGATGCACATAGGTCATTATCACCCGGTTACCGCGTGACACCTTTACCGCTAGGTCAATGGCTGGCGATAAGGTCTCAGACCCAAAATGGACATGCAGCAATTTTGATTTTGCTGCATGTCCATTTGCGGCAAAAATTTCCAACTCTCTGGTACCCAGTCAAAGAAATTAATCAGATTTGTCTGACAAGACCTGCCTCTAGTGAAACCATGTTGCCTCTAGTCCTCTAATCCACTGGATTCCAAAATATTTAGTTTCTCTGTTTTAAAAGCGTTTCCATTAATTTATTTACTACAGAAGTCATACTTACTGGCCTGTAGCTGCCAACATCTTTCTTACTTCTGTGTTGGTGGAGAGGGACCACTCCTGACTCTACAGAAACATTGAAAAGGTCAGGCAGCGGAGCTGCTAGAAATTCCCTTTTACAAAGCCGCGGCAAAAAGTGGCATGTGGTAGTGTGGACACATCTTTTGGGTGAGAGCTGGACCGCTTGGAAAAAGGCCATTCTTTAATGGGCTGAGATCTGGACGTGCGCAAAAATTAAAGCTAGCATATGCCCATTTATGACCTGAGCCCTTACTGCCTGCCATTGACTTATCGGTGAGGGCTCATGTGCTACCCATGTGGTAAGCATACAGCGTGCACCAATGATGCACCGCACACCAACTTCTGCACTGCGCTGCCGATTACCGCCGGGAACACCCCCACGGTAGAAAATAAAAGAATATTTTCTACCGTGGGATTCGGCGCACGCCAAACTTGGAATTACCACTGGGTGCACTACCCTGGTGGTAGTGCTGATTTAACACATGCTACCTGTACATTAGTCCTCCCGCGGCTTTGTAAAAGGACCCTTAAGTTCCTTGAGTACCTTTGGATGTATGCCATCTGGCCCCATCGCTTTGCCCACCTTTAGTTTAGCCAGCTGCTCACGAACACAGTCCTCTAAAAATTGTTCATTTTCTTAATCTCTCACATTATTGAATTGTAAACCACTGACAGTTTGTACTTTAAAGCAGTTTATCAAGAATAAAAAACCTGAACCTCCCTTCTGTTCCTATTTATGTTTGTCTTCTGCTGTCCTGCTCCCGGCCCTTCAGCTGTGAATACGGAACAGAAATATTTGTTAAGCAATTCCACCTTATCTTTATCAGCTTCTAAATATTCCTCCCCTTCACCTTTGAGTCTCACAATGCCACTCTTGCACTTCTTCCTACTAACATATCTAGAAAATGTCTTGCCTCCTTCTCCCGTTTTACTGTATTAGATATGTTTTTCTTCCATTTGCATCTTTGCTTTCCTGACTACTTTACCAGCTTTCTCTTAGCTTTTCCAGATATTGTCCTCTGGTTTCCTCTTTCTGCGATCTCTTGTAGTTTGTAAAGGCTAGCCTCATTTTCATTTTGAAAACAGGGATCATCCAGTTTTTTACAGTGTCTTGCAGTAACACCAGCAAGATTACTAATTTTTTAATAATAGTACATTTGGGAAAATGTTGGGGTGAGAGTTGGAGAGACAGCAGAGGTGGTCCAGGAAAGAAGGAAACAACTGAAGATTCTCAAACAAATTTTTATTGAAAAAGTTTCAGCAGTAGTCTTTGTCAGTGAGATTACTTGTGGTCAATTGGGCAAATATGATGGTAATATTGTGATATCCCCCTTCTCACTCAGGGTGACCTGGTTCTTAATATGCAAATCATATGCAGATTAGTGTGCTACCCTTTCTCACTCAGGGTGACCTGGTTTCCACTCCGCAAATTAAGCAGGTCTCACCAACTGCATATATCTCAGGCAACTCTTTATTCCAGCCCCTGGGCACACTTCTTCTATCCTAACACTTTATACTTTCATAGGTCTTCACCCTGAGCCTCCCCACACAGATACATGGGCTCAGTACTATGCCAATACTTTGGGGACTCTCAACCCCAGGCTTTGCAGCCTGCTTCTCTTAGTACTTCGGACACACAGTCCCTCTTTGAACACCCAGTTCTAGACACACAGTCTTTTCTTCTTGGACACACAGTCCCTCTTTGAACACACAGTTCTAGACACACAGTCAAACTCTAATGCTTTAGGGACTTCTTACCCCAGGACTTTCAGCCTGCCGATCTCCTTCGGACACCCAGTCCACCCCCAAGTACATAAGGTTAGCCAGTATCTTTCAGGGGCTCTCTCTTCTTCTGCTGCTAGCTTACTTCCCTCCTTTCACAACTCAGGTGGGGTATAAACAGGGTTGCCAGGTGGAAAATATTTTTCCAGCCTAAAGGAGCCCAAAATCCAGCCCAAAACCCGCCCAAACTCAAACCCCGCCCCTGACACCCCCGCCCCCGCGTCATCACCCCCGCCCCTGCCGTCATCAACCCCGCCCCGCCGTCATCGGCCCCGCCTTCCCCGTCACTAACCCCGCCTCCCACGTCTCTAACCCCGCCTCCCACGTCTCTAACCCCGCCTCCCACGTCTCTAACCCCGCCTCCCACATCACTAACCCCGCCTCCCACGTCACTAACCCCGCCTCCCACGTCACTAACCCCGCCCACCGCGGCCGAAAAAGCCACCTAAAAAAACCGCCCGAAGCACAAAAACCAGCCCAAAAAACCGCAACCCGCCGCGGGCAAAAATTTCCCACGGCGGGTCGCGGAAAACCGCCCAATTGGGCGGTAAAACCGCCCACCTGGCAACACTGGGTATAAAGTGGTTAATTAGCCACCCAGGACCCAGCCCATAATCTCCTGCACCTGTGGGCCTCCCAGGGCTCTCCCCGGTCCTAGTGACCTCCATCTTCTTCTAGCGCCCTCTAGTGGCCTACCCCGTATAGGACACCCTCTTACTTACCACAATATTTGTTTGGTGATCGTATTGCATTTTCTTTGGTCAAATTATAATTTAATTATGAGTACATGTATTTATTTATATGCATGATTTTTTTAATTGCTTTATTTCTTTTTCTAGCCCCTGATGAAGGCCAGTGCTAAAACATGGCCAAGTAGGATCATTGTTCAATAAAAACATTTTGCGATTCCTCCGTTGTTTCCTTCTTCCCTGGACTACCTCTGCTGTCTCTCTTGGATTCGCCATCCGGGTGGAGGTTTTCTCCTTTTTCCTTTGCCGGGGTCAGAGTTGGAGTCAGGGTCAGACAGTAGAAAAATGAAGTTGGAGTGGAAGGTTTGGCGTACCGAGTCCTGGTTAAGTGGGTAGGAGCCCCTCCTACTTGATTAACATGTTGAATATCCAGTCCTTTTTTTTATAACCTTAAAAAACCCACTGGGTGTTACCAGGAGTCATCATAAATGACATTGTGCCAAGCCTAACCCAATTCTTACAACTTGTGAACATTTCTACATATAAAACAAATTGAGATGTAAGAGGTGACATGGTTGGATGAGGCCAGATGAGAGCTGAATGAGCTGGTTCAGCTGTGTAAGGAAGGCAAAACCAGAGTAATGTAATATTTTCACACCACCTCAGCAGCTCCTGAAGGCAAAGTGTTAAGACACAACATTTATGAAAAGTGCTGAAGACAGGCCTACAGCCATCAATTATGGAACAGTGTTATTATTTAAAACTGGGTTTCATCTTTTTATTAGTTTCCAGAAGAAAATATAATTCTTTAATCCTGCGTAGGGTAAGTTAAATATTTATGTAAGGGAAACAGTTGCTAGAGCGCTGTAGTTTTCCAAAAATAAAAGACTGTAAGAACATTAGCGGAATGCTAGTGTCACGTAAAAAAAAATGATTAGAGGTTTGAGAAAAGAAATAGGATAATTAATTTTTTCATTTCATATTGTTCTTATAATTATCGTTGAATGAGAAATACCCAATATGAATCCATTCCAGCTGTGAACTGCTTCATTTCTAGTAGGCGAAGGCAGTGGGCATAAATCCTTCCAGAAAGCACTTGCGGCCATTTCGGGGGGAGCCCTTATAGGTTGCAGTAAGGGCTTCCACACTAACCTGAAGGTAAGCGGGCAGCACATGGCACTGCCTGATTACCGCTGGGTGCCCACTGGCGCTACAAAAATGAGTCCCTTTCCCTATGTGTCCTTCTGTCTGTCCTACCCTTATCCCTCATTGGTCCTGTCTGTCCGTCCTGATTTAGATTGTAAGCTCTTTTGAGCAGGGACTGTCTTTTCTTCATGTTCAATTGTGAAGTGCTGCGTACGACTGGTAGCGCTATAGAAATGATTTATAGTAGTAGTAGCAGATATGACGGCGCACTGGGGGTGGGAAATACCACCAGGCTGATACGGTAACCTGGCCATAATTCCTTTTTAGCGAGCGATAAGTCTGCGTTGGGTTTACTGCCACTTTGTAAAAGGGGTCCATCATGTTACAGAATACAGTTAGCAAATCTTAACATCTAATTAACAGTGCTGATTAGCTCGTTAACCAATTAAGTTACTCACGTTATTGTAGAATACTCTTTGATTTCCGCGTGGAGATTAAGGCGCCATATACAGAATTTGAGGGTTTGTGGGCGCTGAATACTGAGAAGCCCATTTTATAGCTGTTGACTTCGTAGCGCTTAGCATGCGCCAATCATTAGCGCCCTTAATAAAAGGACCCTTAAATGAATAATAAATAAAGAGAGTCTGACACTTTGTCGAGCTTCAGTGGTAAATCCAACAAATCTTCTGCTGGGTAGTTGTACACATGGATACAGCTACATGAAATGAACTCAGCAGCGCTACCTTTCTCAAAGACTCGGAAACTTTACGTACTTTTGCATGTCTCTTTTCCAATGCTTAGTCTTATCTCAGATACTAACACCTCTGTCTGCTCTTTAGAAACTTTGTTCATGGTACTCTGCTCCTTGGAATGGCGATGAATTCTGAGCCTCCAGCTATCATCACCCCGGGAGTATTTGATCCAAATCTTCCAACCGGTGTAACCCTGCAGGTAAGGAACAAATCATTCTAAAGACGTCTACATGAAAAGCATCAGTGGCATTTCTAGGGAGGAATTCATATTTAATTACCACATGGGCAGATTACAACTGTAGGAACTATAAGCAACCTGGTGCAGGGGGGGGGGGGGGGGGAGAGGACCTCTCAGTAATTATGAGATTCCTCCTCCAGCCCAGATTACCCCTTCCTAGACTTTTTGCTCTCCTGCCATCCCCTCATTCAATAATAAAATTCAACCTGAGGCCTCAGAAGCTTCAGCTGCCAATAAGTCGGGAAGTATCTCATCTCTCTTCCTGTTACTGTGAAAACTCATGCAAGGAACAGCAGGGCAGCTCAGGGCCTATTAGTGTGTCAGAGCTTACTAACCCCTTCCAGAGTTGGCGTTGTGGGATGGCCTCGTTCTATACGGCAAGATGCACTGCAGGTCAGATATAGGGGCTGGTAGCAGGGTGAATGCTCTGACACCCAGGGTTACCATATTTCGGAGACAAAAAAAAGCACACAAAATAAAAATGGCCGATACCTTTCCTAATTAATCATAGCAAATGTGTAAATGGATTTTAGTTGATGAACAAACATCAAACAGTGACTCACTTCCAGTACAGCAGTAGACAATAATCTACTTTTCAACAACTTCTGGATTTGAGTTTGACTGAATCTGAACCCAAGCGTACTCATCAGAAGAGCGCGTATCCCTCAACAACTCTGGCTGGCTTCTGAGATACGTGTAAAAGTCTTTGCGTGACCATATGCTTAAAGCTGTTCTTCACGAACAAAATTTCTTTGACAGGTTCAGGGATCCTTTTACTAAGTCATGCTGAAAAATGGCCTGCGGTAGTGTAGACACGTGTTTTGGGCGCGCGCAGAATTATTTTTCAGCACACCTACAAAAAAATGAAAATTGCCGAGCGTCCATGAGACCTTACTGCCAGACATTGAATTAGCGGTAAGGTCTCATGCGCTAACCGGGTAGTAATGATTTTATCTGGATTTTCAAAAGGCGTTTGACAAGGTACCTCATGAAAGGCTACAGAGGAAATTGGAGGGTCATGGGATAGGAGGAAATGTCCTATTGTGGATTAAAAACTGGTTGAAGGATAGGAAACAGAGAGTGGGGTTAAATGGGCAGTATTCACAATGGAGAAGGGTAGTTAGTGGGGTTCCTCAGGGGTCCGTGCTCGGACCGCTGCTTTTTAATATATTTATAAATGATTTAGAGATGGGAGTAACTAGCGAGGTAATTAAATTTGCTGATGACACAAAGTTATTCAAAGTCGTTAAATCGCGACAGGATTGTGAAAAATTACAAGAGGACCTTACGAGACTGGGAGACTGGGCGGCTAAATGGCAGATGATGTTTAATGTGAGCAAGTGCAAGGTGATGCATGTGGGAAAAAAGAACCCGAATCATAGCTACGTCATGCAAGGTTCCACGTTAGGAGTTACGGACCAAGAAAGGGATCTGGGTGTCGTCGTCGATAACACACTGAAACCTTCTGCTCAGTGTGCTGCTGCGGCTAAGAAAGCAAATAGAATGTTGGGTATTATTAGGAAAGGTATGGAAAACAGGTGTGAGGATGTTATAATGCCGTTGTATCGCTCCATGGTGCGACCGCACCTTGAGTATTGTGTTCAATTCTGGTCACCGCATCTCAAGAAAGATATAGTAGAATTGGAAAAGGTGCAGCGAAGGGCGACTAAAATGATAGCGGGGATGGGACGACTTCCCTATGAAGAAAGACTAAGAAGGCTAGGGCTATACAGCTTGGAGAAGAGACGGCTGAGGGGAGACATGATAGAGGTATATAAAATAATGAGTGGAGTGGAACAGGTGGATGTGAAGCGTCTGTTCATGCTTTCCAAAAATACTAGGACTAGGGGGCATGCGATGAAACTACAGTGTAGTAAATTTAAAACAAATCAGAGAAAAATTTTCTTCACCCAACGTGTAATTAAACTCTGGAATTCGTTGCTGGAGAAAGTGGTGAAGGCGGTTAGCTTAGCAGAGTTTAAAAAGGGGTTGGACGGATTCCTAAAGGACAAGTCCATAAACCGCTACTAAACGGACTTGGAAAAATCCAAAATTCCAGGAATAACATGTATAGAATGTTTGTACGTTTGGGAAGCTTGCCAGGTGCCCTTGGCCTGGATTGGCCGCTGTCATGGACAGGATGCTGGGCTCAATGGACCCTTGGTCTTTTCCCAGTATGGCATTACTTATGTACTTATGTACACGGGTCAAATGCCACTTGATGCGTGTAGCTGACGCATGCCAAAACTGAAATTGCCACGAGGTCCACATGGTAACTCCAATTTGGCACGTGTTGGCCCCTCAACCAGCAGGGAATGCCTTTCTCTCTCTCTCATAGGCCACAGATGGTTTCTCTCATTATGTGGGTAGGTGTGTTGCTTATAGCCGCATAAAAGAAAAAGTGGATATTTTCCTAAAAATTAAAAACCTGGATGACATATCAGAAGAAGAGTAAAAGGAGGACATTTCCTTAAGGGCCGCTGAGAGGGGGGGACAGGGGGGACAAAATTCCCCGGGCCCGGGCCTCCGGGTGGGGGCCCCAGTGCCGCCGCCACAGTCCGGCCCGCCCACCCTCCGTCGCTCCCTGGCATTGAACTTAAGCGCCTCACCTTCGAAAGCGCAGCAAGCAGCGGCAGACCACTCCTTCCTTCCGTGTCCCGCCCTCACCTGACATAACTTCCGCGAGGGCGGGACATGGAGGAAGGAATGGTCTGCTGCTGCTTGTGAAGCGCTTAAGGTCAGTGCAGAGGGCCCAGGGGTGGAGGGGGGGCCCCGGGGGTGGCCTTGTCCCGGGCCTGGCTCAGTCTCTCGGCGGCCTTGCATTTCCTCTTAAAACAAGATGTGTGGTAACAGTACTGACACCTTTCAAAATTCAGCGGTTCAAGCACTTGCCTGATGTCCCTCCTGTGGTGGAAGGTATCTTGCTTTCTAGTCCAATTTTGTGTGTCTCTCTTTCCTAATTTGTGGTTAAAAGAAAAACAAAATCCACTGGTTAGCTTGTTTGTGTAGTTCCATGCATCTTTTCTCTGTGGCTTTTATGTCCTTCAGCTTCAGGAAGTCCAGGGGGAGTTTACAAAAAATCTGAGTGTGCTAAATCTGTTGGATTGGTGTCTCTTCCTCAATTTCAGCCTTTTTGATCAAAAATTCCTTGCAAGCTTTCACATGAAATATTTTCCATTCCATGCTCCCAAAACAACATCACAAAATCACACTTCTTGTTCCCGTCATATATCTGCTCTTGGTCCCCCAGCTAAATTGTATCTTTAGAATCATATCCAGTGCATTTTGTCTAGCAAAAAAGGCGCTGGTACTCGAATACCAGGTGATCACTGAGGGACCCACCCCACAATAGTCAGGCCCCCTGCAACCAGTCACAGAATCTATGACGAGGCAGAATTGGTGTGTACAGCCTGAGCTCTTTCATTAAAACTTGGGGTCCTTGGGTCAATTTTAGCAGATAATGGAAAAGGTGCCGGTACTCAGTACCCCCAAGTACCCCCTCAAAAAAAGCCCTGATCATATCTCTGTTAGTTGAATGTTCTAATGCTTATTAGGTGTATGATTAGTATTATATCTCTGGTATTTGAATCTCAGTGCTGTTAAATGTGTATGTTTTTGATAATGTTTCACGGTAGTTCTGTTATTAATTGTCACTTTACTGTTTTCAAGTTAACCTAATTTATTGCATTTATGTTCATTCTCGGTTATTTTGTTATGCTCTTAACAAAATTATAAGTTTTATGTTAAACTGTACCTACAATTCCAGGAATAACATGTATAGAATGTTTGTACGTTTGGGAAGCTCGCCAGGTGCCCTTGGTCTGGATTGGCCGCTGTCGTGGACAGGAAGCTGGGCTCGATGGACCCTTGGTCTTTTCCCAGTGTGGCTTTACTTATGTACTTAAGTACTGTACACTGCTTTGTGTGAATCTCTTCATAAAGGCAGTTGATAAAGCCCAATTGATTAAGTCTCTCCATTTCTACCTTTCTGTCTTTATTTGTTATCATTGAGCTCTGTGTTAAGCTGTAAAGTCAGAGGTAATATTCTGACACATTTCTTGTCAAGTTTTGGGCAGTTTGGAAAGTACTGTGGCCAGGTATCTGTTTCCTGCTGTCTAGTGCCCTTGGGTCACCTCTCCTATCCTGCAGGAGTTGTCAGTATCTTCCCTAACTTTGCAAGTCAGAAAGCAGCCATATTGCAAAGTACTGGCTAGTGTTTTGTTCATTGAGGGGTCCTTTTACTAAGGTGCACTGAAAAATAGCCTGCGGTAGTGTAGGCGCGTATTTGGGGCGCGCGCAGATCCATTTTTTAGCGCCTTTTTTAAAATTTTTGCCAAAAATGAATGTGCGGCAAAATCAAAATGAGAAAGCATCCATTTTGGGTCTGAGACCTTACTGCCAGCCATTGACCTAGTGGTAAAGTCTCACACGGTAACTGGGCGGTAATTACCTATGTGCGTCAAATGCCACTTGGCACATGTCCGATACGTGCGTCCGAAAATAAAAATTATTTTTCAGATGCACGTATCGGACACGCACCAAAAATGAAATTAGCACAAGAACTACACGGCAGCCGGGCAGTAACTCCATTTTGGCGTGCATTGGGCACGCATTATGCTGCTTAGTAAAAGGGCCCCTGAGTCAAAGCTTCTAAGCACAGGTGTGAAATGGAAGACGCTGCTTACTAGTCTACCCAGTGGCGTAGCAAGGGCGGGGCGGTGGGGGCAGTCCGCCCCGGGTACACGTCGCTGGGGGGGGGGGGGGGGTGTCGGCTCTGCTGGTTCTTTGCTCCCTGTGCCCTGGAACAGGCTACTTCCTGCACACGGCAGGCAAGAATGCACTTGGGAGGGGCTTGGGTGATGCGCTAAGGGGGTGGGTTGATGCACCAAGTGGGGTGGCTTGGGTGATGCGCCGACGGGGGTTTGATGCGCCGAGGGGGGGTGTCATGCTGCACCCGGGGGGGTGCGCAGTGGCGAACCGCCCCAGGTGGCAGCCGCCCTCGAGTCGCTACACCACTGAGTCTACCCAAAGGACAGATGGAACCTGAGAAATGGCTTCCATCTAGAGAACTTCCAGGAAGGACAAAGTCTCATTGCCAATTTTCACGAGACATGAAACTGGTTTGCTTAGTTTCAGAAATCATCTTAAAGCTTTTTCATGTCTGGATGTGCAACATTGGGGCTTGACCTCACCCTCTGTCTAAACTTTTATTCATCTTTGTGTTGTAACCTCCTTATTTTAAAACATTTCTGAATGTATCAGCAGTAACTGATTGAAGGGTTTCAACGATTATGAGATTTGCTTGTCTGTCTTGACGACAGCAATAGTAGCTTTCTAAAGTCTCTGGATTGTTTCAAGTTTGTCATTTTCAATCTCGCTTGATATCTAATCGCTGGTTAGGAAATTGTATCCTTTTCTTTTACTCTCTTTGGGGTTTTTTTTTAACTATTTTGATTCTTTTACTGTCATGTTATATATCCTTGTTATTCCTTATTTTAATGTGTATATTTTGCTCCTCACTCAGAGCTGTAATGATGCAAGTTGCAAATTCTTTTAAATAAATAGGTGCTTTCATATATTTTGCAATTTTTCTAGTACAAACGGCTGTTAAACGTCTTGCTTCAAAAAGTGTTCTTTATTACTAGAAACCTTCTCACTGCTCTTCCAGGTCTTTTCAAACCCAATGATTTGATTAATGGCAGGGTCTGAGCAAAAATATTGCATTAATGTAATTAGTACCAGTCAAGAATCACCTGCCTACCCTTCCACACCAGTAGTTGAACTTATTGAGCAAAAAAGAAAATCACGGGAATTAAGCAGGAATGACGAAATTCAGCTTTGACTTCCTATTGCACATATTTAAAAGTGGGAATGTGTGCATAACTGGTAGAGGAGTGTGGTAGCTGTGTTAGTCCACTCTTAAGGTTATCAATAGAAATCAAACAAAATAAAACATGGAAAAGAAAATAAGATGATACCTTTTTTATTGGACATAACTTAATACATTTCTTGATTAGCTTTCGAAGGTTGCCCTTCTTCGTCAGATTGGAAATAAGCAAATGTGCTAGCTGACAGTGTATATAAGTGAAAACATTCAAGCATTACTATGACAGTCTGACAGGGTGGGAGGATGGGGGTGGGTCGGAGGTATGCATGGGGACATCAAAGCATATCATTGATATTCTAACAGGATGGGTGTGGACTTAACAAGGATCTGGGGTTCCAAGCCCATTATAAACCATAAAGCTGTATTTCTCTGTTGATCACCCTCCCCTCACCTACCCACACCCATCCTGTTAGAATATCAATGATATGCTTTGATGTCCCCATGCATACCTCCGACCCACCCCCATCCTCCCACCCTGTCAGACTGTCATAGTAATGCTTGAATGTTTTCACTTATATACACTGTCAGCTAGCACAATTGCATAACTGGTGAAAGAGGAAAAGAAGTAAAGAGCTCCTGATGCAAGGCTGGTAAAAGCCGATATGCTCAAGGGCAAGTTATAACCTTGTGTCTATTTTCCTTTACAGAAAAATAAACACAGTCCACATCTACAATGATTGTGTGATAATTATCTGACTTTTTACAGCAAACCAAGTGTCATCCTTTGCAAAACCTCCTTGGATGAGACATGCATACTGCCTGCCTCAGTATGGACTTCTGATGAGGGGAAGTGTGCATTTGACTTGGAAAGTTCATTTGTGTGTAACTAGTGTGGTCCTTTGTTTCCAAATAATGTGAAATCAAGCAAGGAAAACCAATTTCCCAGGTGATAGCTTTAGAATAGCTGTTATTCTTTATTCAGACATGGGAAGCATCAGTGTAATACACTGGCCAATTTCCAAACTGCCTTGTGAACCATGTGAAATGCTAGTTGAAGCCTATGAGATCATTTTCTTTGGGGATCTTTTGTTTTGTAGATTGATTTTCCAAGAACCGAGCAGGCGTTCTTACAGCCGGAGCCTGCACAGAATAGGAATTACACAGAAGCCCCGACGGTAGAGAGCATGAAGCACATCGCCAAACTCTCCCAGAAGCACTCGCTTTCTCTGTAAGTCCTTCTGCACTTCACGGTGCTATGAGTGAGGCTGTATTTCCTCTGCTGGTGCCGAAGTAAATTTATAACAATTTCAGCAGGTCACAGCACAGTACGTAAGATAATGCAATTTAGGGGCCCTTTTCCTAAGGCGTGTAGGCACCTGTGCATATCCAACGCGCGTCAATTTCGATCTACCACCCAGCTACTGCAAGCCCCGGGCAATAATTCCATTTTTTTATGCGCAGTCGATATACGCGGAAGAAAATCATTTTTATTTTCTAGCACGGGGCACTAACCGGGGGTGGTGGGGGTAATTGACAGTGTACACGAGCTGCTGATTATTACCACTCAATTAACGCGTGAGACCTTACCGCTAAGTCAGTGGGTGGCAGTAAGGTCTCAGGCCCAAAATGGACGTGCACCAATTTTTATTTTGCCACACCTCCATTTTCGGCCAAAAATAAACAAGACCTTTTTTTCAGGCACGCTAAATAATGGACCTGCGTGTGTCCAATACACACGCCTACAACAGCGCAGGCACCTTAGTAAAATGACCCCATAATATAAAAAGATAAGACTCCTTTTACTACGCCGCAGTAAGCTCTAGTGCACGCTTACCATGACTTAAAATGGTTTACCGTGGGACGCGCTCAGGCGCTTTGTGGTAAGTTTGAGATCTGCATGCATAATCTGTGTGATAAAATTGTTAAAATTTTCTCCACAGAAGGGGTGTGTCAGGGAGCAGAGAGTTGACATTTCTGCCTTGATTGGTTAGCGTAGCTGCATTATCACCCGTGAAATTATTAGCATAGGATTTACATGTGAACCCTTATCATCTACACAATAATTCCCACTTAATTACAGCCCTCACTGATACCAGGTTGTCAGAGGGGGCCATGTAAGAACAGACTCCACTCTAGACAGTTCATACGCTAATCTTTGTTAATGACCGTGTGCTAATGGCAAAACCAGCCAATGGCCATTAATTGAGAACATGGAACATTCCAGCTGTGATAAAAATGGTCTTAGCACCCTGGAAAGGGCCACATACAGGTATACTAAAGCCACGTTTTACCGCAGCTCAGTAAAAGGGCCCCTGAAAAAGAAAGGACCTTCAGTTAAGATAAGACATAAGCATGGCCACACTGGGACAGACCAAAGGTACATCTAGCCCAGCACCCTGTCTCTGACAGTGGCCAATCCAGGTCACAATCACCTGACAAGATCCACGGAGCAAAGCATTTTGTACTGCTTGTCCCAGGAATAGTGGATTTTCCCTTAAGTTCCTTTAATAACATTCTATGGCCTTTTCCTTCAGGAAGCCGTCCAAACCTTTCTTAAACTCTGCTAAGCTAACCGCCTTAACCACATTCTCCGGCAACGAATTCCAGAGTCGAATTACGCACTGAGTAAAGAAACATTTTCTCTTATTTGTTTTAAACTTACTGCACTCCAGTGCTGTAGTGCCATAGCTGAGCAATACATAGCACAGCTCCAGGTGGTCCAGCACGTCAAGTTAGCTTTGTGGGCCACAGGCCTTGAATATCAGCAGTGCCTGGATAACTCCCAGCTCTGTCCCAGCACTAACCAGAATACCATGGCAGTAAGAGTAAATATCCATTGGCATTGTTTGACTTGTGTCGTTGGATATCTACACTCCTGGGCTAACGTGATTTAACCAAACAGAAGTCTCTCATGTCCAGTTAAACTACTTGAGTCCCAAATTGATTACATTTTGATTTCATGTGATATTTTTTCCAGATTGGGTGAGGCAACCATTTGTCCCATAGAGATCACAGATCATGCGATGATTTGGGTGGAATTGAAAGGTTATAAGGGTTGGAGGGAGGAGGTTAGGTGATGAGTTCCAACTAGAGGTGTGCTGGTAAATTTTTAACAACAGGCTCTCCGGATGTAGCCAGCTCTGCAGTTGGAAGGGCCAGGGGTGGCCGGAAGGGTAGCAACACTTGCCTCTCTCTCCTCCCTCCCTTCGTGCGGGCACGCTAGGCATACCTTTGCTGGCAGCCACCACTCCCAACGTCTTGCTCTGAGCAGCACGCTGGAACTTCTCTCACATGCTCGAGAAGTCTCAGCCTGCTGCCCGGAGCTGGAAACAAGGAGTGGGGAGCAGCAGTAGTCTATTTACTTGGCTGGCAGGGCTCAGTATCCCCACCAGCAAAGTAAAAGAGAATTCAGCAGGGGGCCCAAGCCCACATTTTGGGAGCCAGTTGTTAAAGTAGCCATGGAGGGCCTTACTTTAACAACCGGCTCCCAAAATTCTTAAAAACTTAACAACCGGCTCTTGCGAGCCTGTGAGAGCCTGCTCCAGCACACCACTGGTTCCAACCTATCTATACTCAGATCTGGCCTTTTCACAGTGCGTACTGTGAAAGCGGGCATTTACAAGGCTCACATGGGCAACCTGGTACTATTTTGGGAGGCAGGGAAAGGAGAAATTAAAGCATATGTTAGTAAGCGTCATATAATTACATCATTACCTTGTTAAAAATTGTTTCCTAGAAACCCTAGCGCTAGCATTCGAGAGCTGTTCGGTGTCTTCCCTGGAGCGAGTGGGTGGCCCAGGACCAAGGGTGACTAGAGAATGCAAAAAAAACTGTAATGTGCAGCACTGTGTTATTGTCAAACAACTAAACAGTGAGTTTATCCAAAAACAAAATGACAGGCTTGTATTAATTATAAACATCTTCTGCTTTGTTCAGGCTGCCAGAAGCGGAGAAGAGGTTCTTGTGGGTCTATCGCTCACACTGCAGCCATAAAAACTGTTTCCTTCCACTGGTATTGGGGAGTGCACCGAGCTGGGACCCAAACACTGTATCAGAGATGCACGAGGTCATGAAGGACTGGGTGTTCTCTAGCCCTCTGGAGGCACTTGGTCTGTTGACTTCAGGGTAAGGATAGAGTTTGTTAAAATAATAAAGTGAGAAAAAATGATTTAGACATTTTTGGAGTGATCCTCAGCTGTCAAGTTGGCTCACGCTGTCCAGAAAACTCTGCTGCCCTTTGATGGCTTAACCCGGTGCTCTGGATGACAAGGGTGGTGATTAGGATGGATGGATTTTACTTGGTAGCATTGTAAAAAGGGAAAATGGTCTTCAGGGGAGGGCAAAGGTCAGACCAGTTTTTCTGATACTGCTCCAAGAAGTCTTTGCAATATGTTATATATATATATATACATAGTAACATAGTAGATGACGGCAGAAAAAGACCTGCACGGTCCATCCAGTCTGCCCAACAAGACAAACATATGTGTATACCTTACCTTGATTTGTACCTGCCTTATTCAGGGCACAAACCGTACAAGTCTACCCAGCAGTATTTCCTGCCTCCCAACCACCAGTCCTACCTCCCATCACTGGCTCTGGCACAGACCGTATAAGTCTGCCCTCCACTATCCTCGTCTCCCAACCACCAACCCCTCTTCCCCCCACCTGCTCCGCCACCCAATTTCGGCTAAGCTTCTGAGGATCCATTCCTTCTGCACAGGATTCCTTTATGCATATCCCACGCATGTTTGAATTCCGTTACCGTTTTCATCTCCACCACCTCCCGCGGGAGGGCATTCCAAGCATCCTCCACCCTCTTTGTGAAGAAATGCTTCCTGACATCTTTCCTGAGTCTGCCCCCCTTCAAACTCATTTCATGTCCTCTCGTTCTACCGCCTTCCCATCTCCAGAAAAGATTTGTTTGCGGATTAATACCTTTCAAATATTTGAATGTCTGTATCATATCACCCCTGTTCCTCCTTTCCTCCAGGGTATACATGTTCAGGTCAGCAAGTCTCTCCTCATACGTCTTGGAATGCAAATCCCATACCATCCTCGTAGCTTTTCTTTGCACCGCTTCCATTTTTTTAACATATATTCAAGCAAAATCAATAACTCTGACAATTAAACTTATATCATGCTACAACATTCATCTGTTCTCTTATTCCTAGAAGGTGATGATCATTAGCGGTGAGCTGTCATTAAGAATGTCATTTTCCCTGTTGTTTCCTGGTGTTGGCAAATGAAAATGGGCAGAACTTTGTTTGCCAACTACAGATTAATGACAGCCCTCTGCAATTTCAAGCCCCCCTTCCAACCTCTCTCTAGGTGAGACTGTCCTTCCCTTGTGGTGTATTGAGAGACTCTGGTAAAAGGTTGTACTCATAGGAGGAGGCAGATGAGCACCACACTTGCCCCAATGATCACTCACTGGACCACTAGGTATTGAGATAGGTCTGTGGGGCTTGAAGGGAGAGTAGGATCCCATGTGGAGGGGAAGGTTGAAACGGGCAGCCAAAGTGAGGGAGACCTAGAAGGAGAGGACCTTGGATCATGGCGGGGGGGGGGGGGGGTCACTGGAAGGGGGCCAGAACACTTTCATTTACAGTTTTCTCTCGTGATGACGCAAGGGATGAGGTGGAACATGAATAAAATGGAAATTCCCCCAAACAACATGGAAAATGATACAAAACTTTTTTAAATTTTGTTTTAATAAAACATTTTATTACTCATACCCACGGTGTCTTGGGAGTGTCGTGTTGATCTCGCTACTTTTTGCTACCACAGGATTCGGCACACACCAAAGTCAGAATTACTTCCGGGCACACACGCTACCTCCCGCAGCTTTGTAAACGGGCCCCTTAATTCTCCTTTGCCTCAGGTATAAAATTAGATCATCAACCTGACAGGGAAATACCTACTGCACCAGAACATAAGTCACCTTGAGCTACTACTGAAAAAGGTGTGAGCAAAATCCAAATAAAAGTGAATAAATAAATACATTTTTACAATGTGACGTAATTTCATTTCAGGGCACCTATTTTCTATTTGATAAAGGTTGAACCACACTCACCCTTTACTGTAGATAAACCACCAAATAACATACAAAGGCATTTTCCACAGTTTTATACAACTAAATCTAATGGTCTCAGCCGTACAACCCATCAGTGTCTTAAAGCTTCACACTGAGAGAATTACAACACCAACCTCGTCATTGACCAACAGATCAGAATCTTCATTACATCAACAGATTTTTCTTTTTTTATGAATCTTCAGTGTTAACACTACTAATTCAAAGCTTTAATATATTTCAACTATTTCGTAATGAATTTACTCATCTGAAATGTAGAGAATACAAATGTCAGGTTGGGCACTAAAAATCCGCTGTGTTTCACAAGAGCTGTATCAAGGATACGTCCCCTTCTATTTAGACACCAGCTGCCTGGTAAGATGCATTTCTAAGCCAATCTGGTTCTCTTCCTGACTTGTACTTTGAAGTTGAAGCTTGGGTATGTGTCAGCGGAACTAGGAGATTGAGATATGCAACAACAATTTATTTCCATCTCTGCCTCTCATATTTCCTATTCTTTCTGAAGCGCTTTTAACTATATTTTATCTTTAATTTGTCGATTGTTTTCCTTTATGTATTCTATACTGAAATTGCTTTTATGTAAATGGCCTAGATAGTTGACGAGTAGGCAGTATGTCAAATAATCTGGAACCTTATTTTATGATTATTCTGTTTCCGCCCAGAAACCAAACAAAACTGTGCGAACTCTCCTTCACGATTTGTTTTTACTGGCCCGACATGTAATTTTGTTTCATTGGAGGGATGTGCTGGCTCCTCATGTTATATAATGACAGAATCTGGTCTTCGCCACTATGATTTTGGAGCGTCATGAGGCTGGATGGTGCCATCCTTTGCGATGGAGGGTTTTTCAGAAGATTTGGGAACCTGTTTGGACAGTGATGGCTACTCATGCATTTAGTTGGATTCTCAATTGTTGAAGTTTTCTGTTTGATTTACTCACTCCTGTTCGACTCAGTTGGTTTCAGGCCTGGAAAAGAACCTTCCAGATCTGAAACCATAATGTTGTCTTTCTTCTGAGGGGGGAGGGGGTGAGGGGGAAACAAAAGGAGGGGGTTGTGTTAGGATTGTATGGGAAGAGCAGTTGGGAGAAAAATATATTAGAACAAAAATGCATTGTACAACAACATTTCCACCTATTTTATGTCTTTTGCCAGCTCTTTTCTAGTAACTATGAGCTCATTCACTAAGCCGCATACGCGTCTACGCACACCCAACATGCGCCAAAATGGAGTTACCGCATGGCTCTTACAGTAATTTCATTTTTGCCATGCGTCCAATACGCGCGGCCGTGCGTATTGGATGCGCGCAGGTCAATACCGCCTGGCTCCCGCCTGAGATTTTACCGCTAGGTCAGTGGCTGGCGGTAAGGTCTCAGACCCAAAATGGACGCGCGACAATTTTCATTTTGCCGCACGTCCATTTTCGGCAAAAACTAAAAAGGGCCTTTTTCACAGGTGCGCTGAAAAACGATCCTATATGTGCGCCCAAAACCCGCGCCTACACTACCGCAGGCCATTTTTCAGTGCACCTTAGTAAAAGAACCCTTATGGTTGTGTTACTGCTTCTCAATAAAGATGATTTAAAAAAATAAATTAGGCTCACACACGTGTATTTCACAAAATAGGTGTGTATATCACAATTCTACCCGTGCTCCACTGAAGTGACACCACCAGGAAAGCCCACATGCAAATCCTATAAAAAGCTGTTTTCCATGAGTGAAATGCGCTTTGCTCCCAGATGAACCTTTTATATCTTACACTGTATGTGGACAGGAACCAGGCCAAGAAACTGTTCATTTCTTTATTCTGATCTGTATCTTTATCAAGCGGACATTAAATGCATGAATAACAATGACTTGATAATGGAAAGCCTAGAGCCATCTTGTGTGTGCTGAGTGCAACTCTGACCTTTAAATTCTGATGTTCCTCTTATTCAGTCTTTTCTTGTTCTCTTTGTCTGAGGTGAGGGGGTGGAGTGAAGACAAAATAAGATATTCAAATAGCCCAGCTTAAAAAAACTGGAGTTAAGAAATCAAGACTGTACCCTTCAAACGACTTGATTCAGAATCAAAAATGAGTTTCCTTAATCCTCGGCACCTTCGGATGCATGTATAAATAGACTTATTTGCCATGATCAGAGACTGTGAAAAATCCATGCAACTATGATGGAAAGATTTCCTTTATATCATTCTGCACAAAATCAAATATAAAATCTAGATGAGAGTTACCCAGTTGGCAGCGTTATTCAGCCCACAAACTGGTTAAGCTGCCTTGACAAAAGAAAGACATAAAAGAGGCTGGTCCTGATTTTGTCTGGTGAGCTCTGTGCTTACCTGTCTGAATATCGCCGATACCTGGATAAGTAGCGCAAGGTAACCCATACCTGGATATTTGATGCAGCCATTATCTGGATACCTGACACTGAATATTTGTGTATAAAAAGCCTGAACTGACGTTTAAAAACACTGACCACCACTGGGTAAATATTAATAAGGACGGGCAGCCAGAACATTTTCGTTTTGTGTTGTTTCTCATACCATTTTGGGGAATTTCCATTTTATTTGGGTTCCCCCCTCCAGGTGTCATCGAGGGAGAGGACACATAATGAAAATGTTCTGGTCCCCTTCCTGCTTCCTCCTGACCCCTGCAGTCCAAGGCCTCCCTTCTGGCCCCACCTCCCCATGCAGGACTCCCAGGCCTACCTCAATCCTTGGTGGTCCAGTAGGGGATCATTTGTGCAGGATGGATGCTCATTCACCCTTGCCCATGGCTGCAGTCGCATCCGCAGCTGATATGGTGGTCACGACCTTTCACTCTTATCCAATGATTCGCATCCATAGTGGAAGCAGCAACAAATATGGGCAGAAGGAAATGGGCATCATTTCTTGCCCCAACGATCCCCCACTGGACCAGCAAGGATCGAGCTGGACCCAGAGGCCTGTGGAGAGTTTGGAGGGTCCTGATTAGGGGAACATAAGGGAGGGGGGCAATTCTTGCCAACCCTGCTCTCAGCAAACGAGACCCTGCCCGTTTCCATCATTCTTAACAACCGCCCGTCCCTGTATTAATCCCAAAGCTACTTAGCCAACCCTTTGGAACCAACTGGGACGTTCTGTAGGTATTTGTGTATGTAAATGTTGTAAAGATGAAAATGCTAAATGTTAAGTTTCTTTAATGTTAGGATAACCTGAGGAAATTGAATTGTGTTGTATTTTAATTATGTTTGTGCTGTAATGTGAAATGATTCTGATCAGGAGCATCTTTTATACAGGCAATTGCACGTGTTTGATGACAAACATGCTGATGGTGGCAGTCCTGTAACAAGAGACAGCTCCGAAGAGCATGTGTTAAAGATGTGTGACATCTGGGACACGGTGTCTGCCTTAGACCCCCAAGGACCTGCTCTGCCCCCTTTTTATTTACTTCCAAGCTCTCCATCATCTGTGTTCTTTTTTTTCTCTGTGCTCAGAGTTGTTTTTCTTTAGCGTTATATGGCTTGAAGTCCAACAGAACCTTGATGAATGTCTATTTGTATCAGTTTTTCAGATCAAGTTGTTCGGGAGGCTGCTGTCCAGCAAATTGAAAAACTGTCAAATGATGAATTGTTGGAGTTTCTACCACAGCTTGTTCAAGTAAGGAAACTTAAAAGTGTGATCACTAAAGCCCTGATGCTCAGAAGCTAATGCCGACGCTAGAGGCGATTGACACCAGAATAGCGCTGACATAAAGCTACGCACAATGCTCAGAGGGCTGTAGCGCCAGAAACAACCCACCCAAAGTCAGCACTAATTATGTTTGAATGCATGCAAAGGGATATTCAACAGGGTCATCAAATATTCCCTCTCAGGCTCAGAGGACAGCGTGGGAAAGAACCAGTGCATCTTTTCTAGCAAAAAAGGTGCCGGTACTGAAATGCTAGGCCACCCTTCAAGGGTGAGGTGATAACTGAGGGACCCACCCCACAATAGCCAGGCCCCCTGCAACCAGTCGCAGAGCCTATGACAAGGCAGAATTGGTGTGTAGAACCTGAGCTCTTTCAGTAAAACTTAGGGTCCATGGGTCAATTTTAGCAGAGAATGGAAAAGGGGCCGGTACTGAAATGCTAGGCCACCCTTCAAGGGTGAGGTGATAACTGAGGGACCCACCCCACAATAGCCAGGCCCCCTGCAGCCAGTCACAGAATCTATGACAAGGCCTTGCTGAGTTTAAAGGGGGTCTGGACAGATTTCTGAAGGAAAAGTCCATTGATCGTTATTAAATTTTGGGTCTTTTGCCAGGTTCTTGGGGCCTGGATTGGCCGCTGTCGGAGACAGAGTGCTGGGCTTGATGGACCTTTGGTCTTTTCCCAGCGTGGCAGTGCTTATGAGCTCTTTCAGTAAAACTTGGGGTCCATGGGTCAATTTTAGCAGAGAATGGAAAAGGGGCTGGTACTCAGTACCCCCTCAAAAAAAGCCCTGGAAAGAACAATGCCATAACACTGGAAACCTATTGCCAGCTTGGAACTGGCGGTAGTTGCTTGAACAGACTGGGTGGCGGAGCAGGTGGGGGAAGAGGGGTTGGTGGTTGGGAGGCGAGGATAGTGGAGGGCAGACTTATACGGTCTGTGCCAGAGCCGGTGATGGGAGGCGGGACTGGTGGTTGGGAGGCAGGAAATACTGCTGGGCAGACTTGTACGGTCTGTGCCTTGAAAAAGGCAGGTACAAATCAAGGTAAGGTATACACGTATGAGTTTATCTTGTTGGGCAGACTGGATGGACCATGCAGGTCTTTTTCTGCCGTCATCTACTATGTCTGGGTAAACAAGTGTTTTCAAAAGCAAGAGCTTTCCTGTACTTAAAAAAAAAGTAATCCAAAGTTCAGCATGGGGGGGGGGGGGGGGGGAGAGCTCCTGCACGGGTTCCCCAGTTTGACTAGGCATGCATCCCAGGTGTGTTCTTCCCTCTTAACTTCTCAATTCTCAATTCTAATAGTGCACATAAAATTTGCATACTATCAGCCTTGAACATTGGAAAGTTATTTTTCAGCGCTGTTCTGGTGGTATTTTCCGACGCTGCTCCATACAGAGTCAAGAGTTTTGAGCATTTGGGCCTCAATGTTTTCATTTCTTCAGTGCTATTGGAATGCATATTAGCAGGCCCTTTTACCGATCTGTGGAAAAATGGGCCCTGCACTGGTGGCGGGGGCCGTTTTCTCCATGCGCCGGGGCCCTTTTTACCACAGTAGGTAAAAAGACCCCAGGCAAACATGGCCATTGAGGTGGTGATAAGGGCTCCCACACTAACCCCCAGGGTTATCGCTATGTAAGCCATTTCCAGGGCTTTTCTTTTGTCCCTGGGAATTGCGTGAGCTCAGGGCGGGTCTGTCAATGGCAGCTGCATTGGGCCGGTGGTAATCCTGAAAGAGTGAACGGTAAACCCGCATTGGGCTTACCTCTACTCTGTCAAAGGGCCCCTAGGTGAAACAGTAGACATTTCAAACTCACAAAGCACGAGATTTTAAAAACACCAAAAAGCTCCCGAAGCAGGAGGGTTTAAGCATTAGTATTGTGTGGGCCTGTCCTGTTGTACAAAAAAGCATTCCTGGCATGAGAGTAATTCTACGAAACAGGCAGATTTTCATCAGTCTTCCCTTGTTCTACTTGCTAAAAGATTTGGAGAATTTTAAAATTATTAAACCCACGTCATATTTCTTCACGAAACTGGATGAGTTAGTTCAATGAACTATTGAAAATTTTTCCAGGTTTGTAAAAATGTTCAATGAACCTATTCAACCGAAGTTCACACATGACTTGAAAATGCAATTCATTTCCGCAGAGCTTTTCTGTAGCTTTAGCACAATAGACCTCGAAGTACAAGGAAAGAATCACAAGAAATATTAAAATCTGAAATCCGTTCTTCGGTGCATAATGGAAGGATAATGCAGTCTGGCCGGCAATCTTTAGGGCCCATTTGGTGGGTCATCGTGTATCAGCTAATGAGGTAGAATTTCCCTTAGTGCCGGCAAAAGATAATTAGAACTGCTTACAGTGAAACTTTGACCTGAAATTGAAGGAAGACCATCAGTAAATACAGTTGTTTTTTTCAATCTTAAGGCACTGAAGTTTGAATGGCACCTTGAAAGCTTGCTGGTAAAACTCTTACTGATGCGCTCCCAGCAAAATATCCGAGTAATGCATCGACTGTACTGGTAAGATTATGAATTCTTTTTACCCTCTTGTATCATGGGACTGTCATCTATTGAGTTAAGATATAATTAATATAGCAAGAATCAAGTCAGTCAGCATTTGTTTTAAATGCTAGCCACAGTGTTTAAATTCTCCACGTATATTCCACGCAGATATCTGCAGAAGCTGTGGTAATGAATACATGTGTTTAGCCCTGACTGGTAATAGCTATGCCGATAGCAGAGATGTTGAGCATTTTTGCTGCCCTAAATTCATCCTCATAGCTGTACGATCATGGATCAATACCATCGACTATATAAGGTGGAACAGCCACTCTCCACCCTTCGTCTGCAGCAGTGCTATTTGGATATTACTTGGGCGGTCGGCAAAGGTTTTCCATGATATTATCCATTAGGTTTGTGCAGCCTGAAAATTTTTGATTCATATCAATTCTTGCTTTGTTTGGGGGGGGGGGGGGATTTTTTTTCATTACCTGAACAATATCATTATTAATATGAACTCTATTGGAAAGAGTACATGCTCTTTCAGAAAAAAGCACCCTATTCACAGAGTGCTATTCACAACGAATGCACCCTATTCACAGAGTGCGCCTTATTTCCAAAGAACACACCCTATTCCCAAAGAATGCACCCTATTCACAAAGCGTGCCTTATTCATAAAGAGTGCACCCTATTCACAGGTGTGCCTTATTCACAAAGAGTGCACCCTATTCCCAAAGAATGCACCCTATTCACAAAGTGTGCCTTATTCATAGAGTGCACCCTATTCCCAAAGAATGCACCCTATTCACAAAGTGTGCCTTATTGCCAAAGAATGCACCCTATTCACAGAGCGTGCCTTACTCCCAAAGAACACACCCTATTCCCAAAGAATGCACCCTATTCACAAAGCGTGTCTTATTCACAATGAATACACCCTATTCACAAAGAATGCACCCTATTCACAGAGCGTGCCTTATTGCCAAAGAATGCACCCTATCCACAGAGCGTGCCTTACTCCCAAAGAACACACCCTATTCCCAAAGAATGCACCCTATTCACAAAGCGTGCCTTATTCACAATGAATGCACCCTATTCCCAAAGAATGCAACCTATTCCCAAACAGTGCACCCTATTCACACAAATTCTCTTGCACAAATTTAGCTGCGCTCCAAAGAAGGTGTAAATGAGCGAGCACTTGTGTATTTTATAAAACATGCATATATTTTGCAATTCTGCTCCTGCTCCACCAGGAACACTGGGGTGAATTGTGCGTAGGAGTCTGCGCCATCTTGTCGCTGCAGGTAGTTACCAGACAGTTTTGTAAGAGCCGTTTTCTGCATGCAAAGCATTCTTTACCTATAGAAATAACCCTCTTAATGCCTTCAGTACAATCAATAGAAAATTAAAGCAAAGAAAGCAGGAAATCTTAGGGAATAAGTCACTCATGCGTGTACAGTTCTGGACTGAAAGCCACTGCTGGTAACATATTGTTATTCGATAGCACATCACAGCTGTTCCTCTCGCCCCTGAATCTAACATTAAGTTTTCAACTCAGTGCTGTGCTTCCTGCACATGTGGCATGGACTTATTCCACCACACCAGGATTGATTACAGACACACCACGGAGTCCACGGCTCCCTGCAGATGGTGGTAGTGGAGGGGGCATCATTTGGGTATCAAACGATTTAAGTTCTGTGGTAGAATTCTCACTTATCGTGGACCTAAAATTTGGAGAGATTATGCGTTATGTTCGAATGACCATCCTAGTTACTCTTTTTTTAAGGAAAAGGTTAATAACCTCACTTTTTAAACACTTTCTTGTTTCCAGTAGTTGAAAGGTGATTTCTTGTTCTATTTAATTGTACTTTCCAAAAGATTGTCTTGGTACTTCTTAATGTAAACTGCTTTCAACCTTTGGAACTAGTACATTCACGTACTACTGTGTTATTTTCCTGTCCTCAGAGGGGCCATTTTACTTAAGGGTGACAAACAGGAAAGTAGGTTACCACAAATGCACTGTCGCATTTTGCAGTATTTTGCCTCAGTGGCGTAGCCACAGGTGGGCCTGGGTGGGCCAGGGCCCACCCACTTAGGGTTCAGGCCCACCTAATAGTAGCACATGTTTAGCGGTAGCTGATGGGGATCCCAAGCTCCACCAGCTGAAGACTTCCCTCTGATGGTAACGGAAACGCTACTCTCCACAATACTGGTACCTGCTCATGCTCAGTTTTCAGCATATTCCTACTGCACTGCCAAGGTGGAAAGAAGCGTTTTCCCACCAGCTGAGATATTTTTTTGGCAGGGGGGAGGGGGGGGGGGAGAACACTTGGTGCCCACCCACTTCTTGCCTAGGCCCACCCAAAATCTGTTGTCTGGCTACGCTCCTGTGCAGCCTGTTGTCATGTGCTAAGAGCAGAAGAACTACTTTCTAAAAAATAGTTCTGTGAAGGGGGTGTGTCATGGGTGGAGAGTTGGAATTTCCTGTGCTGTGATTAGCGTGCAATAACCGCGTAACGCAGATTTAACTAGGAAGAATTAAGTACTCTCTGCGTTAATATTTTCCAATATTAGATCATGACCTGAAAACAAAAATAAAAAGCCCTTGAAATTGCTGCACTGAATTTGGGAAAATCCCGCATTAAGCCCAGATTTTACCGTGCTGTAGTAACAGGGTCACTAATTTTGTACCCAAGGCAAAGGACAGTTACATGAGCTGCCCAAGATCATGAGGATTCGTACCAGGCATCCCTGGTCTAAGTCCATTTGCAGGACATGGGGAAGCTGTGAGCTTCTGTCTCGCTTTAATCACCCAGAAGACACACGTTCAAAATAGTCTTCCTTCATTTCACCAGGCCAGAGCCGCTCTCGCTGTCCACAATACAGTAACGAAATTGCCTATGATATGAATTTACAATCTTCAAATTATTTGAAACCCTGCTTCTGTAGCTAACCTACTAGGTCATCTGTATTACTTTATCCTAATCACTAATTATATCTCCCCCCCCCCCCCCCCTCCCACCGACACACACACACTTATTTGTCTGCTGCAACTGTTCCTTTTAGGCTGTACAAATGAAACGTCCATTAATCCACAAGCAAAAGAATAGGTGAAGGTCTTAGTCTGTCCTGAACTACATCCTGGCCTTAAGAAAAATCTATCCTTCTTATCAGGAAAAAAGAAATTGGTCAAATACACAAAGTTATCAGGTTTTAAAAAAAAAATAAATAAAAACCTTTCTATTATTAATACTGGGATTTTCACATCAAATGTTAGCCTCAACAGGATATGAATAATTTTGTGTAATCCACCTGTCAACGCTGGGAACCTGCAGTGCCCGATAAGGCCGCTATACATCACCTCCTGGTAGTACAAGCCCCTTTTCTCTGGCCTGCGTCCCTTGGTGTCTGACTGTTGGTTCCTGCAGATACATTTTTAATTAGACTGGACCATTATTTTATTTTTTTGTTTGGGAAGTACTGTTGGCAAACTGTGACGGGGACACGGAGTTCAGCACATGTTGTGTTTTTGTGCTGGCTCACAAAATCCTTATAGACAAGATGAATACATGGTTTATTTAAAATTCTAGAAAATGTTCTAAATTACAATAAAAATGTCAGATGAACGTAGGCAGAGTTGAATCAGGGTAGATCGAAATCTTGTAAAAGCAGACCCGTAGGACGTGATTCACTTGGGAAAAAACACAACACGAATTCTGGATTATACATACTCTCTACTATTACATCCTGACACCTTTACCCCAACAAACAATATCATAAGTACATAAGTATTGCCATACTGGGAAAGACCAAAGGTCCATCGAGCCCAGCATCCTGTTCCCAACAGTGGCCAATCCAGGTCACAAATACCCGGCAAGATCCCAAAAATGTACAAAACATTTTATACTGCTTATCCCAGAAATAGTGGATTTTCCCCAAGTCCACTTAATAACGGTCTATGGACTTTTCCTTTAGGAAGCCGTCCAAACCTCTAACACCCTACCAACCACGATGAAAACAGCTAGCAGTCACAAAGAGGTCCTTTCACAAAGATGTGCTGAAAAATGGCTTGCAGTAGCGTAGGCGCGGGTTTTGGGGCGTACGACGATCCATTTTTTAATGCGCCTGTAAAAAAGGCCTTTTTTAAAATTTTTGGCGAAAATGGACGTGTAGCAAACTGAAAATTGCCGTATGTCCATTTTGGGTCTGAGACCTTACCGCCAGCCATTGACCTAGCGGTAAAGATTCACGCGGTAACCGGGCGGTAATAACCTTCGCACGCCAAATGCCACTTGGCATGCGTCTGTTACGTACGCCCGAAAATCAAAAATATTTTTCAGATATGCTTATCGGACGCGTGCCAAAAATGAAATTACCGCAAGAGCCACGTGGAAGTTGGACGGTAACTCCATCTTGGCGTGCATTGGGTACGCATAGGCATTTACCCAGCTTAGTAAAAGGACCCCATAGTAAAGACCTGCATGATCCATCCAGCCTGCCAAACTAGGTGGCCTGAGTTGACTCTGCAGAGATTCCACTTTTTCATAATTAAACACTGGTCTATGTGGAGGGGCATATAATCAAATGGCGCTGGCCATCTATATGACCGGCGCCGCAAACAGCGGTCCCGAATCGTATTATCGAAAAAGATGGCCGGCCATCTTTCGTTTTGATAATACGGTTCGGGCCGGCCAAATGTCAGAGATGGCTGGGTTTGAGATGGCCGGCATCAGTTTTCGCTGATAATGGAAACCGAGGCCGGCCATCTCAAACCCAGCCAAATCCAAGGCATTTGGTCATGGGAGGGGCCAGCATTTGTAGTGTACTGGTCCCCCTCACATGCCTGGACACCAACCGGGCACCCTAGGGGGCACTGCAGTGGACTTCAAAAATTGCTCCCAGGTGCATACTTCCCTTATCTTGGGTGCTGAGCCCCCCAAACCCCACTCCCCACAACTGTACACCACTACCATAGCCCTTAGGGGTGAAGGGGGCACTTAGATGTGGGTACAGTGGGTTTGTGGTGGGTTTTGGAGGGCTCAACACTTACCACCACAAGTGTAACAGGTAGGGGGGGATGGGCCTGGGTCCACCTGCCTGAAGTGCACTGCACCCACTAAAAACTGCTCCAGGGACCTGCATACTGCTGTCATGGAGCTGGGTATGACATTTCAGGTTGGCATAGAGGCTGGTAAAAAATGATTTTTAAATTTTTGGGGGGGTGGGTGGGAGGGGGTTGGTGACCACTGGGGGAGTAAGGGGAGGTCATCCCCAATTCCCTCCAGTGGTCATCTCAGTTGGGGCACTTTTTTGAGACTTGATCCTAAAAATAAATGGACCAAGTGAAGCCGGCGAAATGCTCCTCAGAGCCGGCCTTCTTTTTTCCATTATCAGCTGAAGCTGGCCATCTTGTAACCACGTCCTCGTCCTGCCTTCCATACCCTGTCGAAACGCTCCCTTGAACTTTGGCCGGCCCTGCGATGGAAAGCAGTTGAAGCCAGCGAAAATTGGCTTTCGATTATACCGATTTGGCCAGTTTCAGGAGATGGCCGGCTATCTCCCGATTTGTGTAGGAAGATGGCCGGCCTTCTCGTTCGAAAATAAGCTGGTTAAAGGCTCATTTTCAAAGCACATAGACTTACATAGCTTAGAATGTAACTTTGTAAGTTTATGCACTTTGAAAATGAGCGCTTCGGTCTCTGTCTCTCACTTCCAATTTTGTGACACAGAGCATAGAGGTCTGCCTGGTCCTAGTCCTACTGGAGTTGTCATCAAAGCCTAGTGCAGCCTTGATCCTGGTCTGTTTTTTGCCATTTATGAGTCCCAGAATGTAGAAATATGCCCAGCATTGGTCTTAACGTCCCCAAATCTGGAGTTGTCGTCAAACACTCCAGTGATGAGGTCATTTATGTTTTGCGTTCATTGGATTCTATCCTTTTTCTATATAGTGATCCTCTGCATTTATTCTACACATTCTTGAATTCCATCACTGTTTTTGTCTTCACAACCTCCCATAGGAGGGCATTGCAGGCATTCACCACCCTTTCCTTGAAAAATTGTTTTCTGACATTGCTCCTAAGTCTCCCAACCTGCAACCTCAACTCCTGACATCTAATTCTACGGCTCCCCCATCTATGAAAAAGATTAGTCTGCATATTATTAATACCTTTAAAGTATTTGTCTCAGCTTCATGAAAACCTTAATAAGACAATAAGACAAACAGAAAATTGCAAGTGTCAATAACGAGGTGGGATAATTACACCCTAATTAAAGTATAGCTCTCATTGGAGAGGAATCCCAAGGAAGTTTGAGTGGAGGAGTAGCCTAGTGGTCAGTACAGCAGACTATGATCCTGGGGAACTGGGCTCAATTCCCACTGCAGCTCCTTGTGACTCTGGGCAAGTCACTTAACCCTCCATTGCCCCTGGTACAAAATAAGTACCTGAATATATGTAAACCACTTTGAATGTAGTTGCAAAAACCACAGAAAGGCATCAAGTCCCATTTCCCTTTCCCCCTTTCCCTTATGACATCACAATATCAGAAGTGAGCTAAGTATCGGGCAGTCAAGCCCTTGTGACATCACTGATGAGGTTGGCTCTTATTGGTGGAAAGAGTGGAGGAGTAGCCTAGTGGTTAGTGCAGTAGACTTTGATCCTGGGGAACTGTATTGGGCAATCAGGCCATTGTGACATCACTGATGAGGTTGGCTCTTATTGGTGGAATGAGTGGAGGAGTAGCCTAGTGGTTAGTGCAGTAGACTTTGATCTTGGGGAACTGTATTGGGCAATCAAGCCATTGTGACATCACTGATGAGGTTGGCTCTTATTGGTGGAATGAGTGGAGGAGTAGCCTAGTGGTTAGTGCAGCGGACTTTGATCCTGGGGAACTGTATTGGGCAATCAAGCCATTGTGACATCACTGATGAGGTTGGCTCTTATTGGTGGAATGAGTGGAGGAGTAGCCTAGTGGTTAGTGCAGCGGACTTTGATCCTGGGGAACTGTATTGGGCAATCAAGCCATTGTGACATCACTGATGAGGTTGGCTCTTATTGGTGGAATGAGTGGAGGAGTAGCCTAGTGGTTAGTGCAGCGGACTTTGATCCTAGGGAACTGAGTTCGATTCCCACTGCAGCTCCTTTGTGACTCTGGGCAAGTCACTTAACCCTCCATTGTCCCAGGTACAAATAAGTACCTGTATATACTATGTAAAAACCACTTTGAATGTAGTTGCAAAAACCACAGAAAGGCAGTATATCAAGTCCCCTTTCCCTTAATCCAACAAAAGAACTAAAAGAATTGCAGTGCAAGTTTGGATTCAACCCCCCCCCCCCCCCACCCCACCCCACCCCACCCCCGATGCTCAGCTTTATTGCATAAAACCAAAAGGAAGTTGAAAATTCTTGATGATAATAAATCCCATTTTGATCTCTTACCCCTGAAGTATGAAAATGTTAAACCTGATACAGCATAATCAGGGATGTGTCTAATGGGGTGGAGTAAGGTCATTCTCTAAATTGGCAGGTGGGAGGGGGGAATGAGGTTGTTGATGGCCTGATTGACAGGTTCATTGAAAATTGTAATTCACCTTGGGTGGTTGTGGAAAGGAAGAGCTTTTAAATAAACCAGAGAAGTCCCAAGTCATGAAGATGGATCTAACCAAGTGTTGGCACATGTTTAGAATCCTTGGTATACATTAGGGAGGCAGGTACAGGCTCGTCCAGTCCACAGTTCACTGAGAGCAACGGTCCAACAAGAGGTGTAATCCCATGTCCCCTAAAGGAACAGCGAATGGCATTCCTTCTTTTCTAATGTGAGAAATCTATTACTCAACACACAGCCTTTAGTGATTGTCAGGAAAAGTCTTGCTCTAAGCTAGTAAAGTCTTTTACAGTCTCTGCATACAGATTAAACTGGCCTGTATTTATTGTTTCTGCATCAGAGAGTTTATAAAAAGCAGTTTTCAATGGCAGGATCTGTTTTTCCCCTCCAGGCTGTTGAAGGCTGCAATCAATGAGCCTCATTTTAAAAGCTGGTATCGGAAGCTTCTGGCTGGACTCCAGTTCTGTGCAGGGAGAGCCCTGAACAGTGAGTTATCCAAGGAGACACAACTTGTCCAAATTTTGGAAAACGTGGCTGTAAAGGTCAGGGCAGCTCATGACTCCAAGCGGCAGGTCAGTCTGTTTCCACCTATCCTTTCTGTTCCTAGCAGGGGCGTAGCTAGACAGCAGCTGTTGGGTGGGCCTAGACAAGAAGTGGGTGGGCACCAAGTGTTCTACCCCCTCCCCCACCAACGTAAAAATATATCTCAACTGGTGGAAAAACACTGCTGTCCACCTTGGCAGCCTGCAGCAGGCATGCGCCGAAAACTGAGCATGCGCAGGTGCCAGCTTAGGAAGCTCAGACTGCTGAAGTGGAGAGCATTGTTTTCAGCACCATCAGGGGGAGGTCTTCAACTGGCAGAGCTTGGGATCCCCACCAGCTACCACTAAATGAGTGCTGCTGTTAGGTGGGCCTGAGTCCTAAGTGGGTGGGCCTCGGCCCACCCAGGACCGCCTGTGGCTACGACACTGGTTCCTAGTGCAAAGCACTGCCGATTAAGCTCCCAATCAGTACAGCCAATGTCATTCGTGTGGAGAGTTAATGGAGAAAGGCTTTTTCACTTATATGCACGGGGTAATTGCATATCAGGCGTTTGCATGCGTATAGTACATAAGTAATGCCACACTGGGAAAAGACCAAGGGTCCATCAAGCCCAGCATCCTGTCCATGACAGCAGCCAATCCAGGCCAAGGGCACCTGGCATGCTTCTCAAACGTACAAACATTCTATACATGTTATTCCTGGAATTGTGGATTTTTCCCAAGTCCATTTAGTTGCGGTTTATGGACTTGTCCTTTAGGAAACCGTCTAACCCCTTTTTAAACTCTGCCAAGCTAACCGCCTTCACCACGTTCTCCGGCAACGAATTCCAGAGTTTAATTATGCGTTGGGTGAAGAAAAAGTTTCTCCGGTTTGTTTTAAATTTACTACACTGTAGTTTCATCGCATGCCCCCTAGTCCTAGTATTTTTGGAAAGCGTGAACACTCCACTCATTATTTTATATACCTCTATCATGTCTCCCCTCAGCCGTCTCTTCTCCAATTTCACACGGGGGAGCAATCTCCAGTTAGGAGTGACAATGCCACATACTGATTCTACAGCACCGAGATGTCACTATATAACACTAGGATAAACCCAAATTGACATTCCTAAATTTAGGCCCAACCAATTACGCCAGCCCAGGTCAATGGCCGATGTGAATGGACCTGCCAAAGTGTACCATGAAGAGGGCATAACTTATAGGGCCTGACATTCAGCCAGTGGTGGGAAGTGCGTTTGCTGTCCGCTACCGGCATTAAACTCAGATATTCAATGCTGGGTCATATCCGGCATAGAATATCCGGGTTTATTTTAGCCGACTAAAATGTTAACCGGCTATGCCGATATCCAGTGCTAACTGGTTAAACGTTTTAACAGTCAAAGATAGGCTGCTATTTAAGTGGCCTATTTTGACCACTCAACATAGTCGGCTTGGCGCCGAACATTCACACCTATCCACCAGAATATTCAGGGGGAGGTAACCAGTTATCTCCTGCTGAAAATCCATGGTTAGGTGCTTAAAGTATAAATCATTTTGAATATCATAAGTACATAAGTAGTGCCATACTGGGAAAGACCAAAGGTCCATCTAGCCCAGCATCCTGTCACCGACAGTGGCCAATCCAGGTCAAGGGCACCTGGCACGCTCCCCAAACGTAAAAACATTCCAGACAAGTTATACCTAAAAATGCGGAATTTTTCCAAGTCCATTTAATAGCGGTCTATGGACTTGTCCTTTAGGAATCTATCTAACCCCTTTTTAAACTCCGTCAAGCTAACCGCCCGTACCACGTTCTCCGGCAACGAATTCCAGAGTCTAATTACACGTTGGGTGAAGAAAAATTTTCTCCGATTCGTTTTAAATTTACCACACTGTAGCTTCAACTCATGCTACAGGGGGATAGTATTCTACAAGTTGTGCGTGTTTGTTGAAGACAAGCCTAGACCCTTCCCATGCTCTGCCCATGTAGTGCACATACACGGATAAGTGGAACTTTTCTTTGCACTTACATGTGTAAGGTGCTCGTAACTACCCGCACCCACTTTTACAATGACCAGAATGCGTGTACTTGTACCAGCTTCCACGTAGGCGTGTTCAGGAGTAGAGTTTAGGCAGAGCAATTTATGCCTATGTAGACTTATATGGTCTGTGCCAGAGCCGGTGGTTGGGAGGCGGGGCTGGTGGTTGGGAGGCGGGGATAGTGCTGGGCAGACTTATACGGTCTGTACCAGAGCTGGTGGTTGGGAGGCGAGGCTGGTGGTTGGGAGGCGAGGCTGGTGGTTGGGAGGCGGGGATAGTGCTGGGCAGACTTATACGGTCTGTGCCCTGAAGAGCACAGGTACAAATCAAAGTAGGGTATACACAAAAATTAGCACATATGAGTTATCTTGTTGGGCAAACTGGATGGACCGTGCAGGTCTTGTTCTGCCGCCATCTACTATGTTACTATCTTTCTAAAATGGGCCGCTCCTTGCCCTATCAATCGAGGTAGCCTGTTATAGAACCTTCCCTCATATTTAGGGTTACCATATGGCTCCAGAAAAAGGAGGACGGATTGAGCCAGCCGGGTTTTACTTCCATTGCTTTCCATTGAAAGCAATGGAAGTAAAACCCAGCTGGCGCAATTGCTTTCCATTGAAAGCAATGGAAGTAAAACCCGGATGGTTCAATCCGTCCTCCTTTTTCTGGAGCCATATGGTAACCCTACTCATATTGATTGATTTGGTGTCTTCAACGTAAGAAAATTGGCAAAAGCCGATTTTAACTGCACTGTGAAATACCTAAGAAGACCTAGACCAGAGGACTGCAAAGGGCAGGGACATCCACAATCAAAATTCATCAGATGCATTTTTATGCATATGCACTAAGAGCAAAGCTCATTACCATACCGTGGATGCCCTGAAGATCACAGCTGTTTGCAGCTCTTGATTGCTGGAAGTTAAGCACTGCTTCACTTTGGTGTTGGGAGTGGGGTCGGGGGAGGGTTATCACTCATGAGAAGGATTCAGTTTGGTGCTAACAAGCCCTGACATTTTTAACATATTTAACTCTTCCCATCTCTGGCTGCCTTTGGGACACACAAGTGCAGTGAGAATAAAGCAGATGAGAGCAACACTTGTACTGGTTGTTGAAGAGATGAAACAGTAAGATGGGGCAGGTGAGAGAAGAAGGCGTAGTTGGCAGGAATTTGGAGCGACATTGATAAGGTCAGCAGAAAGGTCGTAAGAAGTCAAAGATGCTTAGCCAAGGGAGACAAATAACAAGGGAAGCAGGCAAAAGGTGAAAATGAGGAGGAAGAACTGGAACGAACGTACGCTGTTCTTTTGGTTGTCTTTGCTGGATCTTTCCTCAGATTATCATGTTTTGCCCATGTGTAGTTATAACAGAATAGTAATCCAGTTATATTGATCATTATGGCGTAATTTTAAAACGAGGTGTCTAAGAAAGGAAGGCACAAGGCACATGTGCCTGATAAAAGCCTACCCGGAAGCCCCTACAGTTAAAGCAATTTACTGTATGTACTGGATGGAATATCTGTGTCTTTTCAGGAAAACATTATGTCTTGTTTTGGATTTTTCTGAGTTTTCCCAGATTCCATATTTTTGAGTGGAGGAGTAGCCTAGTGGTTAGTGCAGTGGACTTTGATCCTGGGGAAGTGAGTTGGATTCCCACTGCAGCTCCTTGTGACTCTGAGCAAGTCACTTAACCCTCCATTGCCCCTGGTACGAAATAAGTACCTGAATATATGTAAACTGCTTTGAATGTAGTTGCACCACAGAAAGGCGGTATATCAAGTTCCATTTCCCTTTCCCTTATGACATCACCATATCAGAAGTGAGCCAAGTATTGGGCAATCAAGCCATTGTGACATCACTGATGAGGTTGGCTCTTATTGGTGGAATGAGTGGAGGAGTAGCCTAGTGGTTAGTGCAGTGGACTTTGATCCTGGGGAACTGAGTTGGATTCCCACTGCAGCTCCTTGTGACTCTGGGCAAATCACTTAACCCTCCATTGCCCCTGGTACAAAATAAGTACCTATATATACTATGTAAACCGCTTTGAACTTAGTTGCAAAAACCTCAGAAAGGCAATATATCAAGTCCCATTTCCCCCTTTCCTTTATGACATCACAATATCAGAAGTGAGCCAAGTATCGGGCAATCAAGCCATTGTGACATCACTGATGAGGTTGGCTCTTATTGGTGGAATGAGTGGAGGAGTAGCCTAGTGGTTAGTGCAGTGGATTTGATCCTGGGGAACTGTATCGGGCAATCAAGCCATTGTGACATCACTGATGAGGTTGGCTCTTATTGGTGGAATGAGTGGAGGAGTAGCCTAGTGGTTAGTGCAATGGACTTTAAGCCATTGTGACATCACTGATGAGGTTGGTTCTTATTGGTGGAATGAGTGTAGGAGTAGCCTAGTGGTTAGTGCATTGGACTTTGATCCTGGGGAACTGGGTTTAATTCCCACTGCAGCTCCTTGTGACTCTGGGCAAGTCACTTAACCCTCCATTGCCCCTGGTACAAAATAAGTACCTGAATATATGTAAACCGCTTTGAATGTAGTTGCTAAAACCTCAGAAAGGCGGCATATCAAGTCCCATTTCCCTTTCATTGCACACATTTATTTTAAATAATATCGGTTAGAATTTTTAAATGTATGCACAAGGTAAAGTCTAGATTCAATAAAGCCATCTACCATATTAGCATACACTGCCGCTATTAGCATGTAACATTAGTAACTACGACCGGCAGCAAATAACGGACATCAATAAATATTAGCAAGCAGTGTTGCTATCAAATCAATGTGAACTCCTGAATGCATAACATAACACAACTCTTCTGCCACATGGACTTTATCTTACCACAAACCACATTGTATTTGTTCACACCGGAGTCGGCAAAGGTCTCTCCAGTACTATGTAAGCCACATTGAGCCTACAAATAGGTGGGAAAATGTGGGATACAAATGTAATAAATAAAATAACCTTTTGGTGCACATAAATAGTGATCCTGCCTCAGGATTCCTTCCCCCAGGAACGCCTGTACATCTATCTAACTAACTTGTGCACTATCTGAGCCTACTCGTGCTTTTGCACAAGCAGGGCTGGTGTAAGGAAATTAGCTCCCGAGGCAAACCTTCAGCTTTTCTCCCCTACAATTTAACTTTTAGGTCCCTCCACCCCTCCCCCAGCAATCATCCTTCCTGTGAAAATGTACTATTTTAAAACTGCCCCCCCCCCCCCCGGGGGCTGGTAAAAATTATTCCTGTTATTATTTTCCGTCTGTGCTTGTCAAGACCTATTGTTTTGGTCTGACTGCACTTGCTCTTTGGTGCTGTCCTGGGTGATCACCTTAGTGGCTGGGCTGCACTTCTCTACGTGCAATTAATCCCATTTCTCATACATTGTCTTGGCATTATGGAAGCAATTTATGGTCTGTGTTATGAGGGGTTTCACACTAGTGCATAATGAAAAGCTATTTACAGATTAGGATCATAACACATCGCTATTAAAGGTCCAGAGGTTAACTAAATGCCTAATTAGCAAATTATATGAACTGAATTCCACGGGTTCTGCGGAATCTTCTCTGGCTATATGCACAGGTTTCCTGATCACAATCGTTGAAAATACCATATTTGCACTGGACTAGGAAATCCCCACAGTATGATTTGTTTCCAGCTTTACTGTGTCTAAGGGAATAAAGACACCAAGAAAATCGACTTGGCAACAATTTCCATGTAAAAGGAGAGGAGTGTGGTAGCTGTGTTAGTCCACTCTTAAGGTTATCAATAGAAATCAAACAAAATAAAACATGGAAAAGAAAATAAGATGATACCTTTTTTATTGGACGTAACTTAATACATTTCTCGATTAGGTTTCGAAGGTTGCCCTTCTTCCTCAGATCAGAAATAAGCAAATGTGCTAGCTGACAGTGTATATAAAAGAAAACATTCAAGCATTACTATGACAGTAAAATAGATACCATTGGAGATTCTACATGGAATGTTGCTACTATTGGAGATTCTACATGGAATGTTGCTATTCCACTAGCGAAACCACTCAAAATCTCCTAAATGTTGGAATCTTTGGTAAATTCAACTTGTCAATACACTAAACCAAAGACAAAGAACTGGTGGTATACACTCCATATACCTATAGGAATTCTTCTATATTTTCTATTAATTTTCTGTACTTGTAAAATAACATAAGCCCAAACATCTGAAGATTCAAAAGCATAAATATACTCTAGAATATGTTTGGGAATCCTCAGAAGACACCACTTCCGGCACATTCAATAATGATTATTTTTTAGCCAAGTGGCATAGCGTCTCCTCATCGGACACTCCCTTAGGTAACTATTTTATAGTGCTTTTGCGAGCACTCACTGCAAAAAGTGCTCAAAACTACATGTGCTCGCTGCTACAAGTGCTCTAAATCAAAATCAAAAAACTGTTTAAAAGGACTTATCTTAAGTTCCTCTCCGTGTAGAATACTGTTGGAGTCCTTCTTTGGCTTTCCCTCAATAAGCGCCCGACACCGCGGGTTTCAACATTTTCGTCAGGGACTCGGGTTAACACTCGCCCATCTTCCCTTCACAACAGTCTGTACTTCCGGACATCGATAATTCTTCCAGATGCACTCGATTGTTCTTCATAGGCGCTTTTTAAAGGCTACACGGTGCTGTCTCGTTATCATGACGTCACTGTGTCAACAAAAATACAACCTTGGTAATGGTTATTTATCATCAAGGCCTGGTGGAAACCCCAGGAATAACATAAAATAAGTAAATAAATTCAGTTACATCTTACTTAGTTTAACCTATCATGAGCAGATTCAAGAATTGCAAAAATACCTAACAAAGCGGAAACGATTGTTAGGGTTTTGAGAAAACTAAATTCCAAAGATCAGATAAGTGCCCTAAAATTAGAAGTTATAGTTAGATCATGGAATTCCATTCCACCGATTCGTTGAGCCCATAAGGACTCATTGTCTGCAACCTATGAATCCACCATTGTTCTCTTCTAGTTAGGGCTGCCATGCCTTCTAATTTTAGGGCACTTATCTGATCTTTGGAATTTAGTTTTCTCAAAACCCTAACAATCGTTTCCGCTTTGTTAGGTATTTTTGCAATTCTTGAATCTGCTCATGATAGGTTAAACTAAGTAAGATGTAACTGAATTTATTTACTTATTTTATGTTATTCCTGGGGTTTCCACCAGGCCTTGATGATAAATAACCATTACCAAGGTTGTATTTTTGTTGACACAGTGACGTCATGATAACGAGACAGCACCGTGTAGCCTTTAAAAAGCGCCTATGAAGAACAATCGAGTGCATCTGGAAGAATTATCGATGTCCGGAAGTACAGACTGTTGTGAAGGGAAGATGGGCGAGTGTTAACCCGAGTCCCTGACGAAAATGTTGAAACCCGCGGTGTCGGGCGCTTATTGAGGGAAAGCCAAAGAAGGACTCCAACAGTATTCTACACGGAGAGGAACTTAAGATAAGTCCTTTTAAACAGTTTTTTGATTTTGATTTAGAGCACTTGTAGCAGCGAGCACATGTAGTTTTGAGCACTTTTTGCAGTGAGTGCTCGCAAAAGCACTATAAAATAGTTACCTAAGGGAGTGTCCGATGAGGAGACGCTATGCCACTTGGCTAAAAAATAATCATTATTGAATGTGCCGGAAGTGGTGTCTTCTGAGGATTCCCAAACATATTCTAGAGTATATTTATGCTTTTGAATCTTCAGATGTTTGGGCTTATGTTATTTTACAAGTACAGAAAATTAATAGAAAATATAGAAGAATTCCTATAGGTATATGGAGTGTATACCACCAGTTCTTTGTCTTTGGTTTAGTGTATTGGCTATTCCACTAGCAACATTCCATGTAGAAGGCTGCGCAGGCTTCTGTTTCTGTGAGTCTGACGTCCTGCACGTACGTGCAGGACGTCAGACTCACAGAAGCAGAAGCAGAAGCCTGCGCGGCCACATTGGTGATCCGCAAGGGCCGACTTCTACATGGAATGTTGCTAGTGGAATAGCAACATTCCATGTAGAATCTATAGAAATCAAACAAAATAAAACATGGAAAAGAAAATAAGATGATACCTTTTTTATTGGACATAACTTAATACATTTCTTGATTAGCTTTCGAAGGTTGCCCTAAAAGGAAGACGAAGAAACAGCAGCAGTGCTTTGAAGTGGGAAGATGATTGGCAGTTAGTGGCTAGGTGTAAAATAACTGTGATTGAAGACAGGGGATAGGCACCAGCACACGCACACACACACACACACACGCTCATACAGCCTACCCCTCCCCTGCCCCCCGAAGTTGGAGGAAGGAGAGTAGCACTCCCTCCCTCCTCTGCGGCCGCCTTCTCAAAATGGTGGTGCCCTGCCCTGCCTGGTGCATCCTGGAATGACCTGGGCGGAGCTTAACCCTTATATGGAAGTTAAGTCGATTGGCAATCAGGGGATAGTTGTAAAATGACTCTGGCAAAGGGCAGATGGTTGGCAACCAGGGGATAGGTGGGAAATTAGCAGATTGCCCCAAACAAGTGATTTAACTGGTCAGTAGCCATTTCTTCCCGGTTAAATTGTTTTGAATATCAACCAGAAGGTCGATTCAATCTGCCATGTAATATCACAGCCCCTGCAAACTCCAATTAATCTCCCGCTTTTCTTCTCTTCCTCGTTCCTATGCTTGTGTCAGCCTATCTTGGCTCTCACTGTATTATTTTTGTCTCACCCACCTGTTGTCCCATAGGGGGTTCTAAAGACTGAGCTCAGTCAGCTGGAAAGATTCTTTCAAGAGGAAAACACATGTCGACTCCCCCTGGACCCTGCTGTTCTGGTACAAGGAATTAACAGAGAGGTAATATGTCTTGGTGACTGGCTCTTACAGATATGTGCAGAAGCAGCGTGAAGAATACTTTATTCATATTTTCACCACCTTTCCAATAAAATGTTTAAAATGACTGCACTTATGGTTCCTATTTTTCCATGTGTCTCACTGGATGGAAACACAGGTCCCCAGCTTCTGCTGGTTCTAGCCAGAGCTTCTCAGACTTACACTAAGGGTATCCGGCGAGTAGGTCACTCGGACAGTTCCCACCCCCTTGGACAATTCTCATCCAGGACAATTCTTCCCCGGGATAATTTCCACCAAAAACCTCTCCCTCCCCCGGACTTTTCCCAACCTCTCTAGCCTTTTTCATTTTGCCATAGCTTTTACCGTGCCTTCTTTCTACGATCTGAAATTAAATCCAGTGCTTGAACAATGGATATGTAGCTCATGGTCTAGTAAATTTTAACATATCTACATCAACCCACAAACCCTTTAGTCTGTTCCAAAACTGCCATTCAGGAGTGTCTGAGCACAAGTATTTAATTCTATAGTATCAATCTAGGAAAATACGTAGGTAATATTCAAGCATTACCCAGTCTTGCCACTAAGCTCTGTGTTACCTTCTTTTTCTTTAAGGCATGTACGTATTTCACTTCCAACGCTTCCCCTGTGAAAGTGTCTTTCGTCAATGCAGATCCTCTTGGCAAACCTGTCAATGTCATTTTTAAGGTAAGCAGTTCCTTCAGTTGGAGAAGGTGTTACTTCAGTGTGATGAAGGCCAGTTAAAAAGTCTAAGAAAGGAATTTTCTGAGCCTCATGCCTCCTATGCACTGACACCATCTTAAAATGGAGAGTTGGTTCTACGCTCAACTCAATTCCCATGTGTGAAACTTCAAAGTATTCAAAGGATAGTTCCCTATTCAGCTTTGCCAATAGTGTAAGAAGAGACAGTTGCATTCATCTACAGTGAATCAGAAGAGTGTGGAGAAAAGAGGGATCAAACACTTGAACCCTTCCCTCCTTTAACACATTCCATGTGAATTCTAGGACTGAATGGCTCGTTCATTTCACGAGAGTCATCTCTCCTAAAAAGGAGTTTTCCTTACAGACTTTAAATGAGAGCCCTCGTGCTTTGTCAGCTCATACTTCTGCCCTATGTGACAGCTTTATAATCCTAATTTAATGATCTTAAAATGACATTACACAACCAGATTTTCAAAAGAACACATTTTTCTACACTGGTAACATCATTACAAAGTGTTTTAAAAAGAAATTCAGTGTCATTCCTCAGTCTTGTAGGAGTTTGTACCATTCCTGAGATTTCAGAATGTGCATTTCTCTAAAAAGTGAAACCAGGAAGAAGGAACTGGGAGTTCTCGGCTGAGCAGTATGAGGCGGTTACGTAGCTGGACTGTAGCAGCTGTAACCTCGGGAAGCATTACAGAAGGGTCACAGAATGCAGTGTGCACATGGCCTGGCATTTCATCAGAGTGGACACAGTGCACGGGAAACGCACTAAGCTCAGATTTCAGTGTCCTTTAGTAAATGGGCCCCTTAGCACAAAGTCCAGATTTAACATGACACTTTTTACGTCTTTTAGGGGATTTTCTTATTTGCAGTTCATGCGCTAATGTTCCTTGCAAATAATTAACTTGGGAGCATGTACTGCCTCGCCTTTAAGAAGTGGCTAGTGGTCCTGTGTTAAGTCTGTGTTATCCACTTGGCACATACAAATCAGAACATGCCAACCTGGTAGCACAGGGATGTCCATTTTCTGCCCATGACACACCCCTTCTTCAAAAATATATTTTTAAATAGCTAACACATGTGCTTAGCGCACAGAAACGGGCAAATTACTGCGAAATGCTTTTAACACATTTTGCGATAGCCAGTTTTTCCACACTGTGGGCCCCTTTTACTAAGCGGTGAAAAGCCCAATGCGGGCTTACTGTTCGCTAAACAGGAAGTAGTACCAGGCTACCACAGCAACCTGGCGGTACTTCCCGTCCCTAGCGTGCTGTCATATCCAGCGCTAAGGGTGGGTAATCGGGCAGTGCTGCATGCTGTCCAGTTACCACCGGGTTAGTGCGGAACCCTTACCACCACCTCAATAGGTAGCGGTAAGGACTCCCCCCAAAATGGACGTTCTGTCAGTGAAGGCCAGAATTGCAGGTTTTACAGGGGTGTGAAATTCTGTTATCCAGTCTACAAGAGTCACCAGAATCAACATCTTAGACTCTATCAATGAACTAATTATGCTCATGAAAGATTAAATATTATACGAGCTATATCTAGGCTTCACCTTTGTCTTCCACAGATAGGCGATGACCTGCGTCAGGATATGCTGGTTCTGCAGATAATTAGGGTCATGGACAAGATGTGGCTGCAGGAAGGTTTGGACCTCCATATGATCATCTACAGCTCTGTGTGTACAGGAAAAGATCAAGGTTGGTAGAGAGTGTGAAACAAACACTCAGCACCCACACACAAGATGCAGTGAATGGTCTAGGACTCAAATGATGGGGTGGGGGGGGGAATGGTATACAAATTGTTAAGTTCAATTAAATCCACAGCTATTCTGTTTCCTGGCCAGGTCAGAGTCCTGTGCTGGGTCCTTTACAGAAGCTCAAGAATTGGTCTGTTGGTTCCCAACAGATTACTCAAAGGAGTTTTTGTAGAGCATCACTGTTCTTATCCAAAATCTGCCACTGTAAACACTAAAAAGAGGGGTATAGAGCATGACTAAAGAGTGCCAGTGGAATTCATCAACTGGGCAATTCCGTAAAGGGTGTTGAGACGCAGCAGTCTAAGCTCTAATTCTATAATGGCACTGGGCACTCATTTTCCGTAATAAAATACTCAAATTATTCAGCATTTACATGTCAATAGTTAGGTCATGTCAACAGCGGCCATAACTGCACACGCCTAAATAGTTTTCTTTAACTTATTTGCGAAAATGTTGGACACGCCCATGCCTTGCCCTGTGCCAAGCGAGTTCTGAGTTAAAATGATAGAATTCAGCTTTGTGTCCCACTGCAGGCTTTTGACCCATAGATGGTTGCTAATAGTTGTCACTCTCTGACTACTGGGTGACCATCCCTGAAAGTTTTCCTTAAACCGATGCTTAAAAAATGTGTTCTATTTGGTTATTGATTCTTCTTTACCATTAGTATGAATGTTTTTCTCTGTCCTATATTTATTATGGTTCCTTTTCCTTTTTTTTCTATATAAATTTTAAATTTACAAATTTTACACCGCCCTGTTCTGCATGTCAGTATGGGGGGTAGAGAAAGTCTGAATAAACTATCTATATATATATAAAACTCACCCTCAACGTTCTATTGTCGGATGACGTCACTGAAGCCAAGGTTCATAAGTTCGAAGCTCTGAAGCCAAGAAACTCACAGCCTCGGGGCCCCGCCCTCGCGTCAAACGTTATGACGTTGAGGGCGGAGGCGGACCAATTCACTCACATTGACGACGGCCAGGGCGCCGCAATGGGCCACCCACTGACGACGAAGGTGCGTTGGGTTGGGGGGCCCCTTAAGGTTCACAACACTCACAAATCCTCTTATACCCAGATGAAGCAAAACCTTCAATGGTTCCCTCCAAAACACTAGAGACGCCCATATATTTCTCCTACTGACAACGGCAGACACTAGGGTCCATCTTATACTGCTTCAGTTTATTATTCAGTGCAGACTAGGCACAGGGTCCAGAAATTTCCTCACCCTAAAGACAGGAGAACATCTTGAGAACCTGCTGCTCAGACAGTGGTTTGTTTTAACAGGTTAAATACGGTTCACATTTCTCTCCATTTAGGACTAGTGCACATGGTCCCAGACGCCATAACCCTGGCAAAAATCCACCGTCAGTCTGGAATCATAGGACCCCTGAAAGAAAACACAATTCTCAAATGGTTTAGACGTCACCATCCTTCACAAGTTAGTTATCAAAAGGTAAGTTGATCACTCTTTACGTGGCTTGCTATTCAATTACCCTCAGGGAGGATTACCTGGGCTAATTGGCAGGGAGGCACCTATGTATGACCTACTTTATAAAGGCATATAGCAGCTATATGTCTGTATACAGTATGAGGGGCAAAAGGGCAGAAACTGAAGCTACATTGTACACTTACGCTGATCCCCATCTGATGTAAAGGTCCTTGGCTGCAGAGGTACAATCTGCATGACCACATGTATTTAATAAAGAATGGTGAATGCAGAAAAGGTAGATGATCTGCGGAACAAACAGCAGATCAAAAAATGTAGAAAGCGATATCAAGGACTTTAATTCAAACAAATAAATAATTATGCCTGACGTGGCCACGTTTTGCCAAGAGGTTGCATCAGAGGCAAAACCGTAGGACAAGACAATAAAAAATTAAAAATCACACAGTAATAGTCATTCACATGGAGTGGCCTAGTGGTTAGGGTGGTGGACTTTGGTCCTGGGGAACTGAGGAACTGAGTTTGATTCCCGGCACAGGCAGCTCCTTGTGACTCTGGGCAAGTCGCTTAACCCTCCATTGCCTGCCACATAGAGCCTGCCATGAGTGGGAAAGCGTGGGGTACAAATGTAACAAAAAAAAAAAAAATCATATCAGAACCATGCAAACCAGTTGAGAACATGCAAAGAACATCAGAATGAAAGTATCAAAAACAGCGGCATCCAATTTCAAAAAAGCTTTGTACAGTGACCAGGATATGACAAGCAGGCAGAATTATTAATCATTGTGCATAAGAGTGGAACGCGCTTGTCTGAATACTCAATTATATCAGCGAGTGTACAGCTTATATACAAATAAAATTAACAACAGTAAATACCTAGAGAGGTAATAAACATTTTTTAAAAAGCAAGCTTCCCTCTAGAACTAACAGTCAGGCTCAATTCTAAAACAATTATCACATCGAGTCAGGGAATATAACAGCAAGGTTTGAAAGACGTTTCAAAGGTAATAGGCAACAAGAGCTGAAAAAACAAACAAACAAAAAGCAGTAAAAAAAAACAAAAAAGCAAGCTACTCACAGCCCTGCAGCAGGTCCTTCAGAGTTTCTCCAGCAAATCAACCTAACTCTGTTTCTCAAGGTTTATGTGACAAGTGGACAGGTCAAAGGACAATCACACTTAAAATAGGGAAAAAAATAAGATGTCTTCCTGGTGATTCTATCAAGGGGCATCTATTTATAGAGCCCTGTTTGCAGCCCACTTTCCAGTATAAAATACATAGTAAACATAGTAGATGACGGCAGAAAAAGACCTGCACGGTCCTTCCAGTGTGCCCAAGAAGATAAATTCATATGTGCTACTTTTTTATTTGTACTGTCCTCTTCAGTGCACAGACCGTATAAGTCTGGCCAGCCCTATCCCCGCCTCCCAACCACCAACCCCGCCTCCCAACCACCAGCTCTGGCACAGACCCTATAAGTCTGCCCAGCACTATCCCCGCCTCCCAACTACCAGTCCCGCCTTCCACCACCAGCTCTGGCACAGACCATATAAGTCTGCCCAGCACTAGCCCCGCCTCCCAACCACCAGCTCTGCCACCCATTCTAGGCTAAACTCCTGAGGATCCCTTCCTTCTGCACAGGATTCCTATACCTATAATTAGGCCTGAGCACTTACTGTATGCTATATTAATATATTTTTTCTGCCTTATTACCAATTAGCTTCAAAACAGATCTTACATAAGTACATAAGTACATAAGTACATAAGTAGTGCCATACTGGGAAAGACCAAAGGTCCATCTAGCCCAGCATCCTGTCACCGACAGTGGCCAATCCAGGTCAAGGGCACCTGGCACGCTCCCCAAACGTAAAAACATTCCAGACAAGTTATACCTAAAAATGAGGAATTTTTCCAGTCCATTTAATAGCGGTCTATGGACTTGTCCTTTAGGAATCTATCTAACCCCTTTTTAAACTCCGTCAAGCTAACCGCCCGTACCACGTTCTCCGGCAACGAATTCCAGAGTCTAATTACACGTTGGGTGAAGAAACATTTTCTCCGATTCGTTTTAAATTTACCACACTGTAGCTTCAACTCATGCCCTCTAGTCCTAGTATTTTTGGATAGCGTGAACAGTCGCTTCACATCCACCCGATCCATTCCACTCATTATTTTATACACTTCTATCATATCTCCCCTCAGCCGTCTCTTCTCCAAGCTGAAAAGCCCTAGCCTTCTCAGCCTCTCTTCATAGGAAAGTCGTCCCATCCCCACTATCATTTTCGTCGCCCTTCGCTGTACCTTTTCCAATTCTACTATATCTTTTTTGAGATACGGAGACCAGTACTGAACACAATACTCCAGGTGCGGTCGCACCATGGAGCGATACAACGGCATTATAACATCCGCACACCTGGACTCCATACCCTTCCTAATAACACCCAACAATCTATTCGCTTTCCTAGCCGCAGCAGCACACTGAGCAGAAGGTTTCAGCGTATCATCGACGACGACACCCAGATCCCTTTCTTGATCCGTAACTCCTAACGCGGAACCTTGCAAGACGTAGCTATAATTCGGGTTCCTCTTACCCACATGCATCACTTTGCACTTGTCAACATTGAACTTCATCTGCCACTTGCACGCCCATTCTCCCAGTCTCGCAAGGTCCTCCTGTAATCGTTCACATTCCTCCTGCGACTTGACGACCCTGAATAATTTTGTGTCATCGGCGAATTTAATTACCTCACTAGTTATTCCCATCTCTAGGTCATTTATAAATACATTAAAAAGCAACGGACCCAGCACAGACCCCTGCGGGACCCCACTAACTACCCTCCTCCACTGAGAATACTGGCCACGCAATCCTACTCTCTGCTTCCTATCTTTCAACCAGTTCTTAATCCATAATAATACCCTACCTCCGATTCCATGACTCTGCAATTTCTTCAGGAGTCTTTCGTGCGGCACTTTGTCAAACGCCTTCTGAAAATCCAGATATACAATATCAACCGGCTCCCCATTGTCCACATGTTTGCTTACCCCCTCAAAAAAATGCATTAGATTGGTGAGGCAAGACTTCCCTTCACTAAATCCGTGCTGACTTTGTCTCATCAGTCCATGTTTTTGTATATGCTCTGCAATTTTATTCTTAATAATAGCCTCCACCATCTTGCCCGGCACCGACGTCAGACTCACCGGTCTATAATTTCCCGGATCTCCTCTGGAACCTTTCTTAAAAATCGGAGTAACATTGGCTACCCTCCAGTCTTCCGGTATTACACTCGATTTTAGGGACAGATTGCATATTTCTAACAGTAGCTCCGCAAGTTCATTTTTTAGTTCTATTAATACTCTGGGATGAATACCATCAGGTCCCGGTGATTTACTACTCTTCAGCTTGCTGAACTGACCCATTACATCCTCCAAGGTTACAGAGAATTTGTTTAGTTTCTCCGACTCCCCCGCTTCAAATATTCTTTCCGGCACCGGTGTCCCCCCCAAATCCTCCTCGGTGAAGACCGAAGCAAAGAATTCATTTAATTTCTCCGCTACGGCTTTGTCCTCCTTGATCGCCCCTTTAACACCATTTTCGTCCAGCGGCCCAACCGACTCTTTGGCCGGTTTCCTGCTTTTAATGTATCTAAAAAAGTTTTTACTATGTATTTTTGCTTCCAACGCTAATTTCTTCTCAAAGTCCTTTTTTGCCCTCCTTATCTCCGCTTTGCATTTGGCTTGGCATTCCTTATGATCTATCCTGTTACTTTCAGTTGGTTCTCTTCTCCACTTTCTGAAGGATTGTTTTTTGGCTCTAATGATTTCCTTTATCTTACTGTTTAGCCACGCCGGCTGACGTTTAGTCTTTTTTCCCTTTTTTCTAATACGTGGAATATATTTGTCCTGAACCTCCAGGATGGTGTTTTTAAACAGCATCCACGCCTGATGCAAGTTTTTTACTCTGCGAGCTGCTCCTTTCAGTCTTTTTTTCACCATTTTTCTCATTTTGTCGTAATCACCTTTTCTATAGTTAAACGCTAGCGTACTTGATTTCCTAGTTTCACTTCCTTCAATGCCAATATCAAAACCGATCATATTATGATCACTGTTATCAAGCGGCCCTCGTATCGTTACCCCCTGCACTAGATCATGAGCACCACTAAGGACTAAGTCTAGTATTTTTCCTTCTCTTGTCGGCTCCTGAACTAGCTGTTCCATGAAGCTGTCCTTGATTTCATCAAGAAATCTTATGTCCCTTGCGTGTACAGATGTTACATTAACCCAGTCTATATGCGGGTAATTGAAATCCCCCATTATTATTGTGTTGCCCAGTTTGTTTGCGTCCCTGATTTCCTTTAACATTTCCGCATCCGTCTGTTCGTCCTGGCCAGGCGGACGGTAGTACACTCCTATCACTCCTATCACTGCCCAACATTCAGCTCTGTTTAACCGGTCAGAACGGCTGCTGACCGGTTAAATAGTGCTTAACCGACCATCCGCCGATATTTAATGAGGGATAAGTGGCTATTCCCCACTGACTATCCCTGGTTAGTGGCTAGCGGATAGCCGGTTATATTGCATGATTTAACCGGCTATGCACCAATTTTTAAAGTGGGTTTAGTGGCCATATTTATTCTAGCGGGTTTCCTTCAAACTGGCCAAAAAATAAGCCAGATGTTCAATGCCGGTCACTGGAAATAGCTTGGCTATCCGGGATTTGCGCAGAATATCAATCCCATACAGGGGCGCAGCCAGATAACAGATTTTGGGTGGGCCTAGGCAAGAAGAGTGTGGGCACCAAGCATTCTCCCCCACCACCACCAAAAAAATCTCTCAGCTGTCGGAAAAATGCTTCTTTCCAGCTTGGCAGTCTGCAGCAGGCAAGCGCTGAAAACTGAGCATGTGTAGGTGCTGGTGTCGTGGAGAGTAGCGTTTTTGTTACTATCGGGGAAGTCTTCAGCTGGCAAAGCTTGGGATCCCTACCAGCTACCGCTAAACGTGTACTACTGTTGGGTGGGCCTGTGTCCTAAGTGGGTGGGCCCTGGCCCACCCAGGCCCATCTGTGGCTACGCCATAGTAAATAAAACAGCACAAAAAGATTTTATAACTTCTTGAATCCTAATTTGAGAATAAATAGGATTTCTAAATAGGATTTCAGAGCTCTCTGGAAAATAAGATCATCCTGAATCTGTCTCAGATTTATTGGTAAACTGTTCCAGATTTTGGCACCCTGGTAAGAAAATGTAAATCCTAACGCAGATGTAGAAATTATATTAGTCATTCCAGATGTGGAGCTTGTGTAACTGCTTCACCCACTTCAGTAGTGGAGATTTGCACCTTACCTGTCGTATCCTATAAATGATTCAGCTGTGAGTCCTACCTACCGCCTGTAAAATACGCAGATCTAGGCGCAGGCACGCGGATATGACGTATCCTAAACATTACTGGGGCTGATTTTCAAAGCGCATAGATTCACAAAGCTCCATTGCTTTGATAATACGCCTCTTTGTGTATAATCAGCATGTAAATGTTACCCTTTACTTTACAGAATTACTCCCTTAATGTACAGGTCACTGAGGTTTTTCTTGAATTATGCATGAGAGGAGCACTGGCATTAACTTAGAGCTATTAAGCATTCCCAGGAGCAAAAACCTTTATAAATAATGTATTTTCTTAATGGTGGAGCCTTCTCTTGATTCCTGGGTCACCCTCTGACACTTGTTACCCAGCAATCCCAGAAGTGCCTAGTCCGACGTCCTTTGTAATGTCCATGGGAGAATTAGATCCCGTCAAATTGATCAAGAGATTCCCTTTTGCTAATACAGAGCTTTCTATCTTCAGAGGCGCTTTGTAGCGGAGTAGGGTTGGCGTGGCATGGGCATGCTAAGATGCAATTTTTAGGGACTGTCATAAAGCGTTAGAAATGTTGTTTTCTTGCTGTATTGATGGAGACTTTATCTTTTTTTTGGTTGCGCAGGCGGTGAATAACTTCTTTTACTCATGTGCTGGTTGGTGCATTGTCACATTTATCCTGGGAGTCTGTGACAGACATAATGATAATATCATGCTGACCAACACTGGCCACATGTTTCACATCGACTTTGGAAAGTTTTTAGGTCACGCCCAAAAACTTGGACCCATAAAAAGGTTGGTTCTTTAGACAATTATTATATTGAGACGCAAGATTACCATCAAATTATCATCAGCACAGTGTAAAAATAATAAATTTGGAAACTGCATACAGATTCTGCACATGGCGACTGTCCATTGACTTTGTCCCTCAGCTTTAATCTAAAAGTGTAAATGAAATTCTAAGGAGGAAATTCTATAAATTGGGGTTTAGACGCGCAAATAATTGCTAGTAACCTATACGGCAGCGTCTGAGGGCAGAATCCACGTTAATACAGGGGGTGGGTTTATATGTGGGCAGAGCATGTGTAGACTGTGGCGTCACCTTCAAGTGACGGGCATAACTTGTAGAATACTGGGGCCCTTTTACAAAGCAGTGGTAATCCCAACGCAGCCTTACCGCACGCGAATCTGGAGCTACCTCCGGTGTACAGCAAGAATAAGTCAAACATAAGCAACAGACAATTACAGCTGTAAAAATATTCAAACAACAATACAAAGTAAGGCATATAATGTTATGTTACAATGTCAACACAGCACACAAGAAAATATTTTAATAGGCAGTGTAGGGTGTAAGCAAAGATGGAAATAAAGGACTAGTTTAAAGAAAGTTGCTTGAACGTTACCTTAGCTAGCGTAGGAGTGGATAAGCATGACCAGTGGCGTCACGAGGGCAGCTGACACCCGGGGCGGGTCGCCGCTGCGCATCCCCCCCCCCCTGGGTGCAGCGCGACGCACCCTCCCCCCTCCGTAGCACAACCCCCCCCCCTGCAAGAACATACCTGGATGGCGGTGAGGGGCGGGCGGGAGAGCCAATCCGCCGAGTGCACGCCGCTGGGGGGTGTCGGCACCTCGCTGGTTCCTTGCTCTCTCTGCCCCGGAACAGGAACCTGTTCCGGGGCAGAGAGAGCAAGGAACCAGTGAGGCGACGACACCCCCCAGCGACGTGCACCCGGGGCAGACCGCCCCACCGCCCCCCCTTCCTACGCCACTGAGCATGACCTGCTACAGTATGTGCAGCCAGTGTCATTGAATGGGGGGGGGGGGGTATAAGGCTGATGTTTTACCTAGGGTGTCCAATACCCTTGCACCAGCCCTCACCATGCTCCACTTACATGTGGGTTCCCCAAATCCAGGGGATACCTATTTGGTATTCTCCCTATAAATGGGTCACGACTACAATGACACACAGAAACGTAGGACAAACGAGTGGGGTTCACGTTCGAAGCACTTAGACTTACAAACGTTACATAACAGCCTATGGAACTTTGTAAGTTTAAGTGCTTTGAAAATATGCCGTTGCTTTTCTATGGGGAACATAACTGTGAACGTTTTTCCATGGGTAAACTGCTCTTTATCCCCAGGAACAGATCAGCTGAAAATTGCCCTCCCCCCCCCTCTCCCTCCTCCCCCACAGTGGGTAAAAGCCATCCTGCTGTTCATTATGGCCCCCTTTCTATTCATGTCCAGACTGGAACAGTATCAAGGCAGATAAAGTTTGGGAAAGGGACCTGCACAGGGGGCTTTCATTGTACCCACTTCTCCCCAAATGCATTTTCTTCAAAGGGAAATGCTTTGTAAGGTTTCCCTTTGAAATTGTTTGAAGACACACTGGCAGGTTTTATTAAGAAGGGCGGGAAAGGGAAGGTTTTGAAAGGTGATTTCACTTGTGAACTACATCGATTGTTTTCATTTAACATGTAGGCAGCAAATAAAACTTGTTTAAATGAATGTTTCCCCAGTAATGACATATGTGAGCTATGGTACAGCTGGATTTAGCAAAACAATACTTTTTCATCATTTTTTTTTTTCTTTTGCTGAGCAAAGTGAAACTCACCCTGTGAGCAGCTGGATGTCAACACAATTATAATTGGAACAATGAAATATAGCACCAGACAGATGAAATTACATAAATTTCATTCAGCTTTACAATGCAGTAGCTGCCATTTGAAGCAATTGAAACTCCGGTTTATAACCAGCATGCGATGCCCGCTTTGCCAGTGTTTGCACGCACCATGATGCACAGACACAGAGAAACCTCCCGGAGAGAGAAACATGAAACAACACGTATAAATGGTAACTCTTAATATGGTCTTCATTTGTGTTTGAAGAGATCGGGCTCCCTTCGTCTTCACATCTGAGATGGAATACTTCATCACTGAAGGCGGGAAGAACCCAGGGCGCTTCCAGGAGTTTGTCGAGTTGTGTTGCCAGGCTTACAACATTATTCGGAAGCACAGCTACCTGCTTCTGAACCTCCTGGAGCTGGTAAGATGTGCTGCAAAACAACAGCCTTACGAGTCTGTAAATCCATTATTTCCTTGTTAATTTTCAGAGCCACAAAGTTTAGAGGCTGATTCACTGTGGTGCAGAAACCCTCTTTACCTCTGTCATGCATTTTTTACTAATTAAAGCCCTATTGAAAATAATGGGACCATCAGCAATTAAGGTGCCCAGTAATGCATGGTAACAATTTTTTTTTAGGGGGGGGGTTAAATTAAATTTTCAATATAATTACAAGACAATTCTTGTACAAGTAATATACCCCCCTGTTTACAAATCCATGCAGCAATGCCAACGCAGCCAACATTACAACACCGGTAGCCACTAGCGAGGCTTTGTAAATTGGGGGGTTAATGACAGAAAACATGAAAAGCAGAAAAAAGGAAATAAACTAGCAAAAAAAACCAAAAGGAATCATGCTTTTTAATACAATTTTATCCCACAAGTACTAAGGGGTACAGAGAATGTAACAAGAAAAAGTCCCTACTGTAAGCAGGAATGTCAAACATATATCACAGACCAGAAACGTCCAAACTTATACCACAAAGGCAGAGGGTACGGGAGCTAATTCCTCAGAGGCAAATTTCGTAATATTCAGAAAGGGTTGAGGAATAAAGAAAACATATTACACATTTTCATTTCTCACCAAACGTTTACAAGGAAATCTTAATTAAAAACCCAGCACCAACAGACAATGTTCCCTGGCACTTTGCCAAAAAAACAATTTTCGCCTTTCCTAGCTCTGGAAAGGTCAGGAGAAATCCATACTTTCCGTCCCTGAGCAGCATTCAACAGCAGCACGGCCACGGAGGACCTCAGGTCGGCTGGCGGGGGTTGGGGTCCCCCGCCAGATGAAGAACTATTTTTAAAGGCAGCGGCAGGTACAAGCGTACCTCGGCTGGTGGGGGTTGGGGTCCCCAGCCAGCAAAGGTAAGCAATGGCAGCGGGGGAGGGTTGACGGCGGGAGGGGGGGTGGAGAGAATCGTTGGTGGCGGGTAGGTCTGGCAATGGTGGGGGAGGGGGGTCGGTGGGGGGGGGCTAAACTGTGCCCCCTCCCTCTGGCTCTGGCCCCCCTACCGCCGGAGTCCAGATACACCCCTGATTTAGTGGCAACTTTTCAGTTTGATTATCTTGATTTTTAGTTTTGTCACAATGTAATGACCAATGACCTGAGAAAATTTCAAAGAAAGTGTAAGCTGGCACGGATGGGCAGACCGAAGAGCCATATGCCAGCCAAAATTCAGCACTGTTTAACCAGCCAGATATGGCTCCTGGCCAGTTTAATAGCACTTAACCGGCTATTTGAAGATTGCAACAGCGGATAACTGGCTATTTCCCGCTGAAAATTCACAGTCAGCACGTGGCAGCTCTAGCCACAAATATTCCGCTCGTTGCCGGCTACGTTTGGCTGCCAAATCGGGCCATCCAAATAGCAGGTCTATCTTTGGCCGCTGTAAACTTACCCAGACAGCGCTGAATAGCCAGTTACATTTAAGCTGGCCAAACCCCCCTGAATATTCAATGCCAGTCACCAAAGATAGCCTGCATTGAGTATCCGGGTTTAGCGCTCGCATTGGGCAGACAGCGCTGTACCCAGGGGCTGCTGAATATCGGCCGGATGGTCTATATCTGCCTACATTTGTCTGTGTTTCTATGTACACTGGAGCTATCCAAACAAACACACAGTGCCTACACTCTGCAGGAGCACCTTGCGTACATCAGAAAAAGGGATGAGGGTTTCAGAGCAATCGGGCAAGCAGTGCCACAGGTGCTCAACCGCCTTTACATAAGAAAATACAAAAACTATTTTAAAGCTGCCATCAGTGTTCAGGCAAAATGATGGATATTAAAGGGCCACTTGACATCCAGTCTCTACGGAGGGAGAAATGCTTCCTTATCACTGAGAAACCTTTCAGAGTCCAAATCTCTTCTGTGTAGCAAGCTGGCATGTAACAGTTGTAGGAGAGTCAATTAGACAAAGCAATAGGATACATTGTAACTCTCCTGAAAAGATTCCGCTCTCTGGTGTCCAATATGAAAGGACTAGAAACAATGTCAGACATATAAAGACCCTCAGTAAGCTGAACTGGTCATTCTCACTGATAAACTGTGCATGCCAAAACCCACATTGGTAATGGCCCAGAGTCTCGCTCCCAACATCAGCCAATGTTTTGGCAGAAGCTTGCATCGGGGAGAAGGTAATCAAAATGAATTAAGCTGTACACTCATTAAATAACATTCCCAAATTAGCCAACACGGCCATTAGTCCCTGCAGCGGATTACAGACGAGATGCTTTATAGCAAGCATAGAAAGAGCTGACACTGCTACCCATCTCATAGCTGCCTGCAAAGTTCTGGTGGCATAATATCTCTTTATGTAAACATAAGTACATAAGTATGTAAGTATTGCCATACTGGGAAAGACCAAAGGTCTATCGAGCCCAGCATCCTGTTTCCAACAGTGGTCAATCCAGATCGCAAATACCCGGCAAGATCCCAAAAAAGTACAAAACATTTTATACTGCTTATCCCAGAAATAGTGGATTTTCCCCAAGTCCATTTAATAACGGTCTATGGACTTTTCCTTTAGGAAGCCGTCCTTTTTAAACTCCGCTAAGCTAACCGCCTTTACCACATTCTACATAAGTAATGCCACACTGGGAAAAGACCAAGCATCACTGTACCAGACAACATTGGGATCACGTCCCTAAGAGAATTATGGAGAATGGAGAGATTATGATCGCAGGGGACATTCCCATTCCAATCAATATAAAGCTCGATGCAAGAAAAATGGACAGAGTGGTAAAAGAGAGATAGAATGGCATTAATCATAAAGGTGTCAGTCCCAAGCGATTAGTCTGTGAATCATGTGGAGAGAGAGAAGATCCTCAAGTACCGAGAAATGCAGTCCATGACCAAGAAAATGTGGCAGAAAGATAGAAAAATATTCCCCCAAAACGGGGGGGGGGGGGGGGGGGGGGGGGGATGTCTCCAAATGCTTTCATTTTGCACATATCATGACAGTAATGAACATTACTGCTAAGCTCTCAAATTCCGGAAATCACTCAAAACCAACCTGTTTAAAAAGGCATACCCTACCGATCCAACTTAAATGCCTGATCTCTGCAACACAACCAAACTAAAGCACGTAATGGACATAACACAACTCTTCCGTTCTCCGATTCCCTAATGTGGCTGTGCCACATGAACTTGATCTTACCACAACATCACCCTGTATTTGTTCACACCGGAGCCTGCAAAGTCCCCTCTGGTACTATGTAAGCCACATTGAGCCTGCAAATATGTGGGAAAATGTGGGATACAAATGTAACAAATAAATAAAGGGCAAGTGACCCATCTAGTCTACCCGTCCGCAGCATCCACTATCTCCTCCTCTCTCTAAGTGTAGCATGGTAGTTTAGAACAAACAAGTTGGAGCATATTACCTCACATTTTAAAAAAACGTGTATTGGTTGCCCATTGCCTGGCGGATTCAATTTAAATTACCGGAATTGGTTTTTAAGGCACTACTTGATAAGGCTCCTTATGCTATGGTTCAAAAGTTGCAGAAGTATTGTCCTACAAGATCCTTGCAATTATAGGATTAACAATTGTTGACTGTTCCCTCTATCCGCAGTGTTCGACTGCAGACTGTTTGTATGTGAATTCTTTCTGTTGTCGGAACTCAGTTATGGAATGCTTTGCCTATTTATGTACGACAATTGACTTCTTTGGCAGTGTTTAAGAAACAGACAAAGGCTTTGCTGTTCCAGAGAGCATTTTCCGAAGCATAGTTGGTGGGCGGGCTTGGGCGTCAAGATTAAGGTTCTGTTTATTGAGTGTATTGATGGTGTTTTATGTGATTTGATTATGTTTGTTTTATTCTACTCCACCCAGATTTCTGGACTGCTGATTTATAAACTTTGTAAATAATAAATAAGGTTGACGTTTCTTGAGGGATTAATTGTATCAATAATTGTCCAAATGAAAACGGTAACGGAATTCAAACATGCGTGGGATAAGCATAAAGGAATCCTGTGCAGAAGGAATAGATCCTCAGGAGCTTAGTCGAGATCGGGTGGCAGAGCCGGTGGTGGGAGACAGGACTGGTGGTTAGGAGGCGGGGTAAGTGCTGGGCAGACTTTTACGGTCTGTGCCAGAGCCGGTGGTTAGGAGGCGGGGATAGTGCTGGGCAGACTTATACGGTCTGTGCCCTGAAGTGCACAGGTACAAATCAAAGTAGGGTATACACAAAATTAGCACATATGAGTTATCTTGTTGGGCAGACTGGATAGACCGTGCAGGTCTTTTTCTGCCGTCATGTACTATGTTACTATGTTACTATCATGGTTTCCACTTCCTTTAGATTTACTTTTGTATATTTTGAGCATGGATAGTTCTGTTTCCTGTACTTTTCTTTAGCTGTCTTTCTTCTGTTCAACATGACTAATTTTTCTCGTTATTCTGCTTGGAAAGATGATGCAGGCAGGCCTGCCAGAGCTAAGAGGTGTCCAGGACCTGAGATACATGCACAATAATCTGCGACCACAGGACTCTGACCTTCAGGCCATCAGCTACTTTACCAGGTACATGGAGGGATCATTTTATAAACATGTGTCTATGTGAAAAGTCTGAAAAGGTGCCTGTTTATGCCTATTTTCTATAGGTCCCTATTGGGTCCTTTTACAAAGGTTGAGTAGGTTCCACACGCATGCAGCATGTGTTGAAATGAGACTACTGCCAGGCGGTAATTTCCGATTTTGTATGTGTCCATACTGGTGGTACAAATTATTTCTTTATTTCATACCATGCACGGAGTTTCCAGTGTTAATCGGCAGTTGGCATGCGCCAACTGGTCACCGCGCATGTAACACATGAGCCCTTACTGCTAGATCAGTGGATGGCATTAAGGTGCACTGGTTCAATTTTACCATAGGCTCTTTTCCCAGCCCTTTGAAAAAAGCCCTTTTTCCCAGACACGGTAAAAACTGGCCTGATGCGTGCCAAAAAACACACATCCACACTACCACAAGCCACTTTTTGCCACGGCTTAGTAAAAGGACCCCTGTGTGCCTTACTAAAATAGACAGATCCCCAAGTAATAAAGTATGTGTCTGATCCGACGGGGGAGTGAATTTGTGCGTGTGCTCTGTTCATGTGTATTCTGATCTAATCTAATTTAATCTAATCTGGATTTCTGTAAACTGATTATTCTCACATGGTCATGAGCAATATGCAACCTTGGGATGTCACAACTAAATATAAAGTGCAAAAAGCATTTTACAATATCAAAAATGTAAAAGTTTTTAACAATTTGCGAAATAAATTATAAGATCTATTGTGCTTAATACCAAAGGAAGCCTATTCTAAAGGTAAGCAGATTGAAAAAAGAATTAGCTGCCTTTTATAAAGGACCCACTTAACAAATGGACAACTCAGGGGCCCCTTTTACAAAGTGGCAGTAAGCCCAAAGCTACTCTGGAGCTACCACTGGCCCAACGCAGGCACCCGCAGTACTTCCAGCATTGGAACACATTATGTAGCGTAGCGCTAATCCAGCAGTAATCAGGTAGCACCACACGCTACCCAGTTACTGCCAGGTTAACACGGGAACCCTAACCACCACCTCAATGGGTGGTAGTAAGTGCCCCCCTCGTGTGGCCACATGTTAAGAACAATCTTACCGCATGGCCATTGCTATTTTCAGCCTTTTTTACCACTGCGGTAAAAAGGGAGTCAGCGTGTGGCAAAAACAACCCCTGCTTCTAGCGCAGGGCCCTTTTTACCGCAGCTTGGTATAAAGACACCTGAGTTCCAATCTTGGGAGTGGAAAGTATGGAGTGAATTTGATCTATGCAACAAAGCAATCATGTATTCAGCTGTTTGACCATAAACTGCTTTAAAATTTATACATGAAATTTTATGAGTTATCCGTGCTTTGTCTGGAAGTCAGTGAAATTTTACCAGGAGAGGGGAAGCCCTATCGTACCATTTACATCTAAAAATCAGTCTAGTAGCTGTGTTTTGTAGTAGTTGAAGTTTGCTTAGTAGTTTCTCTAAAATATCAACAAAGATGGAATTACAGTAGTCTAAATGAGATAATATTATCAATTGGAACAATAGAGTAAAATGGGTGTCCTCGTTGATAATACGTTGAAACCTTCTGCTCAGTGTGCTGCTGCGGCTAGGAAAGCGAATAGAATGTTGGGTATTATTAGGAAAGGTATGGAAAACAGGTGTGAGGAAGTTATAATGCCATTGTATCACTCCATGGTGCGACCGCACCTTGAGTATTGTGTTCAATTTTGGTCGCCGCATCTCAAGAAAGATATATTAGAACTGGAAAAGGTGCAGCGAAGGGCGACTAAAATGATAACGGGGATGAGACGACTTCCCTATGAAGAAAGACTAAGGAGGCTAGGGCTTTTCAGCTTGGAGAAGAGACGGCTGAGGGGAGACATGATAGAGGTATATAAAATAATGAGTGGAGTGGAACAGGTGGATGTGAAGCGTCTGTTCACGCTTTCCAAAAATACTAGGACTAGGGGGCATGCAATGAAACTACAGTGTAGTAAATTTAAAACAAATCGGAGAAAATGTTTCTTCACCCAACGCATAATTAAACTCTGAAATGCGTTGCCGGAGAACATGGTGAAGGCAGTTAGCTTGACAGAGTTTAAAAAGGGGTTAGACTGTTTCCTAAAGGACAAGTCCATAAACCACTACTAAATGGACTTGGGAAAAATCCACAATTCCAGGAATAACATGTATAGAATGTTTGTACGTTTGGGAAGCTCGCCAGGTGCCCTTGGCCTGGATTGGCCGCTGTCGTGGACAGGATGCTGAGCTCGATGGACCCTTGGTCTTTTCCCAGTGTGGCTTTACTTATATACTTATGTTCTTGAGATAAGTGGACCAAATCAATTTGTTGCTTAAGCTTGAAAAAAATCTTTTCTTATGAAATTATCAACTTGAGGTTCAAAGGAGAGTGTGGAATCTGTAAAGATAATTGTGGCATATACCTCAACTGTAGATACAGATCCCACAAGACAATTCTTCAGCAAAATTAAGTATGATACTAATAGTGAGCTGAAATAAACTAAACTAACTTAATCACCATAGATATTTGCATTTACACGTGATACCAAGTTAGTAAAGTGGAGAAAAAGACCTCAGTAGTCACCGCGTGGTAGCAGAACAAATATTGTACTCAATACCCGCATTTATATGACTCCGTTCTTATCATTGGTCAAAAAAACTGCACATCAAATGTATATGAGTAAGTTGTGACTAATTTTCAATATTACATAGAGATTAAGTAATCTGAATAATGTCACTTAGCTTAAATTTGCCCAACGGGGCTCTCCGTTTCACTCTATAGTTGAGCTTCCTCAGGGGGCCAAGTAACTAATGGCAAGTCACAATTCCTGAAACCAAAATGACACCACAGAATTACTGCATTATCGCTTATGGTGAAAGCATATTCATGTAAATTACGATAACCACCAACCTTACAAAATGGCGTCCACTTTCTCTGTGGCACCGGCAGTGAAAGCTCGGACCAGAAGCAGGGTCCAACTATTTAAAGGCATCAATGTAATTAACACCCCGTTCACCCAATTAACTAGATGTAATTTGCTTTAATTGTGAGGTGTGTGGAAAACATATTTTTTTAAACGCTGACCATTCTATTTGCATATTTAGTCCAGGCGGTTCTATGGACTGAAGTGTATAGATCTATTTTTGTTCTTTTTTTTAATCAGGATCTTATCTCTGTCACCACCTCTAGTGTTACGTGGAACATAATCTATTGCAAAACATCGGAGGGACTCAAAATCGTGGCCCTTATCCTGCCAATGTGTCCCTAATGGGGCACCTCTTTTCAACGTATTTATGCAAGAGCGGTGCTCAGTAATCCGATGATGTAATCGTCTCTTAGTTTTGCCTACATATATTTTCTGGCAAGGACGTATAAGTATGTATACGACATGTGTTGTCTGACAATCTGTGTCATGATTCAATTTGTATATTTTTCCATCTAACGGGTTCCTACAGCTCCAGAATAATAAAAACAAATGTTAGATTTACACTACATATTTTTAAACATACATAACCCGCTCTCCCACATACTTTCAAATGAGGAGCAAACATCAAGGAACATGGCTCATACCATCAAATTTAGAGACTGCCATGCAATTTCTGAATTGTCCATTCAGGAACATGGTCTTCCAAGTGTGCATGGAAAATTGTTCCCACTGAACCACAAATCTTGAAAGGTTGCTGCTCGGGGTGGGGGGGGGGGGGTAGTGAGGACACTGAACTGCTGTATCATGTGAGCTCTCTCCTCCCAACGTGCTGTGAGCAGTACTGGCATTTTCTTACAGTGAATTGCTGAGCAGTGTTCTGTTGACCCAAGTTTCCACTTTTCTTGTGGTTTTATCAATGTATGTTCTTGGCCATGAGCAACACCACCACATCAACAACGTCTTGTTGGGTTACTGGTTCACTTCCACTGCCTGATACTGTCCCGATTCTTTTCAACTTGCCAATTGCACTGGTCTTCCGTTTCCGCAACCTTGGAGTTTGGTTCGATTCTCAACTCTACTTTACTAAACATATTTCAGAGGTGATTAGGTTAAGCTTTTCTACATTGCACTCCTTGCTTACTATTCACCCTATGCTTGATTTTCAATCACTTCATACTGCCCTCTATGCATTACTTGTGTCCCATTTGGACTATTGTAATGTGATATATGCAGAACTACCTCAATCTCAATTAAAAAGACTTCAAACACTCCAAAACTGCGCTGCTCGCTTTCTTTGCAACGCAAATAGTCACGATCATGCTTTGCCTCCATTATTTCAGTTGCATTGGCTCCCTATTCAGTTTCATTTTCCTTTCAAAATTCTCATGTTAGTTCACAAGACATATCACACTGGGGTCCCTTTGTATCTTTCAAATCTTGTTATTCCATATACACCTGTTCACAAGGTTAGATCTCTTGATTCCAATAGACTAGTTATACCCAATCCTCAATACACTAATTAAGACGTCACTCGGCATTCTGCTTTCTCCTGTTTGGCACCCTCTCTTTCAAATCTTGTTATTCCATATACACCTGTTCACAAGGTTAGATCTCTTGATTCCAATAGACTAGTTATACCCAATCCTCAATACACTAATTAAGACGTCACTCGGCATTCTGCTTTCTCCTGTTTGGCACCCTCTCTTTCAAATCTTGTTATTCCATATACACCTGTTCACAAGGTTAGATCTCTTGATTCCAATAGACTGGTTATACCCAATCCTCAATACACTAATTAAGACGTCACTCGGCATTCTGCTTTCTCCTGTTTGGCACCCTCTCTCTGGAATACTATACCTGGGCCATTATGTTCTGAGCTATCTTTCCAAAGGTTTGAAGCACTTTTGAAGGCCTCTTATTTCCAACAGGTCTTTGATTGATAGTCTCCCCCTCTTTGGTTGATGCCTTGACTCCTCATAGCTTTTGGGTTTGCTTTGCTTGTTTGGTTACTGTTATTATGATTGATCTTGAACGTGTGTTTTTCTTCTGTCCTATCTACATAGCACGTTCCTTTTAAGATAATATCATACTATTTATTTTGTTTTATTGTAAACCACTTAACTCCTCTTTGTTGGTATTTAGCAGTATAAGAAGTTTTTAATAAACATAAATATTCATAAATATTTTTAATAAATGTTTTTAATAAACATAAATATTCAGATTTATAATGCATGTTTCAAATGATATGTGAACTGCAAAGAAGGATGGACAAACGCAGGAGAAGCATTATATATATACTTTTGATAGTCTCCAATATCCTGTCATTACTTTGTCATTACAACACTCTGTAAGCCACATTGAGCCTGCAAATAGGTGGGAAAATGTGGGGTACAAATGCAATAAATAAATAAATAAATAAAAATAAATATATGTATGAGCATACTTTGGAAATATACATCCATAAGTGAATCCATCCCATGATATCGTGCATGAGTATCAAGACCACATGGATCCCTTCATTGGACATGGTCTACATGACTTCAGAAGATTCATGTGCATATTTCATAATACAGCAAAAAATGGCCATTTTACTTTAACTATCATGACATTTCAGAGCACGTATGGTGCCTTCTTCAGAAATTCTGTTGACTAACCAAGCTTGTCCACCTCACTTAGACTGTGGTTTGTTTCTCACCAGGAAAATAAAGGAAAGTTTGGAATGTGTTCCTGTCAAACTAAATAACATGATCCATATCCTAGCGCAAATGATAACCTCAAGCTCAACCAAGTTTGCGTCCAAACCTGAATCCCGAGATGTGACTCCCATTACTGACAGGTCAATTATAAGAGCGACTGTCCTTGGATTCAGCAGGAAGCAGGAAAGTGTAAGTGCTGGACCTCCCATCTTAATTTGAATTGTTAAATGCTTTTCTGCTTTTCTTCCAGCCTGTCTTCTACTCTAAGCTTTGTTTTTTTTTTCATATGACGGATTGATGTTTGAAGAAATATGTTCCAGGCTCAAATTAGCATCTCCCATCCCAGCTGGAAATCCAAGAGACCCACAGTATCCTGCCTTTAGAAGTCTGACTGCAGCTGTTTGTAGACAATCCTCCCGATATTCAAAACTATTTGAATGGCTCTTGGCTTAAGAGTGGGGTTGTGGGCTTACAGGGAGGGATGGAGAATTAGTTAAGGGAGTTGGGGTAGTGGTTTTCATACAAAATCTTGTTCATTATTGTTTATTGTGCATGGATTCTTGCTGTTTACATTTCCGCTTACTTTTTGCCTCTTTTGATAGATAACGACAATAAAGATATTTAACCATAAATAGCGTTTAAGCACCTAACCATGGCTATTCAGTGAGAGATGACCCGTTATCTCCTGCTGAATATCCCAGTTAGCGACTAGGCAGTTAGGAGAGGATATTCTGCACCAAACAGGGTGCTATTTAATCAGCCTATTTTGACCACTCAACATAGCCAATCTTTGACCACTAAAACGTTAACTGGTTAGTGCTTAACCAGTCAAGAATGAAACCGAATATTCAATGCTGGTCACCAGAAATGGCCAGGAAATTAATCTCCAGGTTTAACGCCTGCAACGGACAGTAAACGTGCTGCCCACCGCAGCCTGAATATGGAGCCCACTGTACTTCTGTTTTCATGAGGATTTTTGCAATTAACTTCAGAGCTCACAATATAAGCTGAAACGTTTTTGCCGGACGTTCTATATTCTTAGAAAAACTTACTTCAAGGTCTTCTCATATTCTTTTTGGCTTCAGGTGTATCTGATCGAGGTGGTGAAGAGTGATAGGACGGTCATCCTGACTGAAAAGACATACAGCCAGTTCTTAAAACTCCACAGCCAACTCCAAAAGCAGCTTCATGTCCCACCCCTGCCACAGTAAGATCAAGTTCTAAATTATTTTACTTGGTTCTCATTGAGCAAGCCCCCCAGAAAGGTCTGGTTTTCTGGATATCCAAGAGATAAAATGGCACACGTTTATCGAGGGTCAGGAACAGCCAACAGGAAAAACCTCTATGTCAAATCGGCCAATCAGGCAAGAGTAGAGGCTGACCGAAGGACAAATCCAATGCTGGAGATAGTGCTAAACAGATGTTTTATTTGTTGATTGATCGACGAAGTATTCTGAACAAACAAAATTGCCCAAAGGTATCTGCTCAACAGAAAATACTGGACAACCAGCGTTCATCAAAGGAGTTATCCAGTATTTTCTTTGGAGTGGGTGCCTTTGGGCAATTTTGTTTGTTCAGAATACTTCTTCAATTATTGCTGTGACCCCTGAAGCAGACATTTTGTGGCGCTGAAACATGGACCATGTTGGGTCCTTTTTTCCAATCAACAAATAAAACAACTGTTTAGCACTATCTCCACCATTGGATTTGTCCTTTGGGCAGCCTCTACTCTTGCCTGATTCCATGTTTATCGAGGACCATATACCGTAAGCCATGTTGGGTTCATTTACATCTTCACCTTCTCCACTGTTATATGGAGTCCCTCAGAGACATTTTTCTAATTTGCTATGATATAGCTAATCAATAGAAATAAAACAAAATAAAACATGGAAAAGAAAATAAGATGATACCTTTTTTATTGGACATAACTTAATACATTTCTTGATTAGCTTTCGAAGGTTGCCCTTCTTCCTCAGATCGGAAATTAGCAAATGTGGTATATGACAGTATATATAAGTGAAACGTCAAAGCATTTCAGTGACATTCTAATAGGGTGTTTTATTTTGTTTTATTTCTATTGATTACCTTTAAAAGTGGACTAACACGGCTACCACACCTCTCTACTCTATGATATAGCAAAATTATAAGATTTAGATTTATAAAGTTGAAGAATAAGCATGTTATTGATATAGAAAAAATGAAAAAGCTTTTTGCACCTGAATGACCGATGACAAGGTGGGAGCAAAAGACTCAGCAGTGGAGAAGCTTTGAGATATTGCCGAGCTGCACCGCTGAGATCTGAGGTGAAGTTTTCAATTGAGAAAAAAACATCATTGGGTATTGAATCTTGAGCTATAGATGTTTTCAGAGATAATTAATTAGTCACTCGATTGGAGACATTAAATGTAATGTCTTCATTGATACAGTAATATAAAACTAGGAATGGATGAGTCTGTCCAGATGGCATGGACTTGGGTGGTATTCGTGGAGCTCATAGAGCTGAAAGGAAGAATTATTTTCACTTACATTCCTAAGTGGAATAACAAGCCTCAGACCATTATGTGTAATTATTTCACACACATGAAACGTTTATCTTCTCGTTTGCTGGAGCTGCAGGTTTCTCATTGCTCATTATCCCCCCCCCCCCCCCCCCCCCTCCCCAATAGCACAACTTTTATATTCTAAATGGGAATCATAGTGCTAATTTCACAGTTTGGATCATGGTGTCAAAAATTTGAGACTGTGACATTAATGTAGGAACAAATTAACCAATTCATTCACACGTTTAGCTGTTCCTTCTGTTCTCACACACATCTTTGCTGATTAGCAAGTGGCATTAGCAAAGCAAATCACCGCCCTTCTCCCCAAGTCTGGATTAGTGTGAGAATCTCGCTCTAAAGGTGCACAATGCAAATATCACTTCGAAGCCACGGGGAAATACCGAGGTAATTCATCAGGAAGACGTATTTTCTCTGCTTTATCTTTTCCAGTCACGACCATTTCTCTCACATTCACTGGGATCACAGAAGAATGCAAGACCTGAATTTATATCTGGAGAAGATATTTAATGGATCCTCTGAATTAGCCCATGTATGTGATAACATCTATTTATATTTTATTTTCAATATTTAAAACATGTTGACAGGAAATTGTCAGTGGTTCAGCAACAGTGTGAATTATAATATAAATGCCATTGTGTAAATTAATCCCTGTATTCAGCACTGCCATATCATATATTTATTGCATTTGTAACCCACATTTTCCCACCTCTTTGCAGGCTCAATGTGGCTTACAATAATCATGAATAGTGGAAATACATTAGAAAATAGACAGTGTTACAGAAGGATCTTGGGTAAAATGATAGTGATAAGACATGATAATGGTATAACGAGCAGATATTGTAGGACAGCTCTGAATATATGTGGAGGAGTTGTGTATAATCACATTGATTGATCTTTGTGGTATGCCTTGTTAAAGAGATGGGTCTTCAGTAGTTTGCGGAAGTGCATTAATTCATAAATCGTTTTTAAGTTGTGCGGCAATGCATTCCATAACTGTGTGCTCACGTAGGCAAAGTTTGACGCCTGCGTTAGTTTATATATATCATCTGCAGTCCTGCTTAATGTTCAATCTCATATTAACTTAGTTGTTAAGAAGTCTATTTTTCTTGTTGAAAAAATTGTGGTATATTAAAAAAACCTCTATCTTTAGCTTAGTGATTTAATCTTTAATCCATTCTAGGTTCTATTACTGTAACAGTGTTTTTCTCAGTTTGCACCAAAGCTTTCATTGCATAGTTTGCAGATAATACAGAATTCAGCAGCCAGGCTGATTTTATTCTCTGAATCGATTTGATTCAGTAACACCGTATTTGTTTGATGTGCTCTGGCTGCCAGTGGAGCTGAGGGTGCAGTTTAAACCTGGGATTATTGTTTTTAGAATATGGCATGGTGAGGCCCCTTATTATCTTGTAAAATTGGTTGATATTTCAACTGGTTTTAATTGTGATCATTTAAGAGGACAAAGTCTGCTATATTTCCCGCCGGTACGTAATGTTAGATTTAACGGACTATTGTCTACTTCTATTTCTTATAAGGCAGTATCATTTTGGAACTCCCTACCATTAGAACTTAGGTTGATAGGAAAATTATCTATATTTTAGGAAGCTACTTAAGGCTTTTTTTTTTAATTTCAGAAGTATTTCAATGTATAGAAACTGGCCTTTAGTTGAAGTTTTCTCATCTTTACTGTACTTATTATCTGAATGATAGGTAATATCTGAACGTGTGGTTCACTCTTGTTTAATATGTAACCCGCTTTGAACTATTCATGGTATCAGCAGGATGTAAATGGAGGAGTAGCCTAGTGGTTAGTACAGTGGACTTTGATTCTGGGCAACTGCAGCTCCTTTGTGACTCTGGGCAAGTCACTTAACCCTCCATTGTCCCAGGTACAAATAAGTACCTGTATATACTATGCAAACCACTTTGAATGTAGTTGTAAAAACCACAGAAAGGCAGTGTATCAAGTCCCTTTAACATGATTCCATGCAGAATCTCAAAGAGTAGCAACATTCCATGTAGAACCCCAAAGAATAGCAAGATTCTGGAATCCTAAGAGTGACAAGATTCCATGCAGAATCTCAAAGAGTAGCAACATTCCATGCAGAACCCCAAAGAATAGCAAGATTCAGGAAGAGTAAGGAGTGGAGGAGTAGCCTAGCAGTTAGTGCAGTGGACTTTGATCCTGGGGAACTGGGTTCAATTCCCACTTCAGCTCCTTGTGACTCTGGGCAAGTCACTTAACCCTCCATTCCCCAGGGTACAAATAAGTACCTGTATATACTATGTAAACTGCTTTGAATATAGATCAAGTCCCATTCTCTTTCCCCCTATAATGTAAAAAAATGTAATGAATATACAAACTGCCACTGCTATCCAACTACTCCACGCCTGCTCTTCAAGATATATCTGAACTGGATTAGCTGTTGAAAATTGCTACCCTTGATCCACCCTCCCTCCACCTCTCCAGTATATTGATAGTGGTGGAGTGGTTGGACATATTTTCAGAGCAGCACTGTCTGAATAACAGCTGAAAACGCATGAAAAGCAGACTTTTTACGTTAACTCTCACTAACCCCCCCCCCCCCCCCCCCGTTTACTAAGCCAACGTGGCAATGCCGACACAGTCCATTCAAAGTGAATGGACGTTTTTCTCGCAGTAGTGCACAAAGGACGCTCAAAAATGGGGACTGAAAAACTAGGGTCTAAGGGCTACATTCTATATATGATACATGAAAAATCTGCGCAATAAAAAAAGTACACCCAGGCGTATTCTTTAAACGATGCCTAAATTTTATAGACTAGGCTTAAACTTCCATGCAGTATATAGAATATGCCGAGTGCCTCTTGGTGCAACCAAATTTGGTCACATCCATTTAGGCCATGTTTTACTTGGCGTAAATCCCAATGCATAAAATAGGTGCAAAGCGGGTGTATTCTATATTAACGCACAAAGATTTTTGAAATGCCCATTCCATACCCATAATCATGCTTCCTTTTCAACTATGCAACTTGGAATTTACGCACACTATAGTACAGAATATACTTGGCAAGTTGTGCGTGTAAATAGTAATTAATGCCAATTAGTGCTGTTAATTGTTTAACATTCAGGGGCCCTTTTACTAAACCGCGTAAGGCTCTATTTGCGCCAAAATGGAGTTCCTGCCCAGCTACCACCTGGTTCTTGCAGTAATTTCATTTCTGACTTGGTTGAGAATTCAAGGTTAATCTTATGAACTTTGTCATGACAATACTCAGCCATAGTCTGGAGAGAAAGTGAAAGGAGAGGGGGTGGGGTTGGAGTTGAAGGTACTTTGAGGAGAGAGTTCAGTGTGGCAAAGAGACGTCGGAGGTTTGAGCCAAGAGAGTTTGTCAAGTGGATGTAGTTTGGCAAGTGAAAGAGCAGACTGGAAGGAGGTCAGCAAGAATTTGAAATGTATGAAGTCAGCATGGGAACGAGTTTTCAGCCAAAGGTATTCGGCAGATCGGACCCTGCTACAAAAGTTCCCTCCCATGACTGCTTTGCCTAATATACAACAGAATCTTGTATTTGTTATCAACCGTAATGGCAAACTCCTTTACGATACTTTGTAAACCACATTGAGCCTGCAAATAGCTGGGAAAATGTGGGGTATAAATGTAACAAATAAAATAAATAATACATATGAAATTGCACCTAAACAAATACCAGTTTCACTTCAGCTCCCAGGAACAAACAGCAAGCAGAGTAATGATAAAAGTCCACCGTTCCCTTGGAACCCCTGTGTAACATTGTATCTGTAATGAAGCATGAGGATAAAACAGCAGTCCAACCTGGAAGGTGATAGAAGGTTTCATTCATGTCATGCGCCATTGCCCGAGGTTTGTCATTTGGAGGAGTTGAGTGTGTTATTGTTGTCTTTTACAAGTAGCCAAAGTAATTGTGACTCATGGCTGCATAGAGGAAAAGGAAAGAAAGAGCCGAGAGTGTTCATCCCAGCACTTTCAAATACGATGGAAGAGAACGGTGTTACATTCATGACAAGTGAGATATGATAAAGATAATACATTTGACTTGACGCTGTGACTGGTCAGATTAATGGTTCTGCTCCCTGAAACCCAAATCGCATTCAGTCAGCACTGGCTGGAGCAGAGCCTGAAATCTCATTGGTTGTTACAGCAGCTGAAAGGTGGACTCAATGAATGGTGTCCTCATGTGTCCTCTTCCAAGCTCCCTAATGTTATGGACCCAGAAGTTAAGGTCCCAATGACAGAGTCTGCTAGGCCAGGCCTAGGACTCAGAGCCAGACTTCCTCTTGCACGACTGTAGTGAAACTGCCAGCACTGTGGTACTTTCCACTAATCGGGCAAAATACTCTGTAACTGATTATTTCAGTGGGTCTGCAGCAAAACTGCACCACTGGAGCAACTTTGATTAATACATCGAATAAGCGGCAGGCCCACATCAAATAACATGAAAGAGAAAGCTCCTCGTACCTTCCATGTGATCCAGTCACACTGTCCAATCAGAAATATTTATCCTGGACACAAAAAGATATGCAGCCTGCTGCTGTGTTTCCAACAGGTCATAAGTACCTGACAGAAACCCAATAAGCAGATTATATTCCATGCTACTTACCCCCAGGTCTACCTTAATTACGCTGTATGAACTTTTCCTCCAAGAATTTGAACTTTTCCTCCAGGAATTTGAACTTTTCCTCCAGGAATTTGTCTTTTTTTTTAGGCCCACCTATGCTAATTTATTTTACCACATTATCCAGCAATGAATCCTGTACCTTAAATAGAAACATAGAAACACGGCGGTAGATAAAGGCCATATGACCCATCCATTCTGCCCATCCTCTGTAACCTCCTAACTCTTCCTTTTCCTAAGCGATCCCACGTGCTTATCCCACACTTTCTTAAATTCTCACACAGTCCTCGACTCCACAACCTCCACCAGGAGGCCATTCCACGCTTCCACCACCCTTTCTGTGAAATAGTACTTCCTTAGATTACTCCTAAGCCTATCCCCTCTTAACTTCATCATATGCCCCCTCGTTCCAGAGTTTTCCTTGTGTGTGTGTTGAATGAGTCCTCTGATTTGATTTAAAATTTGATACTTAGTAACTTCATGCAATGCCCGCTAGAGTTTGTATTTTACATAAGAGCAAACATCAATTCGCATTTACCCATGCCACTGTAATCGTGATTTATAGACCTCTATCATATCACCCCTTTCCTCATCAGAGACCTGTTATCGTTTTGGTCTCTGAACGTTTAATAGTTCAGTTACAACTTTTTTTTTAGATGCAACAACCAGAATTGCAGACTATACTCCAGGTGTGGTCACCCCAGACTCATTATGATATTCTCTGTTATTATCTTCCTTTCCTAACCCCTTCATCCAGCAACACAGCATGACCAGTGATCATGCTGGACAACATACAATCTCCATTCCTCCTGACCCTTCACAACTACCTCATTCGATCACTATACAACCTTGTATTTGTTCTCAACCGACTTTGTGAATGCCTTGACGGTACTATGTAAGCCACATTGAGCCTGCAAATAGGTGGGAAAATGTGGGGTACAAATGTAACAAATAATTCCTAACATTCTGTTTGATTTTTGACCGCCAGTACACAGGGATTCCAAAATACACGATGAGCTAAAAAATATTGAGTTAAATTAGCTGATGGTGACATCCTAACAGATGCCACCAAGAATTAGTTTCAATCAGTATCATCTTCCGCCGCAGTACCCACCTTAGCCTTCCAAAACGTTTTCAATCCAACATGCAAATTCTTCTAGGCATATCTCATTTTCTTGTTCAAAATATGAGCCATACGTTTTGAAGCAACTACATTAGCTACCGTTTGTAGCTTGCAGTAGAAATCAGCTGGTGGTAAAAACTGAAATGCCTATTATAGTCTTATGAGTGTCTCAGCATTTACGCCCAGCTGGTTTCTACCACGAGCTAAAAACGATACCGTGGCTCAGTAAAAGACCCCCTTAGTGCAAGAGTAAACCAAATCTGGCCCTTCCACTACCTCTTGTAAAAACTATAGTATATATCAAAAACAATTGTTTAATGGCAGCCGCTTAAGTTGTTAGCATAGAGGTAGACCAACCTTAGCTACCAAGAAAGGACATTCATATTATTATCCCAATAGAGGATCTAAAGGTAGAATTTCCAGGCAACTCAACAAACACGAGTGACCTGAATGACAGAAACAAAGCTCAGGAATCTTGGTCCCTAGTACCATCCTCAACATATAAGAGAAACCAACTCCCCTTCCGCTGCCAAATAGTTCAGCAAGGAGAACAATATTTTTTTTGTCTATTGGCCATAGTGAACCCTATCTCAAGGTAAGCCTATCCCGAAGAAAGTAATATTATAGTACTGACCATTCAGTCAAATAAAAAACATGTAATAGACCCAGGGATGCTCACAAGGATGTGAGGCCAACCTGACAGGAGTTCCCCTCAGGTAGGCTCCGTCAGTCCCTTGAACACTTGGCGCCCCGATGCCTCCACCTAGGGAAGAAATGTGTTAGTGGGTGAGATTTCCCTGCCATCCTCCCAGGAAAATTCCAAAAATATCACTATGAACAAGGCTGTTTACTGCTCAAAGATACTCTCATTTGAATAAAGTATTAACTTCATGGAAAACATTCAGTAACCAGAATACTAAACATCTCTTAAACGGTATACCTTCTACTCCTCGAATTAACTAGTCAATCATGTACTCTTTCTTGCACAGTACCTTTAACCAATCTGAGGCTGCTCAGGATCTTGAGAGGGGCTGCTGGTGTCTGTTCTGTTAAGTCTCTGCTGCACCACCCTTGGATCTTGAGCTAAGGCTTCTCAGAGCTCTGCCTCCTTTAGTCTGTGGGTCCTGAGCTGCCTGGGGCTGTCTGCTTCCTGGTGCTTCCCAGGGCCACAAGTGGCCTTACTTCTGCTACTTGGGGCTTTCTGCTGCTGGACCACAAAGCCTTGGCTGGCTGGCTGGGGTTTTCTACCTCCAATTTCCACCAGGCCCCATAGCCTTTCTTATGCTCCTTTAAGTAGTCTCCCACTGGGACCCCCCTCTTCCTGTGGGTGGGCTGGTCTTCTTATTTAGAAGGTCTACAACTCCTTCTGATTGTAGCCAAGGTTTGCAGTTCAGGTTTCTTCCTGTGGAGGAAATCCTCTGTCTGTTTCTTGGTCTGTTGACTGAGAGGAGAGATACTATTCAGAATCTTCTCCTTAACCTGCCAGAAGTTCTGAGGTCCTGAAAATCCCATCCTTGTTTAGTTGTGGTGAGGGGTTTGCATTGGCATCCTAACATATTTCTGTCACCTCTGTATAATGTGTGAACTTCACTACACATTCTCTTATCCAACAACGTTAGCAGGTATTATCATCTTAAATGTACAAATGATAATAATTATTCTTTTCTTATAGTGAACAATTAGCATGTTCCGCCCTTTGCTGTCACCTTTACCCTAAATCCTTCATTAATATATCAATTTGCAGACTGTTACTTTTCAGAGAGGGGGAAGCAGTAGAACTAGCGGTCATCAGGAATCGAGGTTGGAGGTTGGGAGGAGCAATGTCAGGAAATACTTTTTCATGGAAAGAGTGCTGGACGCCTGGGATGCCCTCCCACGACAGGTTGTGAAGACAAAAATAGTCATGGAATTCCAGTAGTTGAAAAGTAGGACAAGGGCCGGGCAGACGTCTACGGTCTGTGACCCCAAAATTGCACAGGTTCCACTTCTTCATTAATCTCTGTCTCTCCCTGCCACCTTGTTGGGTAGACTGGATGAACCCTACAGGTCTTCATCTGCCAACATTCACTATTTTACTATCCAGCTTATAATCGAAACTTTTCGCCGGCGATCTTCCAACACAAATCGGGAGATCGCCGGAGATTTTGCAAAAGCGGCTAAAAGCGTATAATCGAAAGCTGGCTTTTTAACAGCATCGCCGCTTTCCCGTCGCCTCGCCGGTGAAAGTTAAAGGGGGCGTGTCGCCGGCGAAGCGAAGGCGGGGCATGGGCGTAGCTACCAGATGGCCGGCTTTAGGCGATAATGGAAAAAAAAGCGGCGTTAAGCGGTATTTGGCCGGGTTTACTTGGTCCTTTTATTTTCACGACTAAGTCTCAAAAAGGTGCCCCAACTGACCAGATGACCACCAGACGGAATGGGGGATGACCTCCCCTTACTCCCCCAGTGGTCACCAACCCCCTCCCATACTACAAAAGTTAAAATAAAAACCTTTTGTGCCAGCCTCAAATCCCGTACCCACCTCCATTACAGCAGAATGTGTTGTATCGTCTGACAGCCTTTCCGTGGTTGCGATGTGGCTCTCGGGTGAGTGTGACACCTTTTCTGTTAGGTGCCCTGCAGAGTCACATCAGCAATGCATTGTGGTGGGTGTAGGGGACTGGGCTCTACTTCCATGGTGCTTTTCCCCCCTGCTAACTGGGTCAGAGTGTGCCCTGTTTTGTTTCCGGTAGTCCATGAGGTAGTGGCCATTTTTGTAAGCCAGTTTTAGATCCCTTTCATGTGTTACCCACGTTAGAAAACGTTCTTACCTTGAATGTTGCTGAAAGAGGGCATTGTACAGCATTCTGCCAGCTCGGACCTACTGCTAATCTCAGTATCAGGGAGACTCTTTGCCAGTGGGGCACAACCTCTGATCTGCAGTTAACTGTGAGTAAACGTGCTTATTCAAATAAAGCACTTTTTCAAAGACATTAGTCTTCAGGTGTCAACTGCTGTGCCAAGGTTATACAGCAGCATCAAGTCCTAGAGGCCTGAGTGTGTGCAGGTCCCTGGAGCACTTTTAGTGGATGCACATTTGTGGGTAGGGGGTTTGGGGGGGGGCTCAGCACCCACAGTAAGGGAGCTATGCATGTGGGAGCTGTTTCTGAAGTCCACCACAATGACCCCTAGGGTGCCCAGTTGGTGTCCTGGCACGTAAGTGTACTACAAATGCTGGCTCCTCCCATTACCAAATGCCTTGGATGTCGCCGGGTTGGAGATGGCCAACATTTTTTTTCCATTATCGCTGAAAAACAAAACCGGCCATCTCCAACCCAGCGACATCCAAGGCATTTGGCCGGTCTAAACCGTATTATCGAAAAAAAAAGATGGCCGGCCATCTTTTTGATAATACAATTCCGGCCAGCTGTTGCGCCACTGCCAAAATAGATCGCCGGCGATCTATTTCGCCAGCGCCGTTCGATTATTCCCCTCCACGTTACACTGCTGCTGCAGAGCAGACCATGTCTGTGACAGCACCTCACTTTCTCATCCCGAACAGTTTACTTTAGCCAGAGAATAATTCCTCGGTTTCCCCAAACCCCTCCTTTTAGAAGGGTTTCAAACTGTCTCTGAAATAAGGAGGGCAGATCTCTAAGATTAGAAAGTGAGGAGGATGCCTACTGCAGATCCAAAGTCACATGGACAATCTGGAATGTAATTTATTTTGAACATGATCCTGTATCAATAAAAGTCGAGCTGTGTTCACACATATCATGCATCTGACCGTGAATCATGTTCCAGTACCTTTCCTTGATATGCCGGCTTTAAAGATTAAAAGAATTCCAGCTAAATATTAGAATAATCCACTGCTGAATGTAAGGTCTCTGCGGTGGCTGGTCTTAATCCCAGAGGGTCACTAATTTGTGGTGCATGTTTCTGTGATGATCTGTAAAATCATATTGTTAATGGTCTTTCTTGTTTCGCTTTCTTTCCAGTTACCGTACATCTGCTCTACTCCCAGTAGGATAAATATTATGCAGAAAATGTAAAGAAAGGCTGCCTCTTGCTTCCTAGCGTAGAAAAGGGCTAATGGTTGCTTTCTGTCAGTAATTATAGCCAGTGTTACAGTGTTCTCTTCTTTTATCCTGCTTCCAGTTTCACTAGGATGAACGTAGCAAATTTCACAGTGCTAACAACTCAGCTTTCTATGGTGATGTCTTATGAAAAATTCCAAAAACACAATTGATGTTCACCTTAGATCAGGGGTTCTCAGGCCAGTCAGGTTTTCAGGATCCCCACAATGAATATCAATGAAAAATACTTCCATGCCCTATGTCTTTTGTATGCAAATTTATCTCCTGAATATTTACTGTGGGTATCCTGAAGACCTGACTGGCTAGGTGTATCCCAAGGACTGGATTGAGAAACCCTGCTTTAGCTGCAAACTTCTGTGAAGTGCCTTTCTCTAGACTTTGCTGCTTGGTGTGTGATGGGTTTTTTTTTTTTGTTACATTTGTACCCCGCGCTTTCCCACTCATGGCAGGCTCAATGCGGCTTACATGGGGCAATGGAGGGTTAAGTGACTTGCCCAGAGTCACAAGGAGCTGCCTGTGCCTGAAGTGGGAATCCAACTCAGTTCCTCAGGACCAAAGTCCACCACCCTAACCACTAGGCCACTCCTCCACTGTTGCTACTATTTGAGACTCTACATGGAATGTTGCTATTCCACTAGCAACATTCCATGTAGAAGTCGGCCCTTGCAGATCACCAATGTGGCCGCGCAGGCTTCTACATGGAATGTTGCTAGTGGAATAGCAACATTCCATGTAGAATCTCCAATAGTAGCAACATTCCATGTAGAATCTCCAATAGTATCTATTTTATTTTTGTTACATTTGTACCCTGCGCTTTCCCACTCATGGCAGGCTCAATGCGGCTTACATGGGGCAATGGAGGGTTAAGTGACTTGCCCAGAGTCACAAGGAGCTGCCTGTGCCTGAAGTGGGAATCCAACTCAGTTCCTCAGGACCAAAGTCCACCACCCTAACCACTAGGCCACTCCTCCACTGTTGCTACTATTTGAGACTCTACATGGAATGTTGCTATTCCACTAGCAACATTCCATGTAGAAGTCGGCCCTTGCAGATCACCAATGTGGCCGCGCAGGCTTCTACATGGAATGTTGCTAGTGGAATAGCAACATTCCATGTAGAATCTCCAATAGTAGCAACATTCCATGTAGAATCTCCAATAGTATCTATTTTATTTTTGTTACATTTGTACCCCGTGCTTTCCCACTCATGGCAGGCTCAATGCGGCTTACATGGGGCAATGGAGGGTTAAGTGACTTGCCCAGAGTCACAAGGAGCTGCCTTTGCCTGAAGTGGGAATCGAACTCAGTTGCTCAGTTCCCCAGGACCAAAGTCCACCACCCTAACCACTAGGCCACTCCTCCACTCTTTAATTCTCTAAAGAACTGAACCCAAGAACTGATTATACATATTCCCTGGGCCTGTGTATGGGTCAGGTCTGGACACCTTTGCCAAACGTGAGCTCAGAGGAATCTCTTCAACTCTTTGTGGTATCCCAAGGTTAGTGAAAAATTTTAAACTCCTGCACCTTCTTCGACGTAAGCATGAGATGAAACAGGAACCATTGAGAGAACAGAGTAGAAGCCAAGTAGAACTGAACTTTCAAGCCTGCTGGAAAGGATGTTACAGAACCAGTTCACCGAACAAATCACCACATCTAAAAATATAAGTGAAGATGCCAAGTGTTCGAGAACCGCATTGTTTTAAAGCAGTCTATGAGCAATTATAATGAAATATGCCCTTGGTTAGACAAATCATTCATATTCAACTTATATTATTAGCTCTACACAGCAGTGTGGTGAAAATCTGTTGAATATAAATCAGTATAAATATTAAAATCTCTCACAATACAAATCCAACAGTGTGGCACTGATTTAAAGTCTGTTATCTAATATTCCTATTACAGCCTGCTGTCTAGTGTTCTCACAATATATTTTAATATGGGTAAAACAGTAGATGAATTATAAAAAGTTCAAATCAACTAGATGCCAAGAAAGCTGCATATCCTGCAAAGGATGAACAGGGAGGCTCAGGGTGGATCCTCAGTCATAGTCGTTCATCCATGAACCTCTTTCCACTCAACGTTTAAATCCAGTACAGACAACATTGACCCAAACATCTGGAAATTTCCAATCTTGGTGGCCCTTTTACTAAGCCTGCTAAACAGTAGCACCTGCTCAACGCAGGGTAAAAAAACATTACTGCTGAGCTTAGGGCTTGACACGCGCTTCACATGTGCTAAAAAATAGAATTTATTCTTTAGTGCTGGGGGTGAGTCTCGGAGCAAATAGTGAATGTGTTCTGCGCAGCTACGTTGAAACACACTAACCAATTATGGCAGGATTAGCACGTGTGCCCCTTACTGCCTAGAAAAGTACTCACACATTAATGGCCATGAGTTAACGGGAAAATTGGAACCTATGATTTGGATTACTCTTCTCGACGTGCATCACTTTACATTTGTCAATATTAAATTTCATCTGCCATTTGGATGCCCAGTCTTCCAGTTTCCTAAGGTCTTCCTGCAAATTTTCACAGTCCGCATGTGTTTTAACAACTTTGAATAGTTTTTTGTCATCTGCAAACTTAATCACTTCACTTGTCCTTCTGGTTTCCAGATCATTTATAATTATGTTACCCCAGATATATAGTCTGGAGAATTAATCTCTATGAAACAGGGGATGTAACCTGGGAAATCAAATTTTATCTTCTTACTGCTTCTACTAATCATTTCTATAGAGCTACTAGACGTAAGCAGCGCTGTATACATTATATGCAGGTACTTTCTCTGTCCCTAGAGGGCAGCGCTGTACACATTATATGCAGGTACTTTCTCTGTCCCTAGAGGGCAGCGCTGTACACATTATATGCAGGTACTTTCTCTGTCCCTAGAGGGCAGCGCTGTACACATTAAATGCAGGTACTTTCTCTGTCCCTAGAGAGCTCACAATCTAAGTTTTTTGTACCTGGGGCAATGGAGGGTTAAGTGACTTGCCCAGGGTCACAAGGAGCTCCAGTGGGAATTGAACCCAGTTTGCCAGGCTCAAAGCCCGCTGCACTGGCCATTAGGCTGCCCTTCCCTCTTTAGCCCAGTTTCTGAAACTTTATCAGGCAGGGAATGTAGTCTGGTGTATGACTCTGTAACGAGCAGGGGGTGTAGCCCAATAAGTGAATCTTTATCAAACATTGGATGTAGCCTGGTATATAATCTTTATTTTAAAAAGAAACAAAACAGGGAATGTAACCCATATCCAAATTCACATTCAGGTCAATTCTTGTATACCGCTGATACCCCCTTTTCAGGGTTCAGTGCGGTTTACATTCTAGGTAAGACAAAAGCAGATAGTGTTAGTGTGAAGTTTGAGAAACATTAGAGACCATTGGATTCATGCATGAGACTAAAAACATTAAGGAAAGGATGATGGATGATACTAGGAGGTATCAATCTTTATCAGAGTCATTGGAAGGTTTGGAGGGGGGGGTGCTTTGTAGTTTGTCTATGTCTATTTTTTTTTTTTAGTGAATTCGCTAAGGAGGTGTCCTATATTTAATGATTTTGAGCATTTGTGTGGGTTAGAGATAACATTTGAACAAATTCATTGTTGACAGAGGTGGACTCTGGATGCTTCGTATTCAGTATCTGATTATTGAATTCTCTGCAGCTGCCTCTATCTGCAACCAGACCCAGAGTTTCTCTTCACTCACCTTGTAGATGACCCTTCTGCTTGGCAGATTAGTCAGGTTCTACTTGAGTTGATTAGTTTGATTTGCTCTTTGTGGGGTAACTAGGCAGTAGAGCCTGTAGAAATAAGGTTGTTAATGAGGGTTGGAGTTGAATTTCAAATGCGTCGTGGTATGTTTTCTAAATATAGCAGGCTAGCACTTTAATAGAAATTCTTCTCTCATTTGTTTCTCAGAATGAGCAAGTCCTCAGCTTTTTTCTTGATGAACCCAAGCGTGGGAATCCTGGAGATCAGTTCTACATGGACCCAGGTATGAACATTTGTCACTCACGTGTACGTACAGTAATGCCAACCACCAAAAGTCCGAAAGCAACTGAGTCCCGCTTTGGTTCATGTTTTTTATAGATCTTCCTATTTTGTAGACGTATTGAGCCTCAAAAAACAGTCAGATCTTCTTCAGGTCACAACACTTTACCTTCATGCAACAATAAGATTTCAAGGAACATCGGGCTCTGACCTGTGAAATTTTATCCCTTTTGCAGAATCCTTTAGTACAACTGAGAATTTTTCAGACTTAGACACCACATCAGTATAACAAAGACTTAGAGGGAACTGCAGCACCAAAACCAAATTGGATTTCATTTGTGAACCTTCTCAAAGCATTCTTCTCATAAAGTGTCTTCATGGTAAAAGTGGTGTAGGGCACTGATGATTTCTTTATTTTGTTGAGGGATTAGTCTTCTGAATGGAGGGAAGATCGATGTGTCTACCCTGACCTTTTTTGCGAAATGTCAGATATGTAAAAATGAGAGACGTCGTATGAATGATCATATCATGGTTCACCTTTGAAAGACTTCCTCCACCAGCTTATAACTTTTCATGTGGGTTGAAAAGCACTCATTCAAGGAAAACAACTATGGAGCAAAGGTCAACTTTGCCACTAATCCCCTTCCCTGAGACAAGTTGGCTGCCTCATTGCTTGGTCATTGCTTCACTTGCACTGATACAATCTGTAGTCCAAAAACAATGTGTCTGTATTTCAGTACCATCAAGATTTATATGCACTGCCCCCGTTGCATGCAAATTTCTCTCATGCATATGCATTGTGGACATCCTGGAAGCCTGATTTGCTGGACCCCCAAGGAAAGATTAGGGAATGAGAACCATCATGGGGTAAAACCAGGGCTGGTTCAATCTGCTGTGACAATCTGGAGCCAGTTGGTGTCTCTGTTTAGTGAGTTCTGTGCTTTAACTGAGGTGTTTAACTAAATGTACAGTTAGTGTAAGGGTATTTAGCTATCTGGCCTGTAGGAAGTGTTGTAGTATTCTAGGGTCTGGTATAAGAGGATTTGGGGGTTTGAGTCATGGGATTAAGACTGTTTTAGTATGGCTCGTTTGCTATATAGGGTTCAAATGCATTTTTTTTGTTAAGTTTTGTGTTATCTCCAAATTGTCTGATAGTGAAGAATTTGTGTTGCTGTTACTGAAGTGACTAGAATTTGTTTATTCTCTACACTGAACTTCACCTCCGAAAGTATCATTGTGTATGCCAGAGCTACACTGGCATGAACCTGGAGGGGAGGGGGAAAAGCACAAGAACGAAGGTTTGCCTGTGGCACAAGGTAACAAAATAGAGGGTGAACCAGTGCACAAATACAGACAGTAAAAAATAAAAGCACAGCCAGGCCTTCAGGATTGAGACAAGGGGAGTCCTTTTATTCTGAGAAAGACCAGACACGGGCTGTGTTTCGGCGCAATAGCGTCTGCCTCAGGGGTCGAAAGTAGTAATGTTCAGAAAATGCAAAATAGAGAAAACAATTCCCTATGGAATCCACACTTCCTGAAGAAACGCCATTTTTTTTTGGGTGTTTTTTTTTTTTCTAACCGACAGCGTTTTTTTCACAAAGTGTGGATTACAGCGTTTACATCTCCTTTGCCGCTAGGGAATTGCTTTCTCTATTTTGCATTTTCTGAACATTACTACTTTCGACCCCTGAGGCAGCGAAACACGTCCCGTGTCAGGTCTTTCTCAGAATAAAAGGACTCCTCTTTGTCTCAATCCCGAAGGCCTGGCTGTGCTTTTATTTTTTATTCTCTCAATCCCGAAGGCCTGGCCGTGCTTTTATTTTTTATTGTACATCATTTCGTGGCACAGACACTGTTCAGAGTGAATTCCATTTACCGTCACCTTCAGTTGTCAATCACTTAACTAGTCCATCACCCTGAAGCCACCTCTTGGCTGCTCAGCGTCTTTATGAACGTCCTATGCAGGACAATATCTAAAGCCCCAGGGCATCACCTAATCTAATTTATTAATCATGTAATCAAAGTAAGAAAAAACACATATCGTCTCTTCCCCGTCCCTGGAATCCTAACCAGCACCCCCTTAACTCCAAACTCATTCTGTCGAAATACTATCACACATCCTACCCTCACCTCCCTCTTACCCTGATATTGGGCCCCAGTTGTATTACCACCCCCCCACCCCCCCAGCTCACAGCTGTGCCTCACCAGTACCTGCAACACACCTGATCCCTTGGAGGCAGTGGGGCACCTGTGGGATCCAGAAAGAGAGACAGAGCTGCTGGTAGGAAAGGTTGTTGTGTTTAAGGAACCCATTGGCATTCATTGTATCCCAAAAATCTGTTATAGACTAGAAATAAAAGCATTACATCAACTACATTAGAGTCTCTCCATAAATGATTTGCTTGAATATTGTATTAATCATAATTGATATAATGAAAGCCTGTGCACGCCCCACCACATCCACCCTCTGCTCTGCTGCTTTTTCTGTTCAGTGTCAGATCTCTCAGTATCGTCACAAGGCAGAGAGATGAAGATTAACAGTGGTGTATGACAAATGCCGTTATTCTGCCCCTTCGGAACTCTTAAATCCACACAGGCTGCCCAGGCTCCCAAATTCAGCAGATGCTGCATCGGGCGTGTTTCTCCTGGGCTCTGCTTGTTAACCTGTGTATAGAATTGGTTTAGGGCTAATAATGAAAGATTGTACAGCCAGTCCGGACATGATTTGTAGGGTGTCACTGAGTAATGTGAAAGATAATAATCAGAAGTTCCAAAATCATGACAAATTAGATATGCAACTAACAGCTCTGTGTTTCTATCCCTGATCCAGGCACTTTTCATAGCTTTGGGGGGGAGAAGGAGGGGCCTGGTAGTTTTTTCCTTCTCCTTCCAAGCCAATCAGAACCAGTACTGGGCTGCTGACATTATGAGCATTTTCTGCAACCAGCTGGGCATTATTCTCCTGTTTCCCTCCCACATTGTCTAGTCTGTTCATTGCAGCATGTGCTTCTGAGGCAGGAGCCAGGAGCCATGCACCTGGCCCCCTTCTGGAACCTTGCTTGTATCGGAGGCTCTAAATCCAGCCACTAGGTGTCACCCTTAATGAGAGGACATGATTCATGCACCCACCCACCCCCCTTCCAGAACCTTATATCAGAGGCTCTAAATCCAGCCACCAGGTGTCACCCTTAATGAGAGGACAGGGTTCATGCACCCACCCCACCCCTTTCAGAACCTTGTATCGGAGGCTCTAAATCCAGCCACCAGGTGTCACCCTTAATGAGAGGACATGATTCATGCACCCACCCACCCCCCTTCCAGAACCTTATATCAGAGGCTCTAAATCCAGCCACCAGGTGTCACCTTTAATGAGAGGACAGGATTCATGCACCCACCCCCATAAGTACATAAGTACATAAGTAGTGCCATACTGGGAAAGACCAAAGGTCCATCTAGCCCAGCATCCTGTCACCGACAGTGGCCAATCCAGGTCAAGGGCACCTGGCACGCTCCCCAAACGTAAAAACATTCCAGACAAGTTATACCTAAAAATGCGGAATTTTTCCAAGTCCATTTAATAGCGGTCTATGGACTTGTCCTTTAGGAATCTATCTAACCCCTTTTTAAACTCCGTCAAGCTAACCGCCCGTACCACGTTCTCCGGCAACGAATTCCAGAGTCTAATTACACGTTGGGTGAAGAAAAATTTTCTCCGATTCGTTTTAAATTTACCACACTGTAGCTTCAACTCATGCCCTCTAGTCCTAGTATTTTTGGATAGCGTGAACAGTCGCTTCACATCCACCCGATCCATTCCACTCATTATTTTATACACTTCTATCATATCTCCCCTCAGCCGTCTCTTCTCCAAGCTGAAAAGCCCTAGCCTTCTCAGCCTCTCTTCATAGGAAAGTCGTCCCATCCCCACTATCATTTTCGTCGCCCTTCGCTGTACCTTTTCCGATTCTACTATATCTTTTTTGAGATACGGAGACCAGTACTGAACACAATACTCCAGGTGCGGTCGCACCATGGAGCCTTGTATCAGAGGCTCTAAATCCAGCCACCAGGTGTCACCCTTAATGAGAGGACAGGGTTCATGCACCCACCCCACCCCTTCCAGAACCTTGTATCGGAGGCTCTAAATCCAGCTACCAGGTGTCACTCTTAATGAGAGGACATGATTCATGCAACCACCCACCCCCCTTCCAGAACCTTATATCAGAGGCTCTAAATCCAGCCACCAGGTGTCACCCTTAATGAGAGGACAGGGTTCATGCACCCACCCCACCCCTTTCAGAACCTTGTATCGGAGGCTCTAAATCCAGCCACCAGGTGTCACCCTTAATGAGAGGACAGGATTCATGCACCCACCCCACCCCTTCCAGAACCTTGTATCCGAGGCTCTAAATCCAGCCACCAGGTGTCACCCTTAATGAGAGGACAGGGTTCATGCACCCACCCCACCCCTTCCAGAACCTTGTATCCGAGGCTCTAAATCCAGCCACCAGGTGTCACCCTTAATGAGAGGACAGGGTTCATGCACCCACCCCACCCCTTTCAGAACCTTGTATCGGAGGCTCTAAATCCAGCCACCAGGTGTCACCCTTAATGAGAGGACAGGATTCATGCACCCACCCCCCCCTTCCAGAACCTTGTATCAGAGGCTCTAAATCCAGCCACCAGGTGTCACCCTTAATGAGAGGACAAGATTCATGCACCCACCCATCCCTTTTCCAGAACATTGTATCAGAGGATCTAAATCCAGCCACCAGGTGTCACCCTTAATGAGAGGACAGGATTCATGCACCCACCCCACCCCTTTCAGAACCTTGTATCGGAGGCTCTAAATCCAGTCACCAGGTGTCACCCTTAATGAGAGGACAGGGTTCATGCACCCACCCCACCCCTTTCAGAACCTTGTATCGGAGGCTCTAAATCCAGCCACCAGGTGTCACTCTTAATGAGAGGATATGATTCATGCACCCACCCACCCCCTTCCAGAACCTTGTATCGGAGGCTCTAAATCCAGCCACCAGGTGTCACCCTTAATGAGAGGACAGGATTCATGCACCCACCCCCCACCCTTCCAGAACCTTGTATCAGAGGCTCTAAATCCAGCCACCAGGTGTCACCCTTAATGAGAGGACAAGATTCATGCACCCACCCATCCCCCTTCCAGAACCTTGTATCAGAGGCTCTAAATCCAGCCACCAGGTGTCACCCTTAATGAGAGGACAGGATTCATGCACCCACCCCACCCCTTTCAGAACCTTGTATCGGAGGCTCTAAATCCAGCCACCAGGTGTCACTCTTAATGAGAGGATATGATTCATGCACCCACCCACCCCCTTCCAGAACCTTGTATCGGAGGCTCTAAATCCAGCCACCAGGTGTCACCCTTAATGAGAGGACAGGATTCATGCACCCACCCCCCACCCTTCCAGAACCTTGTATCAGAGGCTCTAAATCCATCCACCAGGTGTCACCCTTAATGAGAGGACAGGATTCATGCACCCACCCCACCCCTTTCAGAACCTTGTATCGGAGGCTCTAAATCCAGCCACCAGGTGTCACCCTTAATGAGAGGACAGGATTCATGCACCCACCCCCCCTTCCAGAACCTTGTATTAAGGCTCTAAATCCAGCCACTAGGTGTCACTTTAGTAAGGGCTGTGAGCACCTTTCCTACCTCTATGGTATCTCCAGCTGATCCAGGAAGCAGAAGAGTCATCTTGGAGGTCAAACTGGGCACAGCACTGCAACTGAGCTACAGACTCACCCGGTTGCCCACATTTCACAGATAGTCCCTGATAGTCCCTGATCTTCTCCATTTATAAGTGTCAGCAGATGTCTGGAGCATTGAATGATATGGCAAGAACTGTTATGTGATAATGCCTGTCAAATGTGAGGCACCCCTGCTATTAAGATGTTCAGACCATTACATAGGTAACGATCTGATCAAGTTCAGAAAGAAAAATCACTGTCCTAACTTTATCCAAAGTGTGATCCAGATAGTGGGTTTGACTAGTGCCACTATCTGAATTTCAAGGGCACTCCCCGCTCTGCACGGATAGGACAGAGGCACCAAATATCTATGAATCATTGCAAGAAATGCTGACTGCAGAGCTTAAACATTGACCTGTAAATTTATCAGATCTTTTGGGCAGGGGCGTAGCCAGACACCCAATTTTGGGTGGGCCTGGGCCCAAGATGGGTGGGCAGACGTACTCTACAAGTGATTTGGTCTCTCCTTCTCTCACCTGCATGCGATTTGGTCTCTCAAACATCCCTCCTCCCCCGTATACCTTTTAAATAGCAGCTTTTCACTGGCAGCGAGCAGCAACTAATACACACTGCTCATGTTGGCCCCACAGCCTTCCCTCTGATGTAACTTCCTGTTTCCACATAGGCGGGAATACATCAGAGGGAAGGCTGTGGGGCTAGTGCAAGCAGTATGTATCAGTCGCTGCTCACTGCAGGGGAAGATCTGTTATTTACAAGGTATGCAGGAGGGACAGTTGGGAGTTTTCGGCTGGTGGGGCTTGGGGAATCCCTGCCAGCCACATCATAGATGTGCTGCTAGTGGGTGGGCCTGAGCCCAAAATGGGTGGACCTGGGCCCACCTGAGCCCATCCTTGGCTATGCCACTGCTTTTGGGGTAAGAACATAAGACAATTCAGGCCACTGTTTCCACACAACTACGGAATGTGGTGTAGCTTTAGTCCTGCAACAGATTTCTCACTTCAGTGTCCTCTACTCAATGTTACACTATTACAATGTCCTTTTAGCATATGCAAATGTGCATTTCTGTTGTATAATATTACACAGGCAGGATTTTGACTAAATAAAAGCCCTTTGTTACTGTTTTCAGGACTTAAATTCACTGGCAAAGAGCCTGGGATCCAGTTATACGTTTCTTACGAGAAGCCAAGGCTGAAAGTATTGTTAAAACACTTGAAGAATATTGTAAGTCAAAAATGAGCCTTTGAATATTTTTATTGATGTAATTGTCTATTGTCTATATTTGACATTCTTGCTGTACACCGCCTTGAGTGAATTCTTTCAAAAAGGCGGTAAATAAATCCTAATAAATAAACATATGCAATTAACAAACAATGCAAAGTATGGCATAGTATACTACTTAACAATGTCAACACAATAAGTAATAGAAAATTGTAATATACAGCATAGGCTGTAAGCAAAATTGGACATTTAAATAAGATAGCGTAACAGGAGTCAGAAAATAAGGGGATTAATTGCAAGAAAGTTGCACATAAGGTCAGAAAGGTGCTTGAATATTATCTTAGCCAGGGTAGGAGTGAATAAAAATGGTCTGCTATAGTGTCATTCCTTGTGTGTGTGACTAGCAAGTTAGTTAAGTCTTCCATTAAAGGCCTGGGTAAAGAGCCAAACTTTCATAAGAACATTAGAGAAGCCATACTGGGACAGACCAATGGTCCATCTAGCCCAGGTTAGGGCTTTTCAGCTTGGAAAAGAGATGGCTGAGGAGAGATATGATTGAGGTTTATAGAATCCTGAGTGTTGTAGAACGGGTAGAAGTGAAACAATTTTTCACTCTTGCAAAAATTACAAACACCAAGGGACACTCAATGAAATTACATGGAAATAATTTTAAAACAAATAGCAGGAAAAAATAGTTCAGCTCTGGAACTTGCTGCCGGAGAATGTGGTAACAGTGGTTAGCGTATCTGGGTTTAAAAAAAGGTCTGGACAAGTTCCTGGAAGAAAAGTCCATAGTCTGTTGTTGAGATAGACATGGGGGAAGCAACTGCTTGCCCTGGGATTTGTAGCATGGAATATTGCTATTCTTTGGGATTCTACATGGAATGTTGCTACTGTTTTGGGTTCTGCCAGGTACTTGTGACCTGAATTGGCCACTGCTGGAAGAAGGCTAGATGGACCATTGTTATGACCCAGTATGGCTATTTTTATGTTGTTATGTTCTTATAATCAACAATATAAATGTCAAAAAATCACTATCTTCAATCTTATAAGCACCAACATCAAAGCATTTCAGTGACAGACCTCCATGCATATCTCCCTTTCCCTCATCCACCGGACTCTTCCTGTCTCTCACCTATCCACCCCCATCCTGTTAGACTGTCACTGAAATGCTTTGATTTCTCACTTATATATACTGTCATCTACCAAGATTTGCTTATTTCCAATCTGACGAAGAAGGGCAACCTTCGAAAGCTAATCAAGAAATGTATTAAGTTATGTCCAATAAAAAGGTATCATCTTATTTTCTTTTCCATGTTTTACATAGTAACATAGTAGATGACGGCAGAAAAAGACCTGCACGGCCCATCCAGTCTGCCCAACAAGATAACTCATATTTGCTGCTTTTTGTGTATACCCTACTTTGATTTGTACCTGTGCTCTTCAGGGCACAGACCATATAAGTCTGCCCAGCACTATCCCCGCCTCCCAACCACCAGCCCCTCCTCCCAACCACTGGCTCTGGCACAAACCATATAAGTCTGCCAAGCACTATCCTCACCTCCCAACCACCAGCCCTGCCTCCCAACCACCGGCTCTGGCACAGACCGTACAAGTCTGTCCAGCACTATCCCTGCCTCCCAACCACCAGTCCCGCTGCCCACCACTGGCTCTGTTTTATTTCTAATGAATATGGGGGGGAAATCTATGGGGCCCTTTTACAAAGGCACGCTGGAAAATGGCCTGCGGTAGTGTAGATGTGTGTTTTGGGCGCGCGCAGAATCCTTTTTCAGCGCACCTGTAAAAAATGCCTTCTATTTATTTTTGCCGAAAATGGACGAGCGGCAAAATAAAAATTGCTGCGTGTCCATTTTGGGTCTGAGACCTTCCCGCCAGCCATTAACTTAGCGGTAAGGTCTCACGCAGTAGCCGGGCGGTAATGGTCTATGCACGTAAAATGCCGATTACTGCCCACGTGCCAGAAAATAGAAATATTTTCCAGCGTGCCTAGAGGACGCGCGTCAAAAATGAAATTACCTCACGGTAGCCGGACGGTAACTCAAAATTCATGTGCGTTGGGCACGTGGCTTAGTAAAAGGGACCCTATATCTGTTATTTTCCATGGACTCTGCACGTGGACTCCCTGCAGTGCTGCATTTTAAAGTATGGAGAGCCCCAAAAGTTGCCGCAGTGCAGTGCCATGCTCTGTGCATGCATCAAGCTAACCCTCAGTCTGCGTTTGTAGGCTTCATTTCTCTTGTCAGTATAGATGTGTCTTTCAGCTTAAATCGCATCCTTGCTATATTTTTGATCAGAAAAGATTTGGCTTGCATGTTTGCAGATTTATTCTCTCTGCTGCATTTCCTTGGTTACTACTGCAATAATTATTCACTTCTGTATCCTCAGCATTTACCCGATGGCTCTGCCCCAAGTGCACATATTGAGATATGTGTCTTACCAGATCCTGATCAAACCAGTCAGAAAAAGACAAAAATGGTTCCAAAAAGCACTGACCCAACTTTTAATGAGCTTGTAAGTATTCTGCGCCCTTCCGCCACCGTTTCGCTGTCTTCTGTAGCAAGAACAGGAGCGAGCCGCAGGGCCCAGCTCAGAGGTGCAAATGAATGTTGCCGACTTGGTTTCCTTCTCAGTGTGGTGAGGACTTCTTTCAAGGATAATCACAGAAATATAGAATCTGCAAAGGGTCATACGAATCTACTCTCTGCCCAATTTCCTTCTTCTGCAGTGTCATCTCTGTGTCTCTTCTTCCCAATCCCGTTCTTCCAATCCCAACCCCAGCCGTAGCCTTGCCACTCTGTACGTGCATGTGAGTGTGTCCATGATCTACAAAGTACCAGTGTACACACTCACACAAATTCACAAACACACACATACATCCACGCTCACCACCATTTTCATTATGGTGGTTGGGCATGTTTTTTAAATTGTTTGAGCTGTAACATGCTTTGAATTCCTGTTTGGGTGACAAACCTTTTTGAAAATATTAGTGGGTGAATTCTAATACAGACACCACGGATACATTTTTACCTCAAGTGTATTCATGAATGTATTCTTTTAATAAACAAGTTCAATCAGGGTAATTGCCCACAACCTGCCTTTAGCTCAGTCATAACCACCATTTTTATTAGACGCGATTGTACAATTAAACAGATTGATTACTGTGATCACATGAACATGTCAGTAGCGCGTCCGACAGCAGGGTACACTTTTCCTCAAACAGAGCTCCAGCACGGATTGTGTGCAATGCATTAAATGCCTCCCCCGCCTTCAGATGTTTCTTAGTTCGTTATTAAAACTGTTGTCAAGTGGATTTTCGGCCAGAAGTGTGTGCCAGCCCACAGAATATCAAATAACGTTAACGTTAAAGTGAACACACTTCAGCCTTGTATTCAGATGTTAATGTACTAATAGCTACTACTATTACTACTTATCATTTCTATAGCGCTACTAGACGTACGCAGCGCTGTACACTTGAACATGAAGAGACAGTCCCTGCTCGACAGAGCTTACAATCTAATTATAATAGCTACAAATAGTTTGCAGTTAAGCTGAGTCAGAGCAGAGTTCCAGTAAGGACAGCATTTTCAACAATTTCCCAGTGCAATCTAAATTAAGAAGAGGAGGAAACTGGGAGAATTTATTTACATACAAAGCAGAGCCTGAAAATTCAAAATTCGAAGGTGGGTAATATATATATATATATAAAAAATTTAATGCAGGGCTAATGTGTGGCTCTCAGCAGCATCAGACCTACTACTACTATTTAGCATTTCTATAGCGCTACAAGGCGTACGCAGCGCTGCACAAACATAGAAGAAAGACAGTCCCTGCTCAAAGAGCTATGTAATAAAAGTGAGCCAAGTATAGGACAATCAAGCCATTGTGACATCACTGATGAGGTTGGCTCTTATTGGTGGCCTGAGGCATTATGACATCACAATATCACCTCTGATTACAAGAGACTACTACTACTACTATTTAGCATTTCTATAGAGCTACAAGGCATACGCAGCGCTGCACAAACATAGAAGAAAGACAGTCCCTGCTCAAAGAGCTTACAATCTAGTAGACAAAAAATAAAGTAAGCAAATCAAATCAATTAATGTGTACAGGAAGGAGGAGAGGAGGGTAGGTGGAGGCGAGTGGTTACGAGTCAAAAGCAATGTCAAAGAGGTGGGCTTTCAGTCTAGATTTAAAGGTGGCCAAGGATGGGGCAAGACGTAGGGGCTCAGGAAGTTTATTCCAGGCGTAGGGTGCAGCGAGACAGAAGGCGCGAAGTCTGGAGTTGGCAGTAGTGGAGAAGGGAACAGATAAGAAGGATTTATCCATGGAGCGGAGTGCACGGGAAGGACGAGTGTGGAGAGATACTTAGCCCTCTCATCCTTAGACCTCCCAGAGGGCTAAGGATGAGAGGGGTGATGGGAGTGGGTGAGAGGCAGGACCCTGACTGTGGAGGTGAGGAAGGGAGATATTTTAGGAGGAAGGAGATAAATAATGGAGGAGATGAGAAGGAAGAGGAATCAGGGAAAGTAGAGCAGGCAGAAAAAGAAGACAAGACGGAAAAGAACACAAAGAGAAAAGTTCTAACATTTCCACCTGGAAGGAAAGAGACCAAGAAAGGAAGAGTTACATGAGGGGGGGGGGGTAGAGACAGGAAATAAAAAGAGAAAACCTGAGCCAGAAAATCTACCAGAGACCCCAAAGGTTGAAAAGCATATTTTATTTCCTGAAAAAGAATCAAGGGATTCAATCCAGAGTATTATGGTCATGTGTACACCCCACAGACAGACAGAGGTCAATACTGAAGCAATTTCAGCAGGGCAGGAGAGGCTCTGTGTTTAAAGAAACAATGGCCACTGCTGGCTGAATATTGACCAGAGAATTTTATGATCTGAAAAGGCTGAATTTCATTGCCTAATTTGCTCATTCTGGTGTTTACTGCTCTTCTGTTCAGGACTCTGATGGGTTAAATTGGGTCAGTAACATTTTCTGGTTGGGAGGCAGGGATAGTGCTGGGCAGACTTATACGGTCTGTGCCCTGAAGAGCACAAGTACAAATCAAGGTCAGGTATACATATAAAGTAGCACATATGAGTTTATCTTGTTGGGCAGACTGGATGGACCGTGCAGGTCTTTTTCTGCCGTCATCTACTATGTATGTTATATGTTGTCAGAAAATTGTATATGTTGATACTTGGCTGGCAAAATTTTTCCCAAGGTAAAGTTACATTGTTCTGTACTCGAGGTGGACAAATATTGTCTGCAGGATGCCTCTAACCGACTCTAGGCTCGGATGTCATGTTGATGCCACCAAGTGAGTGGAGTTCATCCTTTCTTGCAGCTCTGGGGAGGCTCTCTACCTCACCCTCACACCCACATCCACACCCACTTCTCAATTCTGGAACTGAGGAGGGACGCCGTAGCTTGGGAGATAAGAATAAGGGTCTCAGATTTGCTTGCTGAAAATCTGGTAACCTTACGTTAAGAGACGAAGAGCAAAGTGAGGGTGAGCCTGGACAGAAGCCTGTTAGTCCAGGCCTGCAGTTCCTACATTTGAAATAAATCCAGACCTACAGCTGCAGCTCCGTGTCCAGGTGCAATCCCTGTGGAGAGCACCTAAAATGGAAGCTGAAGAACCTTTTTTATTAATCTGTGCAGCAGAGACATTCATATTATGGAGGATCCATTTCCAGGCACAGGCCCCTCAGCTCATTCTTCAGATCCCTACTTTGCCAATTTAGGCATACGTATCTGTCCCCTTTGGGTACCATCCCTAGAGCATATCCTTTACCCTGATCCCTAGAAAACAAGCAGTTGGGATCGTAAGGCTGGACTTGTCCATGGAATTCCAGTGGACTCAGGACACAGAAGCACGGTGGTCCACAGGATCTGAAACAAAGGTCAGCCAGAAGTAGCTTTCATTTATATATACAGCAACAGGCAAACAATAAAATTGGACTGACTTACCTGAAATGGCTGCCTGTTCAGCTTTGGATCTTGAGTCCTTAAGCGTACGATGCTCTGTATCCAGTCTGTAAGATTAGAAAAACATGTGACTTCAGTGCAACGATGCAGGAGCTGAGCACAACAGACTAAGCGTTCATCATGTGACCAACCTGATTGGCCCACTAGAGCATGCCCAAATGCCTGATAAATTAATCTGATTTACCTCATAATCACCCAATGATCAGGAGCGGGATGGGGTATCCCTCCAAACTAAGATGTACAGTTTTCACCCCTTCTCTTTCCATGACCTTGTGGTCCTCTCTCCCATGCACTGCTCAGCCTGAGGGACAAAGCCGATGCAGATCCTATGTTCCAGTACTTGAATACTACCAGCCCAGTCTCTGCAGAACCTAAAAAGGACCAGACTGGGTGATCCTCAGAAAAAGGGGCTCAGGGATGGAGGAAGAGGAGCTCCTTCCATCGGGATACCCTGTACATAGGTGCTGTCTCTTCAGATAGAACCCCAGGCCTGGGCTTTATAGGAATTATGATTAAAGGTGCAGAAAGCTTCAGTTCTGACAGGCCTCTTTAGAAGAGAAAGAAATAACAGATGAGCTGGAAAGAATCTGTGAGAAACTCCATGGAAGTCTGAGTAATCCCACTGGACACATGGATCATTTGGATGGTTTTTCATTTGTTTATGGCCCAGCAGCTTCCAACTGTTCATTTCTTGTTTCCAGCTCTGGAGGTCACTGGGTTAAGTACCAGAAGCTTTCATGCACCGCTTCCTGAGATACTGTCTCCCATATTATCCCCCTCCCAGCCCAGCGATTATACTAAAACTGATTAATAGGGATGTATGCAGGGAAAATTTTCAGTTCCGTTTGTTTTCATATCAATCACCCGTTCCATTCATTTTCATATTCCAAATCATTTCTTTCATTCATTTCCATTAAAGGTAATGAGGCAAACAATTTTATAGTCTAGCAAGGGGGGGGTTTCATCTATTTTCACTGAAACTTGCTTAAATCTTGCTAACAGGTATCTGCCACAGAGGCAACAGTACTACAAAACATTAAAGCCACTTAGTTGGTTTTCATCGATAGGCAGGATAGCAAGTTCTTAATAACCTTGAAACTTAATAAACTTAAAACTGACATAAAGAACTCAAAAGAGGGGCAAAGGGGACGATCAGTAGCATGAAGCCACCATAAAAAAAAAAGAATGTGGTTAAGGCGGTTAGCTTAGCAGAGTTTAAGAAAGGTTTGGACGGCTTCCTGAAGGAAAAGGCCATAGAATGTTATTAAAGGAACGTAGGGAAAAATCCACTATTCCTGGGACAAGCAGTACAAAATGCTTTGCTCCTTGGAGCTTGTTGGATGATTGTGACCTGGATTGGCCACTGTCGGAGACAGGGTGCTGGGCTAGATGGACCTTTGGTCTGTCCCAGTGTGGCGACGCTTATGTCTTATGTCAAAGCAGCACAAAGCGTAAAATGAAGAGTCCAATGCACCAGGAGGGAATTAAAGCAACACCAAAACAGCCATGAAGGCTCCAAAACACTGGAAGAGATGCAAAGCAACGCCAACATTTGTAAGAAGAATCCCATGGCACCTCTAGTGGGGTAAAGTAATATGAACATTGGCATGAAGGCAGAGTTGGCAAAAGGGGTGGTGATGCCCTAAGCTGACTTTTGCTTTTCTGGCCCCATTTTTGGGCCAGTCTTGGACTATGAAACATGCCAGTCCTGTCATTGGCTCCTTAAATGTCATATATTCAGAGCCACTATTCATACAGAGAGCTATTTGGCAGGTGTTCTGAGATCCAAGTCTCTGATCATCACCACTAATGCTGATGTGGCCCCTATGTCTTTCTGGAGAATCAACCGCCTCTGTTTCTTCCTCCATTCCCACACCTACATCTAGCAAGCATTGACATCATTTAGTGAGACGGATACAGCTACTATATATTCTGTAATGTGTAGGGATGTTACTATTCGTGTCTTACACAGTACTAAGAGTAGAGGGTAGAAACAGCGATGGAGTCAGTCACTTTAGGGTATGCCAGACTTTTATAAGTGAAGTGAATTGCACTAGCTCAGTTGGTATATGTCCTGCCTACCCCTATATATCAGCTCTACCTCTGTAGCAGTGGCGAAGCTACGTGGGGCCTGGGGGGGGCCTGGGCCCCCCGTAGATTTGTCCCTGGCCACCCTGCCAACAATCCCCTTGAACCCCCCTCCCGCCACCAACTATCCCCCGCCGCCTCATCAGATACCTTTTTTGCTGGCAGGGGTCCCCGAACCCCGCCAGCCAAAGAGAGTCTTCTTCAGCGCCGGAGTAGCGCCTTCGTTCAACGAAGTTCCTGCGATCAGCTGTTTCGACGCCTTACGTCCTGCACCGTGCATGTAGCCCTGTGCAGGACGTAAGGCGTCAAAACAGCTGATCGCACCAGTACTTTTTGGTTTGTTTGTTTTTCTATCAAGCTTCTCACTATGTAGGTCTGCTCTGCACCACAGAGCCTGACTTTTCTCTGACGCATAAACTTAGCCTTGTATGCTCTTTGCTTCTCTGCTTCTGGGCCTGATCATTTTCACCCCTTCCCCCTTCAAAGATTACATATTCCTAACACAAAGTTCTCTCTTCAGGAAAAAAAAAAAAAGAAAAAAGTGCTGACATCATCAGCCATGGGATTTGGAAAAAGTGAGGCTGGGACAGGCTTATTTCGTATCCTTTTCAAGGTGGCTCTAGTATGTCTGATTGTTAGACTTTCCAGGGCTGAAAGCTGTGATCCTCAGGAGACCTGCAGCCCAAATCCCAGGAGTTGTAGAGTCAAGGTAGAAGCCCATGAATACTTATCCTCTAGGCAACAGAAAGAAAGACACAACCCCAGAGGAGCCTATTGGACCAGTATGAGATGTCTCCTTGATTAGAGACCAAATGCTAGTCCCTGGCCACCTCAAGGGACGTGGAGGATAATTATTCACCATCACCTACCTTATCTTTGCAGTTCCAGTGGTTCTTCTGCAGGTTTCTAAGCTGCACTCTCAAGGGTCCTGGACAAATAAAAGCAAGCGTTACTTTCCTGGTTCCATGGACTATACTGGTGCCAGAATGAAATGGATTTTTGGTTGAAGTAGCACCCATGCCTATTTGGTTTGCTCAGAGGGAATGAACTGAAAATGGCCTTCTTCATTACATTTTAGCATTCATGTTGAATCTAAGTGCCTCCATGGTTTCTTTTAAGCCTAGCACAAGTGCATTGAGTGGGAGTCCTGTCCTTACCCTGTATACCTGGGGCTCGAAGAACATTTTAGTTTCTCAGTTCTCAAAAATAAATAAGTTGGTCAAATGTTTCACTCTGTCATGGATGTTTATTTCAGGCTTGATATCCCGCTCACCCTTACCAGACCAGAACAGTTTACAATCAAACATATAAACGGCAAGTGACCGACTCACCTGCAAATGCGCAGTTGAATCAGAACGCTGAGAGTGTAGAAGTCCAAGCCCCGTCTCCACCAGCAGTACAGCCCAATAGGGAGGAGGGCTTGGACATGGGCGTGAAAATCGGAGGAGGAGGGAGCAGGGAGGGAAGGAGGAGGCGGAACTGAGGGAAACAGATGCTGGGGGAAGGGCAGGGGAGAGAGCAGGGTTGGTGGACGGGGGGGGGGGGGGGGGGGAGGCCATAGGAAGACAAAAAACCAGCCCGCTGTTACGGGCTTAATGGCTAGTATAAACAATAAAACACAGAAAAGGAAGTCTGTAGTAGGTGTGTCCTGTTGATACATAAAGCACAACAAGATCAACATTCATATCACCTTTTCAGGTTTTTTTTTTAATGTTCTGCAATCTTAGTTTCATAGATATGATGGTAGGTGTTGTCTCTGTTTTGTAGTAGTTCACTAGTGAACAGTTTTGCACATCTTTACTTGTCGACTGAAGTGCTCTACACCAGCATTATAATCCTCCAGTGAAGATAGAGTTCACTATTTTTTTTTTTTTTTTAAAGTCTTCACCAGGCAAGAAAGATATAAAAGCTTCAGCGAGCATTCTGAATGTGTCATGAGGCTTTATCCTGCATTTCATTATCTTCCTGAGAGAAGCGCTTTCTCTTGCTTCAGCTGAATAACGTACCATTAATTGCAGATTTGAAACTGCTTATGCTGCGCACCTGAGATAACGATCTATTATCGGGTGATCATAGTTTTTAAAAATAATTAGTCAAAAGCATATGAAAGTAGGTTAGAATGTCTGATTTATGTCACGCTGCAATCTTTTCTTCTCTACCAATAGTAATAAGAATTCAAGATTAATCTGAACAGTTTTGCCTGTTTCTAAATTATACTTAATAACTGGAGTGTTGATATTCAGAACTTAACCAGCCAGGTTAACTGCATAAGTAGCCCTTAGCCAGTTACACGTTCCAGTGGTTCTTCTGCGGGTCTCTAGCCTCCACTCTCAAGGGTCCTGGGAATGGAGTCTAGAGCCGGGTAAGAGCTGATTATTGCACTTACCGGCTGTGCATTAGCCTGCTCTACAAACCCGGAAATTCAACGCCAGTGCCTGGACAAACCGCTGATTTCCTCCAGCTGAATTTTGACCCCTGAAATGTATACTTGAATGGAGGAGTAGCCTAGTGGTTAGTGCAGCGGACTTTGATCCTGGGGAACTGAGTTCGATTCCCATTGCAGCTCCTTGTGACTCTGGGCAAGTCACTTAACCCTCCATTGCCCCTGGTACAAAATAAGTACCTGAATATATGTAAACCGCTTTGAATGTAGTTGCAAAAACCTCAGAAAGTCCCCTTTCCCCCTTTCCATTGCCTCAGGTACAAACTTAGATTGTCAGCCCTCCTGGGACAGAGAAATATCCAGAGTACCTGAATGTAACTCACCTTGAGCTACTACTGAAAAAGGTGTGAGCAAAAGCTAAATAAATACTTTGGAAGGAGGGGGATAGAGACATTTAAATACCTCCTTGGCATAAATGCACAGGAGATGAGTCTCTTTCAAATGAAAGGAAGCTCTGGAATGAGGGTCATAGGATGAAGCTGAAAGAGAATAAATTCAGGAGTAAATTAAGGAAATACTTCTTTACAGAAAGGGTGGTAAATTCATGGAACAGCTTCCTAGTGAGGGTAGTGGAGACGAGGACCCTATCTGAATTCGAGAAATGTGGGACAAGCAAGTGGGATCTCTTAGATCATGGATGGCACAGATGGGCAGACTGGATAAGCCATATGGCCTGTATCTGCCATCATTTTGTCTGTTTCTCTTCTACTTTGCTATCGTTGCTGCTAGATGAATGTAATAAGTTCTCTTTGAGGCCAATGACTTAGCCAACAAAACTAAGTTGTCTGCTCACTTCATTTCAAAAAGTGTGACAGTGAGTACTTTATCTTTCTCAAAAATGAACATTAGATCCTGGCAGAGTGTCGAGCGCTTCCTTCACAATCATACCACATGGGAAAACGAGAAAAATGTTTGCCAGAAACATTACAAAGCCTCCAGGCAGTGATATGCTCCGCAAACCTTTTTTTTTTTTTTTTAACATCAAGCAGTGTATCATGTGAATAAATAGAAAGGAATGCCTTAATGAGCCATCGTCACACGTTAACTTTCTAGCGCCACCCACAGCTGTCCAGGTGAAAATACAGGTGTGTTTTAAACATTTTTATATCAAGCCTTATGCAGGGCGTTTTTTGAGGGGGTATTGAGTACCGCCCCTTTTTTTTAATTACATTTGTACCCCGTGCTTTCCCACTCATAGCAGGCTCAATGCGGCTTCCAGAGCTTTTCCATTGTCTACTAAAATTGACCCATGGTCTCCAAGTTTTAATGAAAGAGCTCAGGCTCTACACATCAATTCTGCCTTCTCATAGATTCTGTGACTGGTTGCAGGGTGCCTGGCTATTGTGGGGAGGGTCCCTCAGTGATCATCCCACCCCTGAAGGGTGGCCTGGCATTTGCTAGAAAAATGCACTGCTCATAGGGAGTCCTCTCATTCCCTTTATTATTTTCGTTGCCCTTCTCTGCACCTTTTTTAATTCCACTATATCTGGAGTGGAGGAATAGCCTAGTGGTTAGTGCAGTGGACTTTGATCCTGGGGAACTGAGTTCAATTCCCACTGCAGCTCCTTGTATCTCTGGGCAAGTCACTTAACCCTCCATTGCCCCTGGTACAAAATAAGTACCTGAATATATGTAAACCGCTTTGAATGTAGTTGCAAAAAAACCTCAGAAAGGCGGTATATCAAGTCCCATTTCCCTTTCCCTTATGACATCACAATATCAGAAGTGAGCCAAGTATCAGGCAGCCATTGTGACATCACTGATGAGGTTGGCTCTTATTGGTGGAATGAGTGGAGGGGAGTAGCCTAGTGGTTAGTGAGGCAGACTTTGATCCTGGGGAACTGGGTTCAATTCCCACTGCAGCTCCTTGTGACTCTGGGCAAGTCCCTTAACACTCCATTGCCCCTGGTACAAAATAAGTACCTGAATATATGTAAACCGCTTTGAATGTAGTTGCAAAAACCTCAGAAAGGCGGTATATCAAGTCCCATTTCCCTTTCCCTTATGACATCACAATATCAGAAGTGAGCCAAGTATCGGGCAATCAAGCCATTGTGACATCACTGATGAGGTTGGCTCTTATTGGTGGAATGAGTGGAGGAGTAGCCTAGTGGTTAGTGCAGTGGACTTTGATCCTGGGGAACTGAGTTCAATTCCCACTGCAGCTCCTTGTGACTCTGGGCAAGTCACTTAACCACTTTGAATGTAGTTGCAAAAACCACAGGAAGGAGGTATATCAAGTCCCATTTCCCTTTCCCCCCCTTTTGAGATGTGGCAACCAGAATTACACACAGTACTAGAGGTGCGGTTGCACCATGGAGCGATACAAAGGCTTTATAACATCCTCATTTTTGTTTTCCATTCCTTTCCTAATAATACCTAACATTCTATTTGCTTTCTTAGCTGCTGCCACACACTGAGCAGAGGGTTTCAAATAGGGTTTTTTTTTTGAGGGGGTACTTGGGGGTATTGAGTAGCGGCACCTTTTCCATTGTCTGCTAAAATTGACCCATGGTTCCCAAGTTTTATTGAAAGAGCTCAGGCTCTACACACCAATTCTGCCTTGTCATAGATTCTGTGACTGGTTGCAGGGGACCCTGGCTATTGTGGGGAGGGTCCCTCAGTGATCACCCCACTCCTGAAGGGTGGCCTGGCATTTGAGTACTGGCACCTTTTCCATTGTCTGCTAAAATTGACCCATGGTTCCCAAGTTTTATTGAAAGAGCTCAGGCTCTACACACCAATTCTGCCTTGTCATAGATTCTGTGACTGGTTGCAGGGGACCCTGGCTATTGTGGGGAGGGTCCCTCAGTGATCACCCCACTCCTGAAGGCTGGCATTTGAGTACTGACACCTTTTTCGCTAGAAAAAAACGCACTAGCCTTATGTTAGAAAACACATAGGGAAGATTAGACATAAGAAAGAAAAAAGCACCTAAAACAGTTGAAAAATAATGGCCAACAGTTACATAGTAACATACATAGTAGATGACGGCAGAAAAAGACCTGCATGGTCCATCCAGTCTGCCCAAGACAAACTCATATGTGTATACCTTACCTTGAATTTGTACCTGTCCTTTTCAAGGCACAGACCATATAAGTCTACCCAGCAGTATTTCCCGCCTCCCAACCACCAGTCCCGCCTCCCATCACCAGCTCTGGTACAGACCGTATAAGTCTGCCCTCCCCTATCCTCACGTCCCAACCACCACCCCCTCTTCCCCCCAACTGCTCCGCCACCCAATTTCAGCTAAGCTTCTGAGGATCCATTCCTTCTGCACAGGATTCCTCTATGCATATCCCACGCATGTTTGAACTCCGTTACCGTTTTCATCTCCACCACCTCCCGCGGGAGGGCATTCCAAGCGTCCACCACCCTCTCCGTGAAGAAATACTTCCTGACATCTTTCCTGAGTCTACCCCCCTTCAATCTCATTTCATGTCCTCTCGTTCTACCGCCTTCCCATCTCCGGAAAAGGTTCGTTTGTGGATTAATACCTTTCAAATATTTGAACGTCTGTATCATATCACCCCTGTTCCTCCTTTCCTCCAGTTAAAATATGTACATGAAATTTGTTCCTTCAAAAAAATTAATATTGAGAACGATCATATATCTTTGTTTGCTTATCGGATTCCATTTATAGCTTGTTATCTCAATGGTTGCTCGGAGCAGTTTGCAGCCTAAACACCATAAAATCAGCATAAAGAAATTAAATAGCATAATTCAATAAAACATAAGGGCACATAAAATGGTAATCGCAATACTAAAAACATACAGTCTGATCACAGCTTAACAACAGAGACCTAATTAGTACTTAAAATATGACAACAGGATCAGCATAAATTACAATCAATATTACATAAGGAAACTCATGCGGGGTAATAATGTTAGGCCTTCAAAGCACATATATTGTTGCTTTTGTAGAAAGACTGGAAGGCAGGAATGCGCTTTTCATGGGGAAGACGCATGTGCAAACCGCTGCAGGTCCTTTCTCCTGGGACGTTTAATGCAAAAAAAAAAAAAAAAAAGTCCAGAGCTACTGCAAAGTCCATGAGAAAAAGTGTCTATAGACTTTGCACTTAGATCTTGAATCAGTTTTAATTCCCATGTTTTATGCGTTGTGGGCTATGTTAAATCATAACAGTAAGTTTCACATCAATCATTTTTTCATGTTTTTATTTATTTGTAGCAATTGTATCCCGCATTTTCCCCACCCATTTGCAGGCTCAGTGTGGCTTACATTATGCCATAATGAAGATGACTTTATATTCATGGGCTGACTGGCTGCCATGGGTGGGTCCCTTCTTATCAGTGCAGAAATGTTCAGATGCTTAGACCATATTTCAGGGTAACCAAAATATTCACATTACCTTAACTCACACACAGTGGCGTTCCTAGGGGGGTTGACACCTGGGGCGGATCGCCAATGCGCCCTGCCCCCCGGGTGCAGCGCCCCCCCCCCCCCCCCCCCGGAACAGCGTGATGCCCCCCGCCGGTGAAAGAACCCCCCCCGGGTGCATGCCACTGGGGGGGGGGGCCGCGCGCCTGCCAGCTCTTCGTTTTCATTCTCCCTCTGCCCCGGAACAAGAAGTAACCTGTTCCGGGGCAAAGGGAGCATGAAAACGAAGAGCCGACAGGCGCACGGCACCCCCCCAGCAGTGTGCACCCGGGGCTAACCGCCCCCACCGCCCCCCCTTGGTACGCCACTGCTCACACATGTGACTATCTAGTCTGCCCATCCGTGCCATCTACTCTCCCTAACACTCCCTTAGAGATCCTATAGCTCTCTTGAATTCAGATACTGTTTTCGTCTCCACCGCTTCGACTGAGGGGGGGCACCATTCCACAAATTCACCAACCTGTCCATGAAGAAATATTTGTTCAGGTTACTTCTGAATCTATCCCCTTTCAGTTTGATCCTATTCCCTCTCGTTCCAGAGCTTCCTTTCAATTGAAAGAGATTTGTCTCCTGTGCATATGCCGCATAGGTATTTAAATATCTGTATCAGATCTCCCCTTTCCCACCTTTCTTCCAAAGTATACATTTATTTATTTTTATTTGTTACATTTGTATCCTACATTTTCCGACCTATTTGCAGGCTCAATGTTGCTTACATAGTACCGTAGTGGCGTTCGCCAGTTCTGGAATGAACAAATACAGGTGTTATTGTAGCAGAATAGGTTCATGTAAGGTAGGTATATTTGGGAACTTAGGAGGGAAGAGGGAAGTTGGGGTGTGTCCATTACAATTTTTGGTTTTGCTGTATTGCAGGTGCTCGGGCTCAGTCTGTCCCCATGCACTTTATGACAAAGACCACTGACAAATACATTTTAGTAGCCACCCTCTGGACTGACTCCATCCTGTTTATAATTTTATGAAGGTGCATCTCCAGAACTGTACATAATATTCTAAATGAGGTCTCACCAGAGTTTTGTATAGGGGCATCGTCACCTCCTATTTTCTACTGGCCATTCCTCATTAAATCTAAGCTGCCAAATTCCAGAACATTCCTCTAGCTTCACTAAAACCTTCTTCATGTTATCCACACCATCAGGGGTGTCTACCCTATAGGTTACAAGTACCTGACAAGATCCCAAAACACTACAATACATTTTATGCTGCTTGTCCTAGAAATAAGCAGTGAATTTTCCCCAAGTCCATCTTAATAATGGCTTATGGACTTTACTTTTAGGAAGCAATCCAAACCTTTTTTAACCCCGCTAAGCTAACTGCTTTTACTACATTCTTTGGCAACAAATTCCAGAGTTTAATTATACGTTGAGTGAAGAAACATTTTCTATGATTTGTTTTAAATTTACTACTTTGTAGCTTCATTGCGTGCCCCCTAGTCCTAGTATTTTTGGAAAGCGTAAGCAAGCGATTCACATCTACCCATTCCACTCCACTCAGTATTTTATAGACCTCTATCTTATCTCCCCTCAGCCATCTTTTCTGCAAGCTGAAGACCCTAGCAACTTTAGCCTTTCCTCATGGGGAAGTTGTCCCTTCCCCTTTATCATTTTTGTCACAGAGTAAGTAGCAAGATCTGATGCCAAGGGTTGAGTGACATCAGAAGTATTGGAAAATGGACATGATATTAAACGCTTCATCAAAGAAAAAAGTTCATTTAGATCAGGTTGTTTCAGACCTATCAAATCAGAATAATAATAAAGCTCCAAATTCCTCCCTCCCTATCCCTCCACCTCAGACTGATAACTCCCTGCTTAGAGTATTGAGAAATCTCGTAGATGGAAATACAGGGCACCTGCTTTTGTCTCTCTCTCTCTCTCTCTTTTCTCTGAGTACCTTTTTCCATCTCTGGCCTCTACTGCCCCTTCTCTTGCTCACTTGGTGCCCTGTTATTAAGGAGAATAATTTTGCAGTTTCATAGTTCAAGCACCTTTGTTTTCCCTAAACCAGTCACATTATGGAGTGCCAGTACGTGTACTGTACATCGGCTGCTTCCGCTGACCATGTGTTATCCAGGCCCTGGTTGCAAAGTATAATTACATTTGTACTGCGCACTGTGTATGCATTCCTCCATATCTTGTCTGCACTTTATAATTTTTAATGAAAAAATATTGATTTTGTGCCACACTTTAAAAACTGCCTGTAGATTACATTGTGTGTTTTCCTACTCCTGTTTTTGAGTTACATCTGTAGGTTTCTGGGTTAAAAGGTTGCTTTCTGCAGTGAAAATGATCCCAGAATACTCTTTGACTGGTTCTGCTCTTGCATCGGTGTCGCCAATGTATTTCTTTATGAAGTGATATGATGGCATCACCGAAAGCACCTTCTCCAGTCAGGGGGGGCCAGAGATGAGATGGTAAAGTGAGGTGAGCTGGCACGAACCCTGGCACGGCCAGGTGAAAGAAGCAGGTTTTCATCCATTAAGCCAAAAAAAAAAAAAGGACAAATGAAATTCTGAGAGGAGAGGTGAGAGCGAACCCTGAACAATTAGCGGTAAAAAATGAAGACATGCTCAGGTTTTTGTCTTGCTAAATGAAAATGGTTAATGGATGTCCTGGTAAGTTCCTGAGAAGCCTAATCATCAAATTACCGTCATGTTTTAATTAAATTGCTCTGGCATTTCATTTCTCTATTATTCTGTTAAAGCATTCAAACTTTCTTTTGAGATTTGTTCAGCTAGATGGAAGATTTAAATTGACAACCTTGCATTGTCCTCTCAGCATCGTCGGTAATGTGATTACACACTGGATTGCAAGATGTCTAGAAAGGCTCAGATAGTGTCTGAGAACAATGTTAGAGGACCTGCATAGTAGCTTTTGCTGGCTAGTTTCTCACTCTCTTACAGTCTTAGGGGTCGATATTGTTGGGGGCAGGCTATTTTGTGGGAGGATTGGGCATTAGGTAGTTACGTGTTAAATGTTGGCCTCTTAACCACATAAGATTAGCAGTGAAATCAGAGTGCATAAAAGTTAGTCCTATCTTTATGCGATTAAATACTGAATTATTGTGCAGAACCAGCCGCATAAACCCAGACAGTCACTGCCAGTTGCCCAGACATGACCTGGCATTGAATATCCAGGAATAAACCGGTGACAGCTAAAATAACACTCACCACCGCTGGTTGATTATTGACCCCTTAGAATTTTTTTTTGATATTTTTCTTATTCCCAAAACTATAGCATTAGATTTTCTGAGAGGGCTGCAATCTGCCATCCAGGTTGTATGAGATGGTCGGATGAAATTTCACAAGTGCAAGATGGACATCACCTCTCCCCCTCCTCCCCTTTCCTCCCCCAACCCACACACACTGATGTCATCTTCCTGCTGGAGATGGATGCTCCATGTGACATAGGCACCTCTTCATCACCTTTTCCCCTCCTCCATTTGCTCTCTTGCTGCTGATCCAGTGTGGGACAGGCATTCTTCAGCATGTGATTTCTTGGGAAATCTAGTCCTTGAGACTCAGAGGATGTTCGTGGAAAGAAGTAGATCCAGAGAAAGTCTCGCTCAGTAAGATGGTTCCCTAGGTTATGTCTGTTTCGTATCTTTCCTTTTTTTCCCCCCTTTGTCCGCCCTGCCTCCTTTCCAAGTGATGTCCCAGAGAAGACATCTCTCCAGCTGAAAGGGACAGTGAGGATTCCTGATGCAAGCTGGGCTAACTGCTCAGCCTCACTCCAGCAAAAACTGTCATGGCAGTGAGAGCCATTCCCCCCTTCTTCTCAGGGATTGAACTCTCCACCTCTGTGATGTGATTCAACCCCACCAAGAACCAGATTATAAAATAAAGCCGAATACCTTCATGGGTGTTAGATGAGCTTTGACCTTCCTCAGAGCAGGTCTGCTTCATGTATTTTTCATTGATATCCGGCAGCTACTCAAGCAGTCCAATGTCTTAGCAGATAACCAACTTGACATCCTCAAAGAACACGTGAAGAAGACAAAGGCCACGCCAAGATTTCAAAAAATACTGCACTTACACAATATCAACCTTGGAGCAAAAAACAAATGGTAATCCCGATGAATGCATTTGCTGAAACATTGCTATACCCATGGGGAAGGGAGGAGAGGTAACGTGTTCCCGGAGAGTGAATAGTGGCACCGGAATAGAATAACCAGTTTTTTTTTAGATGAGCTTTCAAGGGCCAGAGTTTACTTCATCAGGTGTGTAAAATCTGAAGAAGTCTGGTACATTAGTAAAAGTGAATGAATGATGGTTTTGGAATCAGTTCAGCCTTTGTATATTGCTTCGCTTGAGTGCTTATATGGTAAGGCCTGTGCCAAATGTTTGTTTGTTTCTATTTATTTATGAATTTGGATTTTCAGTTGTAGCTGAAGGCGAGTTACATTCAGGTACAATGCATGTATGTGCTAGATCATTCTTCACCTAGACACTTTGACAGGGGTGTGCACGGGAAAATGCTTCACTTGGTTCCATGTTTCGTATTGTTTTCTCGGGTGGTTCTGTCAGTAACAACCCATTTTCAGCAGCACTGCTCTACTTCCAATTAGGAGGAAAAAACAGCTCTGCCTTCTCAAACCCCCTCGTAACATACATGGCCCTTTGTCCCTCTTCTCAAACCCCCTCGTAACATACATGGCCCTTTGTACCTCTTCTCAAACCCCTTCGTAACATACATGGCCCTTTGTCCCTCTTCTCAAACCCCCTCATAACATACATGGCCCTTTGTCCCTCTTCTCAAACCCCCTCGTAACATACATGGCCCTTTGTCCCTCTTCTCAAACCCCTTCGTAACATACATGGCCCTTTGTCCCTCTTCTCAAACCCCCTCATAACATACATGGCCCTTTGTCCCTCTTCTCAAACCCCCTCGTAACATACATGGCCCTTTGTCCCTCTTCTCAAACCCCCTCGTAACATACATGGCCCTTTGTCCCTCTTCTCAAACCCCCTCGTAACATACATGGCCCTTTGTACCTCTTCTCAAACCCCCTCGTAACATACATGGCCCTTTGTCCCTCTCTCAAACCCCCTCGTAACATACATGGCCCTTTGTCCCTCTTCTCAAACCCCCTCGTAACATACATGGCCCTTTGTACCTCTTCTCAAACCCCCTCGTAACATACATGGCCCTTTGTCCCTCTTCTCAAACCCCCTCGTAACATACATGGCCCTTTGTCCCTCTTCTCAAACCCCCTCGTAACATACATGGCCCTTTGTCCCTCTTCTCAAACCCCCTCGTAACATACATGGCCCTTTGTCCCTCTTCTCAAACCCCCTCGTAACATACATGGCCCTTTGTCCCTCTTCTCAAACCCCCTCGTAACATACATGGCCCTTTGTACCTCTTCTCAAACCCCCTCGTAACATACATGGCCCTTTGTCCCTCTTCTCAAACCCCCTCGTAACATACATGGCCCTTTGTCCCTCTTCTCAAACCCCCTCGTAACATACATGGCCCTTTGTACCTCTTCTCAAACCCCCTCGTAACATACATGGCCCTTTGTACCTCTTCTCAAACCCCTTCGTAACATACATAGCCCTTTGTCCCATGCCCTACCAAACCTCCAAGTACTATCCACTATACAACCTGCTCCTTCCTAAAACCCCATCCCCACCCAAAACATCCAACGTTTATCTTGCTCCCAAACCACCCCATTCCCCAACCCATGGTCAAGTGCCTCTGAAGGCAGCCCAGTTTCTCCTATCCCACCAGTGACAGCATTCAGAATCATGTCTTCTGACAGCAGCTCGAATCCTAGTACATGATACGTTTGCAGACTGCTAAAGAGTGAGAGATCAGCAGGTGGCGGGTGGCTGCTGCTATGTGTAACAGGCTTTACCTGTAGTGTGTAAGAATGGATGGCCGTAACTAATCGTGATTTTATATCAGTCGGTGGCTGGTTGTCAGGAGTGATGGTATCTGTGTGACCTAAAACATCATCTAATAAACGCAAAGAGCAAAGAGAAGAAGAACAGCCTGAGCCGGAGAGGGGTCACTCGTCAGTAAACACTAATTCCTTTTTCTGTGCTTTAAAGCCCAAATCACAGCTTCATCGGGTTCTCAGCTGCAAACACTTGTTTTGCATTAATATCTTTTCCCACCCATTCATTCGGATTCTAAAGGGCATCTCCCAGGAAAATTAGTCAGCCCAAAACTTTTGCCTCATTTTGCACAGGTAGGAATTGGGTTGCCCAGGTCTAGACATTCACAATTCCCCAAGTATTTTATAGAAATAAAACAAAACAAGGCAAATAAGACGATACCTTTTTATTCATGTTTTGACAAGCTTATTCAGGTCAGGTATGAGCAAAAGTTGACAATCTCAGGGCATTTCAGTGACAGCCTCAGGGGAAAAGTAGAGGTAGGGGGGGAAAGGGAGGATGGAGCAATAGGGAGAGGTGGATGGGTAACCAGAAGGTGACAGGCAGTATGGGGTCAGTATTCAAAAGGGCTTAACTGGGCAGGAGAGGCTCTTACCTGGTTAGTGCTCAATATCCCTGCTAGCAGGCCATCCCCTAACCAATCAGGTTAGGGGAAGAGTATGGGCGGAGCATCAGTTTAACCAATCAGATTAGGGGCAGAGCATCAGCTTAACCAATCAGGTTAGATGCAGAGTGTGGGCGGAACATCAACGTAACTAGTTAGTGGCAATATTCAGTCCACTAACCAGCTAAGTAACAGCAAAACAGCTGCCTAACTTTATGCATGAATTTAACTGGGCACCAGTCTAAATATTGACCAGTGCCTGGTTAACATCCAGGTCAGCGGATGTACCTGGATATTCAGTACCAGGAGCTACACCTGCCCCACATTGAGTTTCCAAGGTCAGCTCAAGCCATGGCTGGAAGAGGTTTGCAAGACACCTACCACTGTGGGCTGAATATCCTCCCCCCCCCCCCCCCCCCTTTCCATGGTTTATTATATGATAGGAAACTCAGACCCTAGTTAAGTCCTGTCAGGTGGATATCAAATATTTCATCATCTTAAATTCAAAGGTCTTAAGTTCCTGGCTTGGCTTAAGGTTACTTCTTTGCATCAGTGACCTCATGCAGAGATCAAGGTTTAAAGGATGTGCCATTGACAATTATAGATAAGCCACAGTCCAGAGAGAGAGAGAAATTTCCATCCACTTCCATCTCAAACCATAATTTAGATTTGGTAGAGTAAGAAATGTATTCATTGTGCAGAGTGAGAAACTATTCTATGTTTTTCTCTTTAACTGTCACCAAAGTTCTGTTTATTGATCTGAAATATTGGGTTGTTTTTTTATGTCCAAATGCAGGTAGAATATGATAATGTTATCAGCCTCCAGGGACACGTCTTAAAACTCATTGTGAAAAGCAGAGGAACCTTCGTAGGAGCAATTAATATCCAATTAGGTCAAATCCAGCTAAATGAAGACATATGGTATCCACTGGGAAACTGTATAATCTGAATAATCTTTTTCGATTTTAAAGGTACTCACCCTCCATCTTTTCCTCCACTGCTGTAGCATGAGTCAGTTCTTCCAGAAATATCTATAATATTTAGCTTCCGGTGGTTTGGGGGAGGGGACTGTGTTAGTCTAGAGTGAGGGGTTCTCAACCCAATCCTTGGGACACATCTGGCCAGTCAGCTTTTCAAGATGCCCACAATGAATATGCATGAAATCAATTTCCATGCACTACCTCCGTTGTATGCAAATCTCTTTCATGCGTATTCACTGTGGATATCTTGAAAACCAGACCTGCTAGGTGTGTCTCAAGGACTTGTTTGAGAACTCCTGGTCCAGAGCAACGAAAAATTACAGGGGGGTCAGTGGCACCTTGATAGACTAACCAGTGTTTGAGACATGAGCTCTCTGGGTCCAGAGTTCACTTCAGCAGGTGTCTAAAATCTGGGTCTTGATGTTTTGTTGTCTAGATAAGAAAGTCTGATAGATTAGTAAAAGTGAAGGAATGATGGGTTTTGAATCAGTACGACCTTTGTATATCATAAGAACATAACACTAGCCATACTGGGTCAGACCAGTTGTCCATCTAGCCCAATATCCTGTTTTCCCAAACAGTGGCCAAGCCAGGTCACAAGTACCTGGGAGAAACCCAAATTGTGGCAACACTCCACACTATAAATCCCAGGGCAAACAGTTGCTTCCCACGTCTGCCTCAATGTCAGTCTCTTGCTCAGTGCTGGGAAAAATCTGGGTCATTTGAAGAAAGCATAAGAATTATCTAAAGATGAACATGAGCTTTTTAACTGACAAAGGTCATAGGTTTGGGTCACAAAAAATGACGTCTTTTCCCCTACCCATATCATATGCTGTTTATGTAATGAGAAATGTGTTGCACTTCTTACTACTGAATGCTTCCTGTCTAATCTAATCTTGCCAGGCAGGAAAATGACTTCACAAGAGAAAACCCAAAAGACACTGTGACCTTCATCCACGTTTTGATCTGCTGAGAGCCAAAGAGTTATCAAAAGGGAGAGGAAAGAGCTTTGAGATTTCCATGTGGCGTCTTTGGCCGAAGGATCCTGGAGACTCCATGGTGAGGGGACACAGAAGGAGTCGAATAAACTTCATAATGGCCCTTCATCTGACCAACTGCACCAGCCATGGAAGGAGAACTGAATTACGGCATTGGCTACAGATTGTGATTATAGAGAGACTCTTGAAAGTGCCAGCTGTGACCTGATAAATCCAGCCAGAGGGGCAGAAAACTGCTACAATTAGGGGAGTGGGTAGCACCCTTCCCCTTGCCTTTGTAGAAAGAGATAACCAGAGAGCAGGTCCATATGACCCACAAGGTGAAAGAGGCTGGGACTGTGAAAGGATTAACCCCGCACAACCGTTCACTTTTCCCAAAGACCTTCCTGCAGTTTTCTTCTTTCTGCTCATCTTGACATGTTTTATAGATCATCAGTGCAAAAAGTGTGAAGAAGGGTGTTATATTGGAGAAACAAGTCAAATGCTAGAGACTAATATTATGTCTATATAAATTGATCCTTAACATCCCAATTACCAACCAGGATGTCACCTCTGTGGGGCAGCACTTTACAAAACCAGAACATTGCCTCAATGATCTTATGGTAAGAATACTAAATGGAAATTTTAAGACAATCCAGGAGCGTAAGACCTTTGAAGTCAAAATGCTGAAATATTTTGACACCCACCAAACAGGACTTAACAAAGATCTGGGCTTTCTATTCCACTATAAACCATAAAATTCTACTGCTTTGTCACTCTCTTATCAGTCATCCATCTCTCCCTGTTTCTCTCCCACCCAGCTCTCCCCATCCATCTCTCCCTGTCCCTCAACCACCTGGCTCTCCCTGTTTCTCACCCACCCAGCTCCCCCTGTCTCTCATCCACCTATCTCTCCCTGTGTCTCCCCATCCATCTCTCCCTGTCTCTCAACCACCTGGCTCCCCCTGTCTCTCATCCACCTATCTCTCCCTGTGTCTCCCCATCCATCTCTCCCTGTCTCTCAACCACCTGGCTCCCCCTGTCTCTCATCCACCTATCTCTCCCTGTGTCTCCCCATCCATCTCTCCCTGTCTCTCAACCACCTGGCTCCCCCTGTCTCTCATCCACCTATCTCTCCCTGTGTCTCCCCATCCATCTCTCCCTGTCTCTCTCAACCACCTGGCTCCCCCTGTCTCTCATCCACCTATCTCTCCCTGTGTCTCCCCATCCATCTCTCCCTGTCTCTCAACCACCTGGCTCCCCCTGTCTCTCATCCACCTATCTCTTCCTGTGTCTCCCCATCCATCTCTCCCTGTCTCTCAACCACCTGGCTCCCCCTGTCTCTCATCCACCTATCTCTCCCTGTGTCTCCCCATCCATCTCTCCCTGTCTCTCAACCACCTGGCTCCCCCTGTCTCTCATCCACCTATCTCTCCCTGTGTCTCCCCATCCATCTCTCCCTGTCTCTCTCAACCACCTGGCTCCCCCTGTCTCTCATCCACCTATCTCTCCCTGTGTCTCCCCATCCATCTCTCCCTGTCTCTCAACCACCTGGCTCCCCCTGTCTCTCATCCACCTATCTCTTCCTGTGTCTCCCCATCCATCTCTCCCTGTCTCTCAACCACCTGGCTCTCCCTGTTTCTCACCTACTCCGGTCTCCCTTTCTCTCACCCACCCAGCTCCCCCTGTTTTTCACTTTACCCACCCCACCCTCTTCCTGTGAGACTGTCATTGGAATGCTTTTGTGTTTCACTCAATTATTCTGATATTGTCAACATTTGCTTATTTCGAAAAATGTATTAAGTTAGTCCAATAAAAAAGTATCATCTTATTTTCTTTTCTCTGTTTTGATTTCTTTCTATTACCCTTCTTCTAAATGCTGCAGGAATAACAATAGACTGTGTCATGTATTTATTTATGTATTTATTTTTATTTGTTGCATTTGTCTCCCACATTTTCCCACATCTTTGCAGGCTCAATGTGGCTTACAATACATCATGAGTACTTAAAACATGTACTTAAAACTGCTGCACATTTCTCTGTTCCACACCCATGATTTGTACCTGAATAACTTGTCCTTTATCTGCTAAATGTATCCCACTTCTTTCTAATGTTTTCCTCTCTGATTAAATCGCAAACTGTTTGCTTATCTTATTTCCAGAACCTTTTTGGGATCCACGGGGCACCTTAAAGTAAAGCTAGAACATAGGAAAGAGAATTTTGGGATGCCCTATAGAAAAGAAACCCCTTTTAACCAAATCTCCTCCCGGGCTAGCAAGCTCCTATCTCTTCTGCCGGTTACCCCCTTCTTTGGCCATCTGTATTTCTCTTTTTCTCAAGGGGGCACTACATATCCATATCGGTCTCTTGTGTGTATGCAATAAGGTGAAATGGTGACTGTTACTATTTCAAGAGGAAAGCATGTCAGTTTGAGAGTTTGGAAACTTACCTTACGTACTTCTGAAAGACTCAGCAACAGGGACAAATATTAGTTTCAAAGGAAAGTGAAGGCAAGAGATTCATTCTCACCATTTTACTCTGTTCAGATTCAAACCGGTGAATGATAAAGTTTTGTTGGAACACAAAGGACGAGGGACATGACGCTTACATCATCTAGTGAAGTAATGCATGACCTTCCCTTTTCTATTAGCTAATGGCTAGCTGGAGATTGACTGTTAATTTGGTAATTAACCAGTCCAAGGTAAAATGGGGTAAAATAGACAAGGGCAGGAAGGGACAAGGATGAGGTGAGATAGGATTTTAGATGAGAAGACGAACAGGGTGCAAGTGAATGTTTTTAAGTTGAATAAAGTATTGTTAGTGTGCTTAGGAGTCCTTTTACAAAAGCGCGTTAGCATTTTTAGCGTGCGCTAAATTCTAGAGACAACCATAGAAATATATGAGCATCTCTAACATTTAGCATGTGCTTATTTTTAGCGCACTTTTATAAAAGGACCTCTTAGTAAACCAAAGAATGCGCCGGAAGAAGAGGATCTCGGCTGGCAGGGGTTGGGGTCCCCTTCCAGCAAAGGTAGGCGACGGAAGTGGTGGGGGAGGGTTGGCAGTGGGAGGGGGGGTCGAGATGGTCGTCGGCAGGGGAGGGCAAAGTTGTTGGTGGTGATGGCGGTGGCACCGGGGGGGGGGGCTAAAATGTTCCCCCTCACCTCGGGCTCTGGACCCCCCTCCAGTCGAAGTCTGGCTACGCCCCTGTATGATAGGACTGACTCTTATGTGGTCCATTTATGCGGTTAAGCTGGCCAGTTAAATGCTGAATATTTTATTTATTTATTTATTACATTTGTAGCCCACATTTTCCCACCTATTTGCAGGCTCAATGTGGCTTACATAGTACCGTAAAGGCATTTGCCAATTTGGTTGATAACATATACAAGGTTATATTGTGGTCAATGAGGTAGGTATGCATCATGAGGGTCGAAGGAAGTGAGGATTGTAATTGTCCAGAACTATCATTTGATATGCTGTGTTCCTGGGTGTGGGGATTTACTTTGGGTCGGTGGGATAGGCCTTTTTGAAGAGGTGGGTTTTTAGTGACTTCCTGAAGTTTAGGTGGTCGTAAATTGTTTTCACAGCTTTTGGGATTCCATTCCATAGTTGTGCACTTATGTAAGAGAAGCAGGGTGCGTAAGTTGTTCTGTATTTAAGTCCTTTGCGATTTGGGTAATTTAGGTTTAGGTATGATCGTGATGATCCGATTCTGTTTCTGGTTGGTAGATCAATGAGGTCTGTCATGTATCCCGGGACTACGCCGTAGATAATTTTGTAGACCAAAGTGCAGATTTTGAAGGTGATCCATTCTTTGATTGGGAGCCAGTGCAGCTTTTCTGGAAGGCCAAGTGCCAACTTCACCCCCCGGAATAGCCCAAAATAGCCAGTTTTGAGTTCAGCATTAACTTGTGGTTATTTTCAGCAATTTAACCGGCCAGGAGCCACTTCTGCTGGTTAAGTCCTGTTCAATATCGACCCAGTGATGTATTTTCAGTAAAAGTAAATATGTTCATTGTTTTATGTACAGCACAAGTAATGTAACCTTATCAGCTCATTTTAGAATAATTATTAGAAGCCCTTGGGCAGGATAAATAACTGAAGTATATTCCAGCTAAAGCCATTCTGCATGTGTAAATCAGACTCACATGGGCAGAGTTACATAAGAACATAAGCGTTGCCATATGTCAAACACCAAAAGCAACAACCACAACATCTGTATTCACCCTGCACCTCACCTCCCACCCCTCTGCTTCACCACAGACAGCTCTGATACACTTTTTAAAAAGAAAAAAAAAAGAACTTAAAAATATAAACATTGCCATACTGGGACAGACCAAAGGTCCATCAAGCCCAGTATCCTATTTCCAACAGTGGCCAATCCAGGTTACAAATACCTGGCAAGATCCCAAAACAATACATTTTATGCTGCTTATCCTAGAAATAAGCAGTGGATTTTCCCCAAGTCCATCTTAATAATGGCTTATGGAATTTTCGTTTAGCAAGTTAACCAAACCTTTTTTAAACCCCGCTAAGCTAACTGCTTTTATCACATTCCAGAGTTTAATTACACCTTGAAGAAATATTTTCTCCAATTTGTTTTAAATTTACTACTTTGTAGCTTCTTTACTTGCCCCCTAATCCTGTAATGTAACATGAACTATCAGTGGGTGACCCGGCAACTGCTATACTCAGACTAGAGAAATCTGCATCAGGGTAAAAATTGCTCACCATTATTACTGCACACTGTCAAGAAGATAATATGTCAACACTGTTTAGCCAAACTGGGGGGCAAAGAAGGATTTTTTTTTAAAGGTAAGAATAAGCTCTTTGTTTATGAGTCAATTTCCTGGACAAAGGAATAACAGACATCATTCCAGATCTTCCGTCCATGGGGCATCATGCAAGAATCAGCCGATACTGCTGACCCTTTCAGCAGACCACGTGAGAATTGAAATGTCTGGTCAGATTTAAGGGACACCTTTAAATCAGATGGAGCATAATTGAATGGGAAACAATGGGTTTTTTTTTAGAATTTGCAAGAGGCTGGGTTTGTTGCCTCTCTCTATGATAACACTTTTTTTATTTACATGAAAAGATGTTTCTGTTCCTATACAGCATAGGAGTCAGCCCTGTGGATGCCAATAGATGCTGAGCAGCCCAGGTACTGAAAAAGCTCCTTCATTTTGTCTGGGGAGGAGTCCTTTGCATTGTGTTTGGCACCCCAATCATTTGGAAATGTTGAGATGCCTATAGATGGGTAATGCAATAGTTAGGGCACTGTTTTCCCTTGCACTGTGCATATTAATAATTTCTAAGCTTCCTCTAGGTTCTTTTCCATGTTTTATTTTGTTTGATTTCTATTGATAACCTTAAGAGTGGACTAACACGGCTACCACACCTCTCCACTTAAGCTTCCTCTAGAAACCTTTAGCTGTGCAGGCACATTTTGTTATGTGCATTTCAATGCATACGGGCAAGAGATGGAGAAATATATGACATTGTGCCCCATGAAGGGATCACTAGGAAGTGATTGTTCATCCTAAATTAATTAGCCCATCCACAGAACTACCTCTATGAGTAATAGCTGAAGTTCTGGGCAGGGTTTATATCTAAATCTGGAAGAGGCATGGAGCAGATAGTCTCTGTTTCGTGCCTCAAAACAAGGGTCAGCCATATAAAGCAAAGCCCTCTGCTCTGCAGGTTAATCAGATCGCACGCATTAAATGCAAACACTGCCTGCCTGATAGAGTTGGAGTGAGAAGATCCACTGTTCACCTCCTGCCCATTAAGGAAGTGATACTATAAAGTGGGCAGTAATATTTGCGTACTGATTATCCTTCGGATTCTATATAGTATTACCGAAATTGTTTGCGCAATCCGGTCGTATTCTGGATTTGCACATGCACAATTTAAATACTTAACAAGCCAATCAATGCTGATAATCGCCACTTAACAAGCACTTATTGACACTGGCATTAATTAGAATTTACGCGCGCAACTTTCCAAGCATATTCTGTAAAGTGGTGCATGTAAATTCTAATGTACATTGCCAGAAAGGGGGTGTGGAATGGGCAGGATGTGGGTATTCCAAAAATCTATGCGCAGGGTTATAGAATACAGCTGCTCCGCTCCTAACTTAGGGGCCGGTATTTATGTCAAGTTTTACTTGACGTGAAGGTTGCGCCTAGAGTTAGATTCAGGCATGGCCGCTAGGCGTATTCCATAAACCGTGCCCAAATCTAGGAGCAGTTTACAGCATACACTTAGGCAGAAATATTTTCGGCGCCATATAGAATCTGGTCCTGTGTGTGTAAGTCATCAGAATATCAGCGTTTCAATACCTCAGTGGCGTTAAAGCGCAGGAGGCGAGCCTTTTTCAAATGAAGGAAAACTCTGGAATGAGAGGGCATAGGAAGAAGTTGAGAGGAAATTGGCTTAGGAAGAATCTAAGAAAATACTCTTTCATGGGAAACGTGGTACGGCCTCCCGGTGGAGGTTGTGGAGACAAAGACTGTGTTAGAATTTTTAAAACCGTGGGACAGGCGCGTGGGATCCCTTAGGAAAAGGAGGAGTTAGTGGTTACTGAAGATGGGCAGACTGGATGGGCCATTTGGCCTTTATCTGCCGTCATGTTTCTCTGTTTCTGTGTTTCTATATGTGGGAGTAAGTGTGTGAATATACAAATTTGCACATATCTAACATATAACGCCTTTTACAGGTGGGAATACGCATGGGCGGAGTCTAAGCAGCATGTAGGCCAGGACTTGCACTTATACACGTAACTTGTAGAATACTATAAGTACAAATCCAATACAGCGATACCTCGGTTTTCGTCGATAATCTGTCCGAAAACAATCGGCGAAATCCGAAACTGACGAAAACCGAGGCAATTATTTCCATATGAATTAATGAGCAGGAGAACGCGTGGGTCGCCCTTTGTTTTCGCATAATTAGCAGCGAAGTCACGTGGGCACGCCGACGAAATCCGAGACAAATTTTTCGCGGAAAAAATCAACAATAACCGAAGTCAACGAAAACCGAGGTATTACTGTACCTGCAAAATGAAACTGTAAACCGCTTGGGTCTAAGCATAGGAGCCAACTTTTCAAAATTATTGGGGGTGCTAAGCCCAGTGGAAATAACCCTTCCCTGGACACATACAAGGAATTTTCTCAATATTGGGGGTGCTCAAGCACCCACAGCACCCACAGAGTCGGCTCCTATGGGTCTAAGTGGTATATAAATACTGAAATGAATGAATGAATGAATTGCACATCCTCGACTTTTAAGAGTTAGATTTATACTAGTTCAGTAGCTCACAGCATATACCCTGGTCAAAGGAAAGTAAGTGGCTTTCTAGATTAGCTTCCTGCTGGACCCCCACAAATACACAGGGTCTTATAGAAATGTCCTCCATAAGCCCTTCCTGCAAAACCACTTCTGCTGGGGCCAACAGTCATGCTCTGACCCTCCCAACCATCACTAAGACATCAAGTGTACCTGTGGGGGAGGGGGGACTCTGAGGGTCCATGGGTCACAGTACAGTCCGTTATCAATTTAGGTTGTTATTACAGGTTAATAAAACTGATTACACAGCTGTGAGTGTGATTCCTCATGGCCCCAAAATGAATTTCATTTAAAAAGGAAACCCTAGGGGCACTGACTGAAACCTTGTATTTTTCTTTGAAGACTCCCGTTTCTCTCTCACATTTAAATGAGAAGCTGTGGGTGCCGTTGTCAGACGTGTTTGCATGACTTTGCTCATGGTCCAGAATGTAATTCAGAATTACACAGCTGGCAGCTTCAGCTTGGGAAAACCCAGTACAGAAACAGTGTACCATAAACAAATTATCTCTAATTACAACAAAAAAAAAGAGCTATCTCTGCAGACCAGGTTTCATCAGCAGACAGGGAGCCAGAGCTCAATTCTGTATTATAGATCAGCTCTTTCTAGTGGATGTGATTTCAATCCCTGACCCCCAGTCTCCTGCCAGTTGGACGCTCCCCTACACAAAAAAAAGATGCTACCAAATGATCCCAGGGAAGTGGGAGGGGACCTGAGTTAGTGTTAAAATAATAGTAATTTAGTAAATGTCGGCATAGAAAGACCTGCACAGTCCATCCATTCTGCCCAATAAGGTGTCCAGAGCCGCATCTGGAACTCTCTGCAGGTTTCACTTCCTCATGATTAAACAGGGCAGTTGACAACCTCATATGTCAGCTGTATGATGCAATCTTGGAACATAATACCGTAATACCATTGTTTTTAACCCTAAGAATGTCTTTCCCTCCCCCACCGCTTACTAGTATCATTTATTCGCTAATATCAACTTTATGATTCTATCCCCCCCCCCCCCCCATAAAGCTATTCTGTTCGGCATTCATGGAAAAAAAAACCTGGAGAAGGTCCGCAGATAATTGATAAAGACACATATGGGAATGGTGTAGACACCACACTATTCACAGAAGATAGTGTTTATGAACATCAGACAAAATTAAAATCGGAAGAGACAACATAAGTACATAAGTAGTGCCATACTGGGAAAGACCAAAGGTCCATCTAGCCCAGCATCCTGTCACCGACAGTGGCCAATCCAGGTCAAGGGCACCTGGCACGCTCCCCAAACGTAAAAACATTCCAGACAAGTTATACCTAAAAATGCGGAATTTTTCCAAGTCCATTTAATAGCGGTCTACGGACTTGTCCTTTAGGAATCTATCTAACCCCTTTTTAAACTCCGTCAAGCTAACCGCCCGTACCACGTTCTCCGGCAACGAATTCCAGAGTCTAATTACACGTTGGGTGAAGAAAAATTTTCTCCGATTCGTTTTAAATTTACCACACTGTAGCTTCAACTCATGCCCTCTAGTCCTAGTATTTTTGGATAGCGTGAACAGTCGCTTCACATCCACCCGATCCATTCCACTCATTATTTTATACACTTCTATCATATCTCCCCTCAGCCGTCTCTTCTCCAAGCTGAAAAGCCCTAGCCTTCTCAGCCTCTCTTCATAGGAAAGTCGTCCCATCCCCACTTTGAATGTATAATACAATGTTAACATAATACTAATGATACACCTAATAAGCATGCATTAGACATTCAACTAACATAGATATGATGCGAAAGATGTTCTACAATACAGCTTACCAAAGAGGGACCAAGAGCAGATATATAATGGGATCAAGATGCGTGGTACAGAGTCAGCTGGCATAATTTGATGGTTAGCTAAACTCAAGGCAGGTTCTTGTATAGTTAATTAAAAGATAAAAAAAACTGATCTAAGTTACAGTGTGTGTAACAAGCTAGTCCAGGTGCAGAATGAGTGTATAAGTCACACCCTACATATTAAAGGCTTGGGAGAAGAGCCAGGCTTTCTGAAGCAAAGTCTCGAGCGTGGGGTTTATTCCTGAGAAGGCTTGCTGGTGGGTATCACACCATACAATTTCTTTTGACGAAGGTTCAGATAGTGATGATCCTTGAGAGGACCTTAGAGGTCTCAATGGTGTGTAAAGGGCTAGCTAGTCGCAGGAAGGGTGTGAGGTGGTCACGCTACAATATAATCTTGTGGTGCAGATATATAAATGATATATTTATGATATGGGAAGGGGAAGAAGAAAGACTTAACTGGTTGAACATGAGATAAAAATTTTAAGTTTCAACTGAATTCTCTTTTTGGACATTGAAATCTCCCTTATAATATTGAATTCTAATCTACACATCGAAACCACAACTGCCTTTCTGGACACAATGACAGCACTAGGATTCACACAGGTGATCAATTCTCCAACCCATGATAAGGGTCACATACTAGACCTGGTATTCTACAAGGGGTTGACATCTCTAGGATGCCAATAGTTATTTCATGTTTAAGAGAGTGATCTGATATCCTGAAATGACAATGTTAACAAACCTATGTAAGCCACATTGAGCCTGCAAATAGGTGGGGGAATGTGGGATACAAATGCAATAAATAAATACATAAATGCAGCACCTACATATGATCTACCAGTTAGCGAATGGCGGTATAGCAAAGACAAATAAACTATAAACTATAGGGGAGATAATATGATCGAGGTCTATAAAATAATGAGTGGAGTTGAACGGGTAGATGTGAAGCGTCTGTTCACGCTTTCCAAAAATACTAGGGCTAGGGGGCATGCGATGAAGCTACAATGTAGTAAATTTAAAACGAATCAGAGAAACTTTCTTCATTCGGTGTGTAATTAAGCTGTGGAATTCATTGCCAGAGAATGTGGTAAAGGCGGTTAGCTTAGCGGAGTTTAAAAAAGGTTTGGACAGCTTCCTAAAGGAAAAGTCCATAGACCGTCATTAAATGAACTTGGGGAAAATCCACTATTTCTGGGATAAGCAGTGAGTATAAAATGTCTTGTACATTTTTGGGATCTTGCCGGGTATTTGTGACCTGGATTGGCCACTGTTGGAAACAGGATGCTGGGCTCCATGGACCTTTGGTCTTTCCCAGTATGACAATACTTATGTACTTATGAGCACGTCCAGCAATGGATGGGAGAGATCCAACCACAGTATTGCAGCGGGGCCTGACTCAAAACCAGTAAAGAAGAGACCTTCAATCCTACTGACCATAGGCCCTTTACACATTCTTAGACTAAAAGGTCCTCTGAACTCCCCACCATCACCCCTTAGCCTTTAAGCAGAGGGAAGACCACCAGAGACTATTCACTCCAGTGGACGGAGTGATGTAGGCTTCCGAGTCCCGATTAGTTCTCAGTTCTCCACTGGTGGTTTGTTTATAAATTGCAGGAAGCATCAAGTGAGGACCTGATAAAACACTGCAGTAGTGTGGGAGAATTTGCTTTAGAGAAAGAAGCCTTTAGGAGAAACATAGAAACTTGAGGGCAGATAAAGGCCATATGACCCATCCAGTCTGCCCATCCTCTGTAAGCCCTTATGCTTCCATTTCCTAAGCGATCCCACATGCTTGTCCCATGCCTTCTTAAATTCTGGAACAGTCCTGGACTCCACCACCTCCACCGGAAGGCCATTCCACGTCTCCACCACCCTTTCTGTGAAATAATACTTCCTTAGGTTACTCGTTACTCCTAAGCCTATTCCCTCTTAATGCCCCAGAATGTTACAGGGCCCTCTGCTCTCTTCTCGCATCCTTGTGTCTTTCGCTTTCCCCATTCTTCCCTTTTGTTGGCTTTGTAAACGATCCTTGTCCCGTTTTTCTCGCGCATTTCATTTGTACTATGTGAGCTTCTGCAGTTTCTCCTTTACACCACTTTATTTATATATTGTACACTGCTTAGATTTCTTGTGAAAAATTTGCAATATATCAAATAAATTGAAATCGAAATATAGTTGCTTAAAAAGATTTTCTTCTCCAGGTGACCTGCCAGCAAGCCATCAGAAATAAAGAGAAAGAATATGTTTTATGGAAATGCTTTTGTTAGGGGAAAAAAATGGGAGATTTTGCTGAAATTTCATTTTTGAAATTAAAAAAAAAAAAGACATTTCGTTCATGTTTGTTTTGCTTTAAAAAATGTTGGCCCTGCCCCTCCTGTGAAACTAAAAATTAAAGCTCCCCCCCCACCCCCTCCCTACCTTTAGCCTTTCAAGTTATTCCCTTCACTCATTCACTTCCAGGTCACACACATATGAATGTTCTCCTGCCTTTCTGATGTATCACATCAAGATGCCCCCTGCAGAGCCGTGCCTGGGGCTCATTCTCAGGATAACAGATAAAGGAATCATTTTCTTTTATACACAAGAACAAAGGCATGTTTTGTCATTCAGGTCTGTAGAAATGAACCAATTCTATAAAATGGACACCACCAATGCATGTAAATAATGAGAATACTGGCATATGTGCAAGTGATACTATTCTGGCGAAACGCTTTAATATGGACCTAAATGCAATGCCATATAGTTTGTATGTGCGCATTCATATGGGCGGAGCATGGGCACAGCACTGGTAGAGTCTATAGATACATGTGATCCTAGAATACTCTACCCATGTTCCTTGAGTGATTAGACACAAAAGAACATGTGTACGTTATAGTAATACATGTCACATCAGCCCAGCCCCTGACCTCGGAAACAGTTGCATTGTGTGGCTGACGACTGCAATTCCAAACACATTCCTTTTCCTGAGGCAAATTGGATTCAAAATGTTGCTTCCAATGGTGCAAAATTACTGTTTTCTCCACTAAATGACTTGGGTCCCTTCCGCTTCTCTGGGAACATTTGGTAGCATCTTGGCTGGAGGCTGAATGTCATAAACTGAAAAATCACATCCATGACAAGCAGTTGCTCTACAGGTCGGAATTATTGTTTTCTCAGGGATCCATCCAACTGCCAATTTGTTCAAATTTTTAAGAGAGAGATTGCCAAAGTGCTAGAAGGACAAGCATGCCTTTTAGAGAATAATACAAAGATTATCAAGAGAGTGGAAACTTTGAAAGGAGTGGAGTGCACGAGAAGTGTCTATAAAACTTAGAAGCTTGGGCCAATGCTCGGCAGTTAAGTTTTAATGCAAAGAAATGTAGGGTGATGCATTTGGGATTCAGGAATCCAAAGGACCTGCATAGGATAGGGGGTGAGAGGCTGATCTGCACAGACCAAGAAAGAGACCTCAGGGTGATAGAGTCTGAGGATCTCAAGGTGGCAACACAGTCTGACAAGGTGGTGGCCGTAGCCACAAGGATACAGGCTGCATAGAGAGGGGCATAACCAGCAGAAAAGATGGCACAAAATTGCTGCGTTGCCCAATTTCCCATGCCTTGTTGAATCATTCAAGTAGGGCACGTTAAACACATACCACAAGGCAATAACTCTGTTATAGCTAATTGGTTGTGACTAAGGGTTTTGTGTGCTTATTCCACCCCCTGCTCCACATGGACATTCCTTGCAGCTATCTGTTGGCTTTTTTTCTATCAGTTGATCAAGCCTCCCATTGCCCCCTTCCAATGTTTCAATGTCTGTGTTCCATTGTTATATTCCTTAACGTTACTTGACTGCCTCGCTTAAATCTACACAATGTAATCCATAACCAAGTTGTAACAAATTGTATTTCCACCATTTATATCATATTGTAAGCCACACTGAACTCACAAAAAGGTGGGAAAATGTGGGATACAAATGCAATAAATAAATAAATAAAAATCCCTTAATCATAAATCGACATTTATCACTGCTTTATTAGGGCAGAGTGTGGATCCTCCAGACTTTTAACCAGTTCTAATATTTTTAGATGTATACAACAGTATGTTGAAAACCAATGAATTAATTCCAGCTATCAATACAGATCAAGAAGATAGGAAGCATGAAACGGGCATTTATGGACCTTTGGCTCTGACCCAGTATGACAGTTCCTTTGCTTTTAATTAAGAAATGAGGCAGAGCCTAATGGTTAGAGCAATGGGCTAAGAGCCAGGGTTCAATCTCACTGAGGCTCCTTGTGATCACATATATATATATCACTTAACTCTCAAGTGTCATAGCTGCAAATTTAGGTTGTGAGACCTCCAGGGACAAGAAATTGCCTAGTGTACCTGAATGTGACTCACCTTGACCTGCTACTGAACATAGTAACATAGTAGATGACGGCAGAAAAAGACCTGCACAGTCCATCCAGTCTGCCCAACAAGATAAACTCATATGTGCTACTTTTTGTGTATACCCTACTTTGATTTGTACCTGTCCTCTTCAGGGCACAGACCGTATATGTCTGCCCAGCACTATCCCTGCCTCCCAACCACCAGCCCCGCCTCTCGATCTCGACTAAGCTCCTGAGGATCCATTCCTTCTGCACAGGATTCCTTTATGCTTATCCCACGCATGTTTGAATTCCGTTACCATTTTCATCTCCACCACCTCCCGCGGGAGGGCATTCCAAGCATCCACCACTCTCTCCATGAAAAAATACTTCCTGACATTTTTCTTGAGTCTGCCCCCCTTCAATCTCATTTCATGTCCTCTCGTTCTACCGCCTTCGCATCTCCGGGAAAGGTTCGTTTGCGGATTAAGGCAGAAGATGAAACCAAAATCTCTTATGTTCATCTGAAAAATTCCATAATGGGGTAGGGATGGGCAGCAGAAAACTTGTGTTGTGCTGTCTAAGGGAATGATCATTTTGTTCATTTTTGTCTTTTTGGGATAATTATCTTTGCACAGAGGGCGCTGTCTTCCTAAAGAGGGGACCGTCTTTCTCTGATAGTGTGCACACATGCAAGTTGGTACACGCACATGGACACTATCAGGGAATAGTGTTGTCAACTAGATCCAGATTTGCCTGACAGGGTTGATCCAGTCCTGGACGTGTAGCCTTCCAATAGGGAAATCAGAACCAAAAGTCCCTAATGAGGTAAGCCCAGGACTGGATGAACCTTGTCGGGCGAATCTGTATCTAATTGGCAACCCTATCAGGGAAAGAGTGCAAATAACACGCCCTCTTTAGGAAGACCTTTCCCTCTTTGTTGATGTTTATTACGGTACTTTCAAAGAAAGTCAAAGCACTTTACAAAAAATGTAAACAGGAAGGAACAACAGTAATGACAGTACAGAAAACAAAAAAACAAAACCACACATGGGCCAGGCCAAAAACGAGCCAGGGTCCAGAGCCATCCAGGTTGAGGGTGGCTAATTGAGGAACACTTGTACAAATAGAAGAGTCTTCGGAAACTGCCAAAATCGAGCATAGGAAAGTTCATAATGAATGTCCAAGGGAAAAGAATGCCACAAAGCAGATGCCATTGATGGGTAGATTCCGATCTAGTTAGGTAGAGTGGAAGGGTAACAAGCCAGTGAGCTGAGGAGGAACGCAGGGCATGGGAAGGCCAGTAAGGAGTTATGAAACTAGCTAAGTATAGGGGAGGACCCAGGTGAAGGGTCTTAGAAGTCACACTTGGTACGTACTGTTTGCAAAGAATATACACAAAAGATTTCACTTGTTAAAGACATGGGTTGGGTTGCTGACACCTTTTTTCATGTTATTGCAAATGACTGCTCATCCCTCGAAATCCTAGAAAACAATGATACAGGTGAAGACTTTTCATGTTGATGATAGATTGTTTCGTATTTATGATATTATGCTAATTGATATATATTTTGGGGTCCATAGTCTGTAGTTTCATCTGGTTCCCTTTTGTGGGGTATAATAATAAAGCCAAATTATCATTTTTGGTGCTTCATGATCATCCATAAATGGAAACGTGTTCCGAAAGACAATATTTGACTTCCTGCTAGGCACACAAAAGAGAACTGTGTCCATATACTGGGGGACTGTGAGTGAATATCCTTTGGAAGATACCATGATCTCCAGTACACACAATCAAGTCATTTTCATGAAGGGAGCTGTATATATGCTATACAAAATGCAAAGGTAGTGCTCTGTACACAGATCATAAACAATTTAGGGGGGCTGACACTTTTTGTGACAGTTTCTTTGAAGACTATTAGCAGAGGGGGTTGCTGTTGCCCTCCTCAGTCATTTTACCCAACAAAAATGGATAGACAGCTAGAAGCCAGCTATCTGACACGGGTTGGCAAACAACTTCCGACTGGCCACAAGGTTATACTAATGTTTATTGCACTACACTTGTACCATTCACTGCCTTGAGTGAATTCCTTCAAGAAGGCGGTAAATACATCCTAATAAATAAATTAAGAAATGAGATCTCTTCTGGATAAGAAGTATTACACATGTGGAAACCCACTTTAGTAATTAGAAATCTGAACATTTTTTTCTGTTGTTGCTTTATTGAGAAGTACCTTCACTACACAGACTATGTAGCAGCTTAGACTGTGGTGAGGTGGGCACATGAGTCCTTGGTTCTGCAGTACTAGAAATACCAAATATGCAGAAAGATGGCAGCTGGGTCCAGGCTCTGTCCATCTCTGGAAAGCAGAGGCACATGACGGTAACCTGGAAAGACGAACAGACAAAGCACATGACCCTGACGGTAATCTGGAAAGATGATCAGAGAAAGCACATAACCCAACATGATGGAAAGGATAAAGAAAGGGATATAAGAGATGTACAAGTGAAGCTGGAAAAATCGCAGCAACCTCCGGAAGAATTACAATGTGCCAGCACTCAGTTAAAAGGAACTTTTTCATTGGATGGTACAGTCTGATCTGTAAATTATTGGGTCAATATTCAAAAGGACATATGTTTAGTGGCCATCATTAAATGCATAAATGTACAAGCAAACCCTGTTTTACTTGTGTGAATTACCCCATGGGTTATGCATATGCAAACATGTGCAGTGACACAAACTCAGCATAGGGTGGAGTTTGGGCAGAAGGTCTGCGGCTTTACTTAGTGGGGTAATTTTGGAAAGACATGTAGGCGCCTATTTTTCAAAAGAGAGCCTGGGTATTGAATGTCTCTAGAAATGGAAATGATTATCCATTTTATTTTTGGCCAGTTTAAAGGTAACTGGCTACAGCGATATTAAGACTTAGCCGGTTATCATTAAACTGGCCAAAGATATCCCACCTTTTCATGCAGCCAAATATGGCCGCTTAGCCGGCTTTAAAAATCAGCAGCCTGCCGGTTATATGGGGCGATATAACCAGCTATCTGCTAGCCAGTAACCGCAGCTCTTCAGTGGAGGATAGCTGGTTATCCTGCACTAAATATCAGCCGATAGCCAGTTAAGTGCTATTTAACCGGTCACCAGCCGTTCTTGACGGTTAAATACCACTGAATATCAGGGGGTTAATCGTTGTTATTGCCATAAGAAGACTGGAGATGAAACGACAGCCTTAGTGAGGGAGTTATCAATGTGGGCTACTGTTGACACAGGTCAATTTACTGTTAGTAACAGTTAGTGGTACAATAACACGTCTTAACAGTAGCCCACACTGATTACTTCCCTCCTTAATGTGAAGTGCTTCAGTCTCTAGTAACTAAAGCCAATATTGTGATATCATAATGCCTCATTCCTCTAATAACAGCCAACCTCATCAGTGATGTCACAATGGCTCCATTGCCCTATACTTGGCTCAGCTCTGATATTGTGATGTCATAATGGCTCATTCCACCAATAAGAGCCAACCTCATCAGTGATGTCACAATGGCTTGATTGTCCTACACTTGGCTCACTTTCATTACATATAGCAGTCATTTCCATTTCTAAAGACATTTCTTTTTTCATTAATTAAGGAAGGAAGTTATCAATGTGGGCTACCATTAAGACAGGTAATTTTACTGTTAACTCAAGTTTATTATTAACCTGGATTCATTGCATAAAATGGGACCTGTGCAAAAATAACACGAGTTAGTGGTAAAATAACACATCTTAATGGTAGCCCATATTGATAACTTCCCTCTCTTACTAAGGTCCAGAAAACCTATAAAACATGATGTTCATACACCAAGACGATCATATTATATTTCCTTATTTCCTTCCTAACTAAAAGTAATTAGTAATTTTTCAACAGAGTTACCTTTACTCATACTCAACAGAGGGAGAGTGTATTGGCCAAGGAACTCATTGGCGATGACCGATGTCTGATGTTCCACAACAAAGCGTATCAGCGCCAGGTCTGGGACTTGGATGCGAAATGTTACCGTTTCATTCCACTGAGGGTTAAAAGCTGAACATTTGAAAAAAGGTAATATTCTTATAAGACACAGGCGTAGAAAGCACAAGTATTGACTTGTTAATATCCTTTCTATTGTTCCCTGCTAAAGGATTCATTACACCTTTAAAATGAATCTCCAGAGCCTCTTTGAGCTTTCTCAATATCCTGGGAGCTCAGAGATGTTCTGGCAGGTCTTCTTAAAGATAACTTTAACATATCCTTAGAGATGGAAGAGGTTCCACGGGATTGGAGAAGAGCAGATGTGATCCCTTCTTCATAAAAACAGTTACAGAGGCAAAGTGGGAAAGTACAGGCTGGCAAGCCTCACTTCGGTGGATGGAAAAGTAATGGTGGTGCTACTGAAGGAAAGGATAGTGAACCTTCTAGAATCTGATAGATTTCTTTTATTGAGTGACCAGAGAACTGGATCAAGGACACACTAGAAGTAATCTACATGGATTTTAGCAAAGCTTTTGACACAGTTCCTCATAAGAAGCTCATGAATAAACTGAGGAGCTGAAGTTAGGACCCAAAGTGGACTGGAAACTGTTCGACTGATAGATGTCAGATTGGTGGGAAATGGAATCCACTTGGAGGAAAGGAAGGCGAATAACGGGGTGTTTCAGATATTGGTACTGGGACCAATTGAATTCAATAATTTGTGAGACACATTGCCGAAGGGTTAGAAGGAAAAGTTTGCCTTTTTGCAGATGCTACTTCCTCCCATTCCATGCGGCAGTTTGGAAGGTGATGGAGCCAGGGGTTTGTGAGTTGCTACCTGTGATCACTAGACGTGAATGTAAAGTGCTTTAATTATTTTTATAAAGTTGTCCAGTACTTGCTGTCTCTTACTCACCATTGTTCTTTTTAGCTCGTATTTGCTGTTTCGCTTGATCTGCTGGTACACCATGAACTTCCACTATAACCAGGGGGTCAGCCATGTTGGCTGAGGAAAGGCTACTGGATTGTAACTGAAAGCCACTAATAATCTGCAAAAAAGAAAAAAAAACTCAGACATTCTGATTTAATAGTCAAAAAGACTCTTCAGTACAAATACTGGACCCCTCTAGCTTCATGTTTAATAGCCAGAAAGTACAGTAATATCAATCCTGCTTTTGATTATGTTTTTTTAAATTCTGTATGGCCTTGCGTCACCATATTTGTTGTCTCATGTTCAATTATACTTCCCAGATAGGGCTTTGAGATCTTCACAAGATATGAGAGTTGAACTCCCTTCTCGTACAACCTGCGGACTGAAGACTACTTTCAACAGGACAATTGTGGGAAAAGGTTCCGAGATTAGGAACTCTCTACCTCTTAATATCAGGCCTATGTCTAACTATATGAGTTTCCAATGATTGGTCAAAACCTGGTTATTTTATAAATATTTTAAATAGGAATTTTAATTTAATGTGACAATTTTTAACTCAATGTTTTTAAAAAACATTTTATCATTTGTGATCATCTGGGACTCCTGGTTAATCAGGTACTAAAATGCCACGCTTAGAATAGATTAAATTATTTCATTAGAATTAACTCCTCACTCAGGACAACCTAGACAGGCTGATTGAGATCCAGTCCTGCCCTGCTGCTTCTGTGAACCTGCAGTCTGGCTCTGCCTAGAAAAATGGGAACCACAGGACCAAACAAGTAAAGTTAGTGGTAATAAAGAGAGGAGAACTCTTGATAGCTTGTCACAGACATATAAAAAGGTCTGACTTCTAATTTGTGATTTAAAAAGGTGAGCATCCCATGCGGACTGTTCTAAGGCACAGGGAAAATGGGGGGAGGGACGTTGATGTAAGGGTATGAAGATGGAAGACAGGGGGCAGATAAATATCTGGATGGCTCGAGGCCCAGGAATTAACATTCTAGACCTGCACAGCTTTATTATAAGGCAGATGTTAATATTGTGGCTTTCATAGAAATGTGGATCTGAGTCCCATGACTGGGTATAATCTTATCCAGTTATTATCTTTGCAGGAAGGACAGGATAAGAAATAAAAAAAAGAAGGAACAGGACTTTACTCAAAATAATATTAATGTAACATAAATGTAGGGAGTACTACCGGGGGGGGGGGGGGGGGAGGAAGCAGTGCAGGTTATCTTGAAAGATGACAATTTCATCTGCAGTGGAGTAACCTAGAGACCACTCCAATAGACAGAAGAGTAGGACAGTAAACTACTCAAAGACATAAGTAAGTAAGACTATAAAAAACCAGGAGGTAAGAGACTTCAATCTGTCAAAAGTTCATTAGAGCATTCCATTTGCAAATCGAGGAGGTTCAACAGGCTCTTGAGTGTAAAAAAAAGAGCAAATGCCAAGTACAGATACAGTTCTTGTAAATCCACTCAACGCACAGAAGACTTCCACCGATAACGAATCGCCATTATTCGTTATTGGTGGAAGTCTGTGCATCGAGTAGATTTACATGAAGTGTATCAGTAGTTGCCGTTTGCTTTTTTCTACAATCAAGGCCGTTGACGCCTGATGAAGGCATTCTGTTGAAACTTGGCCGAGTTGGGTCATTAAATACTAAACCGCATGTTGTAAATCCATGGTTGTCTTCTCCTTCTCTGGATCACCTCTGCTGCTAATTAGAACACACCAGTCACTAACACTTCCACACCCGTTCTCATCCCATGCACAGGGAAATTCCGAACAATTCAAGAACAAACAGGGAAAATACTGCAAAGCATTGTAACACACTCGTGCAGGAGCCTGTTTCCATGCGTGAAGTGTTAAACACACTTTCAGGAAAGGGCCCCCTATATGCATAACTGGCATTCAAGTGTGTTAAAATGTTAACACGGGTTAGTAAATGAGGCACATGGTAAGTACATGTATAAAGTCAAACACATAACAGAAGAGATCCCAGGCAGGTACTAAAAACCTTAATTTGATAGCTTGGACAGATGTATTTGCAGTGTCAGATTCTACGCTATGGCATGATATCTGTCTCGTTCTTGGGTACTTTTTATTTAATGATCTGTTCTATCCTTTTTTGATGTAAGAAATAACCAGGATTAGTGCTGTGTTGACAGGGAATCGCTACAAAGCCAAATCCTCAGAGGCTTTTCATGCAGTTTTTAATGTAAAATGCATTTACAGAACCTTCTAACAGCAGGTAAAGTACATTGCACTCAATAGACTGAGTGATTTCCAGCACATAAACTATGCCAGAGTCGTCTTGGTCATAAAAGCAATTGAAGGAGATGTTTAGACGTGATCTACTCACTCCAGCATGTAGCTCAATTTCAGTCTGGATAAGTTATTAGAATATTAGGCCACATTATCTGGGATTCAGATATAAAACAGCATCATTTCAGATATCCACTTTCCTGATGGGGTTTCTTCAACTGCTGTTTAGTTCTTCTGGGTTGAAGTTGTTCAGTCCAAAGAGAAATTCACTCAGTATCAAACAGGTCACCCGAATCTGCTATTTTTGTGTTTCTTTCTTTCTTTCTTTGTGATTTTTATTTCAGGGTCTCCTTCAACACCTGATCTTTGGATTTTACTCAGGACATATCCCATCCCTGAATTTCCGCTTTAGAACAAGGAAGGAAGACCATAAGGCCCTCATGACCGATACCTGGACCGTTTCCTTTACTTGGCAGTGTGAGTTTGGACTTTTCAATATCAAATTTTGTGTTGCAGTATGTTATATCCTGAAGACACATGGAGACAAACAGCTGAAAACTTAAAATAATACAGGTGATGCTGAGATGACCATTTTCATGAATTGTTAAGTGGACTCCTTGCAGGTTGTGGTACCTTTTAATACATCAGCATAAGAGGTTTGCAGATATGTTTTCAAAAATAGCTCTTTTCCTTTGATGGCCCTGAATGGTAACAGCCCTAAACAAAGTCACCTGCACATAGAGATGGTAACAGCTCCAAACAGCAGTGGTACGACTGTTTCAGTGTCGGTGATCATGGACAGGCTGGAGCATTTTTACTATGGCATCATTGGCATTACCGCTGGAGCATTTTTACTATGGCATCATTGGCATTACCTCAAAGTTTGGTAGTGGGAAGATGGAAATGGGCAGTGGAAGATTTTGACTGTATTTGGGGAAAGATGTGGAAGACAATGGCGTGAAAAGGATTGTGAGAATATGAAAAAAAAGATTAGGATTAGGAGAAGGTGGTTTGGGTGGCATGAGGGATTTTATATGTGCATATTCTCTGCGCATATTCAGCAGATCGCCAAAACCTGTCATTTCTTTATCTACAATATTAGCAAAATTCACCCCTTCGTTTCTGAATACACTGCCAGAACCCTTATCCACACCCTTTCTCACCTCTCGCTTGGACTATTGCAATTTACTTCTCACTGGTCTTCCGCTCAGCCATCTCTCTCCTCTCCAGTCTGTCCAAAATTCTGCGGCACGACTTATTTTCTGCCAGAATCGATATACTCATACTAGCCCACTCCTCAAGTCACTTCACTGGCTCCCTGTCCCCTTCTGCATCTCAGTTTAAACTTCTCGTACTGACCTTTAAGTGCATCCACTCTGCAGCCCCCCATTACCTCTCCGCTCTCATCTCTCCCTACATTCCTCCCCGTGATCTCCACTCACTGGACAAATCTCTCTTGTCGTCCCCCTTCTCCTCCACTGCTAACTCCAGGCTTCGCTCCTTTTCTCTCACAGCACCTTATGCCTGGAATAGACTTCCTGGACCTATACGTCTAGCTCCATCTCTACCTGTTTTCAAATCTATGCTGAAAACCCACCTTTTCACTGCTGCTTTTTAGCTCCCAGCCACTACTCAATTACCCTCCCCTTGTCCCTTCCTTCCTTCTCACTCATTACTTCCCTCACCTGTAACTGTCTTGTCTGTCTGTATTATTTAGATTGTAAGCTCTTTTGAGCAGGGACTGTCTCTTTGTATCAGGCTGAGAAGGCTAGGGCTTTTCAGCTTGGAGAAGAGACGGCTGAGGGGAGATATGATAGAAGTGTATAAAATAATGAGTGGAATGGATCGGGTGGATGTGAAGCGACTGTTCACGCTATCCAAAAATACTAGGACTAGAGGGCATGAGTTGAAGCTACAGTGTGGTAAATTTAAAACAAATCGGAGAAAATTTTTCTTCACCCAACGTGTAATTAGACTCTGGAATTCATTGCCGGAGAACGTGGTACGGGCGGTTAGCTTGACGGAGTTTAAAAAGGGGTTAGATAGATTCCTAAAGGACAAGTCCATAGACCGCTATTAAATGGACTGGAAAAATTCCTCATTTTTAGGTATAACTTGTCTGGAATGTTTTTACGTTTGGGGAGCGTGCCAGGTGCCCTTGACCTGGATTGGCCACTGTCGGTGACAGGATGCTGGGCTAGATGGACCTTTGGTCTTTCCCAGTATGGCACTACTTATGTACTTATGTACTTATGTGTTCAGCGCTGCGTGCGTCTAGTAGCACTATACAAATGCTAATAATAATAATAATGTACCTAAATTGTATGAATCTGAACTGGGCAGACTGAAAGAAAACGGACGATCACTTGAAGTTTCTTCGCGCCATGCAACTTAAGCTAAGTAACAATTTTTATTCTATCTGGTTGTTGGTAGAAAAATAAGTTGGGAATTAAAGGTTTTGAATTTTTGTCTATCCAGCAACTGTTATTAGGAGGTTTTTCTAGACCAGTGATGACTTGTTTGGCCAATCACACATTTAGAAGGCTATAAACTCCAATATTACGGATTAAGCTCTTAATGAGGTCTTTTCCTTCTAATTTAGCTCTGTATTTCCTTCATATATACCATAAAAATTATTAGCCAGGTAGACTTGGGAGATCCTCTGTTCTGGAAATGAGCTATGGGAAATAGATCTACTCTTTGGGATCAGTTGGGTACTTGAGATCCAGACTGACCAGTGTTAAATACATAAGAACAAAATAAAAGCTGTGTTAAGTCAGACTAATATCCAGTGAGCCCAGCATCCTGCCTCTAAGTGGCTGTTCTAAAATAGCCTCTCAGATGCCTTTTGCATGTTCAATTGACACTCAAGCTTTCTGAAATGGCCTAAGTTGCCAAGAAGAAGAGACATTTTTTGTCTAAAAAGCTCAGATCTAAGTACTTTTTTGGATAATTTTTATATTGGGTGTCAAACCCTGTCTACTAGAGCAATGCACCCTGTAAAGCAAGTCATGCGTTCTGTAGCTCACCCGCATTGACAGTGTAACTGGGGCGAAGGAATGTCTTGGGCTATTGGGTTCGAAGTTTGACTTCGAACTTCTCAAGAACTCTGGCTTCAGAAGATAACCACAGCCACCATTGTCCTGAAATTTTCCATTTTGCAGGTCCATAGGTAGTCCTGGAGTCTGAAAATTCAAAGCAACTGCAAGAGAAAGAAAATTTGTTCACATTTCTGATGAAGTAGAATCACATGCCGTAAGGGTAACCGGCTATCCTCACAGTGGTGCATGAATGAACTCCAGCAACTGGGAGCTAACATTTACATTTATGTCCCTTCCCCAAATCACTTGTGACCCCTGCCCCATTCCCCAACTGTTAGTAGGAACTGTAGCTAGTGATGCAGCAGACCAAGTGTTTGTCTGACATGGTCTTCCTGCCATAAGGACCTCACCCCCACCCTATGCAGGTCGCAGCTTAGATCAGCTGCGAATCCTCCAGGGACAGGAAAATACCTAGTGAACTTGTCTGTAACTCGACGTGACCTACTACTGAAAAAAGCATAAGCTGAATCCCTTTTCCCCCCTTTCCCCAATATACAACTTATCCTTTCTCTGGGAGGTATCTTCATTATTTGGTAATATAGACAGAAAATTGTAATTCATGATTCATTTTAGTTCCACCCAGTTATTCATGGAAAAAGTGCAGAGACAGGAGGAAGAACACCCATCTAAAATTCTGAAAAGACCTCAAGACTCACCTCTTCCAGAAAGCCTACCCAGCAGACCCGAACTAATTCATGAACAATGCATCACATTTTTCGATGTAAGAAATGAACAATACCCCTTCCACATAATCCTATTACTTCAAACTGTACGAATTTTACCACTGCAGTTATAATTAAGTGTACTTCTACCCTTATCCTACTCTGTATTGCTCACTAGAAGCTGTAGTCCCATCCCCGGAGACATCAGCCTCATTGGGATTACTTTTCTCTATATGCTACTATATATTCGTCCCAGAGTTGTATTCTCTTTTCCGGAACCTTATCAGCTTCCTTGCACCTACTGTTACTGTATTTTCCACTCTGTATATATTCCCGGAGTTGGTACTCTCCTCTCCGGAACCTGTAAGCCACATTGAGCCTACTGCTATGCGGGAAAATGTGGGCTACAAATGTAATAAATAAATAAAGCGGGAGAGGAGTGAATTTCGATTAATGCAGAAATATAATTTAAGGGAGCTGACCACAGCAGTGGCGTAGCCAAGGTTGGGCCTGGGTGGGCCCAGGTCCACCAACTTTGGGCTCAGGCCCACCCAGTAGCAGCACACCTATGATGTGGCTGGCAGGGATTCCCAAGCCCCACCAGCTGTCCCTCCTGCGTACCTTGTAAACAGCAGATCTTTGCCTGCAGCGAGCAGCAACTGATACATACTGCTCGCACCGGCCCCACAGCCTTCTCTCTCTGATGTATTCCCACCTGTGTGGAAACAGGAAGTTGCATCAGGGAAGGCTGTGGGGGGGCCAACATGAGCAGTGTGTATTAGTTGTTTCTCGCTGCCAGTGAAAATCTTCTATTTAAAAGGCATGCGGGGGAGGGGGGATGTTTGAGAGACCATATGGCATGCAAGCGAGACAGAGACCAAATCACTTGTGGGACAAGGCAGAATTCTTCTGCCCACCCATCTTGGGCCCAGGCCCACCCAAAATTGGGTGTCTGGCTACGCCCCTGCACCACAGTAATCACAGATATAGAGGTCTGGACACTGTGGTAATGGAGAAAAGCACAAGAAATAAAGTGTAAGTGTTGAGGGGTTGTTCTGTGCTATGTGTGGAGAAAGAGAAGATCCTCAGGTACCAACAAGTGCAATCAGAGACCAAGAAATGCTAGCGGAAACTGTCCCAGTTGTGTCTGGTGCCAGCGGCCTGAATAAAAAAATTTCCCACATGTTACCTGAATATATGACATTTTTCAAATTCCACAAGGAGGCTGCTTTCATTGGAACAATCAAACGCAAAGAAGAAGATTAGCAGCAAATCTAACAGACTGAAATTATGTGCCTCATCCCCTGTCCGTCCCTGTCAGAGCAGATTAATTAATGTGGACTGATCGTCTGAACTCCATGACCCCTGCGATAACTGACGGGTGAGACAGACTGCCATCTTGAGTGAGTGAGCAGGATGTAATAGTGATATGAAAGGTTGGTCACAGGTCCAGTTGCTAAATAGCTTATTAACTAAAGGGGTATAAAATAGTGTGATGTGGGTTAACGGCAGGGCTTTTTTTTGAGGGGTACTCGGGGGTACTGAGTACCGGCACCTTTTCCGTTGTCTTCTAAAATTGACCCCTGGAACCCAAGTTTTAATGATAGAATTGATGTTTAGAACCTGAGCTCTGTCTTGTCGTAGATTCTGTGACTGGTTGCAGGGGGCCTGGCTATTATGGGGTGGGACCCTCAGTAATCACCCCACTCCTGAAGGGTGGCCTAGCATTTGAATACCTCTGATGCAGCACTCTCCAACTGAGGTGGAACTGAGGCAAACCAGAAGTTATCCAGGCACTGCCAATATTCAGTGTCAGTCTTTGGGTAAGTAGGAATGGAGATATAGTAGTCCTAACAGTTATCCAGGTAACAATATTTTTAATTATTTATAGCTTTTGCTATTTCACCATTCTGATCATATAAATTCTGGTGGCTGTGGAATCCCGAAAATTCAGTGCCAGTAGCCAGCTTATTCCAGCAGTGAAGATCAGGAACCAATTCGTCTTGTGGCGGTCAGCGTTCAGGACACAGCTTCCACTAGCAAAGAAAGGAAGCTGCAACCCAAGCTCCCCTGAGCCAGCATCATGAAAAGACCCCACCTGATACTAACGCTGCTGGAATAAACGTTACACATTTCTTTTGATGTCTTGAGGTGAGGACGCAACTTCCCATGCAATTATTTAAGTCCCTTTCAGGAAAGGAAGAAAACAGCAGTGAACAAGGGAGAGAAAGGGTAGGGGGGAGAAGAACTCAGATTCATCTGAGTGTCATCCCTGCTCCAGATCAAATTAATTTTGCATTGTATCCTCTTTGTTAATTTATTGGAGCTTTAAACCTCAAGTGAGTCCCTCTGCTCAACTGATGCTCAGTTCTCCAACTGGGTCAGTAGCTGCTTCAGTAACCAGTCCAGGAGCTGCAGGCGATGGTAATAATCATAGACATATTTCTCTAATTCTTGATATACCTCATAGACTGACTCACAGGTCAATGTGGTTTACATAAATTAATACTAAGCATCTGAGTGCCCTTATTGGATGAAGCATGCGGGACCTGTCTCCATCCACTGATCAGCGGGCACAACCCACAAGTTCTGGACTGGTATGGTGAGGATACTAAGGAAATGGGTGCAAACTGTGTGAGTGAAATTTCAATAACACATGTAGATTTGAAAATACAATCCATTAGTGTTACTTACCTCCCCCAATCTAAACATGCTCCTGGGAGCACCTCTTCATGGTCTGGCTAGCGTACACTGCATATACTTTTAGCCATATTGAGAAATGGCAGTTTTCAGACAATTCACATGGGTAAAATGCTTTTTGCATGTGACAATTGCCCCCTCTGTATTTTATAATAAAATTCAATTTGATTTTGAATTCATGTATTTATTTTATATTCACTTTCTTGGCATATCGTAATAAAACTACATAACACTATCAGGAGAAATTAATAATAAAAATGTATTAATTAATAAACTACATCTATCCTGCGCACATTGAACCAAGGAAAAACAGAGAATGATAAAATGGAAAATGAAAGCAAGAAGTCAAGAGCTGTTGCTCATGATTAATTTAATCTCTACAGATGATTTTTCTTAATTTTATATCAGATTGTTATATAGTTCATAGGCAAGAGTAACAGAAGACAAAGTTTATTTTTTATGTCACTTCTGACTTATCCTCTCCAAGTTCTTTAGCAAGCTACAAATTTATTGCTCACTGGTCTTGTGCTGCTACAGGAAATAATAATCCTAGAGACGCCAACAGCACAGCAATATCCCTCCTTAACGGGGCACTTTCATGCTCTAACCACTGTCTACAACTTCCTGTTTGGGTTTGGCACGTACTATAGGGAAACAGACTTGGCCATATGTGCTTTCCAGCTAGGACCGAAAGCAGGAAGCCGCTATAATAATTCAAGCCAGCCCAAATGTTATTTCTGGGAAAAAGCCATGAATATGCTCATTTCGTGTCCCCATCAAGGCAAATCGTTTCAACATTCACATCAAAAGATGATATGTGAGGAACAGGTTTTTTTAAACCCAGAAGTAATACTTACCAGATTTCAACAGGTAAGTGTTCAGCCACTGCGGTCAATGTCCTTTTCAAACACTGACTGACCGTGGCAAATTAATAAAATACCTATTTTCAGCAGCACTATCTGGATTGTGAAGAGTCCTGAATACATGTATGCAGTGAGCAACATCTGAGCTATTTGCATATTGACGACAGCCAGTGAACTTTTCAGATAAAGGTTAGGACAGCTTTTGGGCTGTCTTCAGGTTATTTGGATCATTGTCCTGGTAGTGGCCTGATTTTCACCACTCTGGATAACCCGGTTCTCTGCTCATGCTCTGTCCAAGGCATTCTGTGTCACACGTCTGGAGGGTGAGCCCTTGAACCGTCGCTGATTTCCCAACCCAGAGGTCAGGAGAATCCCGACAGACAGCAGACGAGTCACTCTGGAGTCTAGCGGATGCTGGAACTGAAACACCGGAACTAGATCAGGACACAGAAGCTGCAGACAGGATAACGGAACCAGAGGAGAGAACAGCTGGACCGAAGACTGGACGTTGGAACTGGAAACAGGATACTGGACCCAGAGGTGAGAACTGCAGAAGTGAACACTGGACGCTGGAACTGAAGACAGGATACTGGAACCAGAGGCAGGAATTGCGGAGCTAAGGACTGGGCGGGGTGGGGAGCTGGAGATAAAGCAGGACCAGCAGCTGGAGGTAGGGCAGAGCTGGAAGCTGAAGCCAAAGCAGGCTGGGACCAGGAGCCAGAGATAGAGCAGAGGTGGAAGCAGTAGTCAAGGCACACTTGAAGCTGCACACGAGACGGAGAGGAAAGGCCAGGCAGGGCACAAGAACAGCTGCTGCAAAGGTGCCAAAAGAAGGGTCAAGACTTCTAAAGTAGGCCATGGCATCTGACATCAACAGAGGGTGTTCCTCTGCCCCTCCCCATAGCTAGGCCAAAAGGTGCATCCATCACACACGCCCTAGGAGACCAGCAGCAAGTAAGAAAGAAGCGTCTCTAGCAGCGGGACACCAAGCGCTGCCCTGATGACGTCCCTCCGATGATTGTGGAGCCACCCCGACTCCTCACTGAGGTCCACAGGTGGGTCAGGAGCAGGTCTCAACCCAGGGTCGCGACACTTTGGAAAGATTTTCAGCAGCATTATCTGTGTAGAGCCATGAAAATCCAGAGAGAGCACCAGTTGACAAAAATGTCCAGAAAACCCCTGCTTTTGAGTATCAGGGCCTGTGTTTTTTAGGGGGTTCAAAACTGAGTATGAGGGTGATCAGCTACCAGAAGCAGTACCACCTCTCACTTCATTTCCATATATTTAAGATTAAACAAACCCCAAAAGACTATTTTTTCTTTTCTTTACAAAAAGCAGGATCCAGTTTGCTTTCCGATCCTTTCTCATCTGCAATGTACCTTGGTAATTTGCAGCATGGATCTGACGATCAGATTGAACACGTACTTCGGGAAGGCTGCGTTTCTGAACTAAAATCTCATCTTGTTGGGGGACAGTTGTCAGACGAAGGCCTTAATCTGCCGACTGTTTAAGAGAGTGGATTTCCACTGCAGTAGCTGACCATGAGAAAGTGTTTGAAATAATGAATGCATATGTGTGTGTGTTGTGTGTGTGTGTGTGTGTGTGTGTGTGTCTGCAGAGAAACAGTTTAATGTGTGTGGGTGTGAGATTTTCCTGTGTGTGCTTCTGTATACAGAGAGAGAGAGAGAGGCGAGTACAGAAAGAGCTTCATGGTATCTCTTCTAAAACAGTCTCATACGGACAAATAAAAGTAAAGGACATCTTGCCTTCCAGCTAAAATCAGTTGATGACATTCATAGCCATGCCTTCAGATATTTTTTCTTAAAGATCCGATGGCAAGTGTTTACCAACCACTTTGCTCTCATTTTTAACAATGAAATTTATTGCCAAAGAATGGAAAGCAGAGCTGACAAGAAAGCCCTCAACTGTCTTTTTTAGCAGTCACAGGTTAAGGGAGAGGAGGAAGAGGAACCAACTGTCTGAACTTTGCCCCCTGCCCCCATACACTATCCTCTGCATCCTGCCACATGCCCACGGCACCCTGCCCTTCTGTCTCTTGCAGCCCCAGCTATCCACGTTTCTAGATAATCTATGTCTCTCTGCGATGGACTTGCTCTCAAATTGAGAGTTGGACTGATCAATAAAGGCTCAGAAAGGAACTTTTCTCTTACTTTTGGTTTAGCTTAATTTTCAAAGAATTTAAGATCCTCAATTGTCACAGCTGAAAACTGACTACCACATAAAAAGTGGGAAGGGCCAGGGGAGGGATTAATTTGGCAGAAATAAGTTAGACGCTCAATGCTAATTTTCAGTGCTAGATACTCAGTTTAATCAGTTATATTGGTATCTGATTAATCCTCTGTCTCCACCTTGCCAAGTCAAAAGGTCCCCCCTATGGGCCGGCAACAGCCCTCACTTCCATCTGACTGAATGCAAAATTAAGTGTGGGGCCAATATCTACCCCTCCCCCATTCACCTAAATCAAACATAACCAGTGGCGCCTACTACACCCTCCCACTCAATCAATTTTAAAATAACTTGCAGGCTGGCAGCACCCCATTCCCTATCCTCTACCTGCCCTGACTGAAAAATAGTCCACAGCACACAGAGCCACAAGGATACCCTCCCCCTACTCCCCACAAGTTTCTCAAGCGTAGATAGGAAGAGGACACAAGCTTATCACTCCCAACCTGACAGCGATGACCTAAGCATCCTGACCCTCTGCCTGTATTTATTTGTTGCATTTGTATCCCACATTTTCCCACCTATTTGCAGGCTCAATGTGGCTTACATTATGCCTTAATGGCGATCGCCATTTCCGGAATGAGAAAGACAAAGTGGTATTGCGTTAAAGTTCGTAAGTGACAGAGTAGATTAAGCAGTCAAGTATAGAGAGTTCATTTCCGGAATGAGAAATAAAGTGGTATATAAAGCCTGTCATTTGCGACATACATACCCATTTGACATCCCACATTCCAGAACTCTTGAGGATTGTAATTGGAAGAAGTCGTCCTAGTTCCTTTAGGATAAATTCTTGTAATGAATCTCACAGTGTGGCCAAGAAAATCCTGAGCTAGAGAAAGGAAAACCAGATCATATTAACAAAAGAGAAATCACAGATCCGGAAGGCTTCCAGCTGAAATCCCGGATGCTTCTCCGATTTGAGAATACCTGCCTATCCCCCACCCCAATTCTCTTAACCACAGGACCTGCCCTTGGCTATGGTCCATGTAACAAAGCTTTATCTGAAAGCCTCCACCTAAGGGTACTAAATCCAGCCCCTTGGTGACGCCCTGCTTGATGACCTGCAACTTAGATCTTTCATTCAGCCACTTGGCCAACCCACAAGTGCAGTTCTTTGGCACATGAGTATAACTGAAATATTTCAAAGTTACCCCTGGCTAGTAAAAGTGTGAATACACACTCTCTTCTGAATTCTCTTCCCCCGTATTTGTTAGACCTTTATATTCCCTTGATACTGTTTTTCCCCCTCCCAATTCCCCACTGTTATACTCTGTTGTTCTATCCCATATGACATCCTGAATTTACTCTGTCTTCCCATAACTTTTCACAATGTAACCCATAATCTTACTGCAACTGATTGTATTTCCATCACTCATAATGTATTGTAAGCCACACTGAGCCCGCAAATAGGTGGGAAAATGTGGGATACAAATGCAAATAAATAAATAAATAAATAAATAAATATTTAAAAGTAAAAGAAACATTCTGGGAATTCAGTGCTCTTGTTTCATGATGATTTATGTGCTTTCGCTGCTTGCACCTTGCTAAAAAAAAATCCAGCACATCTCTGCACAGCCTCTACAATTCATCAAGTACTAGCGGAAAACACTTTCTAATAAATAGTTTCATAAATGAAATCCAAAATGTTGAAATTGATTTTCTACCTTCTGAGGAGCTTCAGTGCACTGCTGTGAAATGAGAGTGAAGAAGGGGGAAATACCTGACTGTCTCGCAAACTTTTGAGCACGAGTCTCCCCAATCGAGTTATTCTCGTAAGCCTTCTGATTCTGCTTTGAATGTTCAAAGCTTTTAAATTTCTCCGCTTTTGTGTAGATAACAAGCTTCGAGAGCTCAAGGGCCACCTTTACCTTGACCTGCAAACAGAAAAAAGTTCTGAGCACCAGGAGGAACTCAACCATGCCTCAACCATGCCAGGCACTGCAGGAGACAATGGACAGTACCAACACTGTTCTCGCTTTCCAAAAATACTAGGACTAGGGGGCATGCGATGAAACTACAGTGTAGTAAATTTAAAACAAACAGGAGAAAATATTTCTTCATCCAACGCATAATTAAACTCTGGAATTTGCCAGAGAACGTGGTGAAGGTGGTTAGCTTGGCAGAGTTTAAAAAGGGGTTAGACGGTTTCCTAAAGGACAAGTCCATAAACCACTACTAAATGGACTTGGGAAAAATCCACAATTCCAGGAATAACATGTATAGAATGTTTGTACGTTTGGGAAGCTCGCCAGGTGCCCTTGGCCTGGATTGGCCACTGTCGTGGACAGGATGCTGGGCTCGATGGACCCTTGGTCTTTTCCCAGTATGGCATTACTTATGTACTTATGTACTAACACTGCTAATGGGACCTTTTACTAAACCACGTTAAGCATTTAGCATATAGTAAACTGCTTAGTAATTGCAAAAGCAGAGCCGCGTTAAGAGTTTCACAATAATTTAGCAGTTACCAAGCAGTAAATGGCATGTTAAGTGCTTTTTGTGTCCGGGGGTGTGGTCAGAGAGTGGCCGTGGAAGTATTACCCCCCCCCCCCCCCTCCTGTTTACTAAGTTGCGCTAGCAGCTGCCGTGAGGTTAGGCAGCAGCTCAATCTTCGAAAAGGTCTTTTTCAAGACCAAAATCCAACCTACAAGAGACTTTATTCTGTGTGTTTTGTCCACTAACGTTTTGAGACAAAGCATCCAGACTCCTGAGGAAGGCACTTGTAGAGTCTTCTTTCAATAAAACCATACTTTATACATTGGACGCCTTGGGTCTGCTTCTTGAAGTTATAGAATTGCCATGCAAGTGGCCCAAAAGTCATGCATGAGGGGAATTTTTTGCAATCTCAAGGAGTGCCCTTATCGCTACTTGTATGTTAAAATTGCTTTGACTAAATGTTGAATATTGAGTGAAGTTCATAATTCTTATGGTAGGTTTTAAAACTTTGCATGGGTGAATGTTGCAGTGATACACTCCAACCAGAGCTTTAGGGATTGCTTCAGGTTCCCTCATTGAAGGCTACATATAAAGTCAAGTCTCATCTACCTGCTTTTTCTGTCCTCTGGAATGTCTTCTGCTGGATTTGTGACAGGAAACTTGTGACAGATACATTCTTTGAGGATGTTTGTTGTAATTATTTCATCTGAATGTGTGTTTTAATTATTTCTTAAGTTTATTTGAAGGATGCTTAGAAAATTGTTTGTTAGTGGGTTTCTCATTTTACCTTGGGTTCTTTGTCTTTACATTTACTGGACTTGGACTTCTGGAATGGTGAGAGCTTTTTGGACCTTTTGGAACATTTTGCTTGTGGTTCTTCCTCCTCAGGCTCTTCTTCCTCCTCCTCCTCCTCCTCCTCTTCCTCATCAGAATCACCCACCTCCTCCTGTTTTGCAGTACTGCTTTCTGGATCAGTGCTCTCAAGACCTCCGATTTTCTTATTTTTGATCAAGATTTTGAACTTTAATTGCTGTAAAAATAGGACATGTAAGAGCACAGGAGTGTCTGAGATTGATCAGAACGAAGCCACCACCACTGATCAATCTGATACACCCAACAGCAAACACAGGGGCCCTTTTATTAAGCTGTGAAAGACTCTACACGCGCCCAATGCACGCCAAATTGGAGTTACCACCTGGCTACCGCATGACCCTTGCAGTAATTTCATTTTGGGCACACATCCAATACGCACGGCCAAAAAAAATCATTTTTATTTTTGGACGCACATATCGGACACGCGGCAAGTGGCATTTGCCATGTCTAGGTCATTACCGCCCAGTTACCGCATGAGACTTTACCACTAGGTCAATGGCTGGTGGTAAGGTCACAGACCCAAAATGGACAAGCACCAATTTTGATTTTGCCGCACATCCATTTTCGGCAAAAAATTTTAAAAAGGGCTTTTTTACAGGCGCACTGAAAAATGGATCGGCGCATGCCCAAAACCCATGCCTACCACAAGCCATTTTTCAGCGCACCTTAGTAAAAGGACTCCACAAGCTACTACGAATACTACTACTACTAATAGCATTTTTATAGCGCTACCAGACGCACGCAGTGCTGAACATTTGACATAGAGAGACAGTCCCTGCTCAAAGAGCTTACAATCTAGGTAAAACAGACAGACAAGACATTACGGGCAAGGGAATTACAGGGTAAAGAGGAACAGGGGAGGAGGAGGGCAAATGAGTAGCGGTTAGGAGCCAAAGGCAATAGTGAAAAGGTGAGCTTTCAGCATAGATTTAAAAACAGGTAGAGATGGAGCTAGACATATGGGTTCGAGAAGACGGTTCCAGGCATAAGGTGCAGCAAGATAAAAGGAACAAAGTCTGGAGTTAGCGGTGGAGGAGAAGGGGGACAACAAGAGAGATTTGTTCAGAGAGCGGAGTTCACGGGGAGGAATGTAGGGAGAGATGAGAGAGGAGAGGTAATGAGGGGTCATAGAGTGGATGAATTTAAAGGTCAGTAAGAGAAGTTTGAATTGTATATGGAAGCGGACAGGGAGCCAGTGAAGAGACTTGAGAAGTGGGCTAGTGTGGGCATAATGATTCTGGCGGAAAATAAGAATAATGCAGATTAACTCAAAGGAACTGTAACAACCATCCGTAATCACAGACAACCATTAGGCTAGTGGAGATATGTATTAAAAAAGGTTCACATGCACATTTTGGGAAGTGATTAACCATGAGAGAAATGGGGCCTGGGTGTTTGGCTTTAGTATTGGTTTTGTAAGAAACAGAGTCAAAAATGGCAAGGTTTGAAATGGCCAATGGTAGAGGTCATATCTGTGATGAATTTTGAGCCTGTTCGTGACAGACATGGAAAGTGATGGGGGGGGGGGGGGGCTTGAAAAATCAATGGGGAGAGGAGAGGTGGAGTTGGGTTGCACATGGACATCCACCAAACTGGGCAGATCTCAACTGGGTAGACTGGATGGGCAGTTTTGGTGTTATGCCTGTTCTACGGCTGGTGAAAGTGCTCAGGCCTAAATGACAGACATGTATTTTCGCTGTTATGCTAGTGTTTCTGCGTTTCTTCATACTTACAGGTGCCCAGTTACAGAACTGCATAACTTCAGCTACTAAAATTCACACAGATGAGAAGGATGTAAAAAAAAGAACACATTAGATAGCTAGGCCTCATAGAATGAAATGGGCCTGGGAAATGGCCTTTGGCTAACACAGCTTTAGAGACGGTCATCCATGGACAGTGTCATAAGCATGAGGGTTATCCTGTCATTTAAGAACGGGCTACACATGTTTCAAGGGACATCGTAGGTGGTGGTGATTCAACCATTGTTGGTGAGACAATACATTTCCCAAAGGCTTACACTATAATTAGTGCAGAGCACGTGGGAGGGAGGGAGGGAGGGAGCGAGCAAAGTTGGTGGGGAGGGCAAGACAACTTCATTGCACATGGTTTGAAAATGTGGCTTTGCAGAGCAGATGAGAGTTTGAGCTCTGGCTCTCTGTGAATGCCGTTACAATCAAGTTAATGTTTGCAGCCTAGACTATCATTATTAGGTGGTATTTCTGTTTGACAGCATAATTAGATCAAAATACTCCATTAAGAAGCAAAGAGAATGAATACAGCCAAGGTTCCAGTGGGGAAAGATAAATCTCTTTCTGCATGTCCAAGAAAAGCTCAATAGCTAATGTACAATTTATAAAACATGAAACACAGCCATTGGAACACAATATAGCTGTGGTATAATTACAAAAACCATCCCTACGTATGTCCTATGATTCATATAAGATTGGAAATATGGCGAGTTCAAACGTAAAAAAGCCGTTTTAAGTTCCATCCTTTCCACTCTTTGAAAAGAAAGAAATGATCAATGAAAAATTAAAAATGTAGGCAAAATGCCCAGAGTGGAGATTAACGGTGCAATCCTCCCCCTCCACCGTGAGAAAATTCCCTGTGGTAACCCCGGACCTGCATCACACGGAAAGCAATGGCTCTCGCCAATCTGCAGCAGGGGCTACAGCAGCAATGGCCATAAATCATTAAAATGTATGAAACAGAGGACACTGTTTGTAATTTAGAAAGTCAAATCTTGAACCATCTAGTTGAGTTGCATGTCTTCCATCCCAAATGCTGCTTCAGATAAGGTGGAGCTGGATTGAACCAGATCCATATTCCATTAAATCTAAAATGTTTCTGTCCGGGAAGGCGGAGGGGGGTAGTCTTGTGCATACCATGACAGTAACGAACCTCACCCTCACTCCTAAATAATCTCAGTCTCTCATCAAATTTACTGCTAACACTCGCCATAGTATTGTGTCATGCCTTCTGGAGTTCGTAGCATGTAATGATATAACCAGTCTATCCAGATGTGCTTGGAGCTTACTTTTAATTAGGCCTGTGGGAACCAATACAATGGGAAATATTTCTGTATCTTTTACTTGAGGATCGTCTCTCTTGTCACATGAATCACAGAATAATTACTTGACACTGACACATCTAGATCTCCTTTTCCTCTCTTTGTACAGAAACTCTCAGCTGTTTTGGGATGTTCTCACATACTTATTTACTTTGATCTTTCAAATTAGAAATCTTAAATTGGCATCAGTTGCTTTTTGCAATTTTCCCTGTACAGCTTTTAATGGCTTTTCTCAGATTTGCAATGTGCTTTCTCAAAACAGTTTGCAAATTTTTACTGAGAACTTCTACATATTGCCACTGCCAAAAGCTCCCCCCACCCTCCACCCCTTGGGTTCAGCCATCATGAATTTAAGGGAATCCTGGCACTCCGAATCTTCCAAGCTGTGTGCAGCCAATGTACTTAGCGAAGAAGAATTTTTAAAAATCCACAAAGGAATAGTTCTTATACACTGCAAACATGAAGGGAAGGCCTGTCAATAAGTAAAGCTGACGTTAGGCCTCAGAGGATGAGTCCCTCAGGCCTGGGCATGCTGCCAAGGGGAGGGAAGATGGCAGAGATCACTGGTGAGAAAAGGGAGAAAGCAAAAAGACCTAAGAATAAGGCTGGAAGAGGCTTCACTAGCGCTAAGAAACAGGCATGCTGACATTTTGAGAAGCCTGTTCAGAGTCACAGCTTGTCTGAACATTATGGACACTGTGGCCTTCTTTAACACACAGTATGCTGACAGCTTTTAAATGTGCTATGAAATGCTACTTCCAAGCAGCAGTACGTGCTGAACTCATACATTCAAATCCAGGCAGCAGCCGTACAGAGGACTTTCTCTCCTTTGGTCTCTGTGGGTCCTTCGGGGCTTGATCACTTCACCGAATCTGTCATCAGGTCACTTCACTATTTTGCAGGGGACCTCGCTCCAGACAGTGTTGGGTCGTTCCATGGCAGCAGGACCGTCGAGAGACTGAGCTGAGCCTGGGGCAAGGCCTCCACCAGCCCCCCCCCCCCAAGATCATCGCCGCTGCCGCCCCCCACCCCAGGATCGTCATCATCGCCGCTGCTGCCCCCCGATCACTGCTGCTGCTGCCACCGCCGCCCTATCCTCCCCACCGTAACTGTTAAGTACCTTGGCTGGTGGGGATCCCAAGACCCCGCCAGCAGAAAAGTATGTCCTTCCTTCTGCCACGTGGCCTTCACCTGCGGCTGCTTTTTCTCTCAGGTCTTGGCCTGAGGGAAAGGCGATGCGGCAGACTGTGAAGAAGAGCAGCCAGCTGTGTCTGTTTCTCCAGGTCCTCCCCAGCCTCCAAGGGGGGTCCAGGGCCAGAGTTTTCTCCCTCCTGCTCCTTTCGGGACATGATTGCCCAGGTCCCGGCAGGAGCAAGAGAGAGAGAGAGAGAGAGAGACCTCAGCGCTGGGCCCCCTTTGGAGGCCTGGGGATTTTTGCCCCCCCCCCCCCCCTCTCGGTGGCCCTGAACGGCAGAGCCGTAAGTTATCTGATACCTTGATAACTATCGAAATAAGTTAGGACAGCTAATACTCAGGTCTGGCTTAACAATGTACATCCAGATATAAATGTAACCTGCACAGTCATAGTGTTTAAGTATCATGGGTGTGATTTATAATACTGTTTTCTCCACCCATCCTGTTAGAATCCTATCAATGAAATGCTTTGATGTCCCCATGCATACCCCCACCCTCCCACTCTGTCAGACTGTCAAAGTAATGCTTTGATGTTTCTCTTATATATACTATCTGCTACCACATTTGCTTATTTCCAATCTGATGAAGAACCTTCGAAAGCTAATCAAGAAATGTATTAAGTTATGTCCAATAAAAAAAAAGGTATCATCTTATTCTCTTTTCCATGTTTTATTTTGTTTGATTTCTATTGATAACCTTACCTATCCACACCTATCCTGTTAGAATATCAGTGATATGCTTTGATGTCCCCATGCATACCTCCGACCCACCCCCATCCTCCCACCCTGTCAGACTGTCATAGTAATGCTTGAATGTTTTCACTTATATACACTGTCAGTTAGCACATTTGCTTATTTCCGATCTGACGAAGAAGGGCAACCTTCGAAAGCTAATCAAGAAATGTATTAAGTTATGTCCAATATAAAAAAGGTATCATCTTATTTTCTTTTCCATGTTTTATTTTGTTTGATTTCTATTGATAACCTCCACACAATCAAAACTCCAGGGTGGTGGGGGGGGGGGGGGGGGTGAAGAATGAGTTTCATTAGACCTCAGCAGTGTATTTTCTCCTGCAGATGTAGCTGTGAGCTTCTGCTTGGTGGTGAAGCAAAGCAGCGATGTCACCATCCCCCATCCAATCGTGGGACCTGAGAGAGATACTGACTTTGGGGACCACCCTGCCTCTGTCAACACAGAAACAACAGTTCCAGCAGGAGCAGACGACCTTCTCCCAGATAAACAATACTTGCTTTCTGCTTGGGTTTATGAGTTATTGTCTAGCCAGCATGGAAAAACAAGCTTGAAAACGGAACATAACAGTTTCTTGTGAAAATAAATTACGCTGTCTAGCAAGAGTCAAGGTTAACAGGCCCATGCAATAAAGCACATGAAAGTCCTTTGAGGCACAGTAAAAAACAGTGAGATATGGAGAAAGTCCTGGTGCTTGTTTTAAAGTGGTCCAGAAAGATGTTTGCATAAACCAGAGAGGCCACACTTGTAAATGAGTATCAACATAATCAACAAGCCCAGCTTTGGCTTGCATACTCATCACGGATGCTATTTAGTGAATGCTTGCTGGCAACCTGATTTTTAATGTCTGTATCCGGCCTTGAAGAGGAATTTCTCCAGAGGACATCAGGGAAAAATGCAGCCATGAAGGATGGTGACTTCATCCGGTGACAGCAGCCACACGGACTCTACCTCAATAATTAATTATGAAGCTTCATCCCCCTTGTGCACCAGCAACCCAACATCAACAACAGCCTTCCCAGTAGCACTCTTTTGTATCCAACTGCTGCAGTTGGATGTATTTTTCACACTCCCTAAACAGAAAGGAAAGGAAATAGCCCTGTAATGAAAAAAGGAAGCCTATGGAGGTCAGCATCTGTGATATTCCTGATGGGCCCACAGGAGGCCTGAGTGAGATAATTCCTACCTGGTGGGATTATTTCCAATACTAAAGCCTCTCGTTGCATGCAACAAAAGCAGCTACCTCCACAATTCCAGCTTCCACCCTTCACATACAAAAATGTCTATTGTACACAGCCAAGCCGCCCAAAACCTTCATATACGCTCTGACCTAAGAAACAGAATTAAACACCTCAAAATCCTGGTTGAATCCTTCAAACCTACAACCTCAAAGTAATCTCCAAGAAGACTGCCTCTTCCCTTTAAAAAACCCAGGGAAAACCGATTTCAGTGCAAAGGAAAGAAAATATCAGATACAGTCTCCCATGTAGTAACATACAATCCTGAACTGGTAAAAATTAGAAGAATCATTAAAAAAATGGATAACATTATTAACAAATGGGAAATAGGACTTGATACACTGCCTTTCTGAGGTTTTTTTTTTTTTTTTTTTGCAACTACATTCAAAGCGGTTTACATATATTCAGGTACTTATTTTGTACCAGGGTCAATATAGGGTTAAGTGACTTGCCCAGAGTCACAAGGAGCTGCAGTGGGAATCCAACTCAGTTCCCTAGGATCAAAGTCCACTGCACTAACCACTAGGCTACTCCTCCACTCATTCCACCAATAAGAGCCAACCTCATCAGTGATGTCAGAATGGCTTGATTGCCCAATACATTCCCCAGGATCAAAGTCCACTGCACTAACCACTAGGCTACTCCTCCACTCATTCCACCAATAAGAGCCAACCTCATCAGTGATGTCACAATGGCTTGATTGCCCAATACTTGGCTCACTTCTGATATTGTGATGTCATAAGGGAAAGGGGGAAAGGGAAATGGGACTTGATACACTGCCTTTCTGAGGTTTTTGCATCTACATTCAAAGCGGTTTACATATATACAGGTACTTATTTTGTACCAGGGGCAATGGAGGGTTAAGTGACTTTCCCAGGGTCACAAGGAACTGCAGTGATGTCACAATGGCTTGATTGCCCAATACAGTTCCCCAGGATCAAAGTCCACTGCACTAACCACTAGACTACTCCTCCGCTCACATTACTTAGGGGGAGGTAATTTCCCTGAGGAACTTGGGAAAATAGTTCTAACTCCAATTCCAAAATCAAATGGTTCATCTAACTTTTGTCCTGTTACTAGTATCCCTTGGCTCACTAAATTAATAGAATCTATAGTTGCATCACAATTAATGTCCTGCTGGTGACATTTGGTCACTGAAGTTAAGACCTTATTAAGTCAAAATATTCCATCTGTCCTGATGCAATATGGATTCAGTCCCACGCCGAGAGACTGATCCGGACCCAGGGCAAGGCCGCCCCCAGGGCCCCCGCCGCAGTCCCCAATCTCCATCTGCCCAACCCCGGCCCCATCGACAGCCCCCCTCCGTCTGCCACCGGGCCCCCTGCATTCAAATTGGCAGCACCTCACCTCTGTGTGTAAGCGACAGATCGCCTTCCTTCGGGCTCTCCCTCACTGTGCCCCGCCCTCGCGGAAACAGGAAGTTACATCAGACGAGGGCGGGACACAGTGAGGAAGGAAGGCAATCTGCCGCTTTCACACAGAGGTGAATTGAATGCAGGGGGCAGGGTGGCAGACGGAGGGGGGCTGTCGATGGAGCCGAAGGCGGGCAGGTGAGACCAGTGACTGTGGTGCCGGCGGCCTGGGAGCAGGAGAAGGAGAGAGATCCTGGCACCAGACCCCCCCTTGGAGGCCCGGGCCTGGGGAATTTTGTCCCCCCTGCCCCCCCCCCCCCTCTCGGTGGCCCTGCTCGAGGCATGCCTAGTCCCATCAAGTTTTCAGGATATCCACAATGAATATTCATGAGCTAGATCTGCATACAATTGAAACAGTACATGCAGATCTATCTCATGCATATTCATTGTGGATATCCTGAAAACCTGATGGGACTAAGTGTGCCCCGAGGGCTCCTGTGCAAATGGGACAATTAGTGCATGGTCATTATTGCAAAAAGGGAAAATGCAGCCATTTTACAGCTATGCTAAAAGTGGCCTCAGCACATGGGAAACCCCTGAGCTAGTCATAGTGCAGCATAGTAAAAGCGCCCCTTAGGGTCTGCTGAAATGAGGCCACAGTGTGTGCATGCAAAACACATATTGAGCAGATTCCAGGCCTCATCTGCATTCCCAGCATCAATTGATCTTCACTCGTTAACCAGAGGATCAAAATCTATGGCTGTTCCATCTTGTCTAAAAGTTATTTCCAGAACATACTGCTGAAACCTCTTCTTCACTGCATCCTTATCATTCTCCAGCACACTGAAAAGATGGATGGCTATTAGATACACAGGAGTCGGATAAAGGACACACCTTCGCAGCTGAGTGCTGCCTCCAAATTCATCATTACCTTCTACATCTCACTTGCCAATCAAGGACAATTCCTAGTCCACATTTCTCAAAATCTCAACCCCACTTTTGATCTCTGAGTTGGAAGTCTCCACTAATAAATGAGATTTTCTGTCAATTTTTAAATCCATAGGCATTTCAAAAGAGCAAAAGTCTACCTACCTACCTGTCCGTTCAGTTTTCCCAGGACCTGCACTTAAACATTTGCCAAAATCTACTATCTGCCTGACCAGTATCCAAACATTTGGATAATAAATCTAAAGTCTGGCCTGTGCATAGAAAAAGAGTCTCTTTCAATTGAAAGGAAGCTCTGGAATGAAGGGCAAAGACTCAGAAGTACCCAGAGGAATTACTTTGCCACGGGAAGGGTGGTGAATTCATGGAATGGCCTCCTGGTGCAAGTGGTGGCAACGAGAACAATATCTGAATTCAAGAGAGCTTGGGACAGCTACATAGGATCTCTAAGGGAGTGACAGAGAAAAATGTAGGCAGATAAAAGACCATATAGCCTATCCAGTCTCCCATCAAAATGACCACACCAGTTGATAGCAGTAGAGACAGGTCTTTAAAAAATCAGATTTGAAAATCTGGAGCAAACATACCACCAGGCACAGATCCTAAACTACTAGATAATTATATTATACCAAGCAGCTATGCTTAGTCTAGAAGAGCAGCATATCAGATCCAGACTATGCCTGGCCACCATTCATCGGGAAAATGGCACGAGATTGCTTCAGACTGGAGAGCGTGGGTATCATATTATCCTGGGGGTAATTCTATAAAATGCACACTGACATTCCTGCACCAGGTCGCATGCATAAACGTTCAGAACATTAGCATATATGCAGCTATCTTCACACATGCCTATGCACTATTGTCTAAAAATGCACATCTTAAATAACACGGATTTTAATGCACATGGGTGCACTCTGGGCAGGGAGCACGGAATAAATTTATGCACATAAGAATAGAATAATAAATTAAGTGCATTGTTACCAGTATTTAGGACAGACATTTACACCAGTTCACTTGGAAGCAACCCAAGCCTGGAGTTTGTTTTGTCACAGTGGAGCCCCCCTTGTGGATGTGGGTGCTGCTTTTCTAGACTTACCCAATTGGATGTCTGCTCATGTTGTCCATTAGATTGTAAGCTCCTTTGAGCAGGGACTGTCCTTCTTTGTTAAACTGTGCAGCGCTGCGTAACCTTAGTAGCACTTGTAGTAGTAGTAGTCTAGTGGCTACAGTACAGTGGAGCCCCTTGTGGATGTGGGTGCTGCTTTTCCCAAAGTAGATTGTAAATCTTTGTACTTATAATGGGTTCTGTTAAACCGGCGTGAAATCTCAAGCAATGACTACAAACTGAAAACCAACTTACATTTCCCAAGAAGCAATATATAGCCTGGTTACCTCTGGGGAAGGCAGAACTCCAGAGAATGGGTTGCTGAGGGTGGAGGTTAACAATTTGTCACCCAAAATAGTTGTTAAGTATTGTGCCATGACTTGCTGCTGCTTAGGAGAGCAGTGATTTTCCAAAGACAGTACCACAGGGTAATCCGAGACCTAGATATGCAATTACAGAAGAAAAAAGTCATTAGGTATTAGAAGAATCATTTGGGTAACATCAGTTGTAATCAAAACACTGCAGTGATGCTACTTATGATTGAAAACAGAGCAAAAGAGAATTAGACATACTTATTCTGTCAGAAGCACAGAGACACTTTAGCTAGAAAATCTATTCTATATCCCCGATGAAAACTAATGCACGTGGGCAGTGGTGCACAATTTCTTACACGGATTCTGGAGCCAGGTCATCGGCTTTAGATGAGGTTTTTCTAGTGTATTGGTAGCAGGCAGAAAGCATGCTTGCATCCCATGCAGAAAACAAAGTAAAAAGAGATCAATAGGAGATTAGTAGGATGGTGACGTACCCTGGACACAACACAGTTCATCAAGTTCAGGTCTGTTGTCCCTAACAGAAAGCAAAAGCAAGGGGGGTTGGCTTAAGGGCTTCCTTAAACCCCAGCCACATACCAATAAAGTGAGAATAGAACCTATGCATGAAAACCTGTCCATGTTTGGGCCCATATGATGCCAGTTTGTCTGTTCAAGCCAGAAACAGAAAATGGAACCAGAGTTTAACCAAGTTTATCCATCGTGGTAACACCAAGCCACCGATTCTTGTTCTCGAGGGACCAGCACTAGTTAGTCTCATGGAATAATCAGGATGCAGATCCCTAAAGATTAAGATGCTCCAGTACTAAGTAGACATAGACGGGATATGAGACAGAAATGATGGACCATGTATATGAAACTCCCAGAGCAGAAAGGGTTAATACATGTAGTGTGCAATAAAGAATGGGGAAAGGGATTGGAGGAGGAGAACCTGGGATAGAGGAAAGAGACACTTGATGGGGAAGAATAGGTAGATGAGAACCACAGAGCAGAGGAAAGAGAGAAAAAATGATGGACACCCTTGGAAGAGAACTTCTGGATGGGAGACACTCTGGAAAACAAGGTAAATGAGAGACACCTCTAGTGAATGGGAGACACTCTAAAAAATGAGGTAAATGAGAGACACCCTAGGAAGAAAATAGCTGGATGGGCGATAAGGCTCAGAAGAACCAGAGATACCATGGAGAGAGAACAGGTGGATCGGAGACAAGGAACAGAGGAAAGAGAGACATCATAGAATGAGAGACAGAGCAGAGGAATGGGAGACATGATTATGTTCTCTGATTAGAATTTAGCTTATTCCAAATTCAACTTCTTTTGAATATTCCTGAGTTAGGTTTGCATGCAGTAGACACAGTGCATGCAAATCTAACTCATGAATATTCATTGTGGGTATCCTGGAAACCTGACTGGCTGGGATCCCCCCAGGACAGGTTTGGGAACCACTGTTTTAAGGAATTTCTCAATACCTTCTTCAGATTTGTTATTGCTTTATATACATACCACAAATGCATATTTTTCAATCACTTCAATAACCGTCTTAAAGAGAAGTTTGCTGGTTAACGTGTAGCCATGGTAGACAATTGGTTCCTCCTCTGGTCCATCCCAACAATCAATTTCTAAGCAACGGCATCCTTTGAAAAGAGCACTGGAACATACCAAGAGGAAATCAGTTTATTAGTGGAAACATTCCAAGATGGAATTAGCGTAATGGTGAATAAAGCATTACAATATAACAAGAGGAAATTGATCTAATAGTGAAAAAACATTACAATATCAAGAATAAACTGGTTTGATAGTGAAAAGATCAGTACAACATACCAAGATGAAATTGGTTTAATAGTGAATAAAGCACTACAACATAGCAAGAGAACATCAGTTTAATAGTGAAAACATTCCAAGATGGAATTAGCGTAATGGTGAATAAAGCATTACAATATACCAAGAGGAAATTGATCTAATAGTGAAAAAACATTACAATATCAAGAATAAACTGGTTTGATAGTGAAAAGATCAGTACAACATATCAAGATGAAATTAGTTTCATAGTGAAAAGCACAAGTAAGTATCAGAAAAAAAGCAATACAACATACTGAGAGAAAATTGGTTTCAGAGTAAAAAAAAAAAAAAGTACAACCACACACTGAGAAGAAACTGGTTTCATAGTGAAAAGAACAGTGCCACATACCATGAGGAAACTGATTTCACTGTGAAAAAAGTACAACTATGTATCAAGAACAAATTGCTGTAGTAGTGAAAAAAGCACTACAGATATAGATACCAAAGGGAAATGACTGGAAATCTAGTTCTTTCATATCATATGGCACGGAACGATGGCTCACAACACTGTGGTTTCCATAATTACCACAAGAAATATGTATGAGGTTTGTTTTTAAAATGTAGCTCAGGGCAAGCTGCATTCAGGCACAGTTTGTATTTTCTCCATCCCCAGAGGGCTCATTACCTAAGGTTGTATTGGAGGCAATCAAGGGTTAAGTGACGTCTAAAGTCACAAGGAGCAGCAGTGGCATTTGAACCCTTTAATAGTGAAAAAAGCACTACAACATAGCATGAAGGTTCTCAGCAGCTGCTGTAAGAATTATTCGTCTCTTCTCCTCATATCCTGATCTCTGAACTTATGCAAATCCTTGGCAGACCAGTTAGGTGTCTTTGTAGGACAGCAGTTGGGAAGCTGTGGTCTACTGAGGACACACCTCTGTCCAATTATAGAGAGCTATTCTCCGAAGGAAGGGAGCTGTGCCTACAGGGAGCCTCTTTCCTTCATAGAACACTAGTATATGTGCAGGTATGAATTTAGCAGCAGCCATACAGCTTGTGTAAACATACACTGAGACTCTGGGGATACTTCTAGTATTCTATAGGTTACATGCATATGTGTTTGCCCACCTGTGAGGTAAGATATAGGTAGACTTTCAGAATAGTGCGCAGCCAGGCTCAGTGCACACGTGTTCACATATGCATGGAAGTCGTGTACATCTGCCCTAACCCCACCCCTGGCCCCGCCCCATCCACACAGTCACCTTGATCCCCCAAGAAAGCCAGATTCTATAAGCACAGAAAATACTGGTAAAAGTAGCAAATGCATTTTCTTCCATAGTCTAAATACAAAATTATAAAAGACGTATGTTTCCAAAAAAAGCAAACAACCATGAGCAGCTCTCCATCCCCTTCTATCCATGTGCTGCATTTCCTCTTTTTCTCTTCCCTCCCCTCCCCTCCATGTACAGCATGTCCCCCTCTCCTCTCTCTTCCCTCCCATCCACAAGCAGCTGCCCCCTTCTCTCCCTCCCTTCCCATCCCCTCCCAGGCCTACCTTGCAGTCCTGGTGGTCTAGTTGCCTCTTCAGGGCAGGAAAGAACCACACTCTTTTCTGCCCATTGCTGCTGACTACCCCGTTGCCACTGCTTCTTTAAAATGGCTGCTGAGACTTCATGCGATGGTCTTGCAAGACTTCCGCAAAGTCTCACAAGGCCTCCACTAGAAGTCTCGGCAGCCATTTTTAAGAAGCACTGAAGAGGCCAGTAGACCACCAGGGTACGCTACGGTAGGATGGGAAGGGGGAGAAGGCAAGCCCATCCATCCACACGCTTGCATGCCTACCTACCAACCCATCAGCCAACCATCCCAGAAACCTGGACAAAAGGGCTGGCTGGAAAAAAAATGTCCAAGCCTCCATTGCCTCAGGTGTGAGCCCTCTAGGGATGGTAAAATATGTATACCACTTTAAGAGCGGTATACAAGACATTAAATAAACATAAATAGAATTTTTATATACTTGCAACTCTGAACACCAATCTAATATTTTCAATAGCAACAATATTTATCGGCATGTTTGGAGTTGCATGTGCTGGAATGTTGCACAGAAACATTAATATAATTCTGTGCATTTCTCAACACTGTAGCACTTTACTCTGTTCCAGCACTCCTCCCCTTCAGCACCTCATCAGGTCCTGAATGTTGACCATAAAAAGATGAAACACTCATTAAATCATCATTAACACCAAGTGTAGAAGAAAAAGCTAACCTTTTCCTCCTCCTCCTCCTCCTCCTCCTCCTCAGACCTGCCATTAAAGCCTCAGTTTTAGAAACCATGGAACCGCCTTAGGACCTGCGGAGCACTTTCTCTGCCTTCGTTACCAGGGAATTTAAGTGATCTGTGCGCTGATCTCAGCACGAGTCTTTGGCACAGTTTGATCATGGATCGTTTGTTTACTCTTTCCAAAAATACTAGGACTAGGGGGCACGAAATGAAGCCACAAAGTAGTAAATTTAAAACAAATTGGAGAAAGTTTTTCTTCACTCAACTTGTAATTAAGCTCTGGAATTCATTGCCAGAGAATGTAGTAAAAGCAGTTAGCTTAGCGGGGTTTAAAAAAAGTTTGGATGGCTTCCTAAAGGAAAAGTCCATAGACCATAATTAAAATGGACTTGTGGAACATCCACTTCTTATAGCTAGAATAAGCAGCATAAAATGTATTGTACTGTTTTGGGATCTTGCCAGGTACTTGTGACCTGGATTGGCCACTGTTGGAAACAGGATGCTGGGCTGGATGGACCTTTGGTCTGTCCCAGTATGGCAACACTTATGTACTTATGTACTTGGGATTCTGAATGGAATCTTGCTACACTTCGGGGTTCTACATGGAATGTTGCTACTATTTGGGTTTCTGCCAGGTACTTGTGACCTGGATTGTACTTATGTACATATGTGCAAAACTTGTTTTAACATAGGCGCTCACAGTAATCCACAAAATTTGATACAAAAACCAAGCTAAGCTGTGCTCTTTAATGCAATGGCCCCCGAATTCTGAAAGAGACATTGGCACTCATCACTTTCTGCAAAGCAGCCCAGACCAGAATAATCCCTCAAGTGACAGTATTAGTGCAGCAGTGCAGCAATGCTGAATAAAGAATTATTTAGCATAAAGAAAACAGACATGAATACCTTCCATAGCCCCAGAGGTGACTCTGTCCTATCAGCTGATCATCAATCAAGTAGGTGTTATGGGAAGAGGAAATGAAATAGTCACAAAGGGGAAAGTTCATGTCCTGGTAAATCCGCCTCTGATCCTTCCGAAAGACGAAGTTTTCTTGGGAGTTCATCATTCTTATAAACCCTTCGTAAGTCATTGTGTTATTACTCCTGGCTGGAAACATTAAAAGAGAGACAAAGAGATATTGAAGTCTTTGTGACGTGGTTTGAGTAACAATAGCTTTTATTCCCACCTCTACAAAGAAAGAAAACAAAGCTTGTGCAACACTTACTAACCAGGCGAAGATTTTACCATTACTGTGGCTCGTGTGGGGAAATTGCATAACCGAGCGTCTACATGGCACCTGTTCAATAAAGTTGAATGTTTTTCCCGCACCTTTTCCATTGTCTGCTAAAACTGACCCATGGTCCCCAAGGTTTAATGAAAGAGCTCAGGCTCTACACGACAATTCTGCCTCGTCACAGATTCTACGACTGGTTGCAGGGAGTCTGGCTATTGTTGGGTGGGTCCCTCAGTGATCACCCCACCCCTGAAGTGTGGCCTGGCACCTTTTTTTGCTAGAAAAAGAGCACTGCTCACGACACAGTCAACTAATGGCCTGCAAAAGTGCAGAGGAACTAGCCACACACCTATCCACGCATCAAGCTGAATTTAGTCACTGCACTTCAGCAATGATCGGTCCCTTGCCTGTGAAGGCACCAACCTCCATTCAATGTGGGAAACTGAAAGGGGGTTGGTCCCTTCCTTATCAAGGGAGCCATCATTGCAGTGGTGCAGGGAACAATGAATGTTAAGTGGTGTCTTACTACCTTGTAATATTCCCTGGGTTTCTTTGAGGAAACTTTCTAAGTTTTCATATATTGACATTCTTCGTGCCTCTGCCCTTCCGACACTTCTTACCTTCATGTCGCTATTATATTTTCATTGTTATCTACGGCCTCCTTATGTGATTTTCCTTTCCCTCCTAATTATTATCATTTGATGTAAACCGCATAGATACCCCCCTGTTTACGGTATATTAAATAAACGTGAAAAGTGAAATGTTAAGACTATAAAGCACCAACTCCCCCCATCAAAGCACAAGGTACAATTTTTAATGGATTTGTGCTGAAACATTTATATTGAGTCCAAAGAAACAGAAGAAAGATAGCCATTTGCCCTATAACACCTTTTCAATAAATTGCAGGTCACCTTTTTTCTCCCCTACCCCACCCAGTAAATCCTGATCCAGGGCAGTCTCAGACCAGGAGCCAACTTCCTAGCAGGAAAAGCTTTGGAGGTTCCTCCTCACCTCTCTGCACTGAGGAGAACAGCTAATGCCTTCATTAATTTTTATGTCATTATCTTACGTTTTTATTTAGATGTTAAGACGTATTACTTATTATTTATTATCTTATTTTCTAGCCCCTGAAGCAGCCCAGTAGGGCGAAACACGGCCTGTGTCGGGCTATGATATGTATATGCATATGAGTTTCTGTATACATATTTTAATTTTGCTATATTAATAAAACATATTTTGGTTTATCAACGATCTGCTTTGTACAGTTTCCACTTTGGAGTTTGCAGATCGTCTGCCCCTTTGTTTTCTTGGACACTTTATCTTATCTGTCCATATGTTCCATCCTCACTTGCACCCTATGATGTCTGTTAGTACCCCCTCAAAAAAATCCCTGATCCTGAGTACCGGCACCTTTTCCACTGTCTGCTAAAACTGACCCATGGATCCCAAGTTTTAATGAAAGAGCTCAGGCTCTACACACCAATTCTGCCTTGCCATATGTTCTGTGACTGATTGCAGGAGGCCTGGCTATTGTGGGGTGGGTCCAGGGGTGTGCTGGTAAATTGTTAACAGGGGGCTCTCTCTCACCAGCAAAGTAAAAGAGAATTCAGGAGGGGCCCAAGCCCACATTTTGGGATCCATTTGTTAAAGTAGCCATGGAGAACCGGCTCCCAAAATTCTTAAAAACTTAACAAACGGCTCTCGAGAGCCTGTGAGAGCCTGCTCCAGCACACCACTGGGTGGGTCCCTCAGTAATCACCCCACCCCTGAAAGGTGGCCTGGCATTTGAGTACCGGCACCTTTTTTGCTAGAAAAAACACGCTGGTTAGGATGATTTAATGTGCATTGTCTTGACATAGCAATACTGTGCCGTAATGTTTATGTTACTGTTATTTGAATATTTTTACTACTATAATTGCTTATTACCTACGTTCAGGTTATTCTTGCTGTACACCACCTTAGGTTAAAAAAAGACAGTAAATAAATCCTAATAAATACATAAAATAAATACAAATTCAAAAGGCAAGACTATTGCAAACAGGTGATTATGAAAGTCTGTCCGAGCACTTCCAACAAACTATAGTGTACGCAGTGAGAGTGGTTTTATAAGTTCACACCAGTTCCTGCTTTTGAAGTGCCTCAACACACAGCAGCAACGAGCAACAGACCCCTCACAGAACCCAGCACTGAGTGGCACTTGTCAACGCTTCCAGAAGCCTGCGCACTCTGCTGTCACAATGCATGTATTTAAAGTGTCTTTCCGGTGTGCGAGGAAGAACTGGCACATAGTCCAAGTGAGCTGAAGGTTCCAGTCCTTAAGATTTTCACATCTTCTGTTTAATTAAGGACAGATTAGCCTTGGTCATTCTTAAGAACATTACTCTCACGCCTCACGCCTTGGCTTGATCAACAGCATTTCAAGGAGGTGAGTTTCCTGGCTATGTTCTTCTGCCTCCCAAGGACCAACAAGTTACTGCGCACTCTTGGCCATGGGCAGCCTTGTTCTTGAGTCATAGAACTCAGGATGCAAATTATTACTGCAACATTCATATTTGGCACATGTGTCAGTGTCACTTAAATAGGATCCAAGAACTTTTGCTATTTAGAACTTCAGTAACGTATGTGCAGCCACCTCTGGGGCGAATAGCCTGAACATGCTTGAAAGGGGAAAGCATAATGAGTTCCTCAGTGTCAGGGAATGGCACTGGCAGGTCAGAAAACTAAGGGCCCTGTTTACTAAAGCGTGTTAGCATTTTTAACTCACCCACAATTAGCATGCACGCTAACCATGTAGGCGCCTAAAGGGATATTGTAGGTACTTATACAGTTAACGCACGTACGTGGTTAATGCACGTTAAAAATGTTGACATGCCTATAACGCAGCTTAGTAAACTAGGCCCTAAAGAATTCTGCAGACCAGGAAAGTGTTGTGACAGAAGGCTCCCTGGTCAGTCTTGTCCTATGAATGTAGAACAGAGATGAAAAGTCCAGTCATTGACCTTGGTATCATTCAATAACAACACATGCCAAAACTTCTATTCCCAGCTGGTTTTAGAGCCGATGAACTGAGCAATTTTCCATCCGTTGATATCAGGTTATTGTCTGTCTGCCTCCCGTCAAGAAACATTTAAAAGAAAGCCGTTGGGCAACTGCTTTTGTCAAGGACTCAACAGTAGCTGGAAACAAACAACCCCCTTGTTTTGCCACTAATTTCACCATTGGAGGTTTCGCATTCACTGCATTTAGCTCTCTTCCGCGTAACGAGCTTCGTGGTGTTTAAGATCTGTTTGATTTATTGACTTTGTTTTAAAGAATAATGAATACCATAATGAGTTGTGAAGCTGCAGCTTTCACTCAGTCACCTGGAGATCAGGCCGTGGGGAATCCATCGAGAGTATATAGTGAAACTGGGGGGACGCAGATTCCTGAGTTCTAATGCATTGCATGGCACATGTCCTCTGGCACCTTATTATCATGAAATATTTGAGAACTCCCACTGCATAGAAGTTTGAGCCATGCCAGCTTTTACTTCAAGCTTATGTAACAAAACCTGCAGGCTTTTTACAGATATAAGTGAATGGCTTATAATGAATTTCCCAAGCTAATCCCAAAAAAATAGCAATTTTCCGTGCAACCAATCCCAAGGATAAGCAGTGGCTTCCCCATGTCTGCCCTAATTGTAGTTTATGGACTTTTCCTTCAGGAACTTGTCAAGCTATTTTTTTATTTATTTGTTACATTTGTATCCCACATTTTCCCACCTATTTGTAGGCTCAATGTGGCTGACATAGTGCCGGAGAGTTGTTTGCAGACTCCGGAGTAAACAAATACAATGTGATGTTGTGGTAGGATAAGGTTTGTTGCCAAATCCTCTGGCAGATGAAATTTAATGTGGACAAACGCAAGGTGATGCACTTTGGAAAGAATAACCTGAATTATAGTTACCTGATGCTAGGGTCTACCCTAGAAGTCAGTACTCAAGAAAAAGATCTAGGTGTCATTGTAGATAATATGCTGAAATCTTTTGCCCAGTGTGCGGCAGCAGCCAAAAATGAAAACAGGTTGCTAGGAATTATTAGGAAAGGGATGGTGAATAAGACCGAAAATATTATAATGCCTTTATATTGCTCCATGGTGTGACCGCACCTTGAGAATTGTGTTCAGTTCTGGTCGCTGTATCTCAAGAAAACATATAGTAGAATTAGAAAATGTTCAAAGAAGAGTGACCAAAAGGGGATGGAACTCCTCCCATATGAGGAAAGGCTAAAGAGGTTAAGGCTCTTCAGCTTGGAAAAGAGAAAGATGAGGGGAGATACGATTGAGGTCTACAAAATCCTGAGTGGTGTAGAACGAGTAGAAGTAAATCAAATTTTTACTCGTTCCAAAAATATAAAGACTAGGGGACACTCAAGGAAGTTACATGAAAATACTTTTAAGACAAATAGGAGGAAATATTTTTTCACTCAACAAATAGTTAAGCTCTGAAACTCTTTGCCAGAGGATGTGGTAACAGCAGTTAGCGTATCTGGGTTTAAAAAAGGTTTGAACAAGTTCCTGGAGAAAAAGTCCATAGTCTGTTGAGATAGACATGGGGAAGCCACTACTGTCCCTGGGATTTGTAGCATGGAATGTTGCCGTGATTTGGGATTCTACCAGGTACATGTGACCTGACTTGGCCACTGTTGGAAAGAGGGCACTAGGGTTGATGAATCACTGGTATGACCCAGTATGGCTACTCTTATGTTCTTAAGATCCATATTTTTTACAATGTATTTAAATGTGCTACTATAGAACTTCTTGGAGTGTCCCCTAGACTTTCTACTGTTTCTACTCCACTCAGGATTTTGTAGACCTCTATCATATCCCTCCTCTATCTATCCCTCTATCTTCTCACTCCTTCTCCTTTTCCCAGTGTCTGGAGCTCCTGCCCAGTGTCCATAATTCACAACCCCGTGAAAGTCTCACTCATCTGTCAATTCTGAGACCTTTTCATTCAGGCACGATGAAGGTTGGAAGATGCTTTGTTTATTCAGTTTCTTGCACACCCACTTTAGCAGTCATCGGTGTCAGCCATATAGAATTCACTGTAGCTTCTTCTATATTACACCACGTTAGGAGTTACGGACCAAGAAAGGGATCTGGGTGTCGTCGTCGATAACACACTGAAACCTTCTGCTCAGTGTGCTGCTGCGGCTAAGAAAGCGAATAGAATGTTGGGTATTATTAGGAAAGGTATGGAAAACAGGTGTGAGGATGTTATAATGCCGTTGTATCGCTCCATGGTGCGACCGCACCTTGAGTATTGTGTTCAATTCTGGTCGCCGCATCTCAAGAAAGATATAGTAGAATTGGAAAAGGTGCAGCGAAGGGCGACTAAAATGATAGCGGGGATGGGACGACTTCCCTATGAAGAAAGACTAAGGAGGCTAGGGCTATACAGCTTGGAGAAGAGACAGCTGAGGGGAGACATGATAGAGGTATATAAAATAATGAGTGGAGTGGAACAGGTGGATGTGAAACGTCTGTTCACACTTTCCAAAAATACTAGGACTAGGGGGCATGCGATGAAACTACAGTGTAGTAAATTTAAAACAAATCGGAGAAAATGTTTCTTCACCCAACGTGTAATTAAACTCTGGAATTCATTGCCGGAGAAAGTGGTGAAGGCAGTTAGCTTAGCAGAGTTTAAAAAGGGGTTGGACGGTTTCCTAAAGGACAAGTCCATAAACCACTACTAAATGGATTTGGGAAAAATCCACAATTCCAGGAATAACATGTATAGAATGTTTGTACGTTTGGGAAGCTTGCCAGGTGCCCTTGGCCTGGATTGGCCGCTGTCGTGGACAGGATGCTGGGCTTGATGGACCCTTGGTCTTTTCCCAGTGTGGCATTACTTATGTACTTATATTGGTTCTTCTATTACGCAAATTTCCATATAGATTCTATGTGGATTACAATTAAAGAGATCCTCAATATGAGGAGATGTACAAAAACATTTTTAAGGCTTTTCTAAAGAGATCATAAGAGTTTATTTGTTCTAGCCAAAGTGGAAACTGGCTCCATATTTTTGGCCCTTGATAAGCAAATGTAGTTTAACATTTGCTTGTGACAAACATTTTATCCGATGGATTCCACGGTCCGAGCCGAAATAAATGAACTTTGAACATTTAAATAATGCATCAATCCATAAGTATTCAGTCCATATACTGACTTATAAACCATACAGGCAATTTTAAATGTAATCTTTGACCTAACAGGAAGCCAGTGCAATTTTACAGGCAAAAGAATGATTCTCTCATACTTCCTTAATCAGAAGATCAGCCTCGCTGCCGTACTTTGCAAGAATTGCAAACTCTTGTGTAGTTATCTCACAACAAAGAGAATTACAGTAATCCAGATAGGGAAGTAAAATTGCTTGTACTATGCATTTAAAATTGTAAGGGCTTTATACAGAGTGAATCACCCGCAGTTGACACTATCTAAAAAGGAACGTTGTTATTAAGGCATTCACCTGAAACTCAAAAGTAAGTCTAGAAACCAAAATAACCCCTAAAACTCTCAACTTACTTTCTACCTCAAGTATTTCCCCTAAGGACAACTTGAGTTTTTTAGTTAGAATTTTATCATACGCACGATACCTAACCACTTTCATTTTAACCTTTTTATTTTGTTTGATTTCTGTTGCTAACCTTTTTTAAAAATTAGCATAAGCCCACACATCCAACACGCAATAATATTTTTCAATTGCTTCAAAACATCCATACTTTGGACATAAAATTCATCAGCATAAGAAAATATTGAAATTCCTGGACGAACCAACATACTGCTTAAAGCCTTCAAATAAACATTAAAAAGAGAAGGTGAAAGTAGGAAACCTTGTGGTACCCCCACAAGAAGACCACCATGAGAGTGAGTTAGAAGACCCCTTCCATACTTCATATGATCTTTTCCACAGAAACTCATCAAACCAATTAAGAACTTGACCATGCAATCCAAGCTCACTTAGAGAGGCTTTTTTGATATGATGTTAAAATAATGAAATAAACATTTATCGGAAAACATCTAAAAACTGAAGTCCATAATGGAAGAAAGAGCTAGATGTTTTTCGATATTTGAAAATACAGAAAAAAATCGTTTCGAAAGAGGACGTTCTGCAAACGTCATAGACATTCGGAAATAAACATATCCACCAATCGGAAATACACTATGCAAATCGTGCAACGGCGGTACTGGTCCCTGCATCGAGAAAACATCCGTGGCAATGGGAGAACATTCCCTTTATGTGCAAAAGGTGCATATATACCTCTGAACATGGAAGAACGTTCCTCAGTGTGCACAGTCAACTCTCTGTGCAGGGAGCCAAATTTCAGTGTGCAGAGACAGAGCTCCTGATCAGGTACCATTACTACCTGCCCCCCCCCCCCCCCCCCACTCCCACAATGCTTTCTTGAGGGCATAGAGATCCATCAGAGCCACCCTGGCAAGGTAAGTGTGAAGCATTGCCCCCCTCCCCTTTCCCAGGATCACAGTTCCACTCATGTGCAAGCACCATACATAGGCAGAGTCACATACAGTGAGGTCTCTTGAGGTTGCAATAGATGTCATTGATTTTTCATAGGAAAGAATTAAAAAAACATTGCTGAAATCAGAATGTACAGAATATCCAATGACAAGTAATTACGGGGCCCCTTCCACTGACCATTCAATACTAAAAAAAAGGGGTTGCACATATCTACACTCCTTTCCCCGCACCCCCACCCCACAGCATCCTGCCCCATACAAAAGAGAAATTCTTCAAACTGAATATTATCGGCCAATTCTACAAGTTTGGCAAGCCAAGGCATACAAGCTACGAGTCTACAATTCTCCACTTTGGTCAATATCAGATCCAATAGCTTCTATGGTAAAGACTTATAGCATCATTCCTTACCTTGAAAAATCTCCCAGACACTTCTTCATGCTTTGCACCAATAAGTGTCTGCTAGATTCTTCAAGAAAAGGGTGAGAATTACTTCTGATGTAGGCTCCAGAACAGAGCATCTGAAAACCATCTCTAGTCCTGTGTATTCTTAAATATCCATTTGGCCTTAGTTCACGGGAGAAAGCCTGGATCAGAAACCTTACTTGAAAAAGTTGTTTGATGTTGCTATGGTGAGATCCTTTCTTTCAGTTTTAGATCACATTGTCGTAGAATTTACCATTTATCAAAGTAATTGGTGGACGAATCTACTGGTTATTCTCCTTCTAGAGCAGGAATTCTCAGGATACCCACAACGAATATGCATGAGATAGATTTGCATACAAAGCCTCCATTGCATGCAATCTATCTCATGCATATTCATTGTGGGCATCCTGAAAACTTGACTGGCTAGGTGTTTCCCCCGAGTACTAGACTGAGAACCCCTGTTCTGCAAATTGTCATGAAAAGTACCCTGAGAAAAGAGAGCTGACTATAAAGAAATGGATTTGGGCAATTTGGAGTGACAGAGTCACTATAATTAGTTTCTCTCTTGCGTATACTTTTCAGTATTTTCTCACTGCTTCGCGCCCTCCACCTAACCAAAAGAAAAAGAAACAGTTGGTGTGTGTCTGATGTGCTGAGAAAGCCCCGAATCCATTCTTCTCTTTTAACACACATTTGGAGTTTGAAATATCTAGGCATCCACTGGTGCACAGGGAAATACAGGGGTGAAAATCATTTTGTTGTGACAGAAATCCAAAGCACACGGTTCTCTCTGCAACCCCTGGGTAAGTCGTTTATCTGCATGTGCTCCTTGTTATCCAGCGGATGCCAGAAATAATTAACTGTGTTATCATTTCCTTATTTAAGTCCACAAAGATAAACCATAACAGCATCTCAGAGGTGTGAGAACAAATCCAAGTACTCCAACAGCTAATATATTACCATTCATTCTGTAGAGTTCACCAGTTCATAAAAACAGAGTTAGGCTGACTTTGCTTTGTCATTTCATCTTTTGACAAATCTGAAATTCCTAGGGTGCTTGTAGGAAAACCTTTAAAGAGACTTGGAGAGCTGGGGAGTTATCAACATGGGCTACCGTTAAGACCTGCTATTTTATTGATAACCCAGGTTATTAGCAACTAGGTGTCCCACCTTAACAGTAACTCATGTTTGTAACTCCCCCCCTCACCCCCCCCCCCCCCCACCACCACCGTAATGTAAAGAGTTTCAGTTTCTGGTAACCAGAGCTGATATTGTGATGTCATAATGTCTCATTCCACCAATGCCTAAAAGCCAACCTCATCAGTGATGTCACAGTGTCTTGATTGTCCTATACTTGGCTCACTTTTATTACACATAGCAGTGATTTTGATTTTTTTTTTAGTGTTCCAGTGGTGCTCAGGGAAATTACAGACCGGTAAGCCTGACGTCAATGCCAGGCAAAATAGTGGAAACTATTATAAAGAATAAAATTACAGAACACGTAGATAAACATGGTTTAATGGGGCAGAGTCTGCATGGATTCAGCCATGGGAAGTCTTGCCTCAAAAGATTGCTTCATTTATTTGAAGGTATGTGTCATGTAACGCCTTAGCATTATCCCTAGCACCCACCTGGGCACCCAGCACTGCCCAGACCTGCCTGCACCTGTGCACGTGCCCCTACACCGGCATACCCTCCACCAAACTGCTGAATCCCGCTTGTCTCTGGACAAGTTCTTCTACCCTCAAGTTATCCCCTGGTGATTTCTGTGGCCACAATCCTAGAGGTCCCATAGTTCCTAGAAAACACCCACAGGCTGAGAACACAAACTGCCAGGATTCTTAGTCAGTACAACAGAGCTAACAAACAAATAGGTTTATTATATAAAAAAAAAGAACAGTAAAAGTTTCAAAACAGCAACAGGAACAGGTAAAATAGCAAGGATTTAATGTTAAATCTAACTGAACACTTTTTACTACTTAAGTTGTAGCTGGGGAGACCAGGAAAAGAAACTGCTCACAGGAATCAACAAGGTCTCAGTGCAGAGGTCTACTTCCTCCACATTCTGAGATGATGATGCCTAGATCCCGTTCCACATTAGGAGTCACCAACCAGGAAAGGGATCTAGGCATCATCGTTGATGATACGTTGAAACCCTCTGCTCAGTGTGCGGCGGACACTAAGAAAGCAAATAGAAAGGTATTATTAGGAAAGGAATGGAAAACAAAATTGAGACCATTGTAATGCCTTTGTATCGCTCCATGGTGCAACCGCACCTTGAATATTGTGTTCAATTCTGGTCATCACATCTCAAAAAAAGATGTGGTGGAATTAGAAAAGGTACAGAGAAGGGCAACGAAAATGATAAAGGGGATGGGACAACTTCCCTATGAAGAAAGGCTAAAACGGCTAGGGCTCTTCAGCTTGGAGAAAAAAATGGCTGAGAGGAGATATAATAGAGGTCTATAAAATAATGAGTGCAGTGGAATGGGTAAGCATGAATCGCTTGTTTACTCTTTTTCAAAAATACTAGGACTAGGGGGCACACAATGAAGCTACAAAGTAGCAAATTTAAAATGAACCTGAGAAAATATTTCTTCACTCAATATATAATTAAACTCTGGAATTCGTTGCCAGAGAATGTAGTGAAAGCGGGTAGCTTAGCGGGGTTTTAAAAAGGTTTGGATGACTTCCTAAAGGAAAAGTCCATAGGCCATTATTAAAATAGACTTGGGGAAAATCCACTGCTTATTTCTAGAATAAGCAGTATAAAATGTATTGTACTGTTTTGGGATCTTGCCAGATACTTGTGACCTGGATTGGCCAAAGTTGGAAACAAGATGCTGGGCTTGATGGACCTTCGGTCTGTCCTAGTATGGCAATACTTATGTACTTATTTACTGAGGAGTTCTAGCACATTCTAGGCTATGTCTTTGGTTTCAGGGCCAATCAGGGCACAAAACATTAGCATCTCAGGGGTTTTTCTCTTTTCTTTGGGGAAGGTAAACTTCAAAGTGTCATAGGGCAGCATTACAAATCACAAAGCATGAAGGTCCCCCGTTTCACCACAGTATAAATAAACATATCAATGAAGGTGAGCCAGTTGATGTAATGTACCTAGTATGTACCTAGATTTTCAGGAAGCTTTTCACAAAGTTCTTCATGAGAGACTCCCGAGAAAATTAAAGAGTTATGTGACAGGAGGGTATGTTCTGTTGTGGATTAGGAATTGATTATTAGATAGAAAACAGAGGGTAGGGTTAAATGGCCATTTTTCTCAATGGAGGAGGGTGAATAGTGGAGTGCCACAGGGATCTGTACTGGCCCGGGACTGGTGCTATTTAACCAATTTATAAATGATCAGGAAACTGGAACAACAAGTGAGGTGATTAAATTTGCAGAAGACACAAAACTATTCAAAGTTGTTAAAACACATGCGGACTGTGAAAAATTGCCGGGAGACCTAAGGAAACTGGAAAGACTGGCCATCCAAATGGCAGATGAAATGTAATGTGGACAAATGCAAAGTGATGCACATTGAGAAGAATAATCCAAACCATAGTTACTTGATGCTAGGGTCCACCTTAGGAGTCCAAGAAAAAGATCTAGGTGTCATTGTAGACAATATGTTGAAATCTTCTGCCTAGTGTGTGGTGGTGGCGGTGGCGGACAAAAATGAAAACAGGATGCTAAGAATTATTAGGAAAGGGATGGTAAATAAGACCAAGAATATTATAATGCCTCTGTATCACTCCATGGTGAGACCTCATCTTGAGTATTGCATTCAGTTCTGATCACCGTATTTCAAAAAAGATATAGCGGAATTAGAAAAGATTCATAGAAGAGTGACCAAAATGATAAAGGGGATGGAACTCCTAATTCCAAATATTTTATTAATTTCCAAGAATACAAATAACAGGAAAACAATGATGGAAAAACATAGGAAGCAAGAAACACAACAGGTGGGAAAGGAAAGAAGAGAAAAAAGGAGGGGAAAGCATCCAGGTGTTTAACAAATAAGTCCTTCGTACTGGTTTAAGGTGTGGCCTGAATAGTTTGGAGGTAGTTGTCCAAAATAGACCAAATGTTTTTCTTAGATACTATCATCCGACTTTTCGCAGCCATGGCGAGCTCAAACTTCTGATGCTACAGGACTGTATTCCACCAGAAATGAATATTCAGCAACTGTGCGTTTTTCCAGTTTTGCAAAATATGCCGTTGAGCAATAGTGAGGAGAATGTCTAATAGTTTTGATTGCGGGGAGGTCAAATCCGAAAGGCTAAACAGGTTAGAAAAGAGGTGGCTGAGGGGAGATACAATTGAGGTCTATAAAATCCTGAGTGGTGTAGAATGGGTAAAAGTGAATCAATTTTTCACTCTTTCAAAAAGTACAAAAACTAGGAAACACTCAATGAAGTTACGTGGAAATACTTTTAAAACAAATTGGAGGACATTTTTTTTCGCTCAACAAATAGTTGAGCTCTAGATCTTGTTGCCGGAGGATGTGGCAACAGTGGTTAGCGTATCTGGGTTTAAAAAAAGGTTTGGACAAGTTCCTGGGTATCTCTAGCATTTAACACATGCTAATTGTTAGCATGTACTAAAACCACTAGCTTGCCTTTGTAAAAAGGACCCCTTGATTTCCCATCGGGGTGTTTTAACAGGTAGTTTTTGTTGTTATAATAGAGAATCAGATGCCTTAAGAATAAACTGGCCTTGTTTTTGCATTAAAGGTGTTACACATATATAAATTATTACTTATTCCATTATTATTATTGTTTTATAATGAAAAAAGAAAAACATTTATCCACATGGCAGTTTTAACAGTACATAAAAGCATGCAAAGCTCGTGGAAAGGCACAATACTGAAAATATTCAAGTGCTATAACAGCAAAATTTGTTGAGACCCTGTTTGGATGAAAGACAACATAATCCTGATGAAAACAATGCACGTCATTAGGCTGCCAGACCCTTTGCTGGCCTAATATAGAAAGACACTGAGGAAAGACACTTCCACAGATGTAGGAACTAAACTAAGAATGGCCAAGTCCAGTCCACGAGAGCTGCTATTCAGACTCTCTGCACTGAATATTTTTGACTACATTAGCATAAGTCATATTAATTGCAAACTTTGTTGACCCCATTTGTGATCCTCAAAACTAGTTAGCTATCCTTGATAATATGCCACTTTACAAGCATGAAGAGGCATCTCCAAGGTGAACTGCGTGCTCGGGATTTGTAGTATGAAGTGTTGCCACAATTTGGGTTTCTGCCAGGTACTTGTGACCTGCCTTGGCCACTGTTCGGAAAACAAGATACTGGGCTAGATGGACCATTGGTCTGACCCATGATGTTCTAAATTGTCTTTTTGGCTAAACTGTACACAGTTAAACCTTTATTTGAATAAGACTTGTTTAATAATGAAGATTCCCTCATGTGAGGTTAATTCCTGGACCTAGAGAATTATGGAGACCAAAACGTTCTGCTGCCCCTTGACACCTTAACACATTTTGATTCCATCAGGAGTTGTTCTGCCTCCTGCTTTGGTGTAACTTACCTTCTTCAATTGGCTCATACTTTGTGATGAAATCCGTGATGATCTGTAAGGTGATCTCAGGCTCAAACTGGTCTTTTTGGTAAAAGTCAAGCAAGTCTGCCACACTGAGAACTTTCTGGTCTGTGGAGTATCGACCAAATAATTCCAGAATTTCTTTTCTGTCCGTGAAGGTATAATAAATTGACTTGAAGCCTTCTTTGTTGATACTCCCACATTTCTGCTTATCGACTGACTACTAATAGGAAAGGTGAGATGGGAACACAAAAGGGTACAATGCAAGAGTGAATTAGTCTTTGAAAGTTACCTGTACTCAATGAATACCTGTGATCAGTGGGTTTCTCCCTATCGTGCAAGTTTATGCACCTCACTGCCTTATGGAGACCATCCTGCATCCTCCATTGATTGTTCCAACAGCTAAGGCTTTGGCTTCTAGGGACTTTCATAGTAACATAGTAGATGACGGCAGAAAAAGACCTGCATGGTCCATCCAGTCTGCCCAACAAGATAAACTCATATGTGTATACCTTACCTTGATTTGTACCTGCCTTTTTCAGGGCACAGACCGTACAAGTCTGCCCAGCAGTATTTCCCGCCTCCCAACCACCAGTCCCGCCTCCCATCACCGGCTCTGGCACAGACCGTATAAGTCTGCCCAGCACTATCCCCGCCTCCCAACCACCAGTCCCGCCTCCCATCACCGGCTCTGGCACAGACCGTACAAGTCTGCCCAGCAGTATTTCCCGCCTCCCAACCACCAGTCCCGCCTCCCAACACCGGCTCTGGCACAGACCGTATAAGTCTGCCCAGCACTATCCCCGCCTCCCAACCACCAGTCCCGCCTCCCATCACCGGCTCTGGCACAGACCGTACAAGTCTGCCCAGCAGTATTTCCCGCCTCCCAACACCGGCTCTGGCACAGACCGTATAAGTCTGCCCTCCACTATCCTCGCCTCCCAACCACCAACCTCTCTTCCCCCACCTTTCCTCTTTCTTCTCAGCCTACTTTGTACAAAATGCAACAAAAATCTAACTTGATCTCTGATAACTTAGACATTCTTCTAAAAGGGGAATTTTGAACTCCAGGCCAACCCCATTCCTACAATATAATTTAACAGTTTCATAAATTATAAACTGTCTTCAAAGGTATAAAGTAAAAGTATAATTCTATTATACTACAAAGCTTGGAGGCAAGTGGTTTATGAAATCTAAAGGAGCTCGGATTTAGAATAGCTTTGAGCTATAAGAGATCCAATAGCCCACCCATCTGATGCCTTTGTTTACAATTTATTATTTATAGTTGAGTAGTCTGAATAAAGCTTGTGATATTAAAGTTTGTGATATTACTACTACTACTACTTAACATTTCTAGAGCGCTACTAGGGTTACGCAGCGCTGTACAGTTTAACAAAGAGAGACAGTGCCTGCTCAAAGAGCTTACAATCTAATAGACAAGTGAACGGTCGGTCCGATAGGGGCAGTCAAATTGGGGCAGTCTGGATTCACTGAACGGTAAGGGTTAGGTGCCGAACGCAGCATTGAAGAGGTGGGCTTTAAGCAAAGACAAGTATAGCAAGTATAGGACAGTTGAGCCATTGTGACATCACTGATGAGGTTGGCTCTTAGACATTGGTGGAATGAGGCATTATGACATCACAGTATCAGCTCTGGTTACCAAAGACTGAACCTCTTCACACTAAGGGGGGAAAGTGAGCCAAGTACTACTACTACTACTACTTAACATTTCTAGAGCGCTACTAGGGTTACGCAGCGCTGTACAATTTAACAAAGAGAGACAGTCCCTGCTCAAAGAGCTTACAATCTAATAGACAAGTGAACGGTCGGTCCGATAGGGGCAGTCAAATTGGGGCAGTCTGGATTCACTGAACAGTAAGGGTTAGGTGCCGAACGCAGCATTGAAGAGGTGGGCTTTAAGCAAAGACAAGTATAGCAAGTATAGGACAGTTGAGCCATTGTGACATCACTGATGAGGTTGGCTCTTAGGCATTGGTGGAATGAGGCATTATGACATCACAAGCTCAGCTCTGGTTACCAAAGACTGAACCTCTTCACACTAAGGGGGGAAAGTGAGCCAAGTACTACTACTACTACTACTTAACATTTCTAGAGCGCTACTAGGGTTACGCAGCGCTGTACAATTTAACAAAGAGAGACAGTCCCTGCTCAAAGAGCTTAGAATCTAATAGACAAGTGAACGGTCGGTCCGATAGGGGCAGTCAAATTGGGGCAGTCTGGATTCACTGAACGGTAAGGGTTAGGTGCCGAACGCAGCATTGAAGAGGTGGGCTTTAAGCAAAGACAAGTATAGCAAGTATAGGACAGTTGAGCCATTGTGACATCACTGATGAGGTTGGCTCTTAGGCATTGGTGGAATGAGGCATTATGACATCACAATCTCAGCTCTGGTTACCAAAGACTGAACCTCTTCACACTAAGGGGGGAAAGTGAGCCAAGTACTACTACTACTACTACTTAACATTTCTAGAGCGCTACTAGGGTTACGCAGCGCTGTACAATTTAACAAAGAGAGACAGTCCCTGCTCAAAGAGCTTACAATCTAATAGACAAGTGAACGGTCGGTCCGATAGGGGCAGTCAAATTGGGGCAGTCTGGATTCACTGAACGGTAAGGGTTAGGTGCCGAACGCAGCATTGAAGAGGTGGGCTTTAAGCAAAGACAAGTATAGCAAGTATAGGACAGTTGAGCCATTGTGACATCACTGATGAGGTTGACTCTTAGACATTGGTAGAATGAGGCATTATGACATCACAATCTCAGCTCTGGATACCAGAGACTGAAACTCTTCACACTAAGGGGGGGCCAAGTACAGGACAGTCGAGCCATTGTGACATCACTGATGAGGTTGGCTCTTAGGCATTGGTGGAATGAGGCATTATGACATCACAAGCTCAGCTCTGGTTACCAAAGACTGAACCTCTTCACACTAAGGGGGGAAAGTGAGCCAAGTACTACTACTACTACTACTTAACATTTCTAGAGCGCTACTAGGGTTACGCAGCGCTGTACAATTTAACAAAGAGAGACAGTCCCTGCTCAAAGAGCTTACAATCTAATAGACAAGTGAACGGTCGGTCCGATAGGGGCAGTCAAATTGGGGCAGTCTGGATTCACTGAACGGTAAGGGTTAGGTGCCGAACGCAGCATTGAAGAGGTGGGCTTTAAGCAAAGACAAGTATAGCAAGTATAGGACAGTTGAGCCATTGTGACATCACTGATGAGGTTGGCTCTTAGACATTGGTGGAATGAGGCATTATGACATCACAGTATCAGCTCTGGTTACCAAAGACTGAACCTCTTCACACTAAGGGGGGAAAGTGAGCCAAGTACTACTACTACTACTACTTAACATTTCTAGAGCGCTACTAGGGTTACGCAGCGCTGTACAGTTTAACAAAGACAGTCCCTGCTCGAAGGAGGTTACAATCTAAAGGATGAAATGTCAAGTTGGGGCAGTCGAGATTTCTTGAATAGAGGTATAGTGGTTAGGTGCCGAAGGCGACATTGAAGAGGTTTGCGCTAATCCTTTTTGCTACTTTGATGTTATGACCTGTGGAGTGGTTTCTGTTTCCCCTCCCCCCCCCCCTTTTTTTTCTTTGACTATTTGGACAGAGTTCCTCATGAGAGAGTCCAGAGAAAATTAAAGAGTCATGGGATAGGAGGCAATGTTCTGTTGTGGATTAGGAATTGGTTATTGGTCAAAACACAGAGGGTTAAATGGCCATTTCGCTCAATGGAGGAGGGTGAACAGTGGAGTGCCGCAGAGATCTGTACTTGTGACCTAGAGTGACCTGGATTGGCCACTGTTGGAAACAGGATACTGGGCTAGATGGACCATTGGTCTGACCCAGTATGGCAATTCTTTTGTTCTTATGTTCTTAAAGAGAGGCAAAAACATGAAAGAAGAGGTGATCACTGTGACAGAAAGAGTCTGCAGGAACTGGAAAACAAATTCAGTTGTCACGCAATATTGTTCCAATGAAGATTTCCAAAAGTGTGCAAGTGTATTATGAATCCTACTGGTGTGACGACCATAAGTACATAAGTATTGCCATACTGGGAAAGACCAAAGGTCCATCAAGCCCAGCATCCTGTTTCCAACAGTGGCCAATCCAGGTCACAAATACCCGGCAAGATCCCAAAAATGTACAAAACATTTTATACTGCTTATCCCAGAAATAGTGGATTCTCCCCAAATCCATTTAATAACGGTCTATGGACTTTTCCTTTAGGAAGCCGTCCAAACCTTTTTAAAACTCCGCTAAGCTAACCGCCTTTACCACATTCTCTGACAACGAATTCCAGAGTTTAATTGCTGTTCCCTCACTGCCTTGAAATTCTTCTGTTCCTACATGCTTTAGGAGTGATGGACAATACAAATTCTCTTCTGCATCGTATTACCAGGAATGCGCAGGCAGAAAATGGTTGCTTCAATATTTTGTTTGCTTTTCTTTTCATTTTAGTATATGCAATGTTGTTTAACACGTGCTAAAGAGTGCTCAGTAAAACACAACAAAACACAACAAAAATAAAGATAACTCTATACAGTACTACAAATTAAGTCATTATTTGCTTCTGATTAGTCAAAGTATATTTTCTCACCTTGAAAACGTATTTCACATGAGTGTAATCAATTGGGATGCTTAATTTATGGAGCAGTTGTTTTGTCTCCTCAAAGTTTATTGTTCCTTCTTTAAAGTAATCCTGAATGAAAGATGCCAACCATTTAAGAAATCATGTTAAGAAATGATCACGAGGGAGATTCACAAAAAAGAAATGCCACTTACACTGAAACATTTTACGTAACTCCACAATCTGCATCATTTCGGAGTGCAGTTATTAATGTAGGTTACCGTTAAGACGGGTTATTTTACCACTAACTCATGCTGTTTTAACACAGGTCTCATTTTACGCAATTAGACCTAGTTAGTAATAACCAACTGGGGTTATGGAACTGAGGAACTGAGTTCGATTCCCACTTCAGGCACAGGCAGCTCCTTGTGACTCTGGGCAAGTCACTTAACCCTCCATTGCCCCATGTAAGCCACATTGAGCCTGCCATGAGTGGGAAAGCACGGGGTACAAATGTAACAAAACAAAAAAAATAAACCATCTCAACAGTAACTTAGTAACATAGTAGATGACGGCAGAAAAAGACCTGCATGGTCCATCCAGTCTGCCCAACAACATAAACTCATATGTGCTGCTTTTTGTCTATACCTTACCTTGATTTGTACCTGCCTTTTTCAGGGCACAGACCGTATAAGTCTGCCCAGCAATATCCTCGCCTCCCAACCACCAGCCCCGCCTCCCACCACCGGCTCTGCCACCTAATCTCAGCTAAGCTCATGTTGATAACTTTCCTCCAAAATCTGTTTATGAAATTCTGGGAAATTGTTATCGACATAGGCTATGATTAAGATGTGTTATTTTACAGTTAGCTCCAGTTATTAGTAACTAGGGGTGAAGTTATCAACATGGGCTACCATTAAGGCAGTTACTGTAGTCTCCTTGCATAAAAAAGGGACCTGGGCCAAAATAGCATAAGTTAGTGACAAACGTAATACAACTTAATGATAGCTCACACTGATAACTTTGCCCCGCTGTCCATGTGATTATTGATGGGACATTCTTCCTAACTCATTCATTCCTGTTGCTAATGCCTCAAATGATGACGACGGAAGTTTCCATGTTCTGCTTGCTGCCAGCAGTGCAACAGCAAAGATGATGGAAAAGCAAAACATTCAACAGACTCAGGTAGTTCACATCAGAAGTTTTATTTAAAGTATGCAATGCACTCGACACGGATCGTGTTTCGGCCACAGAGATCTGCCTCAGGAGTCCCTGTAGTGTGGAAGTATTTAACTCTTCAGCGCTCTATAACTTCTGAAAACAATACACTTAATCAGAGATGTATCAAAACAGGAGCGCTCACTTCAAAAATCGCAGTATCTGGGATACTGCTACAAGGCAGCAAACAATCTAAGATAGGCTTGCGGTCATTTTTAACAAACAGAAAACCTGTGCCCTGTTGACGTGGGACCAGCAGCTAAAGAGTTAAATGATGTGCACAATGTGGCCAAACCAAATATAACCATTTCTAGCCAGAGCATGGAATTCCAAGCCCAAGGTACGATAAAGGATATTTGCCCTCCATGTTTTCTCCTCAGCCTTAGCAGTCGACCATCCAAATTATATCTCAGCAAGCCGTCATGGTACCCAGAGCCTGGCACACCACCCTCCACACCACAGCTGAGCCCACTACTAAAGTAGCAGGGTGTGAGTCCAGTGACAACGCAGTGAGCATTCTTTGTGACCTCATAGAACCTCATTCCTAGGAAGCAGCCTAGCAACCGAGAGGCTGACATCCGAGAGCTTCCGTGATGTCCGAGAGAAAGCAAACGCTAGGAGACAGTACGTGCAAAAAAAGAAGAACTTTTTTCCCTGATTTCAGGTCAATTAATTTCCCATGAATTAAACTGACAAAAGTTGGTCTACAACACATCCAGTGATCCCAACGTAAAATGTGATGTCAGAGGTGAAAAGCAATGGTAAGGGGTAGTGTGGTGTGTTATGTCCAGTCTCAACATTGGATTTCATTTGCAATTTCTAGAAGGATCTTTATAAATGACCATTACTAACAAACAGCTTGATATGCTTGGAATTAGATTATTGATACTACAAGGTATGGAAGCACTTTTATCAGGGCCTGCCTACAGTGTGCTGGCTAATTACAAGTTTGGCTCAGTACAGTATCTGGAGCTACCGAGCATTTTCCAGCTGCCTTTACAGTTCATTTGGTACTTAACCCATTAGTGCCCAATGTTCCCATATTTGGGCACTAATGGGTTAAGCACGCAGGTGCATTTCTCAGAATTTTACCAGGAACTGTGTGGGGATTCTGTTTAGATATATTCCAATTTATAACTTTAAAATATATTGGAGTCGATATTCAAATTTGGCTAATTAACTTCTGGAGTTCACCGGACAAATCTTAACTTTTCAGTGTTCTGTATCACTTGCAATCTAGAAATCAGCTTAACCAAGAGAAGACAATATAGACCATTACAGGAACTATCACCTTAAATAAGATTGAAAAACGCTTTTCCTCAAAAACAGAACCAATTCTTCTAAGACCATATAATTTATAAAAAGTGGCTTTAATGACTGCGTCAATGTGAAACTTCAAGGATCAAGATGAATCCAAATAAATACCAACTGCCCTGTTTACAAAGGTGCACTAGCATTTTAGCACACTCTAGAAATTAGCGTGTGCTAACCGTGTAGATGCCCGTAACATTCCTATGAGCACCCACATGGTTAGCGCGCAATTAAAGCGCTAGCACACCTTTGTAAACAGGGCCCCAAGTATCTTAGAAATATTGTCAATTGTTATTGTAAACCCATCAGGGAGAAGCAATTCTTTGGGAATATTATACCCCACACAATCCAGTCAGTGAAGCGTCTGTTCACACTTTCCAAAAAAAATAGGACTAGGGGGCATGCGATGAAGCTACAATGTAGTAAATTTAAAACGAATCAGAGAAACTTTTCTTCACTCAACGTGTAATTAAACTCTGGAATTCGTTGCCAGAGAATGTGGTAAAGGCAGTTAGTTTAGCGGAGTTTTAAAAAGGTTTGGACGGCTTCCTAAAGGAAAAGTCCACAGACCGTTATTAAATGGACTTGGGGGAAATCCACTATTTCTGGGATAAGCAGTATAAAATGTTTTGTACATTTTTGGGATCTTGCCGGATATTTGTGACCTGGATTGGCCACTGTTGGAAACAGGATGCTGGGCTCGATGGACCTTTGGTCTTTCCCAGTATGGCAATACTTACGTACTTATGTAATTTAGTTTCATATCTATTGTTTGAACCCCATATGCTGTACTTAATATTTCCAATTCTTTAAACAGGATAAAATCAGCGATAAAGGCAGTTGTGATATATCCTGAATTGATATCAACAAAAAACATATCATCCACATATGAAAAAGAATTAACATCAAAAGAAATAAATTATAACAAAAAGCTATCATATATACATTAAATAGTACCAGGGACATTGAAGAGCTCTGAACACAGTGGAAATCCAAGTAGCCAAACTTTGGTCTACCATTTTGACCCTATAATATGTAAGGTTAACATCAGATGGTGGATGCCTGGAATTCCCTTCCAGTGAAGTGATGGGGAGAAAAATCAGTGACAGAATTCAAAAATACTTGGGATAAATACACAGAAAGAGAAGGGAATGAAATGAAAAGTAGACAGTTTAACCAGGGCGTTGAGGGCTGTAACGTGCAGATGATGTTGGGCAAGCTGAATGGACCACACAGGTCTTAATGTGGATCATTTACTATATTATTATGATCCATCAAATGATATAGTGGAAGTGGAAAAGGTGCAGCGAAGGGCGACTAAAATGATAGCGGGGATGGGACGACTTCCCTATGAAGAAAGACTAAGGAGGCTAGGGCTATTCAGCTTGGAGAAGAGACGGCTGAGGGGAGACATGATAGAGGTATATAAAATAATGAGTGGAGTGGAACAGGTGGATGTGAAACGTCTGTTCACACTTTCCAAAAATACTAGGACTAGGGGGCATGCGATGAAACTACAGTGTAGTAAATTTAAAACAAATCGGAGAAAAGCTTTCTTCACCCAACGCGTAATTAAACGCTGGAATTCGTTGCCGCACAACGTGGTGAAGGCGGTTAGCTTGGCAGAGTTTAAAAAGGGGTTAGACGGTTTCCTAAAGGACAAGTCCATAAACCGCTACTAAATGGACTCAGGAAAAACGCACAATTCCGGGAATAACATGTATAGAATGTTTGTACGTTTGGGAAGCTTGCCAGGTGCCCTTGGCCTGGATTGGCCGCTGTCGGGGACAGGATGCTGGGCTCGATGGACCCTTGGTCTTTTCCCAGTGTGGCATTACTTATGTACTTATGTCAGCTCAGCTGTAAATGTTTAGCACAATTTCTGCATTAGAAGTAATTCTATGTGCCGGCCATTAGCATTCTTTTATTTTCTATTGGTTTTTGAATGTATTGTAGGTTTTATTACATATTTTGTGTCTATTTTATTTCATCTTTTATTGCAAGCTGTTTAACATTTTTAGATTTGCAGCATAAAAATATTTTCCAAATAAATAAAGGCGCTCACTCCTTTGCCTCCTTTGTAACTCGCATTTATATTACATAGAGTAGAAAAGTCTATAGCAAAATAGTTTAGTGCAACTTATCACATTGGCCCAGAAGTCAGCTAATGAACAGTGATACTAAGCCAGTCGGTTCAAAACTCTGCTGCCCGTCTCGTCTTCCGCCAGGGTCGCTTTACTCATACTACCCCTCTCCTCAAGTCGCTTCACTGGCTCCCTATCCGTTTTCGCAACTTCTTCTACTAACCTATAAATGTACTCACTCTGCTGCTCCCCAGTATCTCTCCACACTCGTCCTTCCCTACACCCCTTCCCGTGCACTCCGCTCCATGGATAAATCCTTCTTATCTGTTCCCTTCTCCACTACTGCCAACTCCAGACTTCGCGCCTTCTGTCTCGCTGCACCCTACGCCTGGAATAAACTTCCTGAGCCCCTACGTCTTGCCCCATCCTTGGCCACTTTTAAATCTAGACAGAAAGCCCACCTCTTTAACATTGCTTTTGACTCGTAACCACTTGTAACCACTCGCCTCCACCTACCCTCCTCTCCTCTTTCCTCTACACATTAATTGATTTGTTTGCTTTATTTTTTGTCTACTAGATTGTAAGCTCTTTGAGCAGGGACTGTCTTTCTTCTATGTTTGTGCAGCGCTGCGTACGCTTTGTAGCGCTATAGAAATGCTAAATAGTAGAAGTAGTAACTGGTTTCTGGTACCATTTTAATTCAACAGTTTTGGGAGAAGGGGTGGGTGTAGGGGATTTAAAAAGCCGATCAGCAGCTACACAGAAAAAAATCCTCCTGTGTTAAGGAACAGGTGTGAGGTGAGGGTTTTCACAAGCAATCGGCTTCACTACATGACTTCTGCAGAAACCAGCAGATCTATGAATTCAATTGCAGGTCTGGATGTACGTGCAAGAGTTTGGGCATGAAATGCTGTTGTGAGCTGCTTGAGCAGCAAATCCAATTTATTTCATAGATTGTACTAACTAAAAATGCTCCTCCTAACTCACTGGGGCAGAATTGTAATTCATGCACTGCCGGTCTTTTATCCTTTGTTGCAAAGTGTTTCCTGGAAAGGGTTGTATTTAGATTTCAGGAGAACATTTGAGGCTGTACAATACGAGAGACTGATGAGCAATGGAGGCAGCATGGAAGTGGATCCAAGGTTAATGAACTGTCTTTAATTTAATATAAGTTTTTATAGCCTGCGCTTTCAACTCAAAGGCTGTACAGAGCGGGTTACAAGAATTAAAAACAAATGGTAATCAATTACAGTTCATGTTACACAGACCCAGAATATACTACAAAAAGCCAAGTTTCACTGTCAAAAAGTAATTTAATAAGTCAAACTCTTCAAGTCCACTGGAATCTTATTCCAAACAGCTGGTCCAGCACTTGAAAAAAACCACTGTAATCAGGTCCTTAACAAACTAAAGTCTTTTGGCAATGGACACTACAAATCATAAAGATATTTAGTTAGTGTGCACTTCCCTGGTGGAAAACATTCTGAAATTATTTTTCAGCTCTACAGAACCTTCTCATGAAGGACTTTAAACACTAAACACAGAACTGTAAAATTAATTCTTGATGCCACAAGTAGCCAATGCAGACCACAGAGTAAAGGTGTCACCCTATCTCCTAATTTCATATATGTTTAGCAACTGTTTTAGTAAAGAGAGATGTGTAAAACGAGTCTGCATATACCAGTCCATCTCAACAACAGACTTCTAGAGCACTGAGTTCCAGAGCTTAACTAATTCACTGAGTGAAAAAATATTTCCTCCTATTTGTTTTAAAAGTATTTTCATGTAATTTCATTGAATGACCCTAGTCTTTGTAGTTTTTGAAAAAGTGAAAAATCGATTCACTTTTACCTGTTTTACACCACTCGGGATTTTGTAGACCTCAATCATATCCCCTCTCAGCCGTCTCTTTTCCAAGCTGAAGAGCCCTAATCTCTTAATCCTTTCCTCATATGGGAGGAATTCCATCCCCTTTATCATTTTGGTCGGTCTTCTTTGAATCTTTTCTAATTCCGCTATATCTTCTTTCAGATACAGTGACCAGAACTGAACACAAAACTCAAGGTGAGGTCGCACCATGAAGTGATATAGAGGAATTAGAGTATTCTTGGTCTAATTTACCATCCCTTTCCTAATAATTCCTGGCATCCTGTTTGCTTTTTTGGCCACATCAGCACACTGAGCAGAAGATTTCAGCTTATTGTCTACAATGACACCTAGATCTTTTTCTTGAGTGCTGATTCCTAAGATGGACCCAGGTAACTATGATTTGGATTGTTCTTCCCAATGTGTATCACATTGCATTTGTCCACATTAAATTTCTTCTGCCATTTGGATGCCCAGTCTTTCCAGTTTCCTAAGGTCTTCCTGCAATTTTTCACAGTCTGCATGTGTTTTGACAACTTTGAATAGTTTTGTGTTATCTACAAATAGAATATTAGGAATTATGGGGAACAAAACTGTGAATGTCATTATGCCATTATAGGTTCCTGGTGCATCCATGAGCATAGTGTGCAGTTCTGGTGACCCCATCTCAAAAAAAGACATAGAGAAAATGAAAGACATTCAGAGAAGAGTGACAAGAAATGGTTAAGGGGATGGAACACCTCCATTATGAAGAGTGGCTAAACAGATTAGAGCCCTTCAGTTTGGAGAAAAGATGACTGAGAAGGGTGAGAACTCAGAACCCAGCATTTTGTACCCTATGCACATCATTTTACGCTTCTCCATATTAAATGGCATCTTTAGATGTTCCATCTTCCAGTCTTACGAGATCATTCTATAGCTCTTCACAGTCCACTGCCATTTTAATGACTCGGAATAATTTTGTGCTATCTGCAAATTTGATCACCTTTGCTGTCACCCTTATTGAAGCTGTATTGGTCCCAGTACAGACCATTGGGACATTCCACTACTGACCTTTATCCATTCGGTCCCACTTTCTGTTTCCTATCTTTTAGTCAGTTTGCCTCCTATCCCATGACTTTAGTTTCCTAGGGAGTCTCTCAGGAGGGACTTTGCCAAATGCCTTCTAAGAATCCAAGTAAACCACGTTTACTGAAGAGCTGACAGAGGTTTGAAGTGAAGCACCCGATGCTTTTTATTTATCTAAATTGCACCCCTTTCACTTCCTGTGGTTGAGATATGATGATCATAGCTTCTACTGAAACCCAATATAAATGTGGCCACATGAATTCTGTCACCACATGGCAAAAGCCTGAGATATCACTAATCTCCCTCTCCCCTGTCTACCCACCCACCTATGGTGTACATTCAGATGCTGTAGATATCTCTGGTGAGCCCACTATAGTTTGCAAGTAGATAAAAGCAGATATGTACTTTTTATGTTTTTTATATGTGATTTCCAGATAGACATCCTGGTGGTGGTGGGGGGGGGGGGGGGGGCAGTCTGAATGAAGCAAGAGCACAGTTACATTGTGTTCACTACCTGAACTAATGCAGATGGGAAAAATGGCTTCCAAGAGGTTTAAGTTGGCATTTTTGGAGCTTTGGGGGATACATATTATTGAATTGTCTCCTAGAACGTGCAGCGAGATCTAGAAGTTCTTTCACAGCCTTCATGTCATGTAACATGATATGAGTTCTGTACTTTAGTTTCAATACTCTAGATTGTTCCAGAACTTAGAACTTAATGTGCAGCATGATATGAGTTTAATTGTCAGAGTTATTGATTTTGCTGGAATCAGATACAAATGTATAAAATATACAGCTGCAAAGACTTATTGGAGCAGTATCAGATAAACTGGTCTGACTTTCACCCTCCCACTGAAGACCACTGATACCAGGCTAGCCAGGTGGATACTTAAAATGTCAATCACCACATCTCCAAAGAACAAAAGTCTGCATATTGACAACATTCAAAAAGATAGGATGAAACTCACAGATAATGACTCAGAAACTGAAAAGCCCATCTACCTACCTAATCTATCAAAAGAAAGTCCATCTACACCAGACAATGACTCTTTTAATCCTGTTAAATATGGATATGTAATTCAGCAGATGGCCAGACAAGAACTCTTATGATGTCATTTAAACATTTGACCAGTTACCATAAGTACCGCCATACTGGGAAAAGACCAAGGGTCCATCAAGCCCAGCATCCTGTCTCCGACAGTGGCCAATTCAGGCTTCAAGAACCCAGCAAAAACAAAAAAACCCAAAAATAAATAAATAAATAATTCCCCCCCCCCTTTTTTTTTTTTTTTAAATAATGTTCAATGGACTTTTCCTTCAGGAATCTGTCCAACCCCCCCCCCCCCTTAAACTCCGTAAGGCCAGCCGTTGCCACCACATTATCCGGCAACGAGTTCCAGAGTCCAACTACATGCTGAGTAAAGAAAAACTTTCTCCTATTTGTTTTAAATCTACCATATTCTAGCGGATTGAACTCTGGTCAGCAATGGAAAATCTGATCCAGGAAATGGACCCAGGTTCCTCCATATGGCAGTAACATAGTTCTGCTGCAAAGCCACCAAGATGGCTTCTTTCTTGGATTGTTCATCTGGTTTAGAGAGTAGAAGCTCTGCCAGATATTCAGCATAGTGTAACTCATCCAAAATAATTCAGCCCTACCTATCCCCCACTGCTACACCCTTCACAGTAGGACCTTGGAAATGCAAACTTCCATCAATAATTAACTTTTAACCACCAATAAATTACCCACAGCTGAATTGTTTCAAGCCATTTTGAAGCTCTAATTCAGCATGGAATATTTTTAAGGTCAAAATGTTCAGCTAAGAACTCAAAGCAAACACATTACTGAAAGTAAAGGGGTTGAACTAGGTTGCAAAACTGCCAAAAGTCTCTGGTTTTGCACTTTCTTGGTGACATCTCCCATATTTTATTTCTTTTAACGAACTGAATTTGCAGAAATATTCTCAGTGATAACTCAGGTGCCTATCCAATACATATGAATATATTTGTAATTTAGCTATCTTACTTAGTATCATTGCTAGATTAAGTTTCCACCTTGTTCTCCATTGCATGCACTTTGAGCAACACTGCGAGGTGTCCCCAAGGAGGGTTCACATCAAGGGACAAAAGTACGTTACTAGATTACATTCTCCAGGAAAACTCAACTCACAGAGAAAGCAGATGATAAATGTCCTAATCCTCTGGCTGTTTTGTTTTTGTCTGTATTAAGTTTAAGTCAAACAGATGAAGACTATTTGCCAATTTTGTCAATACAGCTAATAACATTACTAAAGTTTTGGTAAACTGGAACCAATAAAAATAATGTCATCAGTGTAAGATAAAAATTGTTCACCCAAATTCAGTACAATCTGACCAAGTGAGCTCATATATAGATTATACAAAAGCGGAGAGATGGGGGATCCTTGTGAGGCAACGCAAGGCAGGGTACCCAAGGAGATAAAAAGCTTTATCCTTTATTGTCTGTTTTTCAGAAAGGAGGTGAACCAGTTTAACACAAAACCAGAAAAACCTATTTCAGACAATTTACCAGGTAAGTTGTCATGATTGACTGTGTCAAAAGCTGCAGAGATGTCAAACTGCAAAAGAACCACCTCATCTCCTCTGTACAATACTTTCCTCACTTCAGATGTCAAAACCTGTGCTGTGAAAACTGCGAACAGACGCTGAGAGTGGTGCAACAAACTCCAGCTGTTTAAGTCATCTGATGACTAGAATCCTACCACAAATTTCAACACTTTTGCAAGAAAAGGCATGTTTGCAACAGGCCTAAAATTTGAAACCTGTGATAAATCTGGATCAGCCTTCTTGGGAACAGGAGTGTCACAGTTCAGGAAAGGTGAGCCCTTAGACTGCAGCTGGGTTGGTGCTACCCGGTCAACCCGAGGGTTAGCCTGTCCCCGACTGGTGTCAGGCAAGTCACCCGGGTTAGGCATAGGACTGACAGAACTAGGGCCAACTGGATCTAGCAAGGCAAGGCAAGTTGGTCTGGAAGCAAGGCAAGTGACCTGGAGACAACAGGCAAGGCTGGGCTGAAGGTAAGGCAAGACAGAGGAGAGCCAGGGCTTTCCTTAAGTACACCCAGACCTCTGACATTATCTCCTGGTGTCCCAGAGGGTTTCCCGCCTTTAGCTCTCTAATCCTGGGCCATGGCAAGCGCACACACCTAAGGAAGAGGGCAGCACAGCTGACCCAATGTGCTGTAGGAAGGCCTGAGGCCCCGAAGAGGGCTGTGGAACCCGACCCTAGTGCCCTTCCCAAAATCGAGAGGTGAGTGGGCCTTGAGTCATAGTGGCAGCCATGATAGGAAGTGAGTACAATATTATCCATGGATTGGGAGAACCATCCTAACTTTAGTATTGTATTGATAAAAAAAATAAGCTAGCAATTCTAAAGGTAGATCTTTCAACAAAAAGGAGAGTACATTATCTAAAGGGCAACCAGTATTCAACAATCTATTTATCAGATGTCTCAAAATCTCGGGAGAAATAGGTGTAAAGACAAACCATTCCCTGTCTACTGGAATATCTAACATTTCATCAGAGATGCATAGATTGTAATCTTTAGACTTTGCTTTAAATTCAAGACTTATGAATAGTAATGACCTTAGAAGCAAAAAACTTAGATGGATTCTCAGCAGAAGGCTGAGGTTCAGCACTTAAAGATGAAGAGATATCCTTGCATATTACAGCCCCAACCCAATCTAACCCTAGTTCTATCCTAGTCTCATCCTAATCGCTCCCAGGCCACAATCCTTGTCTTAGGCGCATATTCACCATTTGCATATGTAAATCCTGGCTTTTTAAAACTGGGTTTTACTATGTTTATTTGCTATGTATGTGAAAATGCTAGTATTTAAGCATGCAAATCATGAAAAGACTTATAGAATAAGTGTGGTGAATAAATCAATAAATTTCGAAGCCTGTAAATAATTGAATGCTTCTATGTTTCTTTCCTCCCACTGCTGTTTCCCCTGTCCCTGCATCTCAGTCAGAAATACTGTAGGTTGTCACAATTTTCTATCCATTGTGGTTTCATAAGTTGAAGCTGTTATAGGGGGTTTCAGTACAGTCAGTGGAAAATACACTGGGTGAACTCTTAGATCAGTGCCAGGGCTATAGTCCCAAGCTAAAGACCATTGATTCAAACTAACCTTCTAGCCACTGCATGAACTTGTCAAAGTACTATACCATAGGTGTCTTGAGTTTCCTGGTGAATGAATGGTGTGATATTAACAACAGAACATGGGAAAACTGGGATTCTTCCCTAATATAGATATGGGATGACTCTAAGAATTCAGATGCAGAAAGAAATATGAACCTATTTTATAAAACGGATCATAAGATACAGAGCTTGCACTGTCAAGCAATATGAGGAACTGGAAATATGCTGAAAATGGAAAACTAATATGCACTTCCCAATTCCTCTTTCAGGCTGCTGAATACCGAATTACCTGTGACACTGTGTCTGGGCTGTTTCACACTGTAATATCTTTGATTATTTGGAAATGCAGCACAGATTGGAAAGGATCCATTTCTGTCACCTATACTCTCTTTTCATTGCGTTTCCTTTATCGCTGCATGCTCTTCAGAATCTCAATTCAAGCTGCTCCTACACCCCCGATTTTGCAAGAGAGAATGTGACCAATTAGGTTAATCCTATCTAGTGTCACCCTAAAGCAGAGGGAGTTCTAAGCTCTGGAGTTCATAGAAGGATCATCACAGAGCCTTATAGAATGACAAGATGAAGTTTGAAATTACATTAAATATTTGTAGGAATAGTAATTGGAAAAGAGCTGATGAACTGAAAAAAAAAACTGCATTAAAGTCTTATGGCATGCTGGCATAATCTCAGTATTATCTGCAGTGCTGCTATAGAGATTTTCTCTTTCTTACCGATGTATGCATTACACTAATATGCTTCCTCCGTAACTTCCAGGTTCTAAGTCTTTCTCTTGGTAGATTTTGCTTCCATGTTTAATTTGGGCTTTATGGTACCTGCTGATGATATCAGATGATCCACTGCTGTCTTTTTTTTTTTTTAATTTAAATTATTTATTTATAATTTTTCATTTTACAAGGGTCACTTGCAAACAGTAATGCAGAGACGATTGCACATTAATACAATATAAGAAGAAAACAATCCCAACTAGATATATGGATTATATACAATCTTTCTCTTTCTTAGACCACAAAGTGAAGAAAAATAGGGAGAGTGAAATAAGACAAGGAGATCAATTAAACAATAAACAGAAAAAAGAAAACATGGTATTAACCTGATTATCCCCAGATATTACTCATCTAATACATTATTCCACATTGATCATCTGGTTGGTTTCCTCAAGACCAAATACGGTGTATAGTCAATTCATTTCATTGAGAACATACTTATTGTCCAGGTTTTAGTTAGAAATAATACATCTGATTACATTCTCTCTCTTTTAAAAACCAGAAATTATTTAACGATACATATACTCAAGTCTCTAATTCAAATCCCACTGATTAAAGCAATCCCAGTTTTCACAGGCTTCACTCCTTTCGAAGTGATAATTAAGGAAATATTTCTGAGGAAAACTTTAGGAGTCATACCTGGAACTCTGGGAAAAACAATAATCTCGACATTAATCATCTACAAAAACATCCACCTTATTATTCAAACTTTCTGGTCCATTATCATTTTCAAGAACATAACCACTTCTTGCTTGTACAGAACTTCATCTGTCATATCAATTTTTTCACTCTCAGAGGGTTCAGTCAAATTGTCCATGCAACTCTCCAATAAGATCATATCTGAAACAAAATTATTTACTACCGCCATTAGGTCCCGAAGCGCCTTCCAGATGGTATTTAATGTAACCTCCATGGAAGCCAAAAACTCCAAGATGATTTCTCTTGAGGTGTTTAGGAGTGGTTCCGCCGATTCGGGTTCTGCTGTAAACGTCCTCTGTTTCAGCATATGCCTCTAACTCACTCCTCCACTCCTTTGGACATGGTGGTTGAATAATTTGGTAGCGATGGAGTTGTTTTTCCAGGTCCAAGAGCATCGACGCTCCTTCGCCGGTGCTAATCAAAGGACTCGCCAACCCTTTCATCTGTGGGCAGTTCGATGCGCAGCGGTCCCGCACTTGCTGCTCAGGGGAAAAAAATGCTGCCCATCAGCGGCTGACCGCCGGTTGTTCCCTTCCTCTCAGTTAAGGAAAATGCAATTGCAGAGAGGAAATTTACATAAAGAAGACAGAACCTCAGAGGGCAGCTGGGCCGTTGGGCATATGAACTCCAGGTCACCATCTCACCACTCTCCCAGTTTGGGACACTCTTTGTCTGGTTTCTCCTCAGAGGCCTGTCTGATATGAGTAACCCTTCAGCATAGCCCTCTGAGTCATTGAAACACGGAAGCCCCTCCACCACTACAAGGTGGTGTCCCTTCGGAAGGGGATCCACTGCTGTCTGATGGCATCACCTGCAGCTGGACACAGCTTGGGTAGTAAAGGTGAGAAAATAACTACTGGATAAATATTCAGGTGTAGTGATCAGAGGGTGTTTTTAAAAGCTGGCCACAGTGTTTAATAATTCATGTAAATTCAGCACCGCTGTCTAAACAATCTGCAGTGTTGAATGTAGGTACTACTACTACTACTACTACTTAGCATTTCTATAGCGCTGCCAGGGTTACGCAGCGCTGTACAAGTTTAAACACGGGGAGGGACAGTCCCTGCTCAAGAGAGCTTACAATCTAACGGTAACATACTACGTAGTCAGTGTAGATAACAGGAATGGGGAAGGTGGTTAGGTGCCAAAAGCAAGGGAGAAGAGATGGGCCTTGAGTAAGGACTTGAAGATGGGCAGGGAGGGCGCATGGCATATGGGCTCAGGAAGTCTGTTCCAGGTATAAGGTGCTGCGAGGCAGAAGGGGCGGAGTCTGGAGTTAGCGGTGGTGGAGAAGGGTACAGATAGGAGTGATTTGTCCTGAGAGCGGAGGTTACGGGTGGGAACATACGGGGAGAGGAGGGTAGAGAGGTAATGGGGGGCTGCAGATTGAGTGCATTTGAAGGTTAATAGGAGAAGCTTGAACTGTATACGGTAGCGGATCGGGAGCCAGTGAAGCGACTTGAGGAGAGGGGTGATATGAGAGTATCGGTTCACACGGTAGATAAGACGTGCGGCGGAATTTTGGACAGATTGAAGGGGGGATAGGTGGCTAAGTAGGTAGAGTCCACTGACATGCGCTTATGACAAGGAGTGTGGCCTGGGAGTGATTAGGGTGGGACTAGGGTTAGATTGGGGTGGGGTCGTAATATGCACGGATATCTCTTCATCTTTAAGTGCTGATCCTCAGCTTTCTGCTGAGACTCTAGACAGTAAACAAAATTCGAAGGAAGGGAGTGGGGTACTAAAAGTTCCGTCATTCCAAAAAATAAATACACCGCACTCTATAAATCACTGGAGAAATAACCCAAAATTAAAACAGGGAGGAAAAAGCCTCGTAGAGCCAAGACTTATTAAGTGCAGTCTATCAATGGCTTCAGTTTAATCATAGGCTGGGAAAAAACCTCATGTGAAAAAAGAATAACTTTTTGAGATAATTTTCAAACAATTTTACTCGAAAAGCACTTAGCTTCAAATTTCATATGCTTCTGCCCAAAGACTCCAATATCAGAAAATATGTACAATATCAGATTGTTTGAAATTATTTGAAATTATTGTTATGTTTGTTTTTCTGTGTTGCTAATACAACAGAACATAAGACATAGGAGAAAAGACCTCAGGAAGACTTAGAGGCTCATTTTCAAAGCACATTGACTTACAAAGTTACTTTGAAAATAAGCACCTTAAAATCTTCTTTTGCTTTTAATGCTATTTCAATCTTTCTGTATCATTCATCTAAAAAAAAAAATCCTTCCTTTTAAAACTGGTTCTATTTTTCTGTACAGTCTGAGAGCACAGAAATTTACAAAATTCAATTCATACTGGAATAATTTCATCTGAAGTAATTCATTTAGTTTTTCAGTCCTGTAAAAGTGCATAGTCACCCTCACTGGCAAATAGTTAGGTTGCAAGACTAAGCAAAACTTCGTGTTTACTGCGCATCAGTAAAAAAAAAAAAGCCTGAAGATGGATTGATTAATCCCGTTTATTTAATTAAGGCAGAACCATCTCCTGAAAGACTTATTATGTGAGATAATGCAGAGCACAGTATGTTGAAGGCAGAGAAAACTCATTATTAAAGCTTCAGAAGGGGCTGGAAGGGAAAAGAGAGAACCACAGAGGAGGACAGAGAAGGGTCCTGTGCCTGCTGAATCCATAAAGAATGACAGAGGTCATGTGTCTGCTCAGTCCATTAAGAAGGACAGAGAGAGGTCATGTGACTGCTCAGTCCATTAAGAAGGACAGAGAGAGGTCATGTGACTGCTCAGTCCATAAAGAAGGACAGAGAGAGGTCATGTGTCTGCTCAGTCCATAAAGAAGGACAGAGAGAGGTCCATGTGGCTACTCAGTCCATAGAAGAGAGGAGAGCAGAGATTGATCCATGTGCGTGCTCAGTCTATAGAGGACAGACGGAGGTTATGTTATGTTATCAGGTTCTTATAACACACCAACTCTCTCCAAAGGAATTCAAGTCAAGATAACAACAAGATGAACTGAAACATACATCAGGATGTTAACAAAAATTCAATAAAACAAAATAATAAACAACAAAACTAATAAGAAAACAAATATGTTTTTAACACCTTCCTAAAATCAAATAAATTTCTCAAAGAATGAATCTGCACCGGTAGACCATTCCAAAGACGAACAGTGTAAAACTGGAAAGAAGTGGAGAATATTGCTCTAAATCTAACCAATCTTGCTGATCAAAATACCAGCAATAGATTATTACATGAACGAGATATAATATTTTTTTGTAAAATCTAAAAATACATGAAAGATCAACAGGACAAACACCTTATAAAGATTTAAATACCAAACATAGCACCTTAAAGTCAATTCTAGACTGGACCAGCAGCCAATGCAATTTCGCCAACAAAAAAAATACCTTCTCATATTTAGAATTGAAGAAAATCAATCTGGCAGCAGAATTTTGAATCATCTGAAGTTTGCCAAGATAATTAATAGTTATTCCTAAATATAAGGAATTTCCATAATCTAATAAAGATAAAATTGACATTTGGACAATTACTCTAAAATGATCTACGAAAAAGTAAGACCATACCAAGCGCAGCTGCTTAAGTTTAAAATAGGCCCTTTGAATTACATTTTTTTTTATCTGTGGCAGCATTGAAAGGGAAGAATCAAGAATTATAACTGAAAATTTTAGACTTTCAATCAACTCTTAGATGTTGTCCAGTTTCTAATATAATGAACTCTAGAATAGTCACCATATCCTTATCAAACCAAACGATCTTTGTTTTGTCTGTCTTTAGTTTTAACTGCGTAACACTAAACCACATTGCAATCTTTTTAATGTAAAGGTTTCATTTAGAATAAAAGATTTCAATATCAGAATCTATCGGAACCAAGAGAAAGATATCATAACCTCACACCTGAATCAAAAGATAACTTACCTAGCGTACTCATTTAAAGAAGATATGGGTGAACCCTGTAGCACATCACAAAGTAGTTCCCAAGGAGCTGAGAAACAATCATCCTTCAATACGGTAAATTGCCTCTGCGTCAGAAAAGCCTTGAACCTATAAAAAACCTAAAAACCTGATCAACTCTACCTAATTCAGACAACAAGTTCAAGAGTATAGTAGGATTTACTGTATCAAAAGCTGCCAATATATCAAATTGCAGGAGAACCGCACTGCCACCATAACTACAAATCTTTTTCACCTCTGGAGGTTAATAATAACAATATGGTCTTAGTACTGTGAAAAGGTATAAACCCATGTTGAAAGGCATGAAGTAAATTAAATTTATCAATATAATCTGCAAGCTGGGAACTTACCACAAATTCTATCAATTTAGTCAAAAAAAGTTATAGTTGCAATTGGTCTAGGGTTATAAACCTTAGATAAATCACCATTAGTTTCCCTCCTCTCAGTACCCTTCTCCACCACCGCCAACTCCAGACTCCGCCCTTTCTGCCTCGCCTCACCCTATGCTTGGAATAAACTCCCTGAGCCCATGCGCCAAGCCCCCTCCCTACCCATCTTCAAATCCTTGCTCAAAGCCCAACTCTTCAATGTCGCTTTCGGCACCTAACCATTGTACCTCTATCCAGGAAATCTAGACTGCCTCAATCTTGATTGACTGCACTTTTTGTCCTTTAGATTGTAAGCTCCTTTGAGCAGGGACTGTCCTTCTTTGTTAATTGTACAGCGCTGCGCAACCCTGGTAGCGCTTTAGAAATGTTAAATAGTAAACAGTAGTAGTAGTAAATAGTTTAGGAATAGGTTTTAATACAATCTTTCCTATGCGGTTAGAAAACCAACCATTAGCCAATATAGTATTCACAAAAAAAGTTAACCAATTTACCAGTTCCTGAGATGGATCTTTCAAAAGAAAAGCAGGTAACATATCAAGAGGGCAATTTAGAACAAGAAATCCTACTGATTAAAGGAGTCAGTTTAGAAGCTGGTACTGATTCCCAGCATATATCTACTGGTACAACATCTATGTATGAATAAAAATTAGACATATCAGAAATTAGCAGTATATTTTGAGGAAAAAGTGGGACGGGACAAATTCTGTCCTCGTGTTATTCTCTAAAAACTTGGGACTACATAAGTACATAAGTAATGCCATACTGGGAAAGACCAAGGGTTCATCGAGCCCAGCATCCCGTCCCCGACAGTGGCCAATCCAGGTCAAGGGCACCTGGCGAGCTTCCCAAACGTACAAACATTCTATACATGTTATTCCCGGAATTGTGGATTTTTCCCAAGTTCATTTAGTAGTGGTTTATGGACTAGCCTTAGCCTGTTCCAACTAGATGGAACAGTATCTATTAAATGTCAGTATCAATATGTAAAAACTCAGCACGTCTTAGACAACTGGCAACTGAATTCAATGATAATAAACTGCAGAAGCTGCTTTTGGATTTAAATGAAACATCATTTGTATCTTGTCTGCCTTTGATGTGGCAACAAGATTCTTGTTTGCTGATCAGACTCCTACAATCTGCAACATCCTTCCATCACATGCCCAGCTGCTCAAGCATCTTACTGTTCCTGCAACAGATTCATTCATTGTTGCTGGCATCAAGGAGCATTTCCACACCTAACTAACACTTATTTTCCTGTTCATCCAGTACACAGTGTTGGTTGTCTTTTACACCCATCGTAAAGACAATCCAATTATCTTCCCAGGTGTAAAAACACAGATCATTGAGAAGGTTCTCAACATTAACAACTCAGGATCCTCCACAATCCACATTCCCAGAAAGCATCACATCTGTGGAACAGCCCCCCCCCCCTCCCCGAAAGAATGAAAATGGATGTTAGTTCCATAAAAGTCGCTTATAAAACTGCTATGACTCCTTTGAAGGCTATTGTTAATGAATTGGACAGTTATTTATGTTTTGATTGATGCAGACGACAATGTTTTGATTTTTTTGGAAAAACAAGCAAAAGTGCTGGCCAAAACTGGCAAAACTTGCAAGCACTCCTGCTGCCAGCAAGTCTTCTGAAAGACCATTTTCTATTGTGGGAAGAACTGTGGAAGACAGGAGAGCTAGCATGAATCCTGAGATTGTTGATGAGACTGGTGGAGAGGAAAACGGTAACGGAATTCAAACATGCGTGGGATAAACATAAAGGAATCCTCCTCAGAAGGAAGGGATCCCCAGAAGCTTAGCCGGCGGTGGGAGGTGGGGATAGTGCTGGGCAGACTTATACGGTCTGTGCCCTGAAAAGGACAGGTACAAATCAAGGTAAGGTATACACAAAAAATGACATGTGAGTTTATCTTGTTGGGCAGACTGGGTGGACCGTGCAGGTCTTTTTCTGCCGTCATCTACTATGTTACTATGTATTCATCCACAGATTAAAAAATCATAACAGTGCTTCATAGGGCATATTTCTCATAGAGCATACAGAGTGGGGGTGTATTTTGTCCCCTAGACAGTTTAATAGGGTGAATTAGGGTTCCTTGGAGTAGTAGAAGTCAAATATTGTTGGAGTTGGAAGGGTAGAGGGTGGCAGGGGAGGTATTTCAGTTGTTCATTGTTGTTATTGTTTTATGTTTGTCATTTATAAACAACAGTTGCACAGGATGAGGACAGAGCCCACAGGGACAGGGACAGAGCCAACAGGGATGGGGCGAGGACGGGAACAGAGCCTGCGGGGATGGAGCAAGGATGTGGACAGAGCCCACGGGGACAGGGCAGGCATGGGGACAAACTTTGTCCCTGTGTCATTCTCTAATGCCTATTATATCTACTTCATTTAATGTCTTCAACATTTTATTATATCCTGATGAAGAGAGGATAACTCTCCTAAGCATTAGCGCATGGCCATTAAATCAGAAAATGGTAAATTGCCCATTTTCTGGCAGCAGAGCAAACCAGAGGGAAAACAGCAATATAAACCAATCATGAAGCAAAACAGTGAGGTGGGTCACAGATGGAGCCATTGAAGGACCCAACACGGTCCGTGTTTCAGCAACTGCCTGTGTCAGGGGTCAAACTGCACGTCACAGTAGTACAACTGATCCAGTAACAAATGTTAAAGAAATCCACACACTAAGGGGTCCTTTTACCAAGCCATGGTAAAAAGTGGCTTGCGGTAGTGTAGGTGTGGGTTTTGGGCGTGTGCAGAGTTATTTTTCAGAGCAACTACCAAAAATGCCTTTTTGAATTCCCAAAAATGGATGTGCGGCAAAATCAACATTGCCGTGCGTCTATTTTGGGTGTCTGACCTTACCGCCAGCCATAGACCTGGTGGTAAGGAATCTGTACGGTAAAGACCTACACGCGTTGAAATCCAGTTGGTGTGCATCCACTACGCACATCTGAAAGTAAAATATATTTTCCAGATGCGCGTAGCGGACGCACACCATAAATGAAATTAGTACTTAAGTATTGCCATACTGGGAAAGACCAAAGGTCCATCGAGCCCAGCATCCTGTTTCCAACAGTGGCCAATGCAGGTCACAAATACCTAGCAAGGTCCCAAAAAGTACAAAACATTTTATACTGCTTATCCCAGAAATAGTGGATTTTCCCCCCAAGTCAATTTAATAATGGTCTATGGACTTTTCCTTTAGGAAGCCGTCCAAACTTTTTTAAAATTCCGCTAAGCTAACCGCCTTTACCACATTCGCTGGCAACGAATTCCAGAGTTTAATTACAAGTTGAGTGAAGAAAAATTTCCTCTGGTTCGTTTTAAATTTACTACATTGTAGCTTCATCGCATGCCCCCAAATTACCGCAAGAGGCACGCGGTAGTCAGGCAGTAAGTTCATTTTGGCACACAGTGGGCATGCACAGATCCTTACGCGGCTTAGTAAAAGGGGCCCTTAGTATAGAAATGAGAACATGTGACATGCAGTTTGACCCCTGATGCAGGCACTTGCCAAAATCTAATGAAATCTGCTTCCTCCTACGTTGGTTCCGTTTCATTGCTCCATCTGCAGTAATTTCCTGACCTTGAACAAGTCTTCTCCATGCACTGAGGACACTTTTTGCTGCTTTTTTCATTTTCCGATTTAATGACTATGCGCTAATGTTGTAGAGAAAAGAGATAGGTTTGTAGACGGATCTTCCAACACACGTTCAGATAAATCAACTAAAGTTGAGTCTCGACATGGAGCCATGTTTCAGCAATGCCACCTGCTACTGTGTAAGCTACAAACAATTCCTCTTATTTACGGGAGTAACTTGGTACTGGTCTAATAAACCTCCCTGAAATATTTATTTTTCCTGTGCTTTAAAAATCCATTTATTAACCACTTAATGTGTTTTAATGGGCATTAGTGTTCCTTTCAGAAATGTGTACCTTGTCTATTCATGACCAACAAAGGGTTAAAATTAGCCACCAGAGAATGTCGCTAATGAATTAAGTGACCACATAAGGTTGACTATTGACTGATGAGGTCTTTTCCTCCTTTGACAATAATAATTATTTATTGTTCAATATTACTTAGACATCATAGATTTTTGAATGGAAATGTGTCGGATGATCACAACCTCTTCATTTTGCATAAATTAGGCTCATGATGCAGTGCTTACAGATTTTCCAAATGGATAATTTATTACCTCTGCTGGATCCAGACTCAAAGGGCTCAATATTCAGACCATGGGAGTGAGCCTGGATATTCAATGCCCAGCCATTTCCAGTCACCGGCATAGAATATGTGGTTTATTTTTGGCTGGTTGAAACCTAATCAGCCAAGCCAATATTCAGTGCTGACTAGTTAAGTTTGAAGTGGCCTGGTATTCACATGGCCAAATATGGCCACCATACTTGTGCTGAAAATCGGCGGATAGCCAAAGTTATATTGCACGATATAATCTGCTATCCGCTAGCTGCTAACTGTGAATTTTGCCGTGTCCCGCTGAAAATTCATGGATAACCAGTTATGGTGCATTTAACCATATTAGCCCTCTCCTCAAGTCACTTCATTGGCTCCCTATCCATTTCCGCATACAGTTCAAACTCCTCTTATTGACCTATAAGTGCATTCACTCTGCAGCTCCTCAGTACCTCTCCACTCTCATCTCTCCCTACATTCCTCCCCGGGAACTCCGTTCACTGGGTAAATCTCTCTTATCTGCACCCTTCTCCTCCACTGCTAATTCCAGACTCCGTTCCTTTTATCTTGCTGCACCATATGCCTGGAATAGACTTCCTGAGCCGGTACGTCAAGCTCCATCTCTGGCCGTCTTCAAATCTATACTAAAAGCCCACCTTTTTGATGCTGCTTTTAACTCCTAACCCCTATTCACTTGTTCAGAACCCTTATTTTATCATCCTCACTTTAATATTCCCTTATCTCTTGTTTGTCCTGTTTGTCTGTCCTGATTAGATTGTAGGCTCTGTGGAGCAGGGACTGTCTCTTCATGTTCAAGTGTACAGCGCTGCGTACGTCTAATAGTGCTATAGAAACGATAAGTAGTAGCAGTAGTAACCAGCCAGGGAAAGAGTTTACAGTCTAAATGGGAACTGGAACCAGTGATATTAACCTCTCCAAGGTCACAAGGAGTGCCCATGGCAGAGGCAGGATTTTAACCCAGACTTCCCAGATTCTTAACCCATTGCTCTAACCACTAGCCCACCTTATTGTGTCTTTCTGTACTAAGGACACCTCCTCGTTCACAAGCACCTCTTCCTTTTTCTGGCTTGGTTTGCAAAATAAATATGTTCAATAAAGCTCAGGGGCTTCTTAAGACCTTCCATTTTGCTGTAATTGCGTTAGGCTCGGCAATTGAATCATTTCCAGTAATGCAGTGCTTAGAAATGTGCTCTGTATCCAGGGTAAATGCTGAGCTGTCAGCTACAGTTATTACTGGGTTTTTAATTCCTTGATGAAGGCTCTCAGCTGGGATAGTGTACAGTGTGCAGAAGAAGAGGAAAGCTGTTTAAAATCATACCAGTTTAAATAATGCAGAAGGTAATGTGTAAATATAGATGGGTTGAGAGAGGAAATTTCTGCTCAGTTAGACTCTGCTGACAGTTTCCAGAAACAGGACCCACCACTAGTCTATGAATTAAAGGCGGTGTGATAATTGTTGTGTTGGATTATTTGTAGTAAATAATTAGCAGATTTTAGTACACACAGCTTCAGCTTTAGAAATGTTAATTTCTTTCTTCATCTCTCTCTCATTCACCCCTGAATAATTCACTGCTGAGTCACTTTAAAGTTGAAGTAACAAAACATCTGTTTACTCACAGTTTGTAGTTAGATTATAATCAGACAGGCTTATATATACATATTACTATACATTTGTATTATCAGCTCCTTCCATGTGCTTAGATGGTAATGGATGCTCACACCACCATAGATCCTCTCAGGTTAGGAGAGATCATGAGCTCCATGTGCTCCATGTGCTGCATGTGCTGCATCTAACCCCCACAGGAAGTTGCATAGCAGTGTGACCTCTCTAAGTAATTCACATCAGAGGTCACAGAGTAATCACAGAGAAATAATAGGTGACAGGCAATGCATGTAAAATACAATTACATTCCAACAAACCCCTTCTCATGCATAACTGTCATGCAATTATTTATTCATACAAAGTCCAAGCTTTATACGCAGATTCACAAAATGTTCTCTGGGTAACGGTTTGGTCATGATGTCAGCTGTCATCTCACTGGTGTGACAATAGTGTAGACTGATGACCCCTTCTTTTGCCAACTCTCGCACGTTGTGGTATTTCGTTGCGATGTGCTTGGTGCGTGACTGAACCTTGTCATTCTGTGACAGTCGGATGCAGCTCTGATTATCTTCCATTATCTGGATTGGTCTCTGTTCAGCTATTCCGAAATCCAGCAAAAGTTTTTCAATCCACATCAGTTCTCTGCACGCTTCCGATACGGCCACATATTCAGCTTCTGTAGAAGACAAACTCACAATACTTTGTTTATGACTGGCCCATGAAATTTGTACATTTCCATACATAAACACATATCCACTTGTGGATTTATAATCAGAATGATCCCCTGCCCAATCTGAATCACAGTAACATATTAGTTTTGGATTACTATTGGCTGAAATCTTTAATTTACAATCAATGGTACCCTTTAAATACCTTACCATCCTTTTGACTGCAGTCCAATCTGATTTGGTAGGTGAGCTGACCCTTCTGCTCAAAATTCCTACTGCATTTGCTATATCAGCCCTGTATGTGGTAGCTAGATATAAAAGCTTACCTATGGCTGATCTATATTGGATGTTATCTGGTAAAGGTTCTCTTACTGTTTCATCCTTCAGAAAATCAGTGATCATGGGAGTGCTTACAACTTGGGCATCTTGCATACCTAAACTTTCAATAAGCTCATTTATTTTCTGCTTCTGGCTTAGAAGATAAGAACCATCATTTTGTTTCTCAATTTCTATACCAAGATAGTATGACACATTACCAAGTTCTTTTATCTCAACATTGAGGTTTAAACACTTTACAATGTCCTTGTACTCTTGCTCACTTTTGCTTGCAATGAGCAGATCATCAACAAAAGCTAAAATGTATGCATATTGTCCATTTGTGCACCTAGTGTACAAGCATTTATCTGCTTCACCTTGCTTAAATCCTAAATTTGTCAATATTTCATGCAATTTTTCATTCCAACATTTTGCACTTTGCTTTAATCCATAAAGACCTTTGTTTAATTTACACACTAGCTGTCTTTGTTTTGTATTTATGAAACCTGTTGGTTGTTCCATGTACAAGTCTTCAGTTATATCTCCGTGAAGAAATGCTGTTTTCACATCAATGTGGTTGACTTGCATGCCTTTTGAGACTGCAATGCTCAGAAGTGTTCTTATTGTCGTGTGTTTCACTACAGGTGCAAACACTTCATCAAAATCTTCTCCATATTTTTGAAGATATCCCTTTGCCACTAATCTGGCTTTATACCTTTCCACTTTTCCTTGTGCATTCCTTTTTAACTTGAATACCCATTTGCATCCTATAGCTTTCTTGCCAGGAGGTAATTTTGTAAGAATCCAAGTATTATTTTTATCCAATGCATCAATTTCTTCTTGTGCAGCTTTATGCCATTCAGCAGCTTCTTCTGCTGGCATTTTCTCAATCTCATCCCATGTTAAGGGCTCTTGAGCTTCTGCTGACTTTGTTAAGTAAGACAGTCTTGGGGGTGGAACACCTTTGTTTTCCCTGGATGAGCGTCTGACAGCAGGTTGGTCTGACCTTTCCGCATCCTCTAAATCTGAGAATTCTTCTCCAATTGATTCCCCTTCTCCAACTGTACTGTCTTCTTCAATGATCCTTTCTGTGTCTGTTTCCTCTGCCTGTTCCTCGTTAGATACAGATGAGTTGCTTTCAGACATCTGCCTTGGTATGGCATTTATATACACTGGCATGTCTATTATGGTTCTAGTTTCATATTCTGGATGATAAGGCTCATCTGGGATAATCCAGCCTTTATCAACCCTTTTGTTTTCATCAAAATATGTAACATGTCTTATGCCAACAATGCCAGTTTTCAGATTCAAAATTCTATAACCTTTGTGTCCTGGAGCATAGCCAACTAAAATGCCCCTTTCTGTTGTGGAATCCAGCTTATGCCTTCTTTGCTTTGGTACATGAGCATATGCTGTACTTCCAAATGTTCTTATGTGTGACAGGTTTGGCTTCCTACCATGCCATGTCTCATGTGGTGTGCGCTCAGCGCCTTTAGTTTGCATTCTGTTTTGTAGGTACACTGCTGTGAGAATGGCTTCCCCCCATAGTCTTTTAGGGAGATTGCTATCTGACAGCATACATCTGGTCATTTCCACAAGTGACCTAAATTTTCTCTCTGCAACAGAATTTTGCTCTGGTGTATAAGCTACTGTTGTGATATGCTGAATGCCTTCTTGTTCTAGAAATGTGCGCATGCTTTGTGAAATGAACTCACCACCATTGTCAGTCTGAAGAACCTTTGGTTTTCTTTCAAATTTATTGCTCACCATGGCTACGTATTTCTTCAGCATGTCTGTTGACTTGACTTTTTTCTTTCAGCAAATAGGCCACACAATATCTAGAGAAATCATCCAAGAATATTAGCACAAATCTGTTATTTCCCAATGATGGGATATTAAACGGTCCACATAAGTCACTGTGTATTAAGTCCAGCACTTTATTACTCCTATTTCCTGTGTATGCAGGAAATGAGGGTCTTACACCTTTTTGAGTAACACAGTCTATGCTTTTCTCCATTTTACCAGCATCTGCACTTATCTGAATGCCAGTGGCCAGTTGCTTACTGTAAAGATCCTGGATCACCTTAGAATCACGATGTCCCAGGCGGCTGTGCCAGATTTCCAGACTACATTTACCATCATTCTTCCTTACTTGCGCCATATGTGAGGCTTCACCTGAAATGCTCAGTTTATAAACATCATTATGCATAAAAGCTTCAGCATACACTTCATCATTTTTAGAGATTGTGCACTTACTGTTTTCAAAATGAATCGCAAATCCCTTCTTATCTAATGTAGATACACTAAGCATATTGCAAACTGCTTGGGGAATATACAAGACATCACTTACAGGAATTTCTTTAACTTCATTAGACACTTTGCATTTTAAGAATCCAATACCTTTTGCTTGGATCTTAGCAGTCCCTGCGTTTGCAGTTTTAAGAATTCCTTCTTCTGGACACATTTCCTGAAAGAAATCTTTACAATTGGTTAAATGGCATGTGCTCCCTGAATCCAAAATCCAAGTACTTTCATTTGAATTATTATTTACCATAGTCAAAGATTTTTCTGCCATTAGAAAACCCTTGTGTTTATCTTTGTCCTTCATACATTTCCTGGTTTGAAAATTCTTTAGTTCCATTGGCTTAGGTGAGCTAGAGGGAGTGTTTTGTGTTTCCTTACACCATTTAGATACATGTCCCTCCTTTCCACATGAGTAGCAAATCAGCTTGCCCTTGGGTGGAGTTTTCCCATAGCTCCGCCTTCCTCTGTTCTTTGCCAAGAAATTTGTTTCATTTCTCTCTGACTGACTCTGAGAACACATCTCCTCAGAATCATTTATTATGCATTCCTGCCTTAGTTTTGATGTTGCCTGTTCAAAAGATTGCCCTTCAATGGCCTCATTTACAGACCTAAAAACATCAAACTTCTTTGATAGTGAGGTAAAAAGAAATGCTCTTTTCAATGCATCACACATGGGAATTCCAGAAAGTTCTAGCTTTTGAAATGAAGACATAAGATGCATAATGTGATCATTACATTTACTTTTATCCCTTAATTTGGTTTCATTCAACTCTGCCAGCCAAATTGGTTGCTGCTTTGCATATGTAGTTGCATACATAGTTCTCAGTTTATATAAAATGTCCTTTGGTGTATCTTTTCCCTCCACTAATATGGCTTGTTTCTCTGAGAGAGCTTCCAAAAGCATGCACTTCACATAATAGTTTGCATTGTCCCATTCAGCCATATTTTCAGCTGTTCTGTCTTGGTCTAAGCATATATCTAATCTTTTTGCTCGAAGGAGACATATGAATCTTAGTTCCCACTGCCGATAATTAAACTCAGTTAATTTAGGCACCTTGAGAGAGTAGAACAATGGTGAATTTTCTCCCTCAGCCATTTTCTTAGCCTTCTGTCTGCTGTGTGGGGGGAGAGAGAGACAGACTGAATCTTTCCTTTAAAACTTAAGAGAAAAATGTGGCCTTTTTTTCTGCCTGGTAATATTTCTCTTCTTTTTCAATTCCTGGCCCTGGGCCCATAACCCTTTTGTTGGATTATTTGTAGTAAATAATTAGCAGATTTTAGTACACACAGCTTCAGCTTTAGAAATGTTAATTTCTTTCTTCATCTCTCTCTCATTCACCCCTGAATAATTCACTGCTGAGTCACTTTAAAGTTGAAGTAACAAAACATCTGTTTACTCACAGTTTGTAGTTAGATTATAATCAGACAGGCTTATATATACATATTACTATACATTTGTATTATCAGCTCCTTCCATGTGCTTAGATGGTAATGGATGCTCACACCACCATAGATCCTCTCAGGTTAGGAGAGATCATGAGCTCCATGTGCTCCATGTGCTGCATGTGCTGCATCTAACCCCCACAGGAAGTTGCATAGCAGTGTGACCTCTCTAAGTAATTCACATCAGAGGTCACAGAGTAATCACAGAGAAATAATAGGTGACAGGCAATGCATGTAAAATACAATTACATTCCAACATGTTGAAGGTAGATATTGGGGGTAGATGCAGCTGCAGCTTGTTACAGGCGACATTTAAATACAGCTGTAGGAAGATGTGACAGTTTGAGAAGATGCGTGCCTTGGGGACTCTAAGGGGCCCTTTTACTAAGATGCAAAGGTGCCTACGCGCGTCCAACATGCATCAATTTGGAATTACTACCCGGCTACCACTTGCCCTGGGTAGTAATTCCATTTTTGACGCATGTCCAAAACACACGGTAGGAAATATTTTCCATTTTCTACCACGTGGTGCTTGCCTGGCGGTAATCGGCAGTTTACACGTGCTGACACTTACCGCCCAGTTAGCGCACGAGACCTTACTGCTAAGTCATTGGGTGGCGGTAAGGTCTCAGGCCAAAAATGGACACGCTGGTTTTAATTTTGACACACGTCCATTTTCGGCCACCAAAAAAAAAGGCCTTTTTTCCAGGTGCGCTGAAAAATGGACCTGTGCACATCCAAAACACGCGCCTACACCAGCACAGGCCACTTTTCGGCGTGCTTTAGTGAAAGTTCCCCCCATGGTATTTATGCATTGCTGCTAATACCTGATCTAGCTGAGTCTCTTTGATATGTACATTGGAGGTGTGATGGGAAGATGTGTCAAAAGGCACCAATGGCCATTAAAGGCCTTGTTATTACTTTAGCCACAGTAAAAGACTCATTTTTAGCAAATCCTCTTACCGCTGTGTCACCTTCCAGCATCTCCTCTGAGAAGGTGAAGAAGTAGATTCCCAAGGGCAGACTTCTCACAAGGAGTGGGATGGCCAACAGCAACCATGACGCCTGCCTTTGCTCCTGTAGAAGTTTGAGTCGGAAACCGTCTGCTTCGGCCA